>NC_058081.1:432641283-433249311 GCF_014858855.1 Bufo gargarizans | reverse complement strand
ACGGGTGATAGCATCAAAATAGTGGCAGCAGCATGTGGACAGAAGTAATGGGCCACTTGTCACAATGTTCTGGTGAGGCAGCACACTACAGTCAGATCATTACTGCCAGAATTATCTAGTCTGTTGTATAAAGTACCGGTGTCTGGAAATCCTGATTGATCCAGGCCTGATTAATCTTTATAAATGGTTAATCTCTCAACATTTTGTGTTGAAAGGTGAGTTCTCTTTGGATCTGAGGTGACAGGGTGCATTCCAAGTATGCCACCATCTGCTGGTTCAGGTTCTGCTCCATGTCCTGCTGCTGGGTGGTTTCTTCAGTAGCCAGGTAAAAAAAAGTGCTCATCAGGGACTCAAGACTTAAGTTGCTGCTGATGGAGCAGATGCTGCTCCTGCCCCCATGCTCTCCCACCCCCATCTAGCAGTCATGACAGTGGAGAGGGCCTCCCGGTCAGACCTTTGTGAGGATGGGTGATGGCGCACATAGGCAGCGACTGACTGAATAGGATTTCTCGATAGTAGATGAGTTCATCCTCCCTCTCAGCAGGTGGAAAAAAGGCTCCCATTTTGGACTGGTAGCGACAGTCTAACATTGTGGAGAGCCAGTAGAGATCGCTCTGATAAATGGTGATAATGCGGCTGTCACTAAGCAAGCAACTCAACATGCAACTGGCCATTTGCGCAATAGACTCAGAGGGACTCCTTGCCTCCATCTCCACTGCATACTGCCATGGTCTGTGTCATCTTCGTCGTCGCCCTCTAGCTCCTTATACTCTTCCTTGTCTTCTCCTGTTGCTTGGGCAGATTAACATTTATGTCCTCCTTCTCCTCCTCCTTTGCCAGTTCAGCTTTCACAGGGATCAGGTGGCTGTGAGATGTAGGCCCCATATCCTCTGCCAGCTTGCCAGTAAGATTTATCAGCATCCTCTCCAGAACATTAAGAAGTGGAATGAAATCAATCATCCCATAGTCCTGACAACAAAGTGGCCTCAAAGGGCCGGAACAAACAACAGGTGTCACGCATGAGCTGCCCCTTTCTAACATTAAAGTTATACCAGGCAGTCCTGTCAGTCTGCATCATCAAGAAATCTGTCACAGGTTTCCTCTGCTCATCCAGTGGGTTCAACATGTGGAGTGTGGAAACATTGCATATGAGGCCATGTAGGGAAACGCCATTCTGCCTTTGCAGCTCAAGAAGGGTGTGTTTTGCATGTTACGAGTGGCTGAAGTGCATGCACAGTTTCCTTGATGTTTTTGAGACATCTTGCAGTTGGGTGGAAGGGTTTAGAAACCAGGTAACAACCAGATAGATGACGTGCTCCATGCATGGGTCAGCCCTCCCTGATGCAGCATAGACAAAATGTTCTTCCCATTATCAGTGACCATGGTTTCTATCTCCAGTTGGCAAGGAGACCACCAGGATTTGATTTCTTAGTTGATGATGTGGAGCAGTTCCTCCCCAGTGTTGCCCAGGCTGATCAGGTGCAGAACCATGTGACAGTGCCATGCTTTGCATAGGTGGCATGCTGGAGGACCACTATGAACTGTGCCTACAGTGGAAGCCGAGAACAAGGTGGAGGATGAGAAGACAAAGGACATTTACAACGCAGAGGCGGCATTACTATCATCTGGCCAAGTTGCTGGTGTGCCTGGGACAGAACCACATTTACCCAGTGGGCTAAAAGGACATATATTGTCCTTGACCATAGTTACAGCTCCACATGTCAGCGCTGGCATGAACTGTACCAGACACCTACAGGCAAAGTAATGACAACTTTAGACTCTCCACCTTGGGTGGGCACAAGCCATCAGTTCTCTGAAATGAGTCCACAATATGGATAGGGAGGGACTGTAGTATCAGCAACTTGGCCAGGTATACTGTTGTCTCTTTGCAGTTGCCCAGTGATTGATTGCTGGCAAGGAGGAGGAGGAGGAGCATCCAGAGCAATAGACTAAGACAGGCATGCTCAACCTGCGGCCCTCCAGCTGTTGCAAAACTACAACTCCCAGCATGCCTGAACAGCCTACAGCTATCAGCCTACAGCAGGGCATTGTGGGAGTTGTAGTTTTACAACATCTGGAGGGCCGCAGGTTGAGCATGCCTGGACTAAGGGAAGGAATGACAAGTTACCTCTGCTGAGCTTGAGGAGCCTTGACTGGAGCATCACTTTATGTTGATGCTCCATGTTCTGATGCAGGGCCGTGGTGCCAACATTAGCATTCTGACCGCGCTTCATCTTCTGCTCTCATATCCTGTATACTGCAATGCTAACGTTCTCCAGCGACTTGATAAAAAATTCCCACACTGCAGAGTATGAAATTTTACACTGCCTTCCGCTGCCTTTATGAATCTGTGCACCATTAGTTGTTTCCTGACAAGTAGGCTCTTGAATAGCAGACTGTATACCCTGGGCGCATTTGGCTCCAGATCTCCCACTGCTTCCACCCTGCTGGCTCATCGGCACCTTTCCACCTTGCTTCTGTCTCAAGGGCCTGCTGCCACCCTCACCCATAGATGATGATCATGACGTTGCCCCATTTTCAACCGGCTCCAATGTGCAATCAGCTAAATCATCATCCTCTTATGTCACCCTCACCAGTTTCATGGCCACGTCCCTTATCGCTTGCAAAACACCTGCTCCAACCCGACTTTCATCATTGCTAGTTGTATGCCTAAGGGAGGAGGCAGCGGACCTCTCCTCCAAGTCTGTGCTGGCCTGTAGCTTCTGACTGTCCTCATTAATCTCATCCTCGCTAAAAAGTGGAACAGAGCCGGCAGCATAAAATACTTCTTGAGCAAAATTAAAAGCAAAATTAAGAGGCACTTGCAGAACAGGTGAGGGCACTGAGGTTGTTAATTTTCAACATTTTAATTTCTGATTTTAAGACACGTGATTCCTTGCAAAATAGTTATTAATGAACATTTCCCATATGTCTACTTTATGTTGGCATCATTTTGTAAATTTCATTTTATTTTTTAGGATTCAAAACCATATTTTTAAGGGCCATTTCAGTTCTGAAGTGACTTTAAGGGGCTGACACTCACTGTTGAGCCGTTGCCATGGCATACAATACCAAGAGACTGTACAGAGGGCTGCAGGGGGCAGAATTGGGGCGCAAATGGGGTTATGCCTTATTTCAGGCTCTGATTTCCAGAGTGGAAATCAGAACCTGGAATCCAGCATTTTTACACTGCTACGCTCTGATTGAGTCTGTATAGACCAATTACAGTGGTCCCTTGCCGGCTTCTCTCATGTCTCTGCTTTTGGTGCAGAGACTCCGGGGCCGTGATACTTTATAGTGTCATGGCCCCGGTTAACAGTTCGGACGTAACTGTATGACCGATTGCGTTAAATTACTTGCAGTCTGGATGTAGTTTTTATGAAATGCGGGAAGGTGTTAACTCATCCCAGTCCTTAATTAATTTAGAGTGATGGGTCTAAAAACGCATTTAAAAATAACAGAATGACTCTACAGAGTTAATATCATAAAGAAATTGTAAGCCCATTTACAAAATGTTGCTGACAAATAGTCTGAGAAATAGAATAAAATGGCTCTTTGCCCAAAGTTAGCAGTCATGAAAAATATAATGGGTTTTGAAACAAGGTATATAAATAACATTTCAATGCTAGTACTGAAAGTGACATTTTCATTTGTACCATATATAAAATATTGAAAAGTTTTCTGTGCACCATTTGCTAAAACCTTGGTAGTAAAATAATTGCTATAACTTTAGAGACTAAAATGCATAGCCCTTTTGTTTAGTTGCATGCTCTTTGTAAAAGTTGTGAATAAAATTGTAAATGATAAATAAAAGTAAGAATTATTGTCTTGATTGAGTAAGTTTATTTAAAGTAAGTTTTGTCTTTAGTATTCATGCACTGTTGGTGACCAATCTTCATGCATGGAAGATGTGTCTACTACTGTGCACAGTGCAAGCAGGAAGAAAAAGTTTCTGCCTCGGCGCAAAATCACTGGAGAAGACGATCTTAATGCAAAAGCTATTCTTGATTTAATAGAAACAACGCGTTTCGGGGATTAAAAACTCCCCTTCATCAGGTTTCATAACGATACAATAAATAAAACAAAAAGGTACATATTTTTAGATACAGCATATCAAAAAAACGCCAAAAGGACGCACCTGGGTGACGCCCCCTAAGGGGAGGGCCCACCCCCAGGTGTCATCTCATGTGCAGCTTCAGTTTTTGTACAAGCAAACAGTATTGTGAATGTATGAATGTTCTTAAGAGGTTAAGGCTAAAACCGCTGGTACTTCATGACCGGGACACTATTTTGCCTCTCTGCCTAGCTGACATCATCATTTATTTGACCCTTCTTCTGATCTGTCAGAAGGAAGGAAAAATGAGGCTGTGTAGCAGCTGTAAGGCATGTATGGTCGGTCCCATCAGAATTGGCTTGTGATTGGTAACCAAAAGCAGGAGTGGGTACAAAACACAGGGTGTTTAGTGCCGCGGGGGCCACAGTTACCCCAAAACAAACTCGCCTGTCCACCCAAAATGTGGAGAGACTGACCTTTTATCAAGATGAATCAGTTGTGGATCAGCCAGGATTTCCACCCACCAATGCCTGAAGCATCAGACTAGATCATTCATGGTGCCACACCAACACTTTGACAAAAGAGACCGGTTTCTTCTGACTACCTGCCTCAGCTACTATTCTGATGCTGCCACTCGGCTGATGCCACACACCTGATGCCAAGAGCTCTTTCTTTCACCCACCATATTCAGCTGTTACTGCCACCCGCCTCTGCACTCTGTCACCGAGTCACTCTGTGGTCTCCTGATGCTGCTGCTGCCTTCACACTGTGTCACCTTGCCACTCTGTGGTCTCCTCATGCTGCTGCCACCTCCATACTATGTCACCTTGCCACTCGGTGGTCTTCTGATGCTGATGCCACCTACATACTATGTCATGGTGCCACTCTGTGGCCTCCTGATGCTGTTGCCACCTCCACACTGTTATTATGCCACTCTGTGGCCTCCTCCTGATGCTGCTGCTGCCACCTCCACACTGTGTCACCTTGCCACTCTGTGGTCTCCTCATGCTGCTGCCACCTCCATACTATGTCACCTTGCCACTCGGTGGTCTTCTGATGCTGATGCCACCTACATACTATGTCATTGTGCTACTCTGTGGCCTCCTGATCCTGCTGCTGCTACCATCACCTCCACACTGTCAATGTTCAACTCTGAAGCCTCCTGATGCTGCTGCCACCTCCACACTATGTCAGCTTCCCGCTTTGTGGTCTCCTGATGCTGCCGCCACCTCCACACTGTCATTGTGCCACTCTATTTATGTGTATAGGCGTACAGTGGCTAGAAAAGCATAAAGAAAGCGCACCATATGGTAGTATGCTCCAGTTAAGTATGACTGGTTGATAGAACTTAAGAATGGAGGCTCACCTCACAGAGTTGTGCTTTCAATAGGCACAACTCTACTGTGGGTTTAGTAAATTTGTGCGAACCTGTGGGTCCACTCGTCGGTTAGTACTGCCGTGGTAGCCAAAGGTTCCAGAGAGGATGCCCTATCTTCTCCAAGGACAATATAGTAGGAATAAATCAGGATACACTCACATGAAGTGTAGAAATCTTCTCTATTTTAGTTTTTTTCTTTTTTATGTCAATAAAATAACAAAACAACACGTTTCTGGGGTACTAAAGGCCCGTTCATCAGGTTAAAAAAGCCCCATAATCATTTGTGTTTGACTATAAATATGTGCAATGAGTGCCACAGAAAGCATTGAGTCTTTTAACCTGATGAAGGGGGCTTTAGTACCCCAGAAAAAAATTTAAATAAAGAAGATTTCTACTCTTCATGCGAGTGTCCTGGCCGGTGTATTTTGCGCCTTAAGTGTATCCTGATTTATTCCTACTATATTGTCCTTGGAGAAGATTGGACATCCTCTCTGGAACCTTTGGATACCACGGCAGCACTAACCGACAAGTGGATGCACGTGTTCGCATGAATTTACTAAACCCACAGTAGAGTTGTGCCTATTGATAGATTTGACACATAAAGCCTTCTACTTCCAGGATCGGGTATACAAACAGATACGGGGTACTGCGATAGGTACGCGTTTTGCGCCAAGCTTCGCCAATCTGTTTATGGGTGCTTTTGAAGATACCCATATCTATCAAACGGACTATTGGTCTGATAACATAATTTTTTTCAAATGTTATATAGATGACCTTATTTTCATCTGGAAAGGGGACAGTACCAGTATGGAACATTTTATTAAACATTTGAACAATAACCAATGAGGAATGTCCTTCACATGGAATCACCACAACACTAAAACTGAATATTTAGATCTGGAGATCTTTGCACAAGACAAATAAATAATGACTCAGACTTAAAAAAAATAGTCAATAGTAATAGTTACCTGGACTTCAAAAGCACCCATTATAAGAAATGGAAGAGTAATATCCAATTTAACCAATTCCAAAGGATCAGACGCAATTGTATCTTACAAAAAGATTTTGAACACCAGAGCGAAATCCTTTCGGCAAGATTTAAGGTTAAGGGATATCCCAATCAGATTGTGACTAAGGCAAAGAAACGAGCATCAGAACTGACACAAGAAGATTGCTTAGTACCTAAACCCAAGTCAGCGGAAGAAAGTACCACCTATCATATGAATTTTATCACTAATTATAACCAAAATCACAATTGAATTAAATGGTATCTTCTGAAGAAAGATCCAATTTTGAACCCGATCATTCCCAGTGCTCCTCGTCTAACATACAGACGAGCCAGCACTCTAAAGAATATCTTAGACCCCAGCAAGTTAAAAAATGTCGCCACGGCAGGGGGGCATTCCATCACTACAAAAAAGTTGGAAGTAGTAAATGCGGCCAAAACAGATGCCTCTGCTGCAATACCATCTGCCAGGAAACGACCTTCAAGAACAAGAGAGATGGCGAATGTTTTCAAATACAATGTACCCTGGATTGCAATTCTTCACATGTAATATATATTCTAAAGTGCCCTTGCGGGCTACAATATGTGGTACGCACAATACAAACTTTGAGGAATAGACTAAATAAACATAGGTCAAACGTAAAAATAAACTTTTTTAGAATAAATAGTGTTTCCAGACATAAGGCTAATTTCCACGAAGGATCTTTCTCTGGTTTCAAAATTACTCCCATAGAACAGATCCCGATTTATCAACGTAAGAAGCCGCAGTGCATAAAAAGATGTGATATGTACTGGATATATAAACGCAATACGTTAAATCTAATTCGGCCTAAATGAGGCCTTTGAAATTAATCTCTGATTTCTTGAATTACAGTTTTTTATATAAAGGGGAAAAAGAAGGGAAACCTCTCAAAAAACATTTATATTTATAGTGCATAGTATTTTTAAACGTATTTATGATTATTTTATATGTATTTATACATATATTATGGATACATATCCTCTCCAAATGTCTATCTCAATACACATCCCTATATGCCTAATGATTTTATTTTTATCATTATTATTATTACCGTATTTTTCGCCCCATAAGGCGCCCTCCCCCCCCCCCCCCCCAAAAAAAAAGTGGGGGAACAATGCCCCTGCGTCTTATGGGCGAATGCTGCCATTTTACATCGCAGTCTGCGATGTATCAGCTGGAGGGGGAGGGAGGAGGGGCCAGTGTCATGCAAATGCGGCGGGGCCGGTGCGGTCACAGTACTCCGGCCCCGTCGCTCACTCACTGCTTTATTGCATAAACCTTTTATAATAATAACTTTAATTGACGTTCGGATCCCCAGCCCCATCTTTACTACTTACTAAATGTCCTGTAGCAGGCAGAGCAGGGCGGGCGGCCATAACTCACTGACGTTAGGTGCCTGCGCTGCCTACTTTATGAATGAAGTAGGCGGCGCAGGCACGTGACTTCAGTGAGTTACGGCCGGCCACCCGCCCTCCTCTGCCTGCTACAGGACATTTAGTAAGTAGTACAGATGGGGCTAGGGATCGGAACGTCAATTAAAGTTATTATTATAAAAGGTTTAAGCAATAAAGCAGTTAGTGAATGGCGGGACCCGAGTACTGTGACCGCACCGGCCCTGCCGCATTTGCATTACACCGCACCTCCTCCCTCCCCCCCCAACAGGTTTAGCTATGGTATATTAGGGCATCTGTGGATGCCACTATTATGGGGTGGGGGATATGTGGATGGCACTGTTTTGGGGTGGGGGATATGTGGGTGACACATATATAGCAGTGCCATCCACAGATCCACCCACCATAACAGTGCCATCCACAGATCCCCCTCCATAACAGTGCCATCCACAGATCCCCCTCCATAAAAGTGCCATCCACAGATCACCCTCCATAACAGTGTCATCCACAGATCACCCTCCATAACACTGCCATCCACAGATCCCCCCATAACAGTCCCATCCACAGATCCCCCCATAACAGTGCTATCCACAGATCCCCTCCATAACAGTGTGTCATCCACAAATCCCCCATAATAGTGTCATGCACAGACCACCATTAGTTCAAATCCGACCAAAAGCACACCCTTTGGTTAAAAAATTTTTTTTTCTTATTTTCCTCCTCAAAAACCTAGGTGCATCTTATGGGCCGGTGCGTCTTATAGGGCGAATACTACGGGTATTTTTATCTTTATTTCTATTTTTATACACACAGTGTATAGTAATATATATATATATATATATATTTCTATTGATATATGTATATATATATATATATATATATTATTATTATTATTTTATATTTGTATCAGTATTGGATAATGGTAATATTAATTTGCATGGAGACCCAACATAGATATCATATCCTTAGTTTATACTAATACCCAGTGGTGTATCTTGGTTTTGTGCTGCCCTAGGCGAGACTAAACTCGGGCAGCCCCCTAATATATATTTGACCCACCCCTTTGTCATGGTCTTACCTTCTTACTACTCTCCTTCGTTTGACATGTGCTGGCGGCCATCTTGGTTTCTGGGTTTCTTGTAGCCTCCCACCCTGCGGCTTCTCCTTCCCACTGGGAGGAGCTGGATGCCTAGCTCATATATATAGGAGGTCTGTGGCTTCAGTTCCTTGCTTGGTCCTCCTGTGTTCACATGCTTCTAAGACTGCTGCTGCTTCTCGTTCCTGATCCTGGCCTCGTCTGACTACCCCGTTGGTTCCTGATCCTGGCTTCGTCTGACTACCCCGTTGGTTCCTGATCCTGGCTTCGTCTGACTACCCTTCTGGTTCCTGACCTCTGTCTCCGCAAGACCCTGCTTCGGTTTAGCCATCCGTTTGGACTTTTGCTTACGGTTGCTTTTCAATAAAACCTTCTTATTTTCCACTTATCTCTTGTTGTACGTCTGGTTCATGGTTCCATAACATTAGGACCAAGCCATGAATTCTGACGGTACAGGGCCATCCTCGCTACCTACGCTGGTTGCCAGACTTGATCAGCAGGATCACCTGTTGGGTCGGTTCGCTGTGGCGTTGCAAACCCTGCTTGAACGCACGGCTCATTTCGCTTCCGTTGCCGATGGGTCGGTTGTCGCTCCTGGGCCCGTTCCTACTGCCGCTCCGGTTGTTGCGCCAGAGTCTACCCCGACACCTGTTGCTGCGCCTGCGGTGTCTCGGGGTATGACCGGTTCTGCCCCCCTTCCACAGCGCTTTGGGGGAGAGCCAACTCAGTGCCGAGGTTTCCTTAACCAGGTGGGCATTTATTTCGAGTTGCTGCCACATGCCTTTCCTACTGAGAGATCAAAGGTGGGCTTCTTGATCTCGCTGCTCTCGGACAAGGCCTTGGCCTGGGCCAGCCCTTTATGGGAGAACAACAATCTGTTGGTTGCCGAGTTTTCCGGTTTTGTTGCTTCTCTTCGGAAGGTATTCGATGTGCCGGCTCGTGCTGCCTCTGCTGCGAAGCTCCTTATGTCCATCAGACAGGGTTCACGATCCGTAGCTGAATACGCCATTGAGTTTCGTACCCTGGCAGCAGAGGTGGGCTGGAATAATGAGGCTCTGGTCGCTGCTTTCTCTCATGGTCTTTCGGATGCCTTGAAGGATGAGGTTGCAGCTAAGGACCTACCAGTGGAGCTCGAGTCTCTTATTTCTTTCCTGATTTTGATTGACACCAGACTCAGGGAGAGACCTTCCTTTAAGGAGAGCCTGCGGAGGTCTTCTAACAGATTGGCGCCTACGTTTGCTGTCCCACCCGTGCCTCCCTCTCCTCCCACGTCTCCTGGGGATGACTTGTCTGGGGGTGAACCCATGCAGCTGGGGTTTGCTCGCCTGTCCGAGGGGGAGAGGGTACTCCGGAGACGCGAGGGCCGATGCATGTACTGTGGTCTCGGTGGGCATTTTCGGTTGGCATGTCCGAACCGTCCGGGAAACGCTCGCACCTGAGATCCTGTCGGGGGCAGATCTTGGGTGGAGTCTCCTCGTCCCCGGTTTCCCGTGTTGACAAACCACTGATCACTGTTGTCCTCTCCTGGGTCGGGGGCTCGGTGACGACCCAGGCTGTTGGTGGACTCTGGTGCTGGTGGTTTGTTCATTGATAGTGTGTTCGCTGCCGCCAATTCCATTCCTCTGCAGCCTCGAGGTTCCCCACTGGCTCTTGAGGCGATAGACGGCAGACCCCTTCTGCCGCCACACGTGACTCATGAGACCCTTCCAGTGGGGATAGCCATTGGTGCCGTTCACAGAGAGTTGGTCTGTTTCCAGGTGATTTCGTCTCCACACTACTCGGTGGTCTTGGGGTACCCCTGGCTCCAGAAGCATAATCCGACTTTCGATTGGAGATCGGCCGAGATCCTCTCGTGGTCACCGCAGTGTGGGACTAGTTGCATCCATGGGCCTGTCAAGTTGCTGTGTACTTCCTCGGACTCTCTGTTGCCTCCTGAATACGAAGAGTACCGGGATGTATTCGATAAGGTGCGCGCGGTTGCCCTACCTCCGCACCGCCCATACGATTGTGCCATAGAGTTACAATCTGGTGCCGTTCCTCCTCGTGGCAAAGTCTATCCACTGTCGGTAGCGGAGAATGAGGCCATGGAGGAGTACGTGAGGGAGGCGCTTTCACGCGGACACATTCGCAAATCCTCGTCCCCGGCAGGGGCTGGATTTTTCTTTGTGAAAAAGAAGGGCGGTGAGTTGAGGCCTTGCATCGATTACAGGGGTCTCAATCGCATCACGAACAAGAACGCTTACCCGATACCCTTGATTTCCGAGCTGTTGATCGCCTCAAAGGGGCCACGGTCTTTACCAAACTCGACCTGAGGGCGGCATATAACCTGGTAAGGATCAAGGCGGGCGATGAGTGGAAGACCGCGTTTAACACCAGGACCGGTCATTATGAATCCTTGGTTATGCCCTTTGGGTTGTGTAATGCGCCCGCAGTCTTCCAGGAATTCATCAACGATGTTTTCCGTGACCTGTTGCAGCAGTGTGTGGTGGTCTATTTGGATGACATCTTGGTATATTCTGAATCCATGGAGGCCCACATTATGGATGTCAGACGAGTGTTGCAACGGTTACGAGAGAACAGGCTGTTCGGTAAGCTTGAGAAATGCGAATTTCACCGATCCCAGGACACCTTCTTAGGTTACATCATTTCCGCTGAGGGGTTCTCCATGGATCCTGAGAAGGTTTCGGCTGTCTTACAGTGGCCCCAGCCCAGTGGTCTCCGTGCCCTGCAGCGCTTTTTGGGCTTCGCCAATTATGATCAGAAGTTCATCAGGGACTTTTCTATGCTAGCCAAGCCGCTCACGGATCTGACCAGGAAGGGCAGTAATTTCCAGGTCTGGCCGCTCGAGGCCATCCGAGCGTTTGAGGCTCTAAAGTCCGCCTTTGTGTCGGCTCCGATTCTGTCGCATCCCAACCCTGGGTTGCCCTTTGTCCTCGAGGTGGACGAGTCTGAGACGGGAGTAGGCGCCCTCCTGTCTCAGCGTAGAACACCAGAGGGTCCTCTGCTTCCTTGTGGGTTTTACTCCCGGAAACTGTCTTCCGCGAGTGCAACTATCAGATTGGTGACAGGGAGTTATTGGCCATCGTGCAGGCCCTTAAAGAATGGAGGCACTTGCTCGAGGGTTCGGTGGTTCCGGTTCTCATCCTGACGGACCACAAGAATCTGACCTACCTTTCTGAGGCCAAGAGATTGACACCACGTCAGGCCAGATGGGCTCTGTTCTTGTCACGTTTTAATTACGTGGTCTCCTACCTACCCGGTTCCAAGAACATCAGAGCGGATGCCTTATCACGGCAGTACTCCGAGCTGTCCGGGGAGGAGTCGATTCCGACTTCGGTCATACCTCCGAATCAGATCCTGGCCTGCCATTCGCACCAGCCTGACCTCTCCCCTGGGTGAGCAGATTTTGGCGGCTCAATCTGGTGCTCCCTCTGGGAGACCCAACGGCAGGTGTTTTGTGCCTGAGGAGTTGCGCATTCGGTTGTTGCGAACCTACCATAACTCCAAGGCCGCGGGGCATCCTGGAAAGAATCAGCTGTCCTGGGCTGTTTCACGTCTGTTCTGGTGGCCTTCTCTACGTTCCGACATCGCCGCATATGTAGCGGCATGCTCCGTTTGTGCCCAGAGTAAGTCCCCTCGGCACCTTCCGTTGGGCCTTTTGCAACCCATAGCCACCGGGGAGCGCCCATGGTCACACCTGGGGATGGATTTCATTGTGGACCTCCCTGCATCCTGAGGCCATACGGTCATTCTCATGATTGTGGATCGGTTTTCCAAATTGTGCCACTGTGTTCCTCTCAAGAAGTTACCCTCTGCACAAGAGTTGGCCACGATTTTCAGCCAGGGAGGTCTTCCGGTTGCACGGTTTGCCCAAGGAGATTGTGTCGGATCGGGGGAGTCAGTTTGTGTCCAGGTTCTGGCGCGCCTTTTGCTCCCAGTTGGGGATTCATCTCTCTTTCTCCTCGGCCTACCACCCTCAGTCCAATGGGGCCGCAGAACGATCCAATCAGGCCTTGGAGCAATTCCTTCGTTGCTATGTCTCCGATCACCAAGACAATTGGGTTGACCTCCTGCCTTGGGCTGAGTTTGCCAGGAACACGGCAGTGAACTCTTCCTCTGGGACGTCTCCCTTCATGGCCAATTATGGGTTCCAACCTGCCGTGTTACCGGAGGTATTCTCTCCCCAGGATATTCCGGCTGTGGAGGATCACCTTTCCGTCCTACGTGCTTCTTGGGTACAGATCCAGAGGTCCCTTGAGGTCTCTGCGCAGCGCCAGAGACTCCAGGCTGATCGCAGACGAGCGCCCGCTCCTTCCTACCAGGTCGGAGACCGTGTATGGTTGTCCACCCGCAACCTCAACCTTCGAGTGCCCACTCCCAAGCTGGCGCCTCGTTTTGTTGGTCCCTTCCGAGTGCTTCGCAGGGTAAACCCGGTAGCCTATGCCCTTGCGCTTCCTCCTGGCATGCAGATCTCCAACGTGTTTCATGTCTCCCTGTTGAAGCCATTGGTGTGTAATCGTTTCACTTCCTCGGTTCCTCGGCCCCGTCCGGTCCAAGTGGGCAATCGTGAGGAATATGAGGTGAGCAATATCCTGGACTCACGCCTGGTCCGCGGTCGGTTGCAGTTTTTGGTCCATTGGCGTGGTTATGGTCCAGAGGAGCGTTCCTGGGTTCCCTCCGCAGATGTCCATGCTCCTGCTTTGCTCCGAGCCTTCCACGCACGCTTCCCTCAGAAACCGTTCCTTACTCCGCGGAGGAGGGGCCCTTGAGGGGAAGGTACTGTCATGGTCTTACCTTCTTACTACTCTCCTTCGTTTGACATGTGCTGGCGGCCATCTTGGTTTCTGGGTTTCTTGTAGCCTCCCACCCTGCGGCTTCTCCTTCCCACTGGGAGGAGCTGGATGCCTAGCTCATATATATAGGAGGTCTGTGGCTTCAGTTCCTTGCTTGGTCCTCCTGTGTTCACATGCTTCTAAGACTGCTGCTGCTTCTGGTTCCTGATCCTGGCCTCGTCTGACTACCCCGTTGGTTCCTGATCCTGGCTTCGTCTGACTACCCCGTTGGTTCCTGATCCTGGCTTCGTCTGACTACCCTTCTGGTTCCTGACCTCTGTCTCCGCAAGACCCTGCTTCGGTTTAGCCATCCGTTTGGACTTTTGCTTACGGTTGCTTTTCAATAAAACCTTCTTATTTTCCACTTATCTCTTGTTGTACGTCTGGTTCATGGTTCCATGACACCCTTCCTGTCAAGGCCAAACCCCTTTCTCTCTAAACCCCACCCCTTCCTATGTGCCATCCACAGATCCCCCTCCCCTAAACAGTGCCATCCAAAGATGCCCCTCCCCTAAACAGTGCCATCCACAGATCTCCCCCCTAAACAGTGACATCCACAGTTCCCTCCTAAACAGTGCCATCCACAGATCCCCCTCCCCTAAACAGTGTCATCCACAGATTTCCCTTTCCTAAATAGTGCCATCAACAGATCCCCCTCCCCTAAATAGTGCCATCAACAGATCCCCCTCTCCTAAACAGTGCCATCCATAGATCCCCTCCCCTAAACAGTGCCACCCACAGATCTCCCCCCTAAACAGTGACATCCACAGATCCCTCTCCCCTAAATAGTGCCATCCACAGATCCTCCTCCCCTAAACAGTGACATCCACAGATCCCCCTCCCCGACGCTCACAGGAGTACATTTATAAACTAATCAGTAACTTTAACTTTAATCATTAGTGATCTCTTTACTGGATACCTTACTCTGTCTTAGCTCCGGTAACAGCAGGCAGTGCGGGCGGCGCTCACTCAGTGACGTCACGCGCCTGCGCCGCCTAGTGGGAGGAGCAGGCGCGTGATGTCAGTGAGTGAGCGCTGCCAACACTGCCTGCTGTTACCGGAGCTAAGACAGAGTAAGGTATCCAGTAAAGAGATCAGCAATGATTAAAGTTAAAGTTACTGATTAGTTTATAAATGTACTCTTGTGAGCAGCGGGGCCCTGTATAGTCTACCCCCCAGGCAAGCGTCCCCGTCACCATGGGAACGCCTGGGGGTTAGATTATACCATCAGATCTTCTGAGTATCCCGGCATATAAGACGGATGGGACAAGAGGCAAACAAGGCATTTTGCCGCCCCATTGGCAAATGCCGCCCTAGATAAATGCCTTGGTTGCCTCGTGATAGATACGCCACTGCTAATTCCCCATGTGACCCCTCTGTGACCTATGAGGAGCTAGTCACATGTATCTCCAGCAATAAGTCATCTGAGGCCAGCCACAGATGGAGCGCTGATCAGCGATTCCAACCCCGGGGATGCGCACCATGTGACCGCTGTATATGCAATCACATGAGACGCACCTAGACACCAGCTGGATCGCAATCTACCAGCAGCGTGTCTGGTCGCTATGGCAATGAATCATGTGACCGCAGCCTAGCGGTCGCATGAACCACTCTGTGTGTTTTTTTTCACCTTCATAGAGGGTGATAACTGCATTAGATTAGGGACTTTAGAGATGCTCGGTTTTAACTATAATGTACAAAGGGAGCATCTCTTCAGGGGTCTAAACTATGGACTCTGGTCTGATCACTATTTTGTTATTAAAATAAAATGTATGCAAAGTTGGGAGCACAGGTGGAAACGCTCCTCCCCCTGGGCAGCCCCATGATGCTTATTTGTGTTTGACTATATATATATGTGCAATGAGTGCAACAGAAAGCATTGAGTCTTTTTAACCTGATGAAGGGGGCTTTAGTACCCCAGAAACGCATTGTTTTGTTATTTTATTAACATAAAAAAGAAAAAAACTCAAATAAAGAAGAAGATTTCTACTCTATATGCGAGTGCCTGGACCGCTGTATTTTGCGCCTTAAGTGTATCCTGATTCATTCCTACTATATTGTACCACTCTGTGGCCTCATCGTGATACTGCTGTCACCTCCAAACTCTGTTATTGGGCCACTCTGTGGTCTCCTCGTGTTGCTTTCACGTCACCACTATGTCATAGGTCCACACTGTGGACTTTGCATGCTGTTCCCACCCTCCCCACTTCATGACTGGGACACTATTTTTCCTTTTGGCCTGGATGACATCATCATTTATTTGACCCTTCTTCTGATCTGTCTGGCTTGTGATTGTTAGCCAGTCTATTGATGCTGATGACACCTCCAAACTATGTCATTGTGCCACTCTGTGGCCTCCTGATGCTGCTGCGGCCACCTCCACACTATTTCACCTTTCCACTCTGTGGTCTCCTAATGCTGATGCCACCTCCACTCTATGTCACATTACCACTCTGTGGTCTTCTGATGCTGCTGCCACCTCTACAGGGAGTGCAGAATTATTAGGCAAGTTGTATTTTTGAGGATTAATTTTATTATTGAACAACAACCATGTTCTCAATGAACCCAAAAAACTCATTAATATCAAAGCTGAATATTTTTGGAAGTAGTTTTTAGTTTGTTTTTAGTTTTAGCTATTTTAGGGGGATATCTCTGTGTGCAGGTTACTATTACTGTGCATAATTATTAGGCAACTTAACAAAAAACAAATATATACCCATTTCAATTATTTATTTTTACCAGTGAAACCAATATAACATCTCAACATTCACAAATATACATTTCTGACATTCAAAAACAAAACAAAAACAAATCAGTGACCAATATAGCCACCTTTCTTTGCAAGGACACTCAAAAGTCTGCCATCCATGGATTCTGTCAGTGTTTTGATCTGTTCACCATCAACATTGCGTGCAGCAGCAACCACAGCCTCCCAGACACTGTTCAGAGAGGTGTACTGTTTTCCCTCCTTGTAAATCTCACATTTGATGATGGACCACAGGTTCTCAATGGGGTTCAGATCAGGTGAACAAGGAGGCCATGTCATTAGATTTTCTTCTTTTATACCCTTTCTTGCCAGCCACGCTGTGGAGTACTTGGACGCAGTGTGATGGAGCATTGTCCTGCATGAAAATCATGTTTTTCTTGAAGGATGCAGACTTCTTCCTGTACCACTGCTTGAAGAAGGTGTCTTCCAGAAACTGGCAGTAGGACTGGGAGTTGAGCTTGACTCCATCCTCAAGCCCGAAAAGGCCCCACAAGCTCATCTTTGATGATACCAGCCCAAACCAGTACTCCACCTCCACCTTGCTGGCGTCTGAGTCGGACTGGAGCTCTCTGCCCTTTACCAATCCAGCCACGGGCCCATCCATCTGGCCCATCAAGACTCACTCTCATTTCATCAGTCCATAAAACCTTAGAAAAATCAGTCTTGAGATATTTCTTGGCCCAGTCTTGACGTTTCAGCTTGTGTGTCTTGTTCAGTGGTAGTCGTCTTTCAGCCTTTCTTACCTTGGCCATGTCTCTGAGTATTGCACACCTTGTGCTTTTGGGCACTCCAATGATGTTGCAGCTCTGAAGTATGGCCAAACTGGTGGCAAGTGGCATCTTGGCAGCTGCACGCTTGACTTTTCTCAGTTCATGGGCAGTTATTTTGCGCCTTGGTTTTTCCACACGCTTCTTGCGACCCTGTTGACTATTTTGAATGAAACGCTTGATTGTTCGATGATCACGCTTCAGAAGCTTTGCAATTTTAAGAGTGCTGCATCCCTCTGCAAGATATCTCACTATTTTTGACTTTTCTGAGCCTGTCAAGTCCTTCTTTTGACCCATTTTGCCAAAGGAAAGGAAGTTGCCTAATAATTATGCACACTTGATATAGGGTGTTGATGTCATTAGACCACACCCCTTCTCATTACAGAGATGCACATCACCTAATATGCTTAATTGGTAGTAGGCTTTCGAGCCTATACAGCTTGGAGTAAGACAACATGCATAAAGAGGATGATGTGGTCAAAATACTCATTTGCTTATTCTGCACTGCCTGTATACTATGTCACCTTGCCTCTTTGTGGTCTCCTCATGCTGCTGCCACTTTCACAGTTTGTCATGTTGCCTACTCTTTTGGTCTTCTGATGCTGCTGCCACCTCCACACTATGTCACCTTCCCTATTTGTGGTCTCTTGATGCTGCCACCACCACCACACTCTGTCATTGTGCTACTCTGTGGTCTCCTCCTGATGCTGCCGCCACCTCCAGACTCTGTCATAGGGCCACACTGTTCCCACCCTCCCTACTTTATGACTGGGACACTAGTTTGCCTTTCGGCCTGGCTGACATCATCATTTATTTGACCCTTCTTCTGATCTATCAGAAGTAAGGAAAAATGAGATGCACAACCGAAAAAAGACATTTGTCCATCTAGGTCGGCCTGTTACCCTGCAAGTTGATCCAGAGAAAGGCAAAAAATAAAATGTGAGGTAGAAGCCAATTTCCTCCACTTTAGGGGAATAAAAAATTCCTTTCCGACTCCAATCAGGCAATCAGACTAACTTCCTGGATCAACGACCCCTCTCTAGTAGCTATAGCCTATAATAATATTACGCTCCAGAAATGCATCCAGGCCCCTCTTGAATTCCTTTATTGTACTCACCATCACCACCTCCTCAGGCAGAGAGTTCCATAGTCCCACTGCTCTTACCGTAAATAATCCTTTTCTATGTTTGTGTACAAACCTTCTTTCCTCCAGACGCAGAGGATGTCCCCTCGTCACAGTACACAGATAAATAAATTATGGCATAGATCTTTGTAGTGACCCCTGATATATTTATACATGTTAATTAGATCTCCCTTCAGTCGTCATTTTTCTAAAGTGAATAACCCTAATTTTGATATTCTTTCAGGGTATTGTAGTTGCCCCATTCCAGTTATTACTTTAGTTGCCCTCCTCTGGACCCTCTACAGCTCACTCAGGGCAGACTTATTCACTACCTTTGCAGAGCAGGAGGAGGGGCACAAATATTCATGAGGAAAGCCTCAGAGATGTTGTTATTGGAGGTAAACAAAGTGCCAGAAGACAACTAGGGAAATCAGATTTACAGTTTAATATTCATTTTCATAACTCGGACAACCCATTAGTGACAGTTACATTTTTTTAGTTTATACTTTTTTTTTTTTTGCATATTTGTTCAGTGAAAATGTTAACAATACAAGGGAAGATAGTCTTTTCACATTTATTTTTCATTTTTAATAGCACCAAGTACAGCTCAAATATTTTTAAATCATTTTTCCATTCCTGTTAAGGTTATTTTTATATACTGTAAGAGACTTATGGGTCTACAGTCACCAGGGAAGGGCTAGAAGCTAACGTGTGAGCTAGTGGTGGCGTTTTCTTTTTAAAGTTATTTTTTTTTTTGTCATTTCTTTAATTTTATACTTTGTGAATCACATAAGGTCACACATTACATTTTGGGTGGTATTATAACATTCACATTTTTTATTTTTTTTGCTGATTACTTCTGTAATTTTGGCCAATGTATTATTCCCACTTACAGGGGCATTACAGCCCCTGGAGGATTAAGTAAAGCTGTTGAGCCTCACTGCAGAGCTGTTCTGGGTCTGTTAAGACCCAGCAGCTCATACAGTTACCCTGCCCGCTGTAATCACATGATCACTAGAACTAGAGAAGGAAGTGGCAACATTAACATTTATTGTGGCATAGCACTCATTAAATAAATGTTCTCTGCCTTCTTTATGGGAAGCCTAGTTGTCACTGGCAAAAGCCTTCCCACCCCTGCAACTGCACAATCTCAGTGTAGCTGCTAATTGTGCAAGGGCTTTCAGAAATATCCCTGCAGAGATAAATGTGGACTGCCTGGACATATATAGTCAGTGGGCAGTTGCAAGTGATTAACCCCTTTCCACATACTGACATTCCTGGGAGGTAATTCCTTCGATTGAATATACAGATGCACAAATAAGCTACACTCTAATAAAAAAAAAAAAATATACAATTTCCTGGGAGAAGACTGCTCTGCATAAATTTATTGCTTCATTAGTACATCCTAAGGCATTTCACTTGAATAATATTTGAAGAAATAGCTGGAAATACACTTCTGCTTATTATAACTCATCACTGTATACCATAAAAATATACACTTTTTCAGGTTTTGGAGGCATACTCACTGACAATTTTAGAAGGCAATTGTTCTGTGTTAGCTTGTAACACCATGTGGTGACAGATTATCTGTAAGGGAAGCTGTATAAAATAATTGACTATTTTCTTAAAGATAATCCCTTTTAGCCTGGTACTATGATTCCTAGCTGGAAATATGAAGCAATTCTCTTCTAAATCCATTTGGGAAAATAAACCATAGTAAACTACCTAGATAAAAAACAACTATCTACAGTACATGTTATCTCAGTAGATGCATTCTCCTAATATAAAACGGTATAGGCAATATATAATGACACATGTTTATGAGCCGTCTATTACTGCAGTAGTATTTTAGATAGGTAACATAGGTCTGTAAACATTTTCATTTTGTTACAAAAAATGCTTCAGTAAATAGCAGATAGAAATGAAAAGCTTCATTCAATCTAAGTGGTGTCTGAAAATTGTCAGAGAGACGCAGTTCTGCAGCAATTTATGTCAATGAGTGAATGCTCTGAAAAAGATGACATTCAAGGCAAAGCCTAGCTATGAGCCACATCTGAACTTTAAGTGCGGCAAATTGAATCAAGCAGCATTATTACTACATTAACAGTCTGATTACTTGTTTTTCCCTTTTGTATCTTTTGCAGTATTTTCAGTATCAGCATATAAATAAGCTGAAAATTTGCTCCCTAAAACTAATTGACCATATAGTAACCAACAATAATAAAAATTAAAGATGAGCGAACCACTAGAGATTTGAGTTGGTTCAGGTTCGCCAATTTTTTCAAAAATTTGCACGGGACAAACCAAAGTTGCACCAATTGCCCTGAAAATTGGTATACAACCTCTAGCCTCATAGGACTCTGTCTGAGTGACTCTGACATACATAGTAATGGGTATTTCTACTATGGAGGGCATTACTACTATTAAGAGGGCACAATGTTCATTATTACTGTGAAGGGGCACAATGGGCACTACTACTATGAAGGGGGCACAATGGGCATTATTACTGTGAAGGAGGCACAGAGGGCATTACTACTATTACGGGACACAATGGGCATTATTACTGTGAAGGGGCACCATAGGCATTTTTACTATGAAAGGGGCGCAGTGGGCATTATTATTATAAAGAGGGCATAATGTGGATTATTACTATGAAGGGGACACAATAAGTATTATTACTATGAAGGGGGCACAATGGGGATTATTACTGTGAAGGGTGGCACAGATAGGGTATTACAACTGTGAAAAGGGCACAGAGAGGGCATAATTACTGTGAGGGGGCACACATCTGTACAAAACTACTATGAAGGTTGTACAATGAGGGCAATACTACTGTGAGAGGGTATATTTTTTTTTAAAGTATTTGGGGGGTTCCGGAGAAAGGACCCACCCTGGGTGCCAAACACCCTAGGCACGCCACTGAAGCAGGGAACTCTTCACTCCCAGCTCCACTATTGAGCCACCAGCCCTCCACAGCAGCAGCACGATGTCCTCACACATCGTCCTTCTGATCTGTGTAGGAGGAGGAGTGGGGCAGGCTGGTCATCAGCCTCTGCTCCTCCTACACATGGGGAGTGCAGATTATGGGAGGAGTCCGGTGACTGAGGCGAGTATTTATTGTTTATTTTTTTCACTTCCTGTGAAGGGGGCACATCTCGGCATAACCACTGTAAAGTGGGCACTGGGCACATATCTTGGCATATCTACTGTGAAGGGGGCAAAAATATTGACATATCTACTGTGAGGGGGCACATATCTTGGCATATCTACTGTGAGGTGGCACATATCTGTGAGTAGACCTGAGGGATTGAAAATAAAAGTAGGCACGTAAGAACTGATTCACATATATCCACTCTGTAGCATGCTTTGTGTAAGGTATTTATTCTATAATACATGCAGTTTCATTGCTGTAAGTGCCATGCAAAATACCAAAAGGGAGCCCACTGAGACTTTATCACCCAAGGGCCCACATCAACCTGGGGACGGCCCTGATGATTTCAGTAGTTTTTGTGCAGTCGTTCCAGCTCTAACAAATTATATACTGTCAAATTATTTTCTTTCTCTCAGTGACCACACAATGACATCTTCTAACTGACATCATTATGGTGGCGACAGCCAATAATTTAAATAGGGCCCTGGTAAAGAACAGGAGATTAAGACTCTACCTATGCATCTACGAATGTAGCAGTTAGCAGTCACAGTCTTAGACCTCATGCGCAGAAACGTGTATTGTTTCTGTTCTTTTTGCAGATAGGATGCGGACCCATTCATTTCAATGGGTCCACAAAAAAAACTGTATTTACGGTCCATAGCCCCGCAAAAAAGATATGAACATGTCCTATTCTTGTCCGTTTGGCAGACAATAGGCATTGTTACAATATATTGACATTTGGGTGAATCTATAGGACTGAGAACCCATTTCCTGTTTGAGTGGGTTTTTGAGCCACTGGATATCCATTTATTTGTTTGATTTAAGATTTTTACCCAAACCAGTGAGCTCCCTCACTAGCAGACATGGACATTTAGAACTGCATAGAGGATAAATGCTAATGCATTGAAGCATATTTATTTGATCATGGGAGCAATACATGTAGATTCGGGTAATGTACTGAAACCAACTTGTTGTTCTTACCTGCCGATCCTCTGTTGCTGCAAATGGTCTTTTCCTTTCCCTGCTTTTAGGCCTTTAGAGACTCATGTTCCTCCGTGTTGTGGATGAACAGGTCGTCTCTTCCCTGCTCCTATGTGAGGGATTATCAGGGCGACTCGGGGCCATAGTTATCCTGGTATGACCCGTCCTACCATCCAGCTCCGCTCATACGGTGAGGAGTTAGGGTGAGGGTTAGGGAAGCTTTAGGAGGTGACCTGCTCCATTATTCCGGCGTAATGGCCTAGCAGCTACCCTCTATTCTTTACATTGTACGGTGGGGGGTTTTCCCCCACTCCCCACCGTGACAACTGTATTCTATAGTGCTATATTTTCGTTTTTGACTCACACCTGTATTGATCGCTTAATATTCGCATATTGCGCGATCATTACCTTGCCGATTTTCGAGTAAAAAAAAAAAAGAATGTAGAATATAACGAATGTTCAAACTTGAGAATATTTGATGAATATTCTACAAAATATTCGTGAAATATCGCAAATTCGAATATGACCCCTGCCGCTCATCACTAATTATCACCAGCAAATGGAAAATCACAACAGATATCAACACAATAGAACACAATGATACACAAGAAAATAAGGAGAGGAAAGCACAAGAAGAAGTCCATACAGATAACACAAGGCACACCCTCAGATTCAGTATTGTCAATCTTAGTCAAGTCCCACTATCCAAAACACAAATTTCATTTTTGAACAAAGGTCTCAAATTTGCACCAAACACCACTCTTGACAAATTCTCCACTTATATTGGAATTGAAAAATGTGTTAGAAAACTATGTTTGAAAAAATATTGTATGAAAAATCCTATGTTGCCCACTATCCCAATGGATGTAACTAGCTCCAATGTGAATCATACACATACTGATCTAAAAGAAAAATCTAAATGGTATCCTAGACAGGAAATAGGAGCATAAATAGCTACATTTCAGAAAAATGTTGAGATAGATATAAGGGAAAAAAAAAAAACATATGTAAAAAAGAACCTCACAAATAAGTAAATACAGGCCATATTACTATCCAACCAGCTGATAAGGGGAGGGGGGGCCATCGTGATCAAAGACAGCCAAAAATATGATCAAGAATGTAAACATCAATTATCAGATTCTATTACCTATATGAAATTGAAAAATGACCCCATGGAAATTCATAATCAATTAGTTGAATTTTGTATGGTTGGGTTAGATAAAGGAATATTGAATCCTCAAGAATATGGCTTTATAACTAGGGTTGAGCAAACCTGAACTGTAAAGTTCGAGTTCATACCGAACTTTAGGATTTTTGGACCCCAGACCTGAACCCAAACTTTTCAGTAAAAGTTTGGGTTTGGTGTTCGGCGAGTTAATGGCGCTTTTTGAAAGGTTGCAGAACAGCCAATCAACAAGCGTTTAACTCGTGTGCCCTTAGAAGCCTTCGGAGCCATGCCTTCTAATGGCATGGCTGTGATTTGCCAGTGCAGCATGTGACCCAGCCTCTATATAAGCTGGAATCACGTAGCGCTGCACGTCACTCTGCTCTGATTAGTGTAGGGATAGGATGCTGCTGCTGTAAGGAGAGAATAGGAAAGAATCTCTAATCAGAAGTGCTTGTTAACTCAGCGATCTACATAGATTTAGTTTTGTGGGTGCAGTGCACAATCTTTTTACCCTGCCCTGAGCCCAGTGACACAGAAAAATAACTTTTATCCGTCTGTCAGTTAGGTGGGCGGCAGCAGCGGCCATTTTATGCAAGCTCAGTGCACCAGCACAGCATATGTGCATTTGTAACATTCAAATCCAAGCTTGAAATACTGCAATAATAAACTGGGTTTAAAAAAACACCCATTTTTGGCAATATCCTATATCTTGTGCCTTTGCACCATTTGTCAGTGTGAAATACAAGCTTGCAATGCTTCAATAATTTTCTGGCTTTAAAAAATCACTCATTTTTTGCAAGACCCTACATCTGGGGCCTTTGCAGCATTTGACAGTGTGAAATACAAGCTTGCAATACTTTAATAATTTTCTGGGTTTAAAAAAAAACACCAATTTCGGGCCAAATACTAAATTTGCGGCCTTGGCTGCATCTGTCAATGGGATATACAAGCTTGAAATACTGGAACAATATTCAGTGTTCAAAAAAACTCACATTTTTGGATATACCCTACATCTGGGGCCTATGCTGCATTTGTTAGTGTGAGATACAAGCTAGAAATACTGCAATAATATTCTGGGTTTAAAAAAACACCCATTTTGGGCAAAAAACTAAATTTGCAGTCTTTGCTGCATCTGTCAGTGTGAGATACATGCGTTAGATACTGCTGTTCTATTCTGTTATTAAAAAAACACCCATTTCGGGCAAAATACTTAAATTGCAGCCTTTGTTGCATCTGTCAGTGTGAGATACACGCGTTAGATACTGCTGTTCTATTTTGTTATTACAAACACACCCATTTTGGGCCAAATACTAAATTTTCCGCCTTTGCTGCATCTGTCAGTGTGAGATACACCCGTTAAATACTGCTGTTATATTCTCTTAGTAAAAAAAACTAAAAAACACCCATTTTGAGCAAGATCCTAAATGAGAGAAATATGAGAAGAGCGTCAAATAAGGGATGTGGCCCAGGTCGTGGTGCTGCTTTTGGAGCTCCTGTTGCAGGGAGAAGACGTGGTCGATCTGTCTTAGCTACATGCACAAGTTAAACACCGTCTTCAGGTGCAAGTAGGCGACAGAACCTTCAGCTTTATTTGGTCGGTGCTAATGCGGCTCTACGAATGGTGAGGCCAGAACAAGTACAGGCGATAGTAGATTGGGTTGCTGAAAGTGCCTTCAATTCCTTTACATTGTCTCCCACCCAGTCTCCTGCTGAAAGATCAGAGTTGGCACCTGCAGCCGATGTCCATCAGCCTTTTACCTCACCCCCTTGCAAATCAGCCAAGCAGTCTGAGCCCCAAGTCATGCAGCAGTCTCTTCTGCTTTTTGATGACTCTGCTAGCAGGGTTTCCCAGGACTATCCACCAAGCCCTGCCCCAGAAGTGGAAGAGATTAAGTGCACCGATGCCCAACCACTTTTGTTTCAAGATGAGTGCATGGGAAGACCACTGCAGCATGTCTCGGATGATGACAAAACACAGGTGCCAACTGCTGTGGCTTTCGAAATTGTGCAGACCAACAGGGAGGGCAGGGGTGAATATTGGATGAGAGATGATGTGGAGGACGATGAGATCCTCGATCCCACATGGAATCAAGTTCATGTGAGTTTCCTGTGTATTTCGGAGGAAGATGTGGTGGTCGCACAGAGCCAACAGCACAGCAGAAAAGGGAGCAGGGTGCAAAAGCGGAGTGGCCGTCCCCTAGACAGTACACCAGCTACTGCCCACCGCAGCAAGGAAACAAGCACACCAAAGTCAGCTCCAAGGAGATCCCTGCCATCGCAGTTCTTCAGACAATGTGTTGAAGAATAGACATGAGTGGTTTGCACGCTGTGCAATCAGAGCATGAGGCGAGGCATAAACGTATTAAACCTGAGCACAACCTGCATAACCAGGCATCTAAGTGCAAAGCACGAGCTGCAGTGACGTAGACACCTCAAAAGCAAAAAATGGTCTCTGGCTCCTCCTGCCTCCTCTTCTGCTGTAGTGTCGGCCTCTTCATCCACTTATGGAGTGACAGTGGCACCTGCCACCCCGCAAACAGAGGATCTGCCAGCAACAACACCTCCTGGGTCACCAAACATCTCCACAATGTCCCATGGAAGCGTTCAGATCTCCATCTCCCAAAGAATAGAGTGGAAGAGGAAGTACCACACTACCCACACGCGATTCCTGGCCCTGAATGCCAGTATTTCAAAATTACTGGCCTTTGAAATGCTGTCATTCCGTCTTGTGGAGACGAGGACCTTTAAAAGCTTTATGGCGGTGGCTGTCCCACAATATTTTGTGCCCAGCCGCCACAACTTTTCCAGGCGAGCCATCCCTTCCCTGCACAACCAAGTAGGGGACAAAATCAGGTGTGCACTGCCCAACGCCTAACTACGGATACGTGGACCAGTAAGCACGGTCAGGGATGTTATATCTCCCTAACAGCACACTGGGTAAATGCAGTGGCGGCTGGGCCTGAGGTTGATACAGTTTGGCGCATGTCCTTCCACAACCGAGGATTGCAGGGCGCTTCAGTTTGCCTCCTGTTGCTTTCTCCTCCTACTCCGCCTCCTCATCCTCTACTAGCTCCTCATCCGGTCAGCGAAACACCTTCACCACCAACTTCAGCAGAGCCAGGGGTAAACGACAGCAGGCAGTTCTAAAACGTATCTGTTTGGGGGACAAACCCCACACCGCACAGGAGCTGTTAACGGGCCTTGAACAACAGATCGATGAGGGGCTGGTGCCAGTGAGCATCAAGCCGGGCCTGGTGGTGTGCGATAATGGGCGAAATCTTGTAGCAGATCTGGGACTAGCCGGTTTGACGCACATCCTGCCTGGCGCATGTGCTGAATTTGTTGGTGCAGAGGTTCCTTAAAAATTGCCTCAATATGTCAGAGCTGCTGCATAAAGTGCAGGTCGTCTGTGCGCGCTTTCGGCGTTCTCATCCTGCTGCTGCTTGCCTGTCAGCGCTGCAGCTTAACTTCGGCCTTCCCGCTCACCGCCTCATATGCGACGTGCCCACAAGGTGGAACTCCACCTTGCACATGATGGACATACTGTGCAAGCAGCAGCAGGCGATAGTGGAGTTTCAGCTGCAGCACATATGGGTGACTTGCTCTGCCGAACAGCACCACTTCACCACCAATGACAGGGCCACCATGCGAGACCTGTGTTCCTTGTTGCGCTGTTTCGAGTGCTCCACCAACATGGCCAGTGCCGATTAAGCCATTCTGAGCTTTACTATCCCACTTCTATGCCTCATTAAAAAACACTTTTGGCAATGATGGAAGGATGTGGCACAGGAGGAGGAGGAAGAGAGATCATTTCATAGGATTTCCGGCCAGTCATTTGCAAGTGGTGTTGAGGGTGGGTTCCTGCACCCACAAATGCCAGGTACACAATTCTCCAGCCAGGGCACAGTTCTGGAGGATGATGAGGTGGAGGACGAGGAGGAGGTGGAACCGTGTTCACAGCAGGTTGGCACCCAAACCAGCTCATGGCCATCGCTAATGCGTGGCTGGGGGGATGCAGAGGACACAGACAATGCACTTCCCACAGAGGACAGCTTTTTCTTGCCTCTGGGCAGCCTGGCACACATGAGCGATAACATTGTATGGTGCTTCTGCAGCGACCGCCGAGTTGCCCACATTCTAACTTGTGCTGATTACTGGGTGGCCACGCTGCTGGATCCTCATTACAAGGACAACGTACCATCCTTAATTCCGTCACTGGAGCATGATCATAAGATGCGCAAGTACAAGCGCACGCTGGTAGACACGCTGCTAGTGGCATTCCCACCTGACAGCAGGGGAACAATGGAAGCACAAGTCGAAGGCAGAGGAGGAGGAAGAGGTCGCAAATGCAACTGGGGCACCACCAGCAGCTCTGAAGGCAGAATTAGCATGGCCGAAATATGGAAAAGCTTTGTCAGTACGCCACAACAACCAGCACCACCAGCTGATATGGAACGTCTTAGCAGGAAGCAGCATTTCAGCAACATGGTGGAGAAGTATGTGTGCACATGCCTACACGTACTGAATGAGGGGTCTGCCCCCTTTAAGTTCTGGGTCTCCAAATTGGGCACCTGGCCTGAGCTTTCCCTTTACGCCTTGGAGGTGCTGAACTGCCCTGCAGCCAGTGTATTGTCTGAACGTGTGTTTAGCATGACAGGGGGTGTAATCACAGACAAGTGCAGCCGCCTGTCCACAGCCAATGTGGACAAGCTCACGTTCATTAAAATGAACCAGGCATGGATCCCACAAGGCTTGTCCGTACCTTGTGCAGAGTAGACATGTATACCGGCCTTACCCAGCCATTGTTATACTACAGCGCAATTGCTCATTGTTGTATTTTGGATATTTCCCACTCTTTTGGAGTGTACCCTAATAAAAAATAATAAAAAATTAAACCAAAAACCATTGTTGGCTACCTCGTCCTTCTCCACCGTCGCTTCCACCTACACAGCTACGTCCACCGCCTCCTCAAACTCCTACTCCATATGGATCTCCACCTCATAAATAAAAATTTTTTATTTGTTTGTATTTTATTTTATGCTAATTTGTCTGTTACTTTTTTCTGTGAAATTCACCAATTTTTGGGTGTGATATACCCCTGCTCTACCCAGTAGACAGCTTAATAAATTTCACAAATTTTTCTGTTACATTGTCGGTGACATTCACCAATTTGTGGCTGTGATATACCCCTGCTCTACCTAGTAGACAAATTAAAACATTTGACTAATTTGTCTGTTACATTTTCGGGTGAAATTCACATATTTTTGGCTGTGATATACCCCTGCTCTACCTAGTAGACAGGTTAATAAATTTCACACATTTTTCTGATACATTGCCGGTGACATTCAGCAATTTGTGGCTGTGATATACCCCTGCTCTACCTAGTAGACAGGTAAAAAAATTTGACTAATTTGTCTGTTACATTTTCAGGTAAAATTCACCAACGTGGACAAGCTCACTTTCATTAAAATGAACCGGGCATTGATCCCACAGGACTTGTCCATACCTTGTGCAGAATAGACATGTATACCGGCCTTAACCAGCCATTGTTATACTACAGCGCAATTGCTCAGTGTTGTATTTTGGATATTTCACACTCTTTTGGAGGGTACCCTAATTTAAAAAAAACAATAAAAATAAAAAACAAAAACCAGTGTTGGCTACCTCGTCCTCCTCAACCGCCGCTTCCACCTACATCGCTACGTCCATCGCCTACTCAAACTCCTACTCCATATGGACCTCCACCTCATAAATCAAATTACATTTTTTTAATTTGTACGTACTTTATTTCATGTCATTTCACTAATTTGTCTGTTACATTTTTGGGTGAAATTCACCAATTTTTGGGTGTGATATAACCCTGCTCTACCTAGTAGGCAGATAAAAAAAAAATCACTAATTTGTCTGTTACATTTTCGGGTGAAACTCACCAATTTTTGGCTGTGATATACCACTGCTCTACCTAGTAGACAAATAAAAACATCTCACTAATTTGTCTGTTACATTTTCGGTTGAAATTCACTAATTTTGGGCTGTTATATACCCCTGCTCTACCTAGTAGACACGTAAACAAATGTAACTAATTTGTCTGTTACATTTTCGGGTGAAATTCACTAATTTTCGGCTGTGATATACCCCTGCTCTACCTTGTAGACAGGTAAACAAATTTCACAACCAATGTGGACAAGCTCAAGTTCATTAAAATAAACCAGGCATGGATCCGACAGGACTTGTCCGTATCTTGTGCAGAATAAACATGTATACCGGCCGTAACCAGCCATTGGTATACTACAGCGCAATTGCTCATTGTTGTACTTTGGATATTTCACACTCTTTTGGAGTGTACTCTAATTAAAAAAACTATAAAAATTAAAAACAAAAACCAGTGTTGGCTACCTCGTCCTCCTCAACCGCCGCTTGTACCTACACTGCTATGACCACCACCTACTCAAAATCCTACTCCATATGGACCTCCACCTCATAAATCAAGTTTAATTATTTTTAATTTGTACGTATTTTATTCTGTCATTTCACTAATTTGTCTGTTACATTTTTGGGTGAAATTCACCAATTTTTGGCAGTTATATACCACTGCTCTACCTAGTAGACAGGTAAAAAAAAAATAATCACAAATTTGTCTGTTACACATTCGGGTGAAATTCACCAATTGTTGGGTGTGATATACCCCTGCTATACCTAATAGACAGGTAAACAAATTTCACCAATTTGTCTGTTACATTCTCGGGTGAAATTCACAAATTTTTGGCTGTGATATACCCCCGCTGGTAGAAAGGTAAAAACATTTCACTAATTTGTGTGTTACATTCTTGGGTGACATTTGACCATTTTTGCCTTGATTAAACTCCTGCTCTGCATAGGTGATAGGGAAATAAATGTAAAAAAAAATTATCTGTTACATTGTCAGTTGACATTTTACCAATTTTGCCGTATACAAACCCCTGCTCTGCATAAGTGACAGGGAATTGCATTTCTAAAATGTTTCTTTAATTGACGCGCGCCACCTCCTTTACTTGTAAGCTTCGGCTTCAATAATTTGTCCCACTTTTCCGCTCGATCAACTTTTAATTTCATCCATTGACCTCCCTTGGATGTGGTATCTCTTTCTCACGCTCCCTCTCCGCTGTGAAACCCTGCTTCTCAGATAACCTTGATCAACATGGTAGGCTCAGAAAAGAACATAGAAAGTTGAGTCAACAAAGCAGCAGGAGGGCCTCTCCTGTCTAACGTTTCCAAATCCAAAATACCCGATTGACATTCCCTATATTTTTTTATTAATCATTTAAATAACAGGGCATCTTAAGAGTCCTGTATTGTTATTTATCGTCACTACCTCCCCGAGTCGGGAGTGGGTAATTCCTGCGCGCCCCCTCCTTTCCTTCTATTCTTCAGTTTAAATAGCTTCACCCACATTTCCGCTCGATCACATTTAATTTCATCCATTGACCTCCTTAGATGTGGTATCCCTTTCTCATGCTCCCTCTTCGGCGTGGAACCCTGATTCGCCGCTAACCGTGATAAACATGGTAGGCACAGAAAAGAAGATCGAAAGTTTATAGAGAAGACATCCAAATGGATCAATGGATCGTCAACATCACGAGGACGTGTGACATGGTGGGGCAGTATGTGTGCACACGCCTACACGTACTGACTGATGGGTTTGCCCCCTTCAACTTCTGGGTTTCCAAATTGGGCACATGGCTTCAGCTTGCCCTTTACGCCTTGGAGGTGCTGGCCTGCCCTGCAGCCAGTGTATAGTCTGAACATGTATTTAGCAGAACTGGAGGGGGTTATCACAGGTTATATTTCACAATGTTTTAGGGGTGTACCCTAATTTAAACTAAAAATAAATAAATAAAAAAACTGTGTAGGCTACCTCCTCCACCGCCGTTTCCACCTACACCGCCACATCCACTGCCTCCTCAACTTCCTACTCCACATGGACCTCGTCCTCCTAGATCAAGATTTTTATTTTTACGTATTTTATGTTATTTAAAGTCATTTCCCTATCCACATTTGTTTGCAGAGCACTTGCCATCCTCTTAACCACATTTTGCTGCCATTTGCAGCCCTCTAGCCCTTTCCATGACATTTTTAGAGCCATTTTAGTGCTCAAAAGTTTGGGTCCCCATTGACTTCAATGGGTTTCGGGTTCGGATTCGGGTCAAGTTCGGGTCAAGTTCGGGGTCCCGAACTCGAACTTTTTTGTGAAGTTCGGCCGAACGCGTCAAACCCAAACATCCAGGTGTTTGCTCAACTCTATTTATAATGAACACACAAAAGAGACTACCAGTATTCTATTGCCTCCCCAAAATACATAAAGACTATAACTCACCACCAGGGAGACCAATTTTCTCTGTTATAGATTCTATTACTATTACTAATCTATCAAAATATATAGATAATATGCTACTGTCGGCAGTTAAGAAGACTTTTTCAGATACTAAAGACAACACAGAGATCATTTCAATAGTTGAAAAATTGGAAGTAGAAGATAATTGGATACTGGGCACCATTGATGTTAATTCACTATACACAGTGATTGAACATACACATGATGTAAATGCCTTACATAAACAGCTAAACAATAAGAGTACATTACACCAGAATCAAATTAATTTCCTTTTGGAAAGTGTGAATTTTATACTTACACATAATTATTTTTTCTATGATTTTGATTATTACCTTCAGAAGAGGGGGACTGCCATGGGTACCAGATTCACCCCTAGCTACGCCAATCTTATTATGACTCAGTGGGAACAAGACATCATTTTCACTAGACTCGGGGGCGGATCTGGTTCTCTGGCAACGATATATAGATGACATTTTTTTCATCTGGCGAAGTTCTGAACAAAAATTGCATTCTTTTTTTTACAAGAAATCAATATTAATGAGAGAAATTTGAAGTTTACCAGTACAATAAGTAGATCCCAAATATAATTTTTGCATCTAATAATCAAAATAGAAGATTAAAAATTTCAATGTCAGACTTACCATAAGCCAGTAATGAAATATGGTTTCATTCTGTTCTCCAACTGTTATCTTTACAGATGGCTCGTGAATATCCCTACCAGTCAATTTAGAATAATTAGATGCAATTGCACAGACGATAACCAATTTGAGAGAGGGAAGCAATTACATTAACCCAACAATTTATTGAAAAAGACTGTCAGATATAGTGGAGGCCTCACTTAATAAGGTGTAGTCTATGGATAGAATAGATTTTTTCAAATCCAGAGAAAAAGGAGATACACAGGAAAATCTAAGGATTATATTACTGTTCCACACACAACATAAAAAGGTGGCAAGAACTATTGATAACTGCTGGCATCATCTTTTGTAAGATAAAGTAATTGGACCTTCATTGACAAACAAACCACAAATGACCTATTCTAGAGCTCCAAATTTAGGTATAGAAATAGCTCCCACGGTAGTAAATTGAGTATCAAAAATTAAGGACAATTGGCTGTCCCTAAAAGGTTTTTTTCAATGAGGGAACTGCAATAATTGTAGAGCCACCAAATTCCCAAAAATAACAAGGGAAATAAATTCTACACAAAATGGTTATGACTTTGAAATCAGAGAACATTTATCCTGTTCATCATCAATGAACGTGCAACAAACAATAAATAGGTAGGACGAAAATAACCCTAAAAAAAAGTATAGCTAAACACATTAGGAATATTAGAAAAGGCTATAAACAGCACTCTGTATCAAAACATTTTAAAGAGATACACAATCAAGATCCTAGTCAGCTATACTTGTGGCCTTAGAAAAGATCAAGAGACAATGGAAAGGAGGTGACTATGTAGCCAGAATGTCTAGAGCTGAATCTAAGAGGATATATGAATTTGACACATTGATGTCTTCAGGTTTGAATGCAGAGAATGAACTTTTGGGGTTTTTATGAGTAGGGTTGGGCGTCGATCAGGGATGAGACATTGATGTTGGGTTTATTCCCATTGATCTCTCCTCCCTGGCCGGCCTCCTTCCCCTTTATGCTACTACCAGCAGGACAGAGATGCAATACTGCGCAAAACACAATCAAGCCCAATAATAATAATAATTTAGTTGAATTCACAATTTTTTGAATTTATACACATATACATTACAGACCAAAAGTTTGGACACACCTTCTCATTCAAAGAGTTTTCTTTATTTTCATGACTATGAAAATTGCAGATTCACACTGAAGGCATCAAAACTATGAATTAACACATGTGGAATTATATACATAACAAAAAAGTGAGAAACAACTGAAAATATGTCATATTCTAGGTTCTTCAAAGTAGCCACCTTTTACTTTGATTACTGCTTTGCACACTCTTGGCATTTTCTTGATGAGCTTCAAGAAGTAGTCACCTGAAATGGTCTTCCAACAGTCTTGAAGGAGTTCCAAGAGATGCTTAGCACTTGTCGGCCCTTTTGCCTTCACTCTGCGGTCCAGCTCACCCCAAACCATGTCGATTGGGTTCAGGTCCGGTGACTGTGGAGGCCAGGTCATCTTTCAAAGCACCCCATCACTCTCCTTCATGGTCAAATAGCCCTTACACATCCTGGAGGTGTGTTTGGGGTCATTGTCCTGTTGAAAAATAAATGATGATCCAACTAAACGCAAACCGGATGGAATAGCATGCCGCTGCAAGATGCTGTGGTAGCCATGCTGGTTCAGTATGCCTTCAATTTTGAATAAATCCCCAACAGTGTCACCATCACACCTCCTCTTCCATGCTTCACGGTGGGAACCAGGCATGTAGAGTCCATCCGTTCACCTTTTCTGCGTTGCACAAAGACACGGTGGTTGGAACCAAAGATCTCAAATTTGGACTCATCAAACCAAAGCACATATTTCCACTGGTCTAATATCCATTCCTTGTGTTCTTTAGCCCAAACAAGTCTCTTCTGCTTGTTGCCTGTCCTTAGCAGTGGTTTCCTAGCAGATATTCTACCATGAAGGCCTGATTCACACAGTCTCCTCTTAACAGTTGTTCTAGAGATGTGTCTGCTGCTAGAACTCTGTGTGGCATTGACCTGTCTCTAATCTGAGCTGCTGTTAACCTGCGATTTCTGAGGCTGGTGACTCGGATGAACTTATCCTCCGCAGCAGAGGTGACTTTTGGTCTTCCTTTCCTGGGGCTGTCCGCATGTGAGCCTGTTTCTTTGTAGCGCTTGATGTTTTTTGTGACTGCACTTGGGGACACTTTCAAAGTTTTCCCAATTTTTCGGACTGACTGACCTTCATTTCTTAAAGTAATGATGGCCACTCGTTTTTCTTTACTTAGCTGCTTTTTTCTTGCCATAATACAAATTCTAACAGTCTATTCAGTATGACTATCAGCTGTGTATCCACCTGACTTCTCCACAACGCAACTGATGGTCCCAGCCCCATTTATAAGGCAAAAAATCCCACTTATTAAACCTGACAGGGCACACCTGTGAAGTGAAAACCATTTCAGGTGACTACCTCTTGAAGCTCATCAAGAGAATGCCAAGAGTGTGCAAAGCAGTAATCAAAGCAAAAGGTGGCTACTTTAAAGAATCTAGAATATGACATATTTTCAGTTGTTTCACACACTGAAAATTTAGTGGAAGAAATGAGGAAATTATTCAATAATGCATAAGGAGGTGTGTAGAAATATAGGTATTAGAGAAAAGTAAATCAATTCTGTCAATTTAGAATTCATCAATTATCTTTTTTGTCAGGAAAGCTAATTTGCATAGCTTTGGGTTTTTGAGAACAATATTAGCTTTTCTGACAAAAAGGATAAAAAAGGTAATATTTTCTGTTACCAGCTGATATTAGACATGCTAATTTCCTAGCCTACAATTGTCATCATGTAGATTAGCTAGTCTCCATAATAGAAATAGCACCCACCCAGAGGTCCCTCAAGGCCTCTCGACTAGAAAACTTGGTTCTATTTGCTTTGCTCTGATAAATGGCTTTTTCTTTTCCCTTGAAAGTGCTAGTTGAGATGTGAGTCTGTCTTAGTCATTCTTCTCTTCTAGACTCATGTATATTTGTAGAGTCTTTTTAGAAAACAGATGGTGTTTAGGTGATTAGAAGGTGTTTTAGGTTTCTTGGATATTTGATTACTGCAGAATTGATTCATGTCTGAATGAATGTTTTCAGAGAATTTGATAAATTGGACTAGAAACTAATTTAAAGCAGTTTGCTCATCTTAAATTAAAATCCAACTATTTTGAAAAGTTTAGGATGAATTCCAAGTTGATAGAATTGCTCATCTCTAGTATGTATATTTATACATATGTTGTTGTTCTCCATAATATGCATTTTCTCCTAATATAAACCTCTAACTAGGATTTTGGTGGTAGCCTCAAAATGTTTAATAAGTGTTTCTTTATAAAAAAAAAAAGTTTTCCCTTGGTGGTACCCTTCAACTATTCAATCACTGCTATTTCCATAATAATATATTTTTATCTTATAGTTTTCTGTAAAACAGACATGCAAACAAGTCAATTTTCAAAAATAAAGGAATATTGAGTGTCTCATATTAGGAACCCTTCTCTTTTTAGGTTAACTACCCTTTAGCAGAGCTGAGCAAAGAAAACTTGCACCTTAGTGGTCTTGGTTGGTGTACTATTTCTCCCTATGGAAGGTACCAAGTATGCGTGAGGCATACTGCCTTAAGCCAGTCAATGCTCCTCTGGGTTTCTGGGAAAAATATTAGAAAATTAGCACATCTTATTTCTGCTGGCAGGAGATAGGCTTAGGAGAGGTAATTTGAATATTGTTCCTAGAAACTCAGAGTGGCATTGCCTGGCCTACAATACTGACACTAGGCACTCTACATAATGAGAAAGATTACCCACCAGAGAAGACATAAATATTGCCCAAAAACCCAGAGTAGCATACTAGCTTCCACTCTCAAAAGATAAAAGACCAGAAACTGTTATGTACCAAAAATTTGGTGAATTAGACTCAAGATGAATGTCAACAAAATAGCTAATCTCTAAGCAGGACATTATCAGCAAACAAAATTGGGGTGCATTCACACAAACATGTATTTTGTGATCTGTAAAACATATGGATGCCGTCCTGACGTATGTGTTGCATTTTTTATTTTTTTTGCATTGCATTTGTTTTTCCTTTCTAGCAAAACCTATTCTGATCCACAAAATGGACAAGAATCAGACATGTTCTATCTTTTTTGCTGGACTATAGAATGGACATATGGATGTGAACAGCACACAGTGTGTTGTCTGTTTTTTTTGTGGACCCATTGAAATGAACTGGTCCATGTGCAATCCACAAAAAATTTGGAGTATGTGAGAACCAACATTATGGTTGTGTGAATAGGCCCTTAATTTGACTTCCTGACTCCTCACTTGTATCCTGTGGTATAAGGAAAAGCTTTTGTAGGGATTTACAGTTATGATGAAGTAACAGAAAAGAGAAGGGAAGCAACAGAAAGTGTGTGAAGTTGTGCTGTCGGGCATCTAGGAAAGTCCTAAAACTTCCTGTAATTCCCATCCTATCTAAAATCATTCCTAACCAGGGCAATTTGACATTGTCAAATGCATTTTCTGTGTTTAATGGCGCTTTCACAAAGTTAGTGTGTGCTCAGTGTTTGATCAGGGATTCTAACCCAAAATCAGGTGTGGGTCAAAAACACAGAAGAGGTGCACATCTTTTCATTATTACTTATTTCTCTGTAGGCTTCTCTCCTGGTTTTAGCTCACAGTCAGTGTTCGGTTAGTGATTCCCATCAGTGATTGTTAGCCAAAACCAGATGTGGGTCTCTGTATAGCCTCCACTTTTGGTTTTAGATCAAATTCACTGATATTTCAGGGTGCAGATGTAGGTGCAGCCGTAATGAAGGCCAGAGGCCTGCTTTCAGCATTTTCCAGCAGGCTGCGTCTCTCTGGCGAAGCCTGCTGGTGAATGTCAGTATAGCACTGACAATAAAATACATTGCACTACAGGAATAGTGTAAAGTATTTTAGAAGAAATTGAAAGATTGCTTATGATAGTCCCTTTATGGGATTATCAAAATAAAAAAATAAAAATAAAATCAAGTTAAAAATACACATTTTTCCATTGAAAAAACTCTACAATGGAAAATAATAAAAATAAAAAATGAAACCTCCACATATTTGATATTGCCACATCCATAACAACTTGCACAGTGAACATGGTAAGAACAACAAAAATACCAGAATTGATGCTTTTTACTTATTCACCACCAAAAAAACGGAACAATAAGGGTTATGTACCCCAAAATAATACCAATGAAAACTACAAGTAATCATGCATCAAACCCTCACACAGATCCTTAGAAAGAAAAATAAAATAAAAAGTCTTGGCATGCGACGACGCAAAAACGTTTTCAAAAGTAGTAAAACTTTAAAAAACCTATTGGGGTCATATATTAAGACTGGTGTTTTAGACGCCGGTCTTAATAACCCCTGCGCTGGCAGTGGATCTGACAAAGTTATGTAGAGGCGCCGGCTGGTGCATCCACTACTAGTCTAAATATATGCCTGCTTCCATGCAGGCATAGATTTAGAACATTTTCTAAGCCAAAAACAGGCATAGTAAATGAGAAATAAGATGGGCCTGCCGGCCCGCCACCTTCTCCGCCCACTCCACACCCCTTTTTAGAGCTGGCGTAAGCTGGGAAAAGGGGAAACATTTGTGATGCAATCTGGGATAGTTATACAAATGAAAACTGGCGTGTATCTGATAGTAAATGACCCTCGAGGTGTATTTGGTATCGCTGGAATCATACTGACCCAGAGAATAAGGTTATTGTGCCGAAAAATGAATGCCACAAAATTTATAATGTAAAAACTCTGTGGCAGTATTGCAGTTTTTTCCCATCTCCATCCCAGAGAGAGCTAATGAAAGTTAACCAGCAAGTTATGTATACCCCAAAATGGTACCATTAAAAACTACAACTTCTCCTGCAAAAAAACAAGCTGAGGAAAAATCAAGGGAAATATAAAAATATTGAAGAAGAAAAAAAGCTATAGTTTTTGGAAGGCAACGAAAAATCTCCTGGTCATTAAGGCCCAAAACAGGCTGGTCACTAAGGGGTTAAAATGTTTGGCTTAGTAGGCCCATTGTAAAATATGATATTAGAGGGAATATGTCATCAGAAAATTACCTATTATTTAAAGGAAGTTTTTATTTTATTTTCATTCTACAAAAATAAGTAAAATTATGTTTTAAACAATAGATCGTTTTCTGATGACACAATCCCTTTTCAAGGGGGAATCTCCATTGAGAATACTTTATAGGAAGGCGAAAGGGGCCGTCATGTCACCGAGGTTCCTGACTGTGACAGTGCTGATCGACACTGTTTGTTGTTAGTATGGCAGTAAAGTTGATCCGGGCCGGCTCTTACTGGGAGTAGCCAAAGTGCTGGGTGGGTGGCTTCTCCCCACGCTCCAGGCCAGGTCTTTATTGCCCTATGTAAAACACAGCTAGCAGTCTCAGCTGGGTGTGGATGATCCTCCATCTGACAAGGAAGCTGTGGAGACTCTGTTTTGGGATCTGTGAATTGGTGCCGTGCTAAAGGCATGCTAAAAAACAGGCAACTGAAGCCTGCTGTGGATGGCTGGGGGAAAGACTGCTAACCAGGTGAAGATTTTGTTCTATAGACATTGCATGATGTGAACAAACACCAAGACTGTGAAATGGTCATTTTGTGTTTCCGAACTGTTTAAGTTAAAGACTTTGTGATTGCCTCTATACTGTGTTCTCTAGCCTGTCTACCAGATCAAAACCCCACAACTCATATAATTTCCAGGGCGGCTAAATTGAGCATCTTCTGCTCTGAGGACCCTGAAAGTCTAGGCCTTACTTGCTCAGTCCATTGTACAAAGTGGACAAATCATTTTGTATACAGTCTAATAAAAATGACATTTTTCTCTTCAAAACTTTGTATCGTGGGGGCGGAGCTTGGCCGTAGAAGTGGATGGCTATGTGAAACCTCGGCTCCTCTGCACCTAAGAGATTATAACCATCTCTGAAGCAGTGAACCACTCCAAAATGGTCAAGTACGACAGAGAAAGAGGACTAGACCCTCCAGACACGCAGAGAACCCAGAAGAGTCAACATGCTATGCAGCGTTTCCCTAAAAAAAAAAGCTCTCCACTCTCCAGGCACCGGCGCCAAGATGGCGGCGGCAGCAGCATGCGCTGGGGACGGAGAGGAATAGGATGCAGACAGCTCGCAAGGTGAAGCAGCTGAGACTAGGAACCCTTCACTGGTGTCAAAGCCCTTCCTAACCAAGGTGCTGGGGCAGGCACTAGAGAAAGCAATAAAGCCAATACTGGCCGAATTATCCAACATAAAATCGTAACTTACACAAATTGTTCACAGAGTAGAGACTCTAATAACAGCGGCTCAGGAGTTAGTAATGCACTCCACGGGAAGGGTGGAATACCTCGATATGCATACTGCTGAGCTCAATAGAGCAATGTTAATGTTAGAGGACCCAGAAAACCGCAGCATAAGACGAAATATTCGCAATAAAGAGCTGCCAGAGTCCTGGGCCTCTGATACGCTGCGCAAAGTGGCGATGGAAATATTTGCTGACTTATTAGGTCAGGAACCAGCTGCCTTGATAGTAATCGAACGTATTCACAGGGCCCTGAGACCCATGTCGAAGCTGAATGAGAAACCCAGGGATGTGGTCTGTGTCTTGCTCTCCTTTGTGGACACTGCCCACATTATGTCCTCAGCTTGAGAAAGAAGACATTGCACTATATCAAGATATTGCACTCTCCACGCTAGCCAAAAGGCACATCATGAAACCCCTAGTAGAAGCGTTGAGTACGCAAAAAATTACTTATATGTGGCTTTATCCCTTTGGCATCTCAATTCTGAAAAATGGGAGACGTATAGCTGTCCACACCCCAGAAGACCTGGAGAAAGCTTGGGAGGCCATAGGAATACAACCAATTGAAGTCCCCTTGTGGATGCAATTAGTCCAGCCTACAATCCTCCGGCAACTCACACAAGTGGAACCTTGGAGGAAAGTCTTGAGGGCAAAGTACAAAATAACCAAGTCGGCATCTAGAGCACACTCTCCTCCACCCTGAAAAAGGAACAAGGAGATAAAATTCTCTGAATAACAGGACAGGCCTAATTGTCCCATGGCTTCCACAAGACCAAGTGGTGACTGCCTACATGGATAGTCTGAGATGTGAATCTGGGCCCACACTATAGAGTTACAGTTACTCTGTTATCTTTTCTAGTTTTGAAAATTGTTCCGGCTTATTACTTAAGTGTCACTTGTATTTACTGTACATGCTCTCAGTTTTTCTTTCTACTTACATACTTAATTAGAAACCTGCACACCCTCCCTCATTTTTTATTTTTAAGCCTATGAATATCCTCAATTTTTTCTTAGCTTTCTTCCTTTTCTTTTCCTCTCTTTTTTTTAATCAATACATTTTTATTGAGTAAGAGTTTGCAATTGAGGCAGTTGACAAAATAGACATATTGGACATAAAGGAAAAATTACAAATAATAATAAATAAAGGGTTCCATATATGCATACCGAGGACTTGTCAGGTTGAAGATGTAACATGTGCAATGAGCATTGTATGCTACACAATTGCATCGTACAATTTACAGTAAGCTTTTGTAACACAAACACAAGTAGACAGTGTGCTTATACAATAGGACTATAGCAGGTAATATGGTAGTGGGTCTGCGTATGAACTGGACAACCATAGTAACCATGAGTTATGTGTTGCTATTCTATCCTTCATAGAGAAGGGGAAGGTGAATTCGCATTGCATATGATAGTTTACCAACCTGATGACTTCGCTAATCAGTGGGGACTGAAGACCTTTCCCCTGCGGCCAATCACTTTTTTTTATGCAGAGAGGATATGTGCAACTATCCTTCTACTGTCGCTAGGGATGTCCACCAAGCCAATGCTCAGGATTGCTAGCTCCGGGCTTAGTATTTCCTTAATCCCAGTCACCTCTTCTAGGATCTTCAAGACTGAAGCCCAGAAATGAGTTAAAGCAGGGCATCCCCACCACATATGGCCACATCCCCTCCAACACAGTGGAGAGTAGTTCGGGATAGTATGAGCTAATTTATTTGGAGTGAGGTACCACCTCAATTGAATTTTCTTATTCTGCTCTGTGTGATTTATGCATTTTGAGCATTTCATGGACCAGTACAGAGCATCTGTCCATTTATCCAGTGGGAATTCTTTCCCCATTTCAGCCTCCCATGTGGACATAAAGGGCTTTTTACATTCTTCGTCTGTTGGCAACATAGATGAATACCAAAAGGAGAGGCTGGAATGGGAGTAGGCATCCGCAATAAGAAGTTTTCTGATTGGGTCACTCTCATTTACTGCTGCATCTAATGTGAGAGATGAGAGAAAGTGACGAATCTGCAAGTATTGGTAAAAGAGATAGTTAGGCAGGTTATAAATGAGTATAGAGGCAGCACGGTGGCTCAGTGGTTAGCACTGGTGCCTTGCAGCGCTGGGGTCCTAGGTTCAAATCCGACCAAGGGCAACATCTGCATGGAGTTTGTATGTTCTCCCCGTGTTTGCGTGGGTTTCCTCCGGGTACTCCGGTTTCCTCCCACACTCCAAAGACATACTGATAGGGACCTTAGATTGTGAGCCCCATTGGGGACAGTTGGATGATAATGTCTGTAAAGCGCTGCAGAATTAGTAGCGCTATATAAGTGTGTATAATAAATAAATAAAAAATAAGTGAAGTGTCTCAAAGGGTCGTAGAGTGGATTGCTCAAATAGACTCCTGAACATATCTATCCCACAGTTCAGCCAGCTTGTGAGTTGGAGTGTAGGAATATGATATTCAATAGCCAAAATGGGAAAATGTTTTTTCTCCAGGGGAAAAGGTGTTTTATTTTTGAATGCATGTGCCCATGCAAATATGGAAGCTTGCATTGTGCCTAGAGGCATGGAGAAGACAAACGGCTTTAACAGATAAGCTGCTAATAGTGATTTCAGGGGTGTCCTTCTAACATAGTTCTCTTCGATACTGAGCCATTTATGGGGTGAAGATGGAGACCACCACTCCATAGCCTGATCTAATAAATTGGCTAAGTAATAACTGTATAGGTCTGGGACCGCTAAACCACCTTTACGGAGAGAAGGGTATAGCACCTTTTTATTAATCCTGGGATGAGTACCTCCCCAAATGAAACTGAGCATGTCATTTTGCAACTGTTTAATGCAAGTTCTAGGAATTTTCAGGGGTATGCATCTGAATATATATATAGGATCTTCGGGAGTATCAGCATCTTAACTGTGTTAATTTTAGCTATCCATGAGAGCATCACTTTGCTATACTTAGAGTAGTCGTCTTGTAATTCAGACCTCAATTTTTTAAGGTTGAGCGGAAGCATATCAGACAATGAGCTAGTCAATTCAACTCCCAAATATATTATTGATTCAGATGCCCAATCGAAGGGATAACTATTACTTAGGTCTTGTTGCAAGCTTACTGGTACATTAATTGGGAGTACATTGGTTTTGTTAACATTTATCTTATAATATGATAAGGAGGAGTACTGGTCCAGTATTTCGATTACCGCTCGAAGTGAAGTTAAGGGGTTAGAGAGTGTCAGGATAACATAATCGGTGTACAAACCAATGCAGTGTGAGCATTTCCCAACTGTGATCCCTGATATCTGCGTACAGTTGCGTATTTTTTCTGCCAATGGCTCCATCACCAATGCAAATATCAGGGGTGACAATGGGCACCCCTGCCTAGTCCCATTAGTAATTGAGAAGGGGGCAGATAAGAAACCCGATGCCAGAACGTTTGCACTTGGTGCTGAGTAGGGATGAGCGAAACCCGAACTGTATAGTTCGGGTTCGTACCGAATTTTGGGGTGTCCGTGACACGGACCCGAACCCGGACATTTTCGTAAAAGTCCGCGTTCGGGTTCGGTGTTCGTCGCTTTCTTGGCGCTTTTTGAAAGGCTGCAAAGCAGCCAATCAACAAGCGTCATACTACTTGCCCCAAGAGGCCGTCACAGCCATGCCTACTATTGGCATGGCTGTGATTGGCCAGAGCACCATGTGACCCAGCCTCTATTTAAGCTGGAGTCACATAGCGCCGCCCGTCACTCTGCTCTGATTAGCGTAGGGAGAGGTTGCGGCTGCGACAGTAGGGCGAGATTAGGCAGATTAACTCCTCCGAAGGACTTGATTAATTGATCGATCTGCAGCTGTGGATCATTGAGCTGCTGATACTCAATTGCTCACTGTTTTTAGGCTGCCCAGACCGTTTGTCAGTCACTTTTTTCTGGGGTGATCGGCGGCCATTTTGTGTCTTGTGGTGCGCCAGCACAAGCTGCGACCAAGTGCATTTAACCCTCAATGGTGTGGTTGTTTTTTGGCTAAAGCCTACATCAGGGTGAAGCTGTCACACCAAGTGCATTTAACCAGCAATAGTCTGTTTATTTTTTGGCCATATACTACATCAGGGGCAAGCTGCGCCTGTCACCAAGTGCATTTAACCCTCAATGGTGTGGTTGTTTTTTGGCTAAAGCCTACATAAGGGTGAAGCTGTCACACCAAGTGCATTTAACCAGCAATAGTCTGTTTATTTTTTGGCCATATACTACATCAGGGGCAAGCTGCGCCTGTCACCAAGTGCATTTAACCCTCAATGGTGTGGTTGTTTTTTGGCTAAAGCCTACATCAGGGTGAAGCTGTCACACCAAGTGCATTTAACCAGCAATAGTCTGTTTATTTTTTGGCCATATACTACATCAGGGGCAAGCTGCACCTGTCACCAAGTGCATTTAACCCTCAATGGTGTGGCAGTTTTTTGGCAAAAGCCTACATCAGGGTGAAGCTGTATAAATTGACTTATTGGCTCAACAGCATCCATGTTCAGGAGTTGCTACCATTCTCCAAGCATACCAAATATTGGCCCTCCGTGAAAATCTCCATATCCCAAGGTGAATTTAGTGGACATGTACTTTAAGTACAGTAACCTGTTTGCAAAAGGAGCAAAACATTTTCCAGCCATTAGAGGAGACTGCTCTGTGTGTTGCATTGCATTGCTTTAGAAGAAGTATTACACTCCATGTTTTAAAGGGCCATCCAATAGATGACACTTGAGATATAGTTTATGGCCTCCTGCATAAGAGTTTACTTACCGCTTCACCTCTGAAAATCCAAACACTAATTTAAACTGAATAGTGAATCATATTCAGTTTTTCTAATATACTTTTATTTTCTTATTGTACTTTGTTATTTCATTTTCTGTACATCTTTCTAAGCTGTTTTAGCAACAGCCACATGGGCCATACACGCAATAGACTGGAGGGAACTCATTGACTTCTGCGGGAGAGTTTTCTAGGCTTGCTCTCTGACCTGAGAAGAGGTCACTGTACAAGTAGGGAATAGACAAGCTGTGTCCATTATCTGTTGTCAATGGTGTATCCTGTGTTACATATAGATATAGGTAAAAGTTTAGATATAGGTATTTTTTATTGCAATCTTGCCTGTGATGATAATGAGATGACTGCTGAAAAGTGATCCTTGCCGGGAACAAGAATTTCTTTTTAATATAGGGATTTGGAAAATGACAAAAATCACCAAAAATTCCAAATTCAGTAATACATAGATAAATAAAGATTAAGCCACCAGACAGTTCCTCTGGTGGATTTCCAGATGTTGCCAGTGGTTAGGTTGCAGGGGGTATGGGGGGTTTGTAAGCACTGTGGGAAAATTCCATTGTAATCAACAGAAACAACACTTCCCATAGTGCTGTGTGCTGTCATCTCAGCCCCCAATGGTATCCTCCTACTCTGCTTCTCCATCATGTGTAAAGTGCAAACCACACCGCTGCACCTCTGATCCTCTGCTACACCCCCCCTAAATGGTCACTTGTTTATGATGTCACATCCATTTTGCCAAAGAATCTGTTTCAGGCCATAATGGGAGGCAGTATGTGAAATGTAAGTATATTGAAAAGATTACTGGACTGGGTGGTGTGGCAAAATGCTGGGTAACGTTTGTCAGCATTTCCATTTACTGAGATCAAGCAGGTATCAAGATGATGTTGCAGCACTGAAATAGTAGTTATATTAGAAAAGTGCATTTTATTATACAGTAAATAAGCGGTAAGCTCCCTTAGGACTCTTATAGGTACATATTTTTCTATTGTCAAGCATTGAATTGAACACAATCAACATAATAATCTAGTTAATAATATGTAATTATTTCAAAAGCTGCTCACCATCGAAAAGCCAACATAAATTACAAGACTGATAATGTGAATTTTGAAATGGCAGTAGTAACAATTGTGAATGCTGCCATAACTTGTTAACACATTGAATTTATGAATTGGTAAGACACAGATATGATGCCAATTTTACAAAAAGGAGTTCAGAGTTCAAGTTATTATAACATTATATTCCTGATTTGAGAAGTGATAAAGACACTTAATGGTTTGTTAATATATTTCATTGACAGTTATTGTTCATGGGCCAATGCTTGCCAACCCAAAAACATAGTAGAAATTATTATATTTCAGAGGAGAATGTGTCTTCCACACACTTTTATAGCAGATTTTGATAAAAAAAAATGACTGCTCTATTTTATTGTATAAAACATTGGTCAATAACATAAGTTATGACTGACATCAATTATAACTGCGGTAACATTAGTTTGTTGTTTCATTAGTTTTACAAAAGTTTTGCAGTATTTTTCTTCATTTAATTTCACATTTTTTGTTAATTTTCCGGCACTCCAAGTGTGAGATTCTAAAAAGAAAAAAAAAGTTTTAGCTCAAGCCAAGAATTTTTTTTCTGTCTTTTTTCTGTTTTTCTTTCTTTTACAACCTATGCTCATTGTCACAAAGGATGGCAATGACTTTAACTGACAATTTTGTACAACAACAGTAGTATGATACTATAGTGAATATAGGGTCCAAGATTTAGAAGTACATTACAGATAAATTCCTTTAACAAATAGTTTTAACCCCTTCACGAAATCTGCTGTACATGTAGTTGGGAGATTAAATATGGCAACAGTTCAAGAGCCTAGCCAGTGTCATAGCCTTAGCTATGCTAAGATTAGAGGTTATTTAGAAGATGGAAGCTCCCTCTGACGGCCAAATGCCTCCCCTTACAAGACGAACAAGGGAGCTGTTTGGTTACTATGACTTCCAGGCCTGCCATTCTAAATTTCCTACCATGTCCTGTCTCGGGTAGGGCATAATAGCAATGTACAGTTTTTGCCATAGACTGCAATTGTATTTTTTTCAGTATAAAAGAATTATAAACAGCTCTTGTAAAAGTGTTTTTTGAAAAGTCCCCATGAGATCGCTGCAGAGCTTGTTAGAAGTCGGTAACATCTTCCAATACTCACTTGCGCTGCCCCACACAAAACAGGAGAATTACAGTTAATCCAAAACCTGCTAGTGTGTTGTACAAATGTGTCGTTTTAAAGTTGCCATTGATCGAATCCTGCAGCTGCCAGTGGTAGCAGTCAAATACTTCTTGCTCATATCTCCTGAATTCTTGTAGAGAAACCAATGGATATGCCTTATTTCCAATAGTGAAACACCACTGCAATATGCCTCCATGCAAGGCACTTACAGGAACAAATCCCTCATGGCTGGTCCTTTACAACTTGAGTTTTGCTATACTGCTTCTCCTGAGGCTTGGTTGATTCGCTTAGCATTATCCATGTATACCAAACCTTGACCATATACAAATCCAATATGCATATCAGCAAATGACAATTCAAATACCAGACATGTGTATTATCAATAATTATATCACAAAAAAATTACCATGTTTGATGATAGGAGTGATCGGAGTGATCTTTGTACTGACCCCTGATATATTTATACATATTAATTAGATCTCCCCTCAGTCGTCTTTTTTCTAACGTTAATAACTTTAATTTTGATAAGGTGAAACATATCGACTTAAATTTACCATTAACATGAAGTACAAATATGTCACGAGAAAACAATCTCATAATCAATTGGATAAGTAAAAGTGTTCCAAAGTTATTACCACATAAAGTGACACATGTCAGATTTGCAAGACTTGGCTTGTCCTTAAGTGAAAATTGGCTGTATTCAGAAGGGGTTAAGTGGAGAATTCCCTCTCTTTCCTAACCACCAATCCGCATTACAGACTCCCAGCATAGCATTAAAATCCTTTGCATTCAACACATTGCATTTTTACAATTCCACCCTATCAATCATGTTTATATTCATTACATTGTAAAGCATTTTAAATTGTTACATTTGAAAGTACAACTTAGCCCACAAAATATATGCCGCAACAATAAGGCTATGCAAAAGTGGAAAATAGCTGTCATAGAAAAGGGTAAAAAGATTCACCATAACTATTGTGTTCCACAAAAACTTAATAAAGTCTAAAACTAAAACCACATTCCACATACAGTGTGCATGCACTGTATTACTAAAACATATGCAATTATTGGCTGTCCAGTAAGGCCTCTCTGCAGTACAGTAGGTACTACATGCCAGGGCCGGGACGACGGGTAGGAGAGGGTAGGCGCCCACCTAGGGCACCACCTCGCTACCCATAAGAGGGAGAGCAATCATGGCCGCAGTTTAGAGTTATGTTCTCAGGTTACAATGGTAATGGTCATTCAAGAACCAATTACTATTGTATCTTGAGAGATCGATGTATGTGATTAAAAAAAGACAGGAATTGATAGGAATAACTAATGTACCATACATTGCAGGATTCAAACTAATACTCAATTACTTACAAAAATTTGTTATATCCCCTTAAAGCAATTTCACGTACATGTAAGTCACTGGGTGCTTGTTCTTTACCCCACACACATACTGCATCGCCTTCAGCGGAAGCTGACTGTAATACACAGCCAGGCTCCTGCTGCAATAGCCTACACCAGAGCTAGCTCTGATCCTGACCATTTAACCCTTTAGATGATGCTGTCAATAGAGACTGCAGCATCTAAGTGATTTACAGAGGAATCAGATTCCCTTTGTACACCATCAGACCCCCGTGACACAATCGCATTGTTCCAATGTTAGGCCCCATGCACACAGCCGTGTTTCACAGCCGTGTGCGGGCCGTGGAACCGCGGCCTGGATCCCTCCTGAGAGCAGGAGCGCACGGCGTCACTGGTTGCTATGACGCCGTGCCCTCCCTGCTGCCGGCACAGTACAGTAATACACTGGTATAGATCATACCAGTGTATTACTGTATTGCGGCGGCAGCAGGGAGCGCACGGCGTCATAGCAATCAGTGACGCCGTGCGCTCCTGCTCTCAGGAGGGATCCAGGCCGCGGTTCCACGGCCCGCACACGGCCGTGAAACACGGCCGTGTGCATGGGGCCTTAGCCTAACAATGTATTTTACAAGCATTATTTAGCAACATTTAAAAAAAAATCTAAATTTTAAATAAAAATCACGTTTTTCCCTATATCCAGTCCCTTAATCAGTAAAAACTTAAAAAAAGAAAATGCATATAATTGATATTGTCACATCCACATCGTTGCCACGTCTTTCTCATATTCACATTGCATGATATAGACAGTGGACATCTCCCACCACCTCCGGTTAGGTTGACATGTTTCGAACCCGAAGGTTCTTAATCATAGCCTTCGGGTTCAAAATATGTCAACCTAACCGGAAGTGGTGGGAGGAGATGTCCATTGTATATATCATGCAATGTGAATAAGAGAAATAAAGACGCGGCAACGACAAATCCATCCGGTGCCGGATCGTTTTCCGTTGGTTCTTATGTATGTGTATTTGACCTTGGCTGGTACCGTGCACGGAAGATATTAGGTGAGCTGGACTTACATATTTAGCACATCCATATGAACCTGACCTATGAAAACACCACACTGCGTATCCTGCAAGGGGATCATAAGTGTTGAGCAAATCAAGCTTCGGATAATACAAACCGGATTCCAAAAAAGTTGGGACACTATACAAATCGTGAATAAAAACTGAATGCAATGATGTGGAGGTGCCAACTTCTAATATTTTATTCAGAATAGAACATAAATCACGGAACAAAAGTTTAAACTGAGAAAATGTACAATTTTAAGGGAAATATATGTTGAATCAGAATTTCATGGTGTCAACAAATCCCCAAAAAGTTGGGACAAGGCCATTTTCACCACTGTGTGGCATCTCCCCTTCTTCTTACAACACTCAACAGACGTCTGGGGACCGAGGAGAGCAGTTTCTCAAGTTTAGAAATAGGAATGCTCTCCCATTCATGTCTAATACAGGCCTCTAACTGTTCAATCGTCTTGGGCCTTCTTTGTTGCACCTTCCTCTTTATGATGCACCAAATGTTCTCTATAGGTGAAAGATCTGGACTGCAGACTGGCCATTTCAGTACCCGGATCCTTCTCCTACGCAGCCATGATGTTGTGATTGGTGCAGAATGTGGTCTGGCATTATCTTGTTGAAAAATGCAGGGTCTTCCCTGAAAGAGATGACGTCTGGATGGGAGCATAAGTTGTTCTAGAACCTGAATATATTTTTCTGCATTGATGGTGCCTTTCCAGACATGCAAGCTGCCCATACCACACGCACTCATGCAACCCCATACCATCAGAGATGCAGGCTTCTGAACTGAGCGTTGTACCATCAGAGATGCAGGCTTCTGAACTGAGCGTTGATAACAACTTGGGTTGTCCTTGTCCTCTTTGGTCCGGATGACATGGCATCCCAGATTTCCAAAAATAACTTCGAATCGTGACCCGTCTGACCACAGAACAGTCTTCTATTTTGCCACACTCCATTTTAAATGATACCTGGCCCAGTGAAAACGCCTGAGCTTGTGGATCTTGCTTAGAAATGGCTTCTTCTTTGCACTGTAGAGTTTCAGCTGGCAACGGCGGATGGCACGGTGGATTGTGTTCACTGACAATGGTTTCTGGAAGTATTCCTGACCCCATTCTGTGATTTCCTTTACAGTAGCATTCCTGTTTGTGGTGCAGTGTCGTTTAAGGGCCCGGAGATCACGGGCATCCAGTATGGTTTTACGGCCTTGACCCTAACGCACAGAGATTGTTCCAGATTCTCTGAATCTTCGCGTGATGTTATGCACAGTTGATGATGATAGATGCAAAGTCTTTGCAATTTTTCGCTGGATAACACCTTTCTGATTGCTCCACTATCTTTCTGCGCAACATTGTGGGAATTGGTGATCCTCTACCCATCTTGGCTTCTGAGAGACACTGCCACTCTGAGAAGCTCTTTTTATACCCAATCATGTTGCCAATTGACCTAATTAGTGTAAATTGGTCTTCCATCTATTTTTTATGCTCAAATTAACTTTTTCCAGCCTCTTATTGCTACTTGTCCCAACTTTTTGGGGATTTGTTGACACGATGAAAATTTGAATCAACGTATTTTTCCTTTAAAATGATACATTTACTCGGATTAAACGTTTGATCTGTCATCTAAGTTCTATTACAAATAAAATATTGACATTTGCCATCTCCACATCATTGCATTCAGTTTTTATTCACAATTTGTTTAGTGTCCCAACTTTTTTGGAATCAGGTTTGTAGATTCGAAGTCTATTCGTTCAAATACTTTGTGTTAAAATCCAAACACATATCTATGCCACAACTGTACCAATAAACACTACACTACTCACAAAAAGTTAGCAATATTTGGCTTGTGGGTGAAATTTTAATATTAACCTAAAATACACTCTTACACGTGAAGTTAATGTGTAGTTAACCTTCTCTAAACTTTTGAATGCACATGTCCAGCTGTTCAATGTTTCAGTACTTTTTGCACAACTTGCTCTTCTGTAGCAAGGAGCTTAACTGCAAAATTCACAACAGGTGTTTGATCCATGAATCGCCCAATAAATTGAATAGTTCAATTCAAATTAGTATTTTCAGTCCTGCTCATCATGCTGTTCAAATGTTTACATCATGAGACCAAGCAATTGATCAACAGTACCTCGCCGTTGCAAGGCTTCAAGCAGGGTGTTCTCAGACAGAAGTGGCAACTGAGTTTAAAGTGTCACAGAGTGTCATCACAGGTTGCCACAGGGATACAGAGACACTGGAAAAGTCACAGAAAAGCATAGAAGTTGACGTCCTTTGGCCACACCCACACTGATGACCGCTTTACTGTGAACAATGCCCTGTGGAACTGGATGATGAATGCCACACAACCCCAGGCACAGTTAATGGAGGTGAGAGGCACTCAAGTGTCACGTCAGACCATTCAAAACCGTTTAAATCAGTATGGTCTGCGCACTAGCATCTACGCTGGACAAAAGACCAGTAGGCCTCAGTGCTGTTTACTGATGAAAGTCGATTCACACTGAGAGGAAATGATGGCCTGCCAACGATGTTGCGGAAGTCAATGAGAGCACTATGCATCAGCCACTGTTGTGACCAGACAAGCAATTGGTGGTGGTGGTGTTACAGTGTGGGCAGGTGTGTCTAGTCAATACAGAACTGCCTTAAACTTTGTGCATGATACAGTGACAAGCCCATACTACTTGAATAACAGCATTAATCTAGTCATTGTGCCTCTGCATGAACAGCACAGGTCTAATTTCATCTTCATGGATGACAATGTGCCAGCTCATTGAGGTCGTATCATTAGGGAACAGCTGCTGGAAACTGGGGTACTCCATACCTAAATCACATTGAAAACCTAAGGGATCGGCTGAGTGGCCGTGGAAAGGCTCCTAACTCTGTACCCCAGAACGTCAATGACCTAAGGGCCGCTCTTCAAGAAGAGTGGGATGCCATGCCTCAGCAGATAAGTCGCCTTGTGAACATCACGAGACGTCGTTGTCAAGCTGTAATTGATGCTCAAGGCCACATGACAAGTTACTGAGACGATGACATTTTTGTGGGGGTATACACACCACTGGTAGACAAATATAGAGATTTCTGCAGCTCTCACCTCTCACCTCCTAGTGGAGCACGGATGTACAGACCTGGATTCAGTCTGGAGCAAAATACGAAAAAAGAACAAGGATTCAAGCTCTTCACAATAAAAAGCATCTTTATTCCACTTCTTTAAAAACAGACATCAAAAGCAGAGTAGTATGGTGTGACGCGTTTCGGGCTGTTACATCAAGACAGTTGTCTTCATCAAGACAGCTAAACAAACTTAAAATCTCCTTTTTATACACAGTGAGGAACCTCCTCTCCCATATGATTGGTTAGCTTCTATACCCTAAGACAGTGTCAGGTGTTCTTGACCTGTTAATCACAGGGAGAAACAATTCCAATCAGGTGGGAGGTGATCCACAACTTCAGAATACCTTTAGGTATACATGTTCCTAAATTGAACATCCAGTATGTTTCACGACTGTTTAATTTCTGCCTACGGTCTCCTCTCCTCACTGGAGCCGTAACTCTCTCAACTCCTTGCACACAAAATGCAGAGATATCACCCTTATGTACTATCGCAAAATGTGATGTGGCTGCTGAAACATTGCGCGTCGCAATATGGGGGATGTCGCTCAAATGCTTACGAATTCTCACCTTGAGCTGGTTAATTGTACATCCCACATATTGCAACGCGCAGGCACGACATGTAATAACGTAGACTACATATTCTGTATTGCAATTAATATATTGCCGCATTTTATGTATTCTGTTGTTTGATGTAGATACAATATATTTACTTATTGACATGTGTGTGCAACATATACATTTTTTACTTCCACATTTGAAGTTTCCCTTAGTATTCTGCCAAACCAGTTCACACCTTGTGTTTTCCATAAATAAACTAGGACTGACTTTTTGTTCTATAGTTGGTGCTTTTTTCGCGATGCATCTAATACCTGCCTCTGCAATTTCCCCCTCAGCCTTCATCAAAGCCTATCACCGGAAAATGCTTGCGCAGAATGTTGCAGATAAGGGGGTACTCTACACTAAAACTCGTGACAAAAGTCGCAGGATTGCTCGAATCCTGAGTGCGGACTTGAATATTTTTGTTTCGATTTTTTCTCTTCTTTTATTCGCACTCTTCATTTGAGCAAATACTATTCACCGAAATAGCATAATGTTTAGCTTTTCGAATAGACTCTCTCGAATATCCCCTGATCTGCAACCTAGCTGAAAGATCGAATGCTTCCTTCATAAATAAATCCAAAGATGAGCAATTTCGACGTGCCCTCAACATCTCCCCTTTGGGTATATTCTTGGCCACATGTGGGGGATGGCAGGATGATGCATGAAGTAAGGTGTTCCCAGGTGTGTTTTTACGATGTGTACAAGTATTAACCTTCTGGGTCTTTCGATCACCTGAAAGTACAAGATCCAGAAAAACTATTGAAATAGAGTCGCTGGTCTTCCCTCCCCTTCTCCCCCCCCCCCCCCCCTTTTTTCTTTTTTCTTTTTTTTTTTTTTTTTCTTTTATGTTTCATGTTTTCTACATTTATGTTCTCCATAGAGGAACAGATCGTATTCCATAGAGTAAGATCATAGCAAGATAGCTGGGATATACCAGTATCGAGGCGCAAGAGCTCTTATGTGCAGATTGAACTAGATATGCTCTTATAACATATTACATACCATTTTAATTTAATCTGTACAACAATAATAATATTCATTTGTTGCAGTTTTTTGGCTTCTGTACCTAACTGATGCCTTAATGATGTTACCTGTCGGAACTGTAATTGATTTTCATGGCTGTTAATAACTTGAAAAACTCGAAAAATAAAGAATTTATTAAAAAAAAAAAAAAGAAAGAAATAGAGTCGCTGGTCATAGTGAGTTTGATCGAGGGAATGCTATCATTTAGAAAATCCACAAATTATATTAAAATCAAAATCTTCTGCATCACCCTGCCAAACCCAGAACATGTCGTCAATGAAACGCCCATACCATTTTAGAGATGTTAGATATGGGTTATTGTCTGAAAATAAAAAATTCATTTCCCACCATGACATGAACACATTTGCCACTGAAGGCGAGAATTCTGTAAATAATATAAACCATTAAACATGAAATAATTATGTTTAAGTAAAAACTCGGTACAAATACAGATATAATCTCGGAGTTCCAAGGTGTAATTGCTGAATACATCTAAAAACCATTTCAAGGCTACAATCGCCAAATGGTGGGGGATATTGGTATACAAAGAGTTAATGTCAGCAGTGACCCATACAAACTCTTCCTGCCATGCGAATTGATGGAAATTTTGAAATACACTACATGAATCTCTAAGATAGCCAGGTATATGAGGTATAAGGGGTTGTAATAGGGAATCGACCACCCATTCCGAGAGTCGTTCCGAATACGATCCTATTCCAGCCACAATTGGTCTTAATGGTGGAGGAAAGCCCTCCTTATGCACCTTCGGAAGGGCATGGAATATGGGTGTATTCGGATGTTTGACATATATGAATTCTTTCTCTTTCTCAGATAAAACACCAAGGTGCACCCCATCTTGGAGGATGTCGTATATCCTGGACTGATACTGGGGGAGAGGGGTGGTTGCCAGAGGTAAATACACTTCACTGTCTTTTAACATGTTTTCAATTTGTACTTTATAAACCTTACTGTCTAGCAACACCACCGTTCCCCCTTATCAGCCCTCCGGATAACAACATCCTTCATGTCAGACAGATTCATTAGAGCCGTATATTCTTCCTTTGACAAATTTTTCTGCTGATCCTTAATTCTGGTATGATCCCTAAGAGAACAGAGATCTTTTTCCCCTAATTCCTGGAATCTATCGAGAGCCAGGGACCTCGATTCTATGGGATAAAAATCCCTATTTGAGGTTTTAAAACCAACAGAGGAATTCTGTAGAAGTGTATCCTCTGGCTCTCGATACATTCTCTGCAGTGAAGACACAAGAACAAGCTCAGAAAAATCAAAGACATTCTGATTACAATACAAATCTTCATCGGACAAAATCTTTGCTGGTGAATTGTCTCCCAGGATTATTGGTTGCCCCACACCTGGATCTTCGTCCATGTGGGCAAAATGCTTTCACAAGGTAAGATTTCTTGCCAGACCTCTCTGAAAAGGTATTTGGAGAAAAGTATGATACCACGGGGTTTACGTATGAAAAAGAAACCCACCACTGCATATTCCGATGTTTTTATTACACAATGGCACAATATTTTAACGGAATGTTCATTTCAATTGATGCGGCTCATTGTAGAATATGAGGAAATCGCACTTAAAGAAAACCACAAGGAAATTAAAGTACTTCAAGAAAGCATTTCATGTTATGAATTTGATCCGAAGTTCATGGATCTCGATCTAAAATTAAAAGATAATCTGAACGAATTGGAAAAGAGTCTTATGGACTTTAAGCAAGGCAAGTTTAATCAAGATTTATTGGACTATAGCACCAACACAGTATACACATGGTCCAACAGTAAATTGGGCACCCCTCGATCTATTCTGAGAAAAATGAATCGTTCCAGGAATAGACGAGACTCAAGGGTATCCTTCAGTTCAACAGAAGCGGACCCCCAGGATGCTGTTCCTGATCCCATGGAAAAATCGGGATGCCTCTGTAGTCCGTGGAGGTGAAACTTTATCGTACCATCATAGATGTGAATCGTCTGGCAATAAATCTTACCTTGCGAAAGCATTTTGCCCACATGGACAAAGATCCAGATGTGGGGCAACCAATAATCGTGGGCGACAATTCACCAGCAAAGATTTTGTCCGATGAAGATTTGTATTGTAATCAGAATGTCTTAGATTTTTCTGAGCTTTTTCTTGTGTCTTCACTGCAGGGAATGTATCGAGAGCCAGAGGATACACCTCTACAGAATTGCTCTGTTGGTTTTAAAACCTCAAATAGGGATTTTTATCCCATAGAATCGAGGTCCCTGGCTCTCAATAAATTCCAGGAATTAGTGGAGAAAGATCTCTGTTCTCTTAGGGATCATACCAGAATTAAGGATCAACAGAAAAATTTGTCAAAGGAAGAATATGCGGTTGTCCGGAGGGCTGTTAAGGGGGGAACGGTGGTGTAAGGTTTATAAAGTACAAATTGAAAACATGTTAAAAGACAGTGAAGTGTATTTGCCTCTGGCAACCACCCCTCTCCCCCAGTATCAGTCCAGGATATACGACATCCTCCAAGATGGGGTGCACCTTGGTGTTTTATCTGAGAAAGAGGAAGAATTCATATATGTCAAACATCTGAATACACTCATATTCCATGCCCTTCCGAAGGTGCATAAGGAGGGCTTTCCTCCACCATTAAGACCAATTGTGGCTGGAATAGGGTCGCATTCAGAACGACTCTCGGAATGGGTCGATTCTCTATTGCAACCCCTTGTACCTCATATACCTGGCTATCTTATAGATACATGTAGTGTACTTCAAAATTTCCATCAATTCGCATGGCAGGAAGAGTTTGTATGGGTCACTGCTGACATTAACTCTTTTTTTACACCAATATCCCCCACCCATTTGGCGATTGTAGCCTTGAAATGGTTTTTAGATGTATTCAGCAATTACACCTTGGAACTCCGAGATTATATTTGTACCGAGTTTTTACTTAAACATAATTATTTAATGTTTAATGGTTTATATTATTTGCAGATATCCGGAGTTTCAATGGGTGCCAAATTCTCGCCTTCAGTGGCAAATGTGTTATTTTCAGACCCCATATCTAACATCTCTAAAATAGTATGGGCGTTTCATTGATGACATGTTGTGGGTTTGGCAGGGTGATACAGAAGATTTAATATAATTTGTGGATTTTCTAAATGATCGCATTCCCTCGCTCAAACTCACTATGACCAGCGACTCTATTTCAATGTTTTTTCTGGATCTTGTACTTTCGGGTGATCGAAAGACCCAAAAAGTTAATACTTGTACACATCGTAAAGACACAGCTGGGAACACCTTACTTCATGCATCATCCTGCCATCCCCCACATGTGGCCCAGAATATACCCAAAGGGGAGATGTTGAGGGCACATCAAAATTGCTCATCTTTGGATTTATTTATGAAGGAAGCATTTTTTATATTTCAGCTAGGTTGCGGATCAGGGGATATTCGAGAGAGAATATTCGAAAAGCTAAAAATTATGCTATTTCGGTGAATAGGGAGTCGCTTGTATTTGCTCAAATGAAGAGTCCGAATAAAAAGAAGAGAAAAAATCGAAACAAAAATATTCAAGTCCGCACTCAGGTTTTGAGAAATCCTGTGACTTTTGTCACGAGTTTTAGTGTAGAGTACCCCCTTATCTGCAACATTCTGCGCAAGCATTTTCCGGTGATAGGCTTTGATGAAGGCTGAGGGGGAAATTGCAGAGGCAGGTATTAGATGCATCGCGAAAAAAGCACCAACTATAGGACAAAAAGTCAGTCCTAGTTTATTTGTGGAAAACGTAACGTGTGAACCGGTTTGGCAGAATACTAAGGGAAACTTCAAATGTGGAAGTAAAAAATGTATATGTTGCATACACATGTCAATAAGTAAATATATTGTATCTACATCAAACAACAGCATACATAAAATGCGGCAATATATTAATTGCAATACAGAATATGTAGTCTACGTTATTACATGTCGTGCCTGCGCGTTGCAATATGTGGGATGTACGATTAACCAGCTCAAGGTGAGAATTCGTAAGCATTTGAGCGACATCCCCCAAAATGCGCAATATTTCAGCAGCCACATCACATTTTGCAATAGTACATAAGGGCAATATCTCTGTGTTTTGTGTGCAAGGAGTTGAGAGAGTTACGGCTCCAGTGAGGGGAGGAGACCGTAGGCAGAAATTATACAGTCGTGAAACATACTGGATGTTCAATTTAGGAACATGTATACCTAAAGGATTGAATAGGAAGCATGACTTAACTTTACAATATAAATGAAGTGGTTTTTTTCTGAAGTTGTGGATCACCTCCCACCTGATTGGAATTGTTTCTCCCTGTGATTAACAGGTCAGGAACACCTGACACTGTCTTAGGGTATAGAAACTAACCAATCATATGAGAGAGGAGGTTCCTCGCTGTGCATAAAAAGGAGATTTTAAGTTTGTCTAGTTGTCTTGATGAAGGGCTAAGATGTAACAGCCCGAAACGCGTCACAGCACACTACTCTGCTTTTGATGTCTATTTTTAATGAAGTGGAATAAAGAAGCCTTTTATTGTGAAGAGCTTGAATCCTTGTTCTTTTTTCATACACACCACTGGTATTGGATTTTGTTTCAAATTTTTTTTTAGATGAGGAAGTCACCATTCCATGCTTCTCTTAAATGCCCTACTTTCCTGATAAAATATCACTGTAGCGTGAACATTTTCCATAAATTTCACTCGAAAGCCAAATATCCTTAACTTTTTGTGGGTAGTGTAATATGAATAGAATATAGCAATTAAAAATACAAAAAAAATGTGATTTTAACATGCAAAAGTAGTAAAACAGTTATTATATTATTTATACTGCATTGTGAATGCCTTAAAAAAAAACTAAAAACCTACACACAGAATACAGTAGCTGTCTTTGTTCATCTTACCTCCCCAAAAAAAAAAAAAAAGATATTGGAAAGTCATATGTATCCCCAAAGTAAAACCAATATAAACTACAGCCAGTTCCACAATAAAGTTTTGCCATAGATCTGTGAAAGGAAAATTTAAAAAGTTAGGGTTCTTAAAGAGGTATTTTGGTTTGAATGATTAAATTTATTTATGTAGTGAATAGAATGTCAAACAATTTTCTAATTTAAATCTATTAAAAATGTTTCTCACAGACCTTTATTATATCCGTGCATTTGCCTCTCCCTAAAGAAAAAAAATTGTCCATTTTAGTCCTGTATAAATGCATCCATAGGAGAGCTAGTTAGGACTAAATATGGCGTCAGTCATGTGAGCCATCATGTGACCCTCAAAAGTATTATGTAACCTGGTTTCAGTTAACTGCCCAAGTGTCTAACAGGTGAATAGTAGTGTACTGAGGAGTAGAACATATTCAGTATATACAGTACTACTTTATATTTATAAATGTGGCAACTGCTCTTTTTGCAGGTATAATTCCCAGAAGACTGTCCTTAGTTTTGGAGGTACACAACATAGGGTTACAGATTTAATTACCTGCAGGAGTACCTTTGTAGGGTATATGATCTCATGCGGCTGCGGTAATTTCTACATAGGCAAAACCATCAGATGCTTCTTTGAGAGGATTAGAGAACATATGAATTCCATACAATCAGGTAAAGGCTGCCCTAGACTGATAAAATATATGAGGGAGGCATAATAACTGATTAGCGCATCCACCTGTCAACTGAAAATGCTGACAGGTTGACTCTTATTAAAATGAACAAGTCCTGGATTGCCCCTGACTTTTCTACTCCACCAGAAGAAAGCTGCTGAACATAAAGACACTTTAAATGTGGCTTTCATGGTGTATTGAATACACTGTATTCCCATGCACCCCTTCCACCACAAAAAAGGGTATATGGTTCAATCTTCCTTTTCTCATCCTCCTCCATCATATCAACATGCCTTTTAGGCTGCCTTCGCTCCTAATGTTTTACAGAGTCAGCTCAGCAGCAGACCCTCAACCATAATTTTTTCGATGGTCAGCTCGGCAGCAGGCCCTCGGCAATAATTTTTTCCATGGTCAGATCAGCAGCAGGCCCTCGCCCCTAATGTTTTAGAGAGTCAGCTCACCAGCAGACCCTCAACTATAATTTTTTCGATGGTCAGTTCAGCAGCAGGCCCTCAACCATAATTTTTTTGATTGTCAGCTCAGCAGTAGGCCCTCAACCTTAATTGCCTTAATACAGCTCTATAATTCCAGAAAACGTCTTATTATTAGGGTGTTACAGCCATTAACAGGGTTTTTTACAAGGAAATAGTTCAACGTCTTATTTGTGGCGTGTATTGGGGCAAAAGAAAAATATATTTGCCCTTGTGCGGCGCAGTTATATGTTCTAAAGCATTTTTTGGCTTGCATCAGTGGGAAAAAAGGGCTTATTAGCCATTGTGTGGTGAAGTGCTAAAATGACAGACCTTTTTGTCGTGTATTAGTGGGAAAAAATATATATATTTTCCGTTCAGCGGTGCAGTTATTGTCACAATAGGTAGGTAAGCAGGTAAATAACCAAACATGGGAAAACAAACAGAACAAACGACTAGGCCCAAAAGCTAGGGAGAAAAGGGTCACCTCCTAGCGATCCAAAAAAAGCTTTCAATAAACTGCTGTGCCCATGTGCATACCGTTAGGGTGGATATGCACATGCTCTCGTGCCTAAACCTAAACACCCTGGGCAAACCCTAAGCAGCAGGGAAAAGGGAAGAGGCAACCTGCTTCTTCAAACCAGGAGGAAGCAAGCGTCTTCCTAGAGGCCTAGATAAATCACACAAAGGGAAATGAAGGAGAGGACTTATCTTGAGCAGAGCTGGAGCAGATAATCCACCACAAATCAAGAGCTCCCAGGAAAGAACTATAACCCACACAGGCCATTGGGGGGAGGAGGGATAAATAGCCTCACTAACAATGAAACCCAGTACACCTGAGGGAAGGTGGATCCAGCTGAAACCCAAATAAAAACAAACAAAGAAGTCAGACATGTGCAGCCAGTCTGACAGATCTCTGCACATTCACAGGGCAAGGCATGACAGTTATATGTTCCAAAGCCTTTTGTGGCTTGTATTAGAGGCAAAAGAAAAATATATTTGCTGTTTAGAAGTGCAGTTATATGTTCTAAAGCCTTTAGGACGTGTATTAGTGGCAAAAGAAAAATATATTTGCCATTCAGCGGTGCAGTTATATGTTCTAAAGCCTTTTTTGGTGTGCATTAGTGGCAAAAGAAAAAAAAATTGCCGTTCAGTGGTGCAGTTTTGTGTTCTAAAGCCTTTTGTGGCGTGTATAAGTGGAAAAAGAAAAATCGATTTGCGTTCAGCGGTGCAGTTATATGTTCTAAAGCCTTTTCTGGCGTGTATTAGTGGCAAACGAAAAATATATTTGCCGTTCAGCGGTGCAGTTAAATGTTCTAAAGCTGTTTTTGTTGCATAATAGTGGCAAAAAAATAAATTTGCCGTTCAGCGGTGCAGTTAAATGCTCTAAAGCTGTTTTTGTTGCGTAATAGTGGCCAAAAAATACATTTGCCGTTCAGCGGTGCAGTTATATGTTCTAAAGCCTTTTGTGGCATGTATTAGTGGCAAAAGAAAAATATATTTGCCATTCAGCAGTGCAGTTATATGTTCTAAAGCAGGCATGCTCAACCTGTGGCCCTCCAGCTGTTGCAAAACTACAACTCCCATCATTCCCGGACAGCCTACAGCTATCAGTCTACAATAGGGCATGCTGGGAGTTGTAGTTTTACAACAGCTGGAGGGCCGCAGGTTGAGCATCCCTGTCCTAAAACCTTTTGTGGTGTGTACTAGTGGCAAAAGAAATATATGTTTGCCTTTCAGATGTGCAGTTATATGTTCTAAATCCCTTTTTGTTATGTAATAATGGAAAAAGAAAAACATATTTGCCGTACAGCAATGCAGTTATATGTTCTACAGCCTTTTGTGGCGTGTATTAGTGGCTTTTATTTGCCATTCAGCGGTCCAGTGTAAGGGATCGTCTCTTTTCAGGGGGTGACACTCACAGATATCTCACCAGACAACGGATTTTCATGTCCAAACTGTGCATTTATTTTGACAGTCTTCTTATAAAGGATAGTCCAGTTATACATCACTGGGTGGGGTGAGGTTCCCGCACCGCCAACACTTAAAACACAAATAAACTCCTGCCCGTCTAGGCGATACCTAAACAAAATACGTCCCTACCTCACTGATAGAGCACAGTTCACACATGGACACATATGCCATCATCAATACTACAGCCTCCAGGCTGTGGCAACTCCAGTACCTTTTGGGAGAGTGTGGCCCAGGAGTCCTCCAGACGCGGGGCGTGCAACCCTCGTTCTCTAGGTGTCGCTAGGTCCTCCAAACCTCAGGCTATTCAAAGCCTTGTGGCCCCTCATCCTCCTGGCTGAGACCACACACAGAGCCTCTGCTTTACAAAACAGTCTCGCTCTCCCTCCTCATACTGACCTACTCTGAGGCGCTTTATGCCAGCCTGATTACAGCAGGCCTCACCTGCAATCATCTCAGGTAGAAAGGAAAACCTGTACTGGAAGGGTGTGGACTGGGAACTCCCTCTACCAAGCAACCAGTCCAAGTAAAATCCAGCCCAGAAAATGCATACAGAAATGTCTCAGCAAACTATGCTTTGCTGAGACTACTGCCACTCTCTGGATTTTATCTGTCTCACCCATCTGAGGTACCTGAAGTGGGACAACACACCTTCCAGCACTGTTTACATTACCATAGTAGTTATATGTTCCAAAGCCTTTTGTGGCGTGTATAAGTGGAAAAAGCTAAATATATTTGCCGTTCAGAAGTGCAGTTATATGTTCTAAAGCCTTTAGGACCTGTATTAGTGGCAAAAGAAAAATATATTTGCCATTCAGCGGTGCAGTTATATGTTCTAAAGCCTTTTGTGGCGTGTATTAGTGGCAAAAGAAAAAAATATTTGCAGTTCAGTGGTGCAGTTATGTGTTCTAAAGCCTTTTGTGGCGTGTATAAGTGGAAAAAGAAAAAATCTATTTGCGTTCAGCAGTGCAGTTATATGTTCTAAAGCCTTTTCTTGCGTGTATTAGTGGCAGAAGAAAAATATATTTTCCGTTCAGCAGTGCAGTTATATATTCTAAAGCCCTTTTTGTTGTGTAATAGTTTCAAAATAAAAATATATTTTTTCCTTTCAGCGGTGCAGTTATATGTTCTAAATCCTTTTGTGGCTTGTATTATAGGCAAAAGAAAAATATATTTGCCGTTCAGCGGTGCAGTTATATGTTCTAAAGCCTTTTGTGGCATGTATTAGTGGCAAAATAAAAATGTATTTTCCATTCAGCGTTGCAGTTATATGTTCTAAAGCCCTTTTTGTTGTGTAATAGTGGCAAAAGAAAAATATATTTTCTATTCAGTGGTGCAGTTATATGTTCTAAAGCCTTTTGTGGCGTGTATAAGTGGAAATAGAAAAATATATTTGCTGTTCAGTGGTGCAGTTATATGTTCTAAAGCCTTTTTTTATGTGTATTACTGTGAAATAAAAGGGCTTATTAACCATCATGTGGTGAACTGAGAAAATGACTGACTTTTTTGTGGTGTTTTACTTTCCTTTTAGTTTATTTATTTGATCTAACAGTATGTCAGACAGAGAAGTGCCAGGCCCTGCACAGGGGAGTGGCAGAGGCCTAAATGTTTCTGGCGCAGGTAAAGGTCGCAGCAGAGTAAGGGGCCGTGTCAGCAGGGGTCACTTCGAGAGGCCTGAGCTCCCAGTGTCAGCTAGCGCTCTTGTCTTGACCAGCAACCCAGCGGTTCTTGAATGGTTGACTCGATCTTTGACTTTGTCGCAAGTGACATCAGACACCCCCAGCCAAGAGTCAGTGGGTTCGTCAAACACATCCCTCCAAGTTCGCACGCCGTTAGTCTGGCAACAATGTCCGCCTCTGTCTCCTCATCCTCCACCGTGTCCTCAGCCTCCACTGCAGGGACAATTTACAGTGCCCCTCCAGCATAACATATGTGCAGGGCACGGCGGTGTCAAGCTGTTCTGCATCTTGTTTGCCTGGGCGAAAGGAGTCACACAGGGGAGAAACTGCTCCGTGTCCTTCATCAAGAAATCGAATCCTGGCTTTCTCTGCGACAACACAAAATCAGAACCATGGTGACCAACAACAGGAAGAACATGGTGTCAGTACTGTGTCAAGGAGGGCTGAGCCATGTCCCCTGCATGGCACATGTGTTCAATCTGGTTGTCAAGCAGTTCCTGAAGTCTTCCATCTGTAAGACATTGTTAAAATGGCCAGGAAACTTTGCATGCACTTCAGCCACTCGTACACCCCAAAGCACACCCTCCTTGAGCTGCAGCGGCAGAACGGCATCCCCCAACATAGGCTGATATGCGACGTTTCCACCCATTGGAATTCCACCCTCTATATGTTGAACGACTGTACGAACAGAGAAAGGCTATAAATGATTTCTTGATGATCCAAGTGGACAGGAGTACTCCCCTGTGTAACTTCGATGTGAGCCAGTGGCAGCTCATGCGTGACACCTATCATTTGCTCAGGCCCTTCGAGGAGGCCACGTTATTTGTCAGTCGCCAGGACTATGGAATGAACAACGTCATTCCACTGCTTCATGTCCTGGAACAGATGCTGGTAAATCTGGGTGGTCAGTGGACTGGAGACGTAACACCTACTGGGTGGTTTTTCTACACAGCTAACAGGAGAGGAGGAACAGGAGCAGCAAGAGGAGCTACAGGGCGATGAGGAAGAGGAGGCAGAGGACCCAGACACACCATGGCAGTATGCAGTGGAGATGAAGGCAGGGAGTCCTTTCAAGTCACTTGCACAAATGGCCCGATGCATGCTCCCTTGCTTGCGCAGTGACAGACGAATTTTCATCATTAGGCAGAGGCTATCCATCTTGTTGGACCCTCGCTGCCGGTCCCAAATGGGGGCCTTTTTTACACCTGCTGAGACTGAGGACAAACTGAATTACTATAGAGGAATCCTACAGTATGTAGTCAGTTGGCCACTGCCTATCTGCACCATTGTCCATCCTCTCGCAGGTCTGACCAGGGGGCCCTCTGCGCTCACATTCTACTGCAATGGCTGCTGGGGTGGGGTGGCAGGAGCAGTACCAGCTCCATCAGCAGAAGCCTGAGTCTAGAGTCGCTAACGAGCAGCTTTCTTCACCTGCATTGTGAAGAAACTGGATTTATCAAAATATAATTGATCAAATTGTGATATATTCAATAGACATGATTAAAAGAGAAATCCATAATTAATAATAAAAAAACAATTCATAGTAAAACACATTATAAAACATGATGAAAGGTGCAATTTGCAAATAGTGGAGGTAAGTTCCATTAGTTGATGGATTAGATGAATGTTCACCACAATCTTAGATGGATGGCATCCTCGAATATATAACCCAATTCTTAATAGTTTCTATATGAGGTAAGTCAATTGAAGGAAAAAAGTTTATCACAATAGTATCCACGCGATTGGGCTGAGCGTTGGAATATCTATTGGAATTGCATCACATATATGGGTGTTGCCACCACCTCCACACTGTCATTGTGCCACTCTGTGGTCTCCTCATGCTGCTTCCACCTCAACACTATGTCATAGGGCAACTCTGTGGACTTCTCATGCTGTTCCCAGCCTCCCTATTTCACGACTGGGCCACTATTTTGCCTTTCAGCTTGGCTGACATCATCATTTATTTCACTCTTCTTCTGATCTGTCAGAAAGAAGGAAAAATGAGATGCATAACGGATCCTGTCTGTGTAGCAGCTTTAAGGCCTGTATGGTCCCATCGGAATTGGCTTATGATTCGGTAGCCAAAAGCAGGAGTGGGTACAAAACACAGAAGACATGCAAATATACCATTCAGGTGTCATCTCTGTCTTGGATATACTCTTGTTTTTCTTGGCGTTAGCAATACTGATGGATTGCTGACCGAGTAAAGGTTGATGCTCCACAGACAAGATCCGTTTTTTAGGGGTTATTGTTCTGACAGATCATAGAAAGGGCAAAATAATCAGTGACATCAACACAAACTTACTGCTGGCACCCTCTCCACTATGTCGGGCGGCTCTACTTGTATAGGTGTTTAATAGAACAGGTTTTGTAGACATCTATGTGGAATCAGCTGATGACGGTGTAAAATAAGTGCGCTTCTTCTTGACGCTAACATCAACCTGTAAGTTGATACTTGAGTTATTTGGTCAGTTTTGGCCTCGTGACTGCCCAAATAAGTGAAGTGTGCAGTGATCTAAGAGTGACGCCTGTCATCTGCATGTCATACTGTTTTTCTATGTTTTTTTCCCGGGCCACTCTGCGTTCCCAATCTGCCCCTGATACTAACCCTCAATACCCATATAGTTTCTGAAACCAGGTACATTGTCAAAATGCCACTCAACACATTATGTACACAGACACCTTCATGCAACTTTGCAATAAAGTAAAGTTTTTCATAAGAATATAATTTAAGAGTTTACAAAAAATATATAAAAATAAACAAAGAATAAGAGATAAATAAAGATCATTAGCATTTCCATGTACACAAATGCGCAAATTATTAAAATATAACATGGCCAATTTGCCATTTTTTCATTGCTCTATCTCCCAAAGAGTTAATAAAAAGTGATCAAACAGGCATACAAACTCCAAAATGGTATCAATAGAAACCCCAGATTGTATAAAAAAATGAGCCCTAAGACAGTTCCATAGACATAACTATAAAAAAGTTATGGGGGTCAAATTTTATTTTTTTAAACACAAGAAAAACTATGCAAATGCAATGTCACTGTAATCATATAGACCATAAAATGAAGGTAATAGGTTAGTTTTACTGTATAGGGAATGCCATAAAAACTAGAATTGCATTTTTTCCAGCTCAATACGTTGTATGCAATATTAAATCGTGCCATTAGACAGTACAACTTATCCCACAAAGACAAGCCGACATATTGCTATGTGAACACAAAAATAAAAATAGTTATTGCTCTGGTAAGGCAGGGAATCCCAGGGTCTTGAAAGTGTTAAGTAAAATTATGCAATATGGGATTGCTCTAAAAAATCAAAACAGCCATTTACATGATTTGACCATAATAGCTTTTTCAAGGATTTTATCAATGTGAGAAAGCCAAGCTGTTCAGAAATGCTGCAGTATTAATGTATATTCCTAGACTGCCACCATGTGGTTAATGCTGTTTGTTTCAATCCAGTTAATCTGCTATCATAAAAGTAAGCACATTGTAAGAAGAACTGAATGTTTACCTGCACGTTATTAGTAAGGATGAGCGAATCGACTTCGGAGCCAATACATACGTTTTACAGCAGCACTCCAGCTGCTATGAAATACAACTCCCAGCATGCACATTTATTCAGTTGTTCTTGTAACCCCCATAGATGTGAAAGGAGGATTCTGGGAGCTGTAGTTAGAGACAGTTGTAGCCGCGGAGGTTGCTGATCCCCAGCCTACAATATTGATATATGGCAGTGCACAATACAGTTCTGTGTAGCGCAGTCTTCACTTGTGTGAAGTCCTGACAAAGGAACAGGGAAGGTTCCGTTATTTTGTAAATCTGCAGCAGTAAAATCCACAGCAAATCATGCCACTGAATTAAAATCCGCACCACGGTGCAATTTGTGAGGTGAATTTTGTTTCATAACATGTGGCTGTGACCCCTTAAAATCATATCCACTCTGTTGGCACGTAAACCCGGTGGACCTGCCACCATATACTTGTGTGTAGCAAATCTACAGCGTTTGTGTCCAGTGTGATATTATGCACCCTAATATTTCCATATAAACCAAAATAAAGGCTCAAAACTTAGGCTACTTTCACACTCGCGTTTTGGCTTTCTGTTTGTGATATCCGTCATGGGTTCTTACAAGCAGTCCAAAACGGATCAGTCTTAATTCCGTTCTGCCAGCAGCATTTTGCTGTCCGCTTGACGAAACTGAGCCAAATGGATTACAATGGAAGTGCCAAATGGCACACAATGGAAGTGAATTGGGACGGATCGGTTTTCTCTGACACAATTTGGCACAATAGAAAACTGATCCGTCTCCCATTGACTTTCTATGGAGTTCATGACAGATCTATCTTGGCTATGTTACATATAATACAAACGGATCCGTTCATGATGGATGCATATGGTTGTATTATTGTAAGGGATCAGTTCTTGCAGATTTATGAAGTATCTGCCCAAAACGCGAGTGTGTGAAAGTAGCCTAAATTGAGAATTATCTCATGTTACGTAACTACCATGCATTGTTCGATACGCACATGCCTATGGTAAAAAATAATATAAATTCCTATAAAAGACTACCAGACCGCATGAAGTCAATAGTACACTTTATTTACGACATTTATAGGAAAAAATCCATGTATTTAAACCAAGTACAGGGAAATGGTGGCATTAACCCCGAAACTTGGAAGGGAGCACAATGGTAATAATTCATACTAATCCAACAAATAATTACAAGTTAAAGTGAAAGTGCAAAAATGATAATACAAAATATAAAGGACAGAATCAATTATCCATAGTGTGCCTCCTCCGGGATGGCGCCAACCCCAACGCGTGTTTCGGTAAACCTTTGTCTGGAGGTGGCGTCATCACTGCAGGACACACACAAAATATTTACAAACACCAATCGCAACGCTCGATACCCATTGTCAAAAATTATATACACCTGGATCCCAAAGCTCATATGGAGGGGGCCGCATGTATGTGACGTAATACGTCACGTGACCTAGTATGAGATCACATGATGATGGCGGCAATCCCACGCTACTATCATCGCAAGATAAATACCAGCGGCATCAGATAATTATGTATGCGCAGGCCTGGCATTACCTCACTCAAAATACAAACTGGATTCCAAAAAAGTTGGGATACTATACAAATCGTGAATAAAAACTGAATGCAATGATGTGGAGATGGCAAATGTCAATATTTTATTTGTAATAGAACGTAGATGACAGATCAAACGTTTAATCCGAGTAAATGTATCATTTTAAAGGAAAAATACGTTGATTCAAAATTTCACGGCGTCAACAAATCCCCAAAAAGTTGGGACAAGTAGCAATAAGAGGCTGGAAGAAGTAAATTTGAGCATAACGAAGAGCTGGAAGACCAATTAACACTAATTAGGTCAATTGGCAACATGATTGGGTATAAAAAGAGCTTCTCAGAGTGGCAGTGTCTCTCAGAAGCCAAGATGGGTAGAGGATCACCAATTCCCACAATGTTGCGCAGAAAGATAGTGGAGCAATATCAGAAAGGTGTTACCCAGCGAAAAATTGCAAAGACTTTGCATCTATCATCATCAACTGTGCATAACATCATCCGAAGATTCAGAGAATCTGGAACAATCTCTGTGCGTAAGGGTCAAGGACGTAAAACCATACTGGATGCCCGTGATCTCCGGGCCCTTAAACGACACTGCACCACAAACAGGAATGCTACTGTAAAGGAAATCACAGAATGGGGTCAGGAATACTTCCAGAAACCATTGTCAGTGAACACAATCCACCGTGCCATCCGCCGTTGCCAGCTGAAACTCTACAGTGCAAAGAAGAAGCCATTTCTAAGCAAGATCCACAAGCTCAGGCGTTTTCACTGGGCCAGGGATAATTTAAAATGGAGTGTGGCAAAATGGAAGACTGTTCTGTGGTCAGACGAGTCACGATTCGAAGTTCTTTTTGGAAATCTGGGACGCCATGTCATCCGTACCAAAGAGGACAAGGACAACCCAAGTTGTTATCAACGCTCAGTTCAGAAGCCTGCATCTCTGATGGTATGGGGTTGCATGAGTATGTGTGGCATGGGCAGCTTGCATGTCTGGAAAGGCACCATCAATGCAAAAAGATATATTCAGGTTCTAGAACAACATATGCTCCCATCCAGACGTCATCTCTTTCAGGGAAGACACTGCAGTTTTCAACAAGATAATGCAAGACCACATTCTGCATCAATCACAACATCATGGCTGCGTAGGAGAAGGATCCGGGTACTGAAATGGCCAGTCTGCAGTCCAGATCTTTCACCTATAGAGAACATTTGGCGCATCATAAAGAGGAAGGTGCAACAAAGAAGGCCCAAGACGATTGAACAGTTCGAGGCCTGTATTAGACAAGAATGGGAGAGCATTCCTATTTCTAAACTTGAGAAACTGGTCTCCTCGGTCCCCAGACGTCTGTTAAGTGTTGTAAGAAGAAGGGGAGAGGCCACACAGTAGTGAAAATGGCCTTGTCCCAACTTTTTGGGGATTTGTTGACACCATGAAATTCTGATTCAACATATTTTTCCCTACAAAATGGTACATTTTCTCAGTTTAAACTTTTGTTCCGTGATTTATGTTCTATTCTGAATAAAATATTAGAAGTTGGCACCTCCACATCATTGCATTCAGTATATATTCACGATTTGTATAGTGTCCCAACTTTTTGGGAATCTGGTTTGTATAATTGAAACATAACGAATATAAAATTATTACATAATAATGTGAATGAATTACATATCAAAAATTGCGTACAAAATTTAGAGTGATACTACATTAATAGCAATAATAGGAAATATTAAATACAATAAAGTTAATTTGTGAATGACTGAATACTAAGCCAATATATAATATAATATATAAAGTTTTCCAATGTCAAATATAAAAAAATTGAAAAATTAAGAACCATGTGTCACTCAATAAAAAACTTGAAAAAATTTATTATGAAAAAAATAATAAAAAAACAATCATTTTTATGAAAGATAAAAGGGGGGGTGTACAGGATCCTATTGGGATCCAGCCTAAAAACATCAACCAATAGAGGTGATGAATTGCATACAGTGATAACAAAAGATTAAAATAATTAATTTCATATTGTAAATTAAAACATGATTACATATCAATCCATGATTAAAACATAATTTAAAACAATTGGCATATGCTGACCCGAGGAGTGTCTATAAGAAGGATGAAAAACCAGTGGACTCATTGAGTCCATTTGGACGTAGCATATTCAATTTCCAAATCCACTTGCATTCCAGTTGAGCAAGTTTCCTTGAGGTATCTCCACCTCGAATATTTTTTGGTACACAATCTATTCCCTGAACTTTCAAATCCCTAGGGTCACAGACATGATGGAGTTTAAAATGTCTAGCAACAGGTTTCAGGTTGGTCACGTCTCTTTCATCAATAGCAGATGAAAGTACTGCAGTTGTTTATTAAGCAACATGCCCATATCCAAAGGTATATGTGGGTCTGTTCGGGTTTGGGTTAGGTGTTCTGTATATTTTATTATTTTCCCTTATAACATGGTTATAAAGGAAAATAATAGCATTCTTAATACAGAATGCTTACTAAAATGTTGCTTGAGGGGTTGAAAAAATAAATAAAATTAACTAACCTCATCCTCATCCTCGGTCAGCCGGCATCGTCTTCTTACTTCATCTTTCAGGACCTGCAATAGGACCTTTGATGACCACGCGGTGAGCGCGGTGACGTCGGCGCAGGTCTCGCTGAATGAAAATAGAAGATCAAGCCTATGACTAGAGATGAGCGAATCGAAGTTGACGAACCGAAATCGATCCGATTTTAAGGAAAAATTTGATTCGCACCAAATCCAAATTTCCTCGTGCTTCATGGTAACTAATCGCATTTTTTCCTAAAATGGCTGCTGAACGTGTGAGGATATGGAGCAAGGAACTCTGGAAAGCCATGCATGCAGCCGATCAGCAACCAGCCAGCCCTGTGATGTCACAGCCCTATAAATAGCCTCAGCAATCTTGGATTATGCCATTTTCCAGTGTACTTAGTGCTGGTAGAGATGTCAACAACTTCATTGTGCTAAAAAAAAACTATTTACAAGTGCAGGGAAAGATTATTCAAGGTGTAGGGAAAGGATAGGGAGGAATCATTCCACAGCATTTACAGGTCCTTCTAAAAAAAATTGCATATTGTGATAAAGTTCATTATTTTCTGTAATGTACTGATAAACATTAGACTTTCATATATTTTATATTCATTACACACAACTGAAGTAGTTCAAGCCTTTTATTGTTTTAATATTGATGATTTTGGCATACATCTCATGAAAACTCAAAATTCCTATCTAAAAAAATTAGCATATCATGAAAAGGTTCTTTAAACGAGCTATTAACCTAATCATCTGAATCAACTAATTAACTCTAAACACCTGCAAAAGATTCCTGAGGCTTTTAAAAACTCCCAGCCTGGTTCATTACTCAAAACCGCAATCATGGGTAAGACTGCCGACCTGACTGCTGTCCAGAAGGCCATCATTGACACCCTCAAGCAAGAGGGTAAGACACAGAAAGAAATTTCTGAACGAATAGGCTGTTCCCAGAGTGCTGTATCAAGGTACCTCAGTGGGAAGTCTGTGGGAAGGAAAAAGTGTGGCAGAAAACGCTGCACAACGAGAAGAGGTGACCGGACCCTGAGGAAGATTGTGGAGAAGGACCGATTCAAGACCTTGGGGGACCTGCGGAAGCAGTGGACTGAGTCTGGAGTAGAAACATCCAGAGCCACTGTGTACAGGCGTATGCAGGAAATGGGCTACAGGTGCCGCATTCCCAAGGTCAAGCCACTTTTGAACCAGAAACAGCGGCAGAAGCGCCTGACCTGGGCTACAGAGAAGCAACACTGGACTGTTGCTCAGTGGTCCAAAGTACTTTTTTCGGATGAAAGCAAATTTTGCATGTCATTCGGAAATCAAGGTGCCAGAGTCTGGAGGAAGACTGGGGAGAAGGAAATGCCAAAATGCCTGAAGTCCAGTGTCAAGTACCCACAGTCAGTGATGGTCTGGGGTGCCATGTCAGCTGCTGGTGTTGGTCCACTGTGTTTTATCAAGGGCAGGGTCAATGCAGCTAGCTATCAGGAGATTTTGGAGCACTTCATGCTTCCATCTGCTGAAAAGCTTTATGGAGATGAAGATTTAATTTTTCAGCACAACCTGGCACCTGCTCGCAGTGCCAAAACCACTGGTAAATGGTTTACTGACCATGGTATTACTGTGCTCAATTGGCCTGCCAACTCTCCTGACCTGAACCCCATAGAGAATCTGTGGGATATTGGGAAGAGAAAGTTGAGAGACGCAAGACCCAACACTCTGGATGAGCTCAAGGCCGCTATCGAAGCATCCTGGGCCTCCATAACACCTCAGCAGTGCCACAGGCTGATTGCCTCCATGCCACGCCGCATTGAAGCAGTCATTTCTGCAAAAGGATTCCCGACCAAGTATTGAGTGCATAACTGAACATAATTATTTGAAGGTTGACTTTTTTTGTATTAAAAACACTTTTCTTTTATTGGTCGGATGAAATATGCTAATTTTTGTTAGATAGGAATTTGGGGTTTTCATGAGCTGTATGCCAAAATCATCAATATTAAAACAATAAAAGGCTTGAACTACTTCAGTTGTGTGTAATGAATCTAAAATATATGAAAGTCTAATGTTTATCAGTACATTACCGAAAATAATGAACTTTATCACAATATGCTAATTTTTTTAGAAGGACCTGTATGTAGAACAGGGTTCGTTAGGGAAGGTTACAGCCTGGGTAATTCTAGAAAACCGTTCTTGTTATTGGGGTGCAAGTGTTGTTTGATACAGCCATTAACAGGGTCTATTGCAAGGAATTATTTCTAAATCTTATTTGCCCTTGTGCTGTGCAGTTATATGTTCTAAAGCATTTTTGGCTTGCATTAGTGGGAATAAATAGGCTTATTACCCGTTGTGTGGTGAAGTGCAAAAATTACAGCCCTTTTTGTCATGTATTAGTGGCAAAATAAAATATATTTGCCATTCAGCGGTGCAATTATATGTTCTAAAGCCTTCTGTGGCGTATATAAGTGGAAAAATATAAGGGCCTATTTGTTGTTCAGTGGTGCAGTTGTATGTTCTAAAGCATTTTTTGTTGTGCATTAGTGGCAAAAGTAAAATATATTTGCCGTTCAGCGGTGCAATTATATGTTCTAAAGCCTTCTGTGGCATATATAAGTTGAAAAAAATAAGCGCCTATTTTCCGTTCAGTGGTGCAGTTATATGTTCTAAAGCTCTTTTTGTCATGTACTAGAGGCAAAATAAAATATATTTGCAGTTGAGCGGTGCAGTTATATGTTCTAAAGCCTTCTGTGGCGTATATAAGTGGAAAAATATAAGGGCCTATTGTTCAGCGGTGCAGTTATATATTCTAAAGCGCTTTTTGTCGTGTATTAGTGGCAAAATAAAATATATTTGCAGTTCAGCAGTGCAGTTATATGTTCTAAAGCGCTTTTTGTCGTGTATTAGTGGCAAAATAAAATATATTTGCAGTTCAGCAGTGCAGTTATATGTTCTAAAGCCCTTTTTGTCGTGTATTAATGGCAAACTGAACATATATTTGCTGATCAGCAGTGCAGTTATATGTTCTAAAGCCCTTTTTATCATGTATTAGTGTCAAAAGTAAAATATATTTGCCGTTCAGCGGTGCAATTATATGTTCTAAAACCTTCTGTGGCGTATATAAGTAGAAATAAATAAGGGCCTATTTTCTGTTCAGCAAGGCAGTTATATGTTCTAAAGCCCTTTTTGTCGTGTATTAATGGCAAACGGAACATATATTTGCCGTTCAGCAGGGAAGTTATATGTTCTAAAGCCCTTTTAGTCATGTATTAGTGGCAAAAGTAAAATATATTTGCCGTACAGCGGTGCAAATATATGTTCTAAAGCTTTCTGTGGCGTGTATAAGTGGAAATAAACAAGGGCCTATTTGCCATTCAGTGGTGCAGTTATATGTTCTAAAGCCCTTTTTGTCATGTACTAGAGGCAAAATAAAATATATTTGCCGTTGAGCAGTGCAGTTATATGTTCTAAAGCCTTCTGTGGCGTATATAAGTGGAAAAATATAAGGGCCTATTTGTTGTTCAGCGGTGCAGTTATATGTTCTAAAGCGCTTTTTGTTGTGTATTAGTGGAAAAATAAAATATATTTGCAGTTCAGCAGTGCAGTTATATGTTCTAAAGCTCTTTTTGTCGTGTATTAATGGCAAACTGAACATATATTTGCTGTTCAGCGGTGCAGTTATATGTTCTAAAGCGCTTTTTGTCGTGTATTAGTGGCAAAAGTAAAATATATTTGCCGTTCAGCGGTGCAATTATATGTTCTAAAGCCTTCTGTGGCATATATAAGTGGAAAAAAATAAGGGCCTATTTGCTGCTCAGCGGTGCAGTTATATGTTCTAAAGGCCTTTTTGTCGTGTATTAGTGGCAAAATAAAATATATTTGCCGTTCAGCGGTGCAGTTATATGTTCTAAAGCCATTTTTGTTGTGTAATAATGGCAAACAGAACATATATTCGCCGTTCAGCAGGGCAGTTATATGTTCTAAATCCCTTTTTGTCATGTATTAGTGGCAAAAGTAAAATATATTTGCTGTGCAGCGGTGCAAATACAGTTGCAAGAAAAAGTATGTGAACCCTTTGGAATTATATGGATTTCTGCACAAATTGGTCATAAAATGTGATCTGAGCTTCATCTAAGTCACACCAATAGACAATCACAGTCTCCTTAAACTAATAACACACAAAGAATTAAATGTTACCATGTTTTTATTGAACACACCATGTAAACATTCACAGTGCAGGTGGAAAAAGTATGTGAACTCTTAGACTAATGACATCTCCAAGAGCTTAGTGAAGTGAGGTGTCAGCCAACTGGAGTCCAATCAATGAGATGAGATTGGAGGTGTTTGTTACAGCTGCCCTGCCCTATAAAAAACACACATCAGTTCTGGGTTTGCTTTTCACAAGAAGCATTGCCTGATGTGAATGATGCCTCACACAAAAGAGCTCTCAAAGACCTACGATTAAGAATTGTTGACTTGCATAAAGCTGGAAAGGGTTATAAAAGTATCTCCAAAAGCCTTGCTGTTCATCAGTCCATGGTAAGACAAATTGTCTATAAATGGAGAAAGTTCAGCACTGCTGCTACTCTCTCTAGGAGTGGTCGTCCTGTAAAGATGACTGCAAGAGCAGAGCGCAAACTGCATAATGAGGTGAAGAAGAATCCTAGAGTGTCAGCTAAAGACAAAAGTCTCTGGCATATGCTAACATCCCTGTTAGTGAATCTACGATACGTAAAACACTAAACAAGAATGGATTTCATGGGAGGATACCACAGAGGAAGCCACTGCTGTCCAAAAAAAACATTGCTGCATGTTTACAGTTTGCACAAGAGCACCTGGATGTTCCACAGCAGTTTTGGCAAAATATTCTGTGGACAGATGAAACCAAAGTTGAGTTGTTTGGAAGAAACACACAACACTATGTGTGGAGAAAGAGGCACAGCACACCAACATCAAAACCTCATCCCAACTGTGAAGTATGGTGGTGGGGGCATCATGGTTTGGGGCTGCTTTGCTGCGTCAGGGCCTGGACGGATTGCTATCATCAAAGGAAAAAATCCCCAAGTTTATCAAGACATTTTGCAGGAGAAATTTAGGACATCTGTCCACCAGCTGAAGCTCAACAGAAGATGGGTGTTGACACAGGACAACAACCCAAAGCATAGAAGTAAATCAACAACAGAATGGCTTAAACAGAAGAAAATACACCTTCTGGAGTGGCCCAATCAGAGTCCTGACCTCAACCCAATTGAGATGCTGTGGCATGACCTCAAGAAAGCGATTCACACCAGACATCCCAAGAATATTGCTGAACTGAAACAGTTTTGTAAAGAGGAATGGTCAAGAATTACCCCTGACCGTTGTGCACATCTGATCTGCAACTACAGAAAAATGTTTGGTTGAAGTTATTGCTGCCAAAGGAGGTTCAACCAGTTATTAAATCCAAGGGTTCACATACTTTTTCCACCTGCACTGTGAATGTTTTTATGGTGTGTTCAATAAAAACATGGTAACATTTAATTCTTTGTGTGTTATTAGTTTAAGCAAACTGTGACTGTCTATTGTTGTGACTTAGATGAAGATCAGATCACATTTTATGACCAATTTGTGCAGAAATCCATATCATTCCAAAGGGTTCACATGCTTTTTCTTGCAACTGTATATGTTCTAAAGCTTTCTGTGGCGTGTATAAGTGGAAATAAACAAGGGCCTATTTGCTGTTCAGCGGTGCAGTTATATGTTCTAAAGCCCTTTTTGTCGTGTATTAGTGGCAAAATAAAATATATTTGCCGTTCAGCGGTGCAGTTATATGTTCTAAAGCCATTTTTGTTGTGTAATAATGGCAAACGGAACATATATTTGCCGTTCAGCAGGGAAGTTATATGTTCTAAAGCCCTTTTTGTCATGTATTAGTGGCAAAAGTAAAATATATTTGCTGTACAGCAGTGCAAATATATGTTCTAAAGCTTTCTGTGGCATGTATAAGTGGAAATAAACAAGGGCCTATTTGCCATTCAGCGATGCAGTTATATATTCTAAAGCCTTCTGTGGCGTATATAAGTGGAAAAATATAAGGGCCTATTTGTTGTTCAGTGGTGCAGTTATATGTTCTAAAGCCCTTTTTGTTGTGTATTAATGGCAAACTGAACATATATTTGCCGTTCAGCGGTGCAGTTATATGTTCTAAAGCCCTTTTTGTCATGTATTAGTGGTAAAAGTAAAATATATTTGCCGTACAACGGTGCAATTATATGTTCTAAAGCTTTCTGTGGCGTGTATAAATGAAAATAAATAAGGGCCTATTTGCCGTTTAGTGGTGCAGTTCTATGCTCTAAAGCCCTTTTTGTCATGTAATAGAGGCAAAGTGTTAATTTCTTAATGATAATTTGTTTTCCCTTAGTTCTAACAGCGGAACATGTGGGGTTTATCCGCCCCAGTGAAACTGGTAGGACAGACGGAATATTTAATGAAGTAAAGTAATCAAATAAATCAACGCCACCATTACCTCACTATAAGAGGCCAAACTCCCCATACATACATTTTTTCTGTCCTTTGGGACTGCAGGACAGACGGGGGCAGCCATTTGGCTGCCGTACTTTTAGATTACATGCTGACCTTGTGTTTTTCTTTCAGGGTTGCAGCTTACCTGATAGAAGCTGGTACTGCCATGTGGCGTGGTGGAGGCAGGCAAGCTCCTGTTCTAGGCACGGAGCTCCTATATTCAGCTTCCTGTTTGTTTTCCTCGCATCACCTGTAAGAGCTTGTGTGCCAGCGCCCTCTGGTGGTCTGTCGGTGAACAACAATGATTAAAGTTTGTTTAAACCTGACGTCTGATGTAATTCTGGGCGCCAAATTTGAATATATAAAGCCTCCAGTCCTTCCAGGCTGTGCTGTTTGCAGCCTTGGGTTGGTTACTGAGGCAAACTACTTTAGTTACCAGCTTTCATGTTCCTGTTAGGTTTGCAGCTTCTTTGTTTGTCTAAGGGATAGACATTGTTCATTCATGATAACTTTTTCTCTGCAGATAATGTCCTCTGCCGGTGATGGGGATCGGTCTGGGCGCAAGACGTCATCCAAGCGCAAGCATTTGGCGTGTAGGGATTGTGACACCCCTCTTGCAGACTCCTATGAATTTAATAGGTGTCCCTCTTGCCGTCCTCCTCCACTGCCTCCTGATAAGGAGCCTACCATACGGTACGTAGTAGTCTGGGTAAAGGACTTTGTGGAGTCCTCAAAGAACACCCTAAGGGATTCCGTGTCATCCAGAAGACCCGGTGTCCGATCTCCTCAGAGACCCACTCCTATGCAGGAGGAAGCCTACCATACCGTGGACGAAGTCCATTCCTCTTAGTCTAGTGGGGAGGAAGAAGAAGCTGTAAGGTACTTCTTTCCTGTAGAAAAGACCCAGAGGTTACTTAGATCCCTCCGGTCGGGGAACCAGGATGTTGATCCCGGGGAAGCTTCAGAGTCCACCTCTAGGGGGCCAAGGGCCTTCAAAGTCTCGGTTAATGAAGCTAGAATAGAAGCATCCTGAGAAGGCACCTGTCATCTCAAAGCACTTCAAGTCCATGTTCCCGATTGTGATATCCCAATTAGACCAGTGTGGCACTGTACCCAAAGTTTATTTGGCATTCGCAAAATTGTCTAAGAGGACCCTTGTCCCGGCTGATGACAGCTCCAACTTACAGGACCTGATGGACAGGCGTGTAGAATGCACCTTGATAAGATCTTACTCCACCGCTGCTGCTGCATCTGTGGCTATAGCCTCTACGGAGGTAGCCGTCTTCCTTCAAAGACACCTCCGACAGGTGCAGTCGGATATCGACTCTGGCATATCCTGTGATGATATCCTGGCACAGTTTAATTCCATTCTACTTGCCGTGGATTTTCTGTGTGCCTCTAAGTATAATTTATGCAGCCTCCCTTATGAGCCAGGAAGGCTTTTTGGGGCTGAACTGGACCGCATTATGGAGGGTCTTGCCGATAAAAAAGGTAAATGCCTCCCTCAAACCCCTAGGGGTAGGCAGGGTAGAGGGTCCAGACCCTTTCAGGGCCAATCCAGGCCTCAGCGAGGCCGTGGGTCCAGGAGGGGAGGATCATATTGTTCCGGTGGGAACAAAAACAATAAAGCTGACCAGTGACGGGCCTCCCCTTCCATCAGATCCAGTCATAAATTTGACTCCTATTCTTTCAGACCTCCCAGTCGGAGGCCGTTTAACTTTATTTCTAAATACCTGGACAGAGTTTGTTCCAGATCCCTGGGTCCTGAATATAATAAGGATAGGGTACAGGATAGAATGTTTCTCTGTTCCGCCAGAAGAATTTGTTTTGACAAGATTACTTCCCCACGAGAAGCAAACAGTGTTGGAGGAGCCTATACTGGAATACAGGCGGAAAGGAGCCTTGGAGAAGGTTCCTCCAGAAGAGATTGGATCCAGCATTCATTTGCCAGTTTTCCTTGTTCCCAAAGCCACAGGAGGTTGGCGCATGATCATGGATCTCCGCTACCTCAACCGATTCATAAAGAAAGGACGGTTCCGGATGGAAACCATCAAATCGGTAATCAGCATCCTGAGCCCAGAGGACCTAATGTTTACACTGGATCTAAGGGATGCCTATCTTCACATCCCTGTGTGCCTGGCCCACAGGAAGTATCTACGAGTGGCAGCGAGTCTCAGGGGGACGGTGAAACATTTTCAGTTTGCCGCGCTTCCCTTCGGCATCACAACCACGCCTTATATCTTCACCAAAGTGGTAATAGCTGTAGTAGCTCCCCTCAGATTGAGAGGCCTGGAGAACATTCCATATCTGGACGATTGGCTTCTAAAAGCCCACTCGGTAGAGACGCTTCATCTTCATCTGCTGCAGGCTCAGTCCTTCCTCCAGCGCTTGGAGTCAGAGATTTCTTCCTCCACTACCAGGAGGTTTCTAGGGTTCATAATAGATTCTGCCAACATGATGCTCTACCTTTCTCTGGAAAGGAAGTTACGCATTTCCAAGACTGCAGATCAACTCATTGTTCGCCGCTGGGTAACTATCAGAGTATTGATAAGGATGTTAGGCCTAATGTCAGCAGCCGTGGATGCCCTCAAGAGTGTTTGATGTCATCCAATCTGAGAGAACTCAGAGCAATCCGGATGGCTCTCTTTCATTTTTTCTTCGCTGTAAGGGTTCGCTCGGACAATTCTACTGCGGTATCCTACATCAACAAACAGGGAGGCACCAGGTCTCAGAGTCTACTCTCAGAATTAGGTCTAATTCTGTCTTGGGCAGAGCAGAATCTTTCCCACCTTTCAGCAGTCCACATTTGGGGGTCCCTGAATGTGGTTGCGGACCAGCTCAGCAGAGGAGTCCCAGCTCTAGGAGAAATGTCTCTGAATCAGGAGAGCTTTCATCAGATCACTCTCCGGTGGGGTCGCCCAGACATAGATCTCATGGTGACAAGATTCAATGCCAAAGTGGAAATGTTCTGTTCCCTGTATCGGCAGGACAATCCCTTGGTAGTAGATGCTCTGTCAATTCCATGGGAGTTCAGGCTGGCCTACATCTTTCCTCCCATCGCGATGATACCCAGGGTATTAAGGAAGGTTTGGCAGGACCAAGCCTCAGTAATTGCCGTCATTCCATTCTGGCCCAGGAGGTCTTGGTTTAACCTGCTCATGAGCCGAGGGCAATATTGGAAGCTTCCCCCAATGCAGAACCTGGTGTCCCGGGGCACTCAGCTCTGCCTGGATCCATCCAGACTCAATCTGACAGCCTGGAGATTGAGGAGTCCGTTCTAGAGCCTGAAGGTCTATCAGCAGCGGTCTTAAGAATGATTTCTCTTTCCAGAGCTCCTGCGACTGTCAAGGCCTACGCCAGGGTAAAGCGCATTTTTCTTCTATGGTGTGCATCTCATCAAGTAACTTCTCAGGATCCTCCAGTATCAGCTATTCTCCAGTCCATGCAGGATGGACTAGATAAGGTCCTCAGCCCTTCTACACTTAAGGTACAGATCTCGGCTCTGTCAGCCGCATTTGGCAGATCTTTACATCAAGATCCTCTGACTAAGAGGTTCCTTAAAGAAGCCGTACGTCTTAAGCATAGCATTTCAAGACCTATACCACAGTGGGATCTCTCAGTGGTGCTTAAAGGGTTGAGTGGTCCTCCCTTTGAACCCTTGGAAGAAGTGGACTTTAAGTTTTTATCCTGGAAGGTAACCTTTTTGTTGGCCGTAACTTCGGTCAAACGCATTTCAGAGCTTCAGGCTTTTTCGGCGTCTGAGCCATACACTTTATTTTTAACGGACAGAGTCCTTTTACGTTTTTTACTCGCCTTTTTGCCTAAGGTGTCCTCTGTGCAGAACATTAATCAAGTTGTGTCTTTGCCTGTGTTATATTCCTCTTCTTCCTCTGCAGAAGAAAGTTCCCTCCATACTCTGGATGTGGCCAGATGTTTGAGAATCTACATTGAGAGATCCCGGGAGTTCAGAAGGTCAGAGAATCTTCTTACCCTGTTCTTTGGCAGGAATAAAGGGAAGAAGGCCTCTAAGCCTACTGTAAGTAGATGGATCAGAGAGGCCATCAGAGAATCTTTCACTTCCCAGAATAGACCTCCTCCTGCCTTTGTCACTGCTCACTCCACCCGAGCATTCTCTACTAGTTGGACCGAAAAGTCTCTTATTCCTCTGGAACAGATCTGTTCCACGGCCTTCTGGAGCTCACATTCCACCTTTGTGAGCCATTATAGACTCAGGGGTTCAGAAGACACTGCCTTTGGGCGGTCTGTTTTTAATTCCATTCAGCATAGAAGTCCCTATCCTTTAGGCTAAGTCCCCACATGTGCTGCTGGTTAGGATGTAAGGGAAGCGTTAATTTCTTAACGATAATTTGTTTTCCCTTAGTCCTAACAGCAGCACACAAAAATCCCTCCCTTTGTAAAATATATTTGCTATTCAGCAGTGCAATTATATGTTCTAAAGCCTTCTGTGGCATATATAAGTAGAAAAAAATAAGGGCCTATTTGCTGTTCAGCAAGGCAGTTATATGTTCTAAAGCACTTTTTGTCGTGTATTAGTGACAAAATAAAATATATTTGCCATTCAGCGGTGCAGTTATATGTTCTAAAGCCCTTTTTGTCGTGTATTAATGGCAAACAGAACATATATTTGCCACTCAGTGGTGCAGTTATATGTCCTAAAGCCCTTTTTGTCATGTATTAGTGGCAAAAGTAAAATATATTTGCTGTACAGTGTTGCAATTATATGTTCTAAAGCTTTTTGTGGCGTATATAAGTGGAAATAAATAAGAGCCTATTTGCCGTTCAGCTGTGCAGTTATATGTTCTAAAGCCATTTTGTTGTGTATTCGTGGCAAAAGTAAAATATATTTGCCGTTTAGCGGTGCAATTATGTGTTCTAAAGCTCTTTTTGTCGTGTATTAGTGGCAAAATAAAAATATATTTGCCGTTCAGCTGTGCAGTTATATGTTCTAAAGACCTTTTTGTCCTGTATTAGTGGCAAAATAAAAATATATTTGCCGTTCAGCGGTGCAGTTATATGTTCTAAATCCTTTTGTGGTGTGTATAAGTGGAAAAAAATAAGGGCCTATTTGCCGTTCAGCCGTGCAGTTATATGTTCTAAAGCCATTTTGCTGTGTATTCGTGGCAAAATAAAAATATATTTGCCGTTCAGCGGTGCAGTTATATGTTCTAAATCCTTTTGTGGCGTGTATAAGTGGGAAAAAATAAGGGCCTATTTGCCGTTCAGCCGTGCAGTTATATGTTCTAAAGCCATTTTGCTGTGTATTCGTGGCAAAATAAAAATATATTTGCCGTTCAGCTGTGCAGTTATATGTTCTAAAGGCCTTTTTGTCCTGTATTAGTGGCAAAATAAAAATATATTTGGTGCAGTTATATGTTCTAAAGCTCTTTTTGTTGTGTATTAGTGGCAAAAGTAAAATATATTTGCCGTTCAGCGGTGCAATTATATGTTCTAAAGTCTTCTGTGGTGTGTATAAGTGCAAATAAATAAGGGCCTATTTGCCCTTCAGCTGTGCAGTTATATGTTCTATAGCCCTTTCAGTCATGTATTTGTGGCAAAATTAAAATATATTTGCCGTTCAGAGGTGCAGTTATATGTTCTAAAACCTTCAGTGGTGTGTATAAGTGGGGAAAAATAATGGCCTATTTGCTGTTCAGCGGTGCAGTTATATGTTCTAAAGCCCTTTTTGTCATGTATTAGTGGCAAAAGTAAAATATATTTGCCGTATAGTGGTGCAATTATATGTTCTAAAGCTTTCTGTGGCATGTATAAGTGGAAAGAAATAAGGGCCTATTTGCCGTTCAGTGGTGTAGTTATTTGTTCTAAAGCCCTTTTTGTCATGTACTAGAGGCAAAATAAAATATATATTGCCGCTCAGCGGTGCAGTTATATGTTCTAAAGCCTTTTGTGGCGTGTATAAGTGGAAAACAATAAGGGCATATTTTCCATTTAGCTGTGCAGTTATATGTTCCAAAGCCATTTTGTTGTGTATTCGTGGCAAAAGCAAAATATATTTGCCATTTAGCGGTGCAATTATGTGTTCTAAAGCCCTTTTTTGTTGTGTATTAGTGGCAAAATAAAAATATATTTGCCGTTCAGCTGTGCAGTTATATGTTCTAAAGCCTTCTGTGGCGTGTTTAGGTGGAATAAAATAAGGAGGGCCTATTTTCCGTTCAGCTGTGCAGTTATATGTTCTAAAGCTATTTTGTTGTGTATTTGTGGCAAAAGTAAAATATATTTGCCATTTAGCGGTGCAATTATGTGTTCTAAAGCCCTTTTTGTTGTGTATTAGTGGCAAAATAAAAATATATTTGCCGTTCAGCTGTGAAGTTATATGTTCTAAAGCCTTCTGTGGTGTGTTTAGGTGGAAAAAAATAAAAAAATATTTGCCGTTCAGCGGTGCAGTTATATGTTCTAAAGCTCTTTATGTTGTGTATTAGTTGCAAAAGTTAAATATATTTGCCGTTCAGCAGTGCAATTATATGTTCTAATGTCTTCTGTGGTGTATATAAGTGCAAATAAATAAAGGCCTATTTGCCATTCAGCGGTGCAGTTATATGTTCTAAAGCCCTTTTGCTGTATATTAGTGGCAAAATTAAAATATATTTGTTGTTCAGCAGTGCAGTTATATGTTCTAAAACCCTTTTTGTCATGTATTAGTGGCAAAAGGACAATATATTTGCTGTTCAGCAGTGCAGTTATATGTTCTAAAGCCATTTTGTTGTGTATTCGTGGCAAAAGTAAAATATATTTGCCGTTTAGCGGTGCAATTATGTGTTCTAAAGCCATTTTTGTTGTGTATTAGTGGCAAAATAAAAATATATTTGCCGTTCAGCTGTGCAGTTATATGTTCTAAAGCCCTTTTTGTCCTGTATTAGTGGCAAAATTAAAATATATTTGGTGCAGTTATATGTTCTAAAGCTCTTTTTGTTGTGTATTAGTGGCAAAAGTAAAATATATTTGCCATTCAGTGGTGCAATTATATGTTCTAAAGTCTTCTGTGGTGTGTATAAGTGCAAATAAATAAGGGCCTATTTGCCATTCAACTGTGCAGTTATATGTTCTAAACCCCTTTTAGTCATGTATTAGTGGCAAAATTAAAATATATTTGCCGTTCAGCGGTGCAGTTATATGTTCTAAAACCTTCTGTGGTGCGTATAAGTGGGAAAAAATAAGGGCCTATTTGCCATTCAGCGGTGCAGTTATATGTTCTAAAGCCCTTTTTGCTGTATATTAGTGGCAAAATAAAAATATATTTGTTGTTCATCAGTGCAGTTATATGTTCTAAATCCCTTTTTGTCATGTATTAGTGGCAAAAGGACAATATATTTGCTCGCAGTTATATGTTCTAAAGCCTTCTGTGGTGTGTATAAGTGGAAAAGAATAATGGCCTATTTGCCGTTCAGCGGTGCAATTATGTGTTCTAACGTCCTTTTTGTCGTGTATTAGTGGCAAAATAAAAATATATTTACCGTTCAGCTGTGCAGTTATATGCTCTAAAGCCTTCTGTGGCATGTTTAGGTGGAAAAAAATGAGGGCCTATTTGCCATTCAGCAGTGCAGTTATATGTTCTAAAGTCCTTTTTGTCATGTATTAGTGGCAAAATAAAAATATATTTGCCGTTCAGCGGTGCAGTTATATTTTCTAAAGCTCTTTTTGTTGTGTATTTGTGGCAAAAGTAAAATATATTTGCCGTTCAGCGGTGCAATTATATGTTCTAAAGTCTTCTGTGGTGTATATAAGTGCAAATAAATAAGGGCCTATTTGCCATTTAGCGGTGCAGTTATATGTTCTAAATCCCTTTTGCCATATATTATTGGCAAAATAAAAATATATTTGTTGTTCAGCAGTGCAGTTATATGTTCTAAAGCCCTTTATGTCATGTATTAGTGGCAAAAGGACAATATATTTGCCGTTCTGCAGTGCAGTTATATGTTCTAAAGCCTTCTGTGGTGTGCATAAGTGGAAAAAATAATGGTCTATTTGCCATTCAGCGGTGCAGTTATATGTTCTAAAGCCCTTTTAATCGTGTATTAATGGCAAACAGAACATATATTTGTCGTTCAGCGGTGCAGTTATATGTTCTAAAGCCCTTTTTGTCATGTATTAGTGGTAAAAGTAAAATATATTTGCCGTACAGTGGTGCAATTATATGTTCTAAAGCTTTCTGTGGCGTGTATAAGTGGAAATAAATAAGCGCCTATTTGCCGTTCAGTAGTGCAGTTATATGTTCTAAAGCCCTTTTTGTCATGTACTAGAAGCAAAATAAATTATATTTGCCGTTCAGCGGTGTAGTTATATGTTTTAAATTCTTTTGTGGCGTGTATAAGTGGAAAAAAATAAGGGCTTATTTGCCGTTCAGCTGTGCAGTTATATGTTCTAAAGCCATTTTGTTGTGTATTTGTGGCAAAAGTAAAATATATTTGCCGTTTAGCAGTGCAATTATGTGTTCTAAAGCCCTTTTTGTCGTGTATTAGTGGCAAAATAAAAATATATTTGCCGTTCAGCTGTGCAGTTATATGTACTAAAACCCTTTTTGTCCTGTATTAGTGGCAAAATAAAAATATGTTTGCCGTTCAGCGATGCAGTTATATGTTCTAAAGCTCTTTTTGTTGTGTATTAGTGGCAAAAGTAAAATATATTTGCCGTTCAGCGGTGCAATTATATGTTCTAAAGCCTTCTGTGGCGTTCATAAGTGCAAATAAATAAGGGCCTATTTGCAATTCAGCGGTGCAGTTATATGTTCTAAAGCCCATTTTGCCGTATATTAGTGGCAAAATAAAAATATGTTTGCAGTTCAGCGGTGCAGTTATATTTTCTAAAGCCCTTTTTGTCATGTATTACCCTAAGTTCAGACCTGAGCGTTTTACAGCGCGTTCCTACGCGCTGTAAAGCGCTCACCAAGGGGAAACCAATGATTCCCTATGGGAATGGTTCTCACCTGGGCGTTTTACAGTGCGTACGATCGCGCTGTAAAACGCCCGACGCTCAAAAAAGTTCTTGAGCTTCTTTGAGGCGTTTTGTCACGCGTTCCCGTACATAGACTTTTGGGAACGCGCGACAATGTGTGTTCGCTTGTCTCTGTATGCGCGATTGTAAACGCCCGTACAATCGCGCATACAGAGCGCTCCTTTCAGAACGCTCAGGTGTGAACCCAGGGTTAGTGTCAAAAGGACAATATATTTGCCATTCAGCGGTGCAGTTATATGTTCTAAAGCCCGTTTTTTTGTATAAGTGGGGGGGAGAGGGGGGGCTTATTAGCTGTTGTGCGGTGAAATCAGAAAATTACAGACTTTTTTGTAGTGTTTTAATTTATTTTTTATTTATTTATTTAACCTAACAGTATGTCAGACAGAGAAGTGCCAGGCCCTGCACAGGGGAGTGGCAGAGGCATAAACGTTTCTGGCACAGTCAGAGGTCGCAGCAGAGAAAGGGGCCGTGTCAGCAGGGGTCACTTCGAGAGGCCTAAGCTCCCAGTGTCAGCTAGCGGTCGTGTTTTAACCAGCAACCCAGCAGTAGAGTTGAGCGGACACCTGGATGTTCGGGTTCGAGAAGTTCGGCCGAACTTCCCGGAAATGTTCGGGTTCAGGATCCGAACCCGAACCGAACTTTGTCCCGAACCCGAACCCCATTGAAGTCAATGGGGACCCGAACTTTTCGGCACTAAAAAGGCTGTAAAACAGCCCAGGAAAGGGCTAGAGGGCTGCAAAAGACAGCAACATGTAGGTAAATCCCCTGCAAACAAATGTGGATAGGGAAATGAATAAAAATAAAAATAAAATAAATAAAAATAAACCAAAATCAATTGGAGAGAGGTCCCATAGCAGAGAATCTGGCTTCACGTCACCCACCACTGGAACAGTCCATTCTCAGATATTTAGGCCCCGGCACCCAGGCAGAGGAGAGAGGTCCCGTAACAGAGAATCTGTCTTCATGTCAGCAGAGAATCAGTCTGCATGTCATAGCAGAGAATCAGGCTTCACGTCAGCCACCACTGCAACAGTCCATTGTCATATATTTAGGCCCAGCACCCAGGCAGAGGAGAGAGGTCCCGTAACAGAGAATCTGGCTTCATGTCAGCAGAGAATCAGTCTGCATGTCATAGCAGAGAATCAGGCTTCACGTCACCCAACATTGGAACAGTCCATTGGCATATATTTAGGCCCAGGTACCCAGGCAGAGGAGAGAGGTCCCGTAACAGAGAATCTGGCTTCATGTCAGCAGAGAATCAGTCTGCATGTCATAGCAGAGAATCAGGCTTCACGTCAGCCACCACTGCAACAGTCCATTGGCATATATTTAGGCCCAGCACCCAGGCAGAGGAGAGAGGTCCCGTAACAGAGAATCTGTCTTCATGTCAGCAGAAAATCAGTCTGCATGTCATAGCAGAGAATCAGGCTTCACGTCAGCCACCACTGCAACAGTCCATTGTCATATATTTAGGCCCAGCACCCAGGCAGAGGAGAGAGGTCCCGTAACAGAGAATCTGGCTTCATGTCAGCAGAGAATCAGTCTGCATGTCATAGCAGAGAATCAGGCTTCACGTCACCCAACATTGGAACAGTCCATTGGCATATATTTAGGCCCAGGCAGAGGAGAGAGGTCCCGTAACAGAGAATCTGTCTTCATGTCAACAGAGAATCAGTCTGCATGTCATAGCAGAGAATCAGGCTTCACGTCAGCCACCACTGCAACAGTCCATTGTCATATATTTAGGCCCAGCACCCAGGCAGAGGAGAGAGGTCCCGTAACAGAGAATCTGTCTTCATGTCAGCAGAGAATCAGTCTGCATGTCATAGCAGAGAATCAGGCTTCACGTCAGCTAACATTGGAACAGTCCATTGGCATATATTTAGGCCCCGGCACCCAGACAGAGGAGATGTTCATTCAACTTTGGGTTGCCCCGCAATATAATGGTAAAATGAAAATAAAAAGAGGATTGAATGAGGAAGTGCCCTGGAGTACAATAATATATGGTTAAGGGGAGGTAGTTAATGTCTAATCTGCACAAGGGATGGACAGGTCCTGTGGGATCCATGCCTGGTTCATTTTTATGAACGTCAGCTTGTCCACATTGGCTGTAGACAGGCGACTGTGTTTGTCTGTAATGACGCCTCCTGCCGTGCTGAATACACGTTCAGACAAAACGCTGGCTGCCGGGCAGGCCAGCACCTCCAAGGCATAAAAGGCTAGCTCTGGCCACGTGGACAGTTTAGAGACCCAGAAGTTAAATGGGGCCGAACCATCAGTCAGTACGTGGAGGGGTGTGCACACGTACTGTTCCACCATGTTAGTGAAATGTTGCCTCCTGCTAACACGTTGCATATCAGGTGGTGGTGCAGTTAGCTGTGGCGTGTTGACAAAACTTTTCCACATCTCTGCCATGCTAACCCTACCCTCAGAGGAGCTGGCCGTGACACAGCTGCCTTGCGACCTCTTGCTCCTCCTCTGCCTTGCCCTTGGGCTTCCACTTGTTCTCCTGTGACATTTGGGAATGCTCTCAGTAGCGCGTCTACCAACGTGCGCTTGTACTCGCGCATCTTCCTATCACGCTCCAGTGAAGGAAGTAAGGTGGGCACATTGTCTTTGTACCGTGGATCCAGCAGGGTGGCAACCCAGTAGTCCGCACACGTTAAAATGTGGGCAACTCTGCTGTCGTTGCGCAGGCACTGCAGCATGTAGTCGCTCATGTGTGCCAGGTTGCCCAGAGGTAAGGACAAGCTGTCCTCTGTGGGAGGCGTATCGTCATCGTCCTGCCTTTCCCCCCAGCCACACACCAGTGATGGGCCCGAGCTGCGTTGGGTGCCACCCCGCTGTGACCATGCTTCATCCTCATCCTCCTCCACCTCCTCCTCATCCTCGTCCTCCTCGTCCTCCAGTAGTGGGCCCTGGCTGGCCACATTTGTACCTGGCCTCTGCTGTTGCAAAAAACCTCCCTCTGAGTCACTTCGAAGAGACTGGTCTGAAAGTGCTAAAAATGACCTCTCTTCCTCCTCCTCCTCCTCCTCCTCCTCCTGGGCCGCCTCCTCTTCCATCATCGCCCTAAGTGTTTTCTCAAAGAGACATAGAAGTGGTATTGTAACGCTGATAACGGCGTCATCGCCACTGGCCATGTTGGTGGAGTACTCGAAACAGCGCAACAGGGCACACAGGTCTCGCATGGAGGGCCAGTCATTGGTGGTGAAGTGGTGCTGTTCCGTAGTGCGACTGACCCGTGCGTGCTGCAGCTGAAACTCCACTATGGCCTGCTGCTGCTCGCACAGTCTGTCCAGCATGTGCAAGGTGGAGTTCCACCTGGTGGGCACGTCGCATATGAGGCGGTGAGCGGGAAGGCCGAAGTTACGCTGTAGCGCAGACAGGTGAGCAGCGGCAGGATGTGAACGCCGGAAGCGCGAACAGACGGCCCGCACTTTATGCAGCAGCTCGGACATGTCGGGGTAGTTGTGAATGAACTTCTGCACCACCAAATTCAGCACATGCGCCAAGCAAGGGATGTGCGTCAAACCGGCTAGTCCCAGAGCTGCAACGAGATTTCGCCCATTATCGCACACCACCAGGCCAGGCTTAAAGCTCACCGGCAGCAACCACTCGTCGGTCTGTTGTTCTATACCCTGCCACAACTCCTGTGCGGTGTGGGGCCTGTCCCCCAAACATATGAGTTTCAGAATGGCCTGCTAACGTTTACCCCGGGCTGTGCTGAAGTTGGTGGTGAAGGTGTGTGGCTGACTGGATGAGCAGGTGGAAGAAGAGGAGGAGGAAGCCGAGAAGGAGGAGGTGGCAACAGGAGGCAAAGAATGTTGCCCTGCGATCCTTGGCGGCGGAAGGACGTGCGCCAAACAGCTCTCCGCCTGGGGCCCAGCTGCCACTACATTTACCCAGTGTGCAGTTAGGGAGATATAGCGTCCCTGGCCGTGCTTACTGGTCCACGTATCTGTGGTTAGGTGGACCTTGCCACAGATGGCGTTGCGCAGTGCACACTTGATTTTATCGGATACTTGGTTGTGCAGGGAAGGCACGGCTCTCTTGGAGAAGTAGTGGCGGCTAGGAACAACATACTGTGGGACAGCAAGCGACATGAGCTGTTTGAAGCTGTCTGTGTCCACCAGCCTAAATGACAGCATTTCATAGGCCAGTAGTTTAGAAATGCTGGCATTCAGGGCCAGGGATCGAGGGTGGCTAGGTGGGAATTTACGCTTTCTCTCAAATGTTTGTGAGATGGAGAGCTGAACGCTGCCGTGTGACATGGTTGAGATGCTTGGTGACGGAGGTGGTGTTGGTGGTACATCCCCTGTTTGCTGGGCGGCAGGTGCCAACGTTCCTCCAGAGGCGGAGGAAGAGGCCGAGGCGGCAGCAGCAGAAGAGGCCGAGGCGGCAGCAGCAGAAGAGGCCGAGGCGGCAGCAGCAGAAGAGGCCGAGGCGGCAGCAACAGAAGAGGTAGCAGGGGGAGCCTGAGTGACTTCCTTGTTTTTAAGGTGTTTACGCCACTGCAGTTCATGCTTTGCATGCAGGTGCCTGGTCATGCAGGTTGTGCTAAGGTTCAGAACGTTAATGCCTCGCTTCAGGCTCTGATGGCACAGCGTGCAAACCACTCGGGTCTTGTCGTCAGCACATTGTTTGAAGAAGTGCCATGCCAGGGAACTCCTTGAAGCTGCCTTTGGGGTGCTCGGTCCCAGATGGCGGCGGTCAGTAGCAGGCGGAGTCTCTTGGCGGCGGGTGTTCTGCTTTTGCCCACTGCTCCCTCTTTTGCTACGCTGTTGGCTCGGTCTCACCACTGCCTCTTCCTCCGAACTGTGAAAGTTAGCGGCACGACCTTCATTCCATGTGGGGTCTAGGACCTCATCGTCCCCTGCATCGTCTTCCACCCAGTCTTGATCCCTGACCTCCTGTTCAGTCTGCACACTGCAGAAAGACGCAGCAGTTGGCACCTGTGTTTTGTCATCATCAGAGAAATGCTGAGGTGGTATTCCCATGTTCTCATCATCAGGAAACATAAGTGGTTGTGCGTCAGTGCATTCTACGTCTTCCACCGCTGGGGAAGGGCTGGGTGGATGCCCTTGGGAAACCCTGCCAGCGGAGTCTTCAAACAGCATAAGAGACTGCTGCATAACTTGAGGCTCAGACAGTTTCCCTGGTATGCATGGGGGTGATGTGACAGACTGATGGGCTTGGTTTTCAGGCGCCATCTGTGCGCTTTCTGCAGAAGACTGGGTGGGAGATAATGTGAACGTGCTGGATCCACTGTAGGCCACCCAATTGACTAATGCCTGTACCTGCTCAGGCCTTACCATCCTTAGAACGGCATTGAGCCCCACCAAATATCGCTGTAAATTATGGCGGCTACTGGGACCTGAGGTAGTTGGTACACTAGGACGTGTGGCTGTGGCAGAACGGCCACGCCCTCTCCCAGCACCAAAGGGTCCACTAACACCACCACGACCATGTCCGCGTCCGTGTCCTTTACTAGATGTTTTCCTCATTGTTATCGTTCACCACACTAACAAAAATATTATTTGACCCAATGTATTGAATTCAAATTCAGGCCTTTTTTTAAAGACAACTAACACTATCTGGCTATCTATTTAGGTACCGTATTACACTAATACAGGCACAGCAGTAACCACAGATTTAGCTGACTATAAATTTGAGGCCTATTATTTAGGCGCTGGGTGACAGGTATAGGTTTACTGACAGAATTAGACTGGGATATGCACAGTAGCGTGTGTGTGAAGTTATTCAGAATGACCCTATCTGCACCTTGAATCTAATATACCCTTTTAGGGATAAATTTAAAGTAGGCCTGATACAGCAGAAACCATTAAATTAGGAAATTGCTAAATTGGGAATTGTATTTCAACCCAGAACAAAAAATGTGCTTTGACGGACACTAAATAACTTGACCAGCCACAGCAGTAACGACAGATTTAGCTGGATATAAATTTGAGGCCTAGTATTTAGGCGCTGGGTGACAGGTATAGGTTTACTGACAGAATTAGACTGGGATATGCACAGTAGCGTGTGTGTGAAGTTATTCAGAATGACGCTATCTGCACCTTGAATCTAATATACCATTTTAGGGATAAATTTAAAGTAGGCCTGACACGGCAGAAACCACTAAATTAGGAAATTGCTAAATTGGGAATTGTATTTCAACCCAGAACAAAAAATGTGCTTTGACGGACACTAAATAACTTGACCAGCCACAGCAGTAACAACAGATTTAGCTGGATATAAATTTGCGGCCTAGTATTTAGGCGCTGGGTGACAGGTATACGTTTACTGACAGAATTAGACTGGGATATGCACAGTAGCGTGTGTGTGAAGTTATTCAGAATGACCCTATCTGCTCCATGAATCTAATATACCCTTTTAGGGATTAATTTTAAATAGCTCTGATACAGCAGAAACCACTAAATTAGGAAATTGCTAAATTGGGAATTTTATTTCAACCCAGAACAAAAAATGTGCTTTGACGGACACTAAATAACTTGACCAGCCACAGCAGTACAGCAGTAACGACAGATTTAGCTGGATATAAATTTGAGGCCTAGTATTTAGGCGCTGGGTGACAGGTATACGTTTACTGACAGAATTAGACTTGGAAATGCACAGTAGCGTGTGTGTGAAGTTATTCAGAATGACCCTATGTGCACCTTGAATCTAATATACCCTTTTAAGGATAGATTTGAAATAGCTCTGATACAGCAGAAACCACTAAATTAGGAAATTGCTAAATTGGGAATTGTATTTAAACCCAGAACAAAAAATGTGCTTTAACGGACACTAAATAACTTGACCAGCCACAGCAGTAACGACAGATTTAGCTGGATATAAATTTGAGGCCTAGTATTTAGGCGCTGGGTGACAGGTATACGTTTACTGACAGAATTAGACTGGGATATGCACAGTAGCGTGTGTGTGAAGTTATTCAGAATGACCCTATCTGCACCTTGAATCTAATATACCCTTTTAGGGATACATTTAAAGTAGGCCTGATACAGCAGAAACCACTAAATTAGGAAATTGCTAAATTGGGAATTGTACTTCAACCCAGAACAAAAAATGTGCTTTGACGGACACTAAATAACTTGGCCAGCCACAGCAGTAAAGCAGTAACGACAGATTTAGCTGGATATAAATTTGAGGCCTAGTATTTAGGCGCTGGGTGACAGGTATACGTTTACTGACAGAATTAGACTTGGAAATGCACAGTAGCGTGTGTGTGAAGTTATTCAGAATGACCCTATGTGCACCTTGAATCTAATATACCCTTTTAAGGATAGATTTGAAATAGCTCTGATACAGCAGAAACCACTAAATTAGGAAATTGCTAAATTGGGAATTGTATTTAAACCCAGAACAAAAAATGTGCTTTGACAGACACTAAATAACTTGACCAGCCACAGCAGTAATGACAGATTTAGCTGGATATAAATTTGAGGCCTAGTATTTAGGCGCTGGGTGACAGGTATACGTTTACTGACAGAATTAGACTGGGATATGCACAGTAGCGTGTGTGTGAAGTTATTCAGAATGACCCTATCTGCACCTTGAATCTAATATACCCTTTTAGGGATACATTTAAAGTAGGCCTGATACAGCAGAAACCACTAAATTAGGAAATTGCTAAATTGGGAATTGTATTTCAACCCAGAACAAAAAATGTGCTTTGACGGACACTAAATAACTTGACCAGCCACAGCAGTACAGCAGTAACGACAGATTTAGCTGGATATAAATTTGAGGCCTAGTATTTAGGCGCTGGGTGACAGGTATAGGTTTACTGACAGAATTAGACTTGGAAATGCACAGTAGCGTGTGTGTGAAGTTATTCAGAATGACCCTATCTGCACCTTGAATCTAATATACCCTTTTAGGGATAAATTTAAAGTAGGCCTGATACAGCAGAAACCACTAAATTAGGAAATTGCTAAATTGGGAATTGTATTTCAACCCAGAACAAAAAATGTGCTTTGACGGACACTAAATAACTTGACCAGCCACAGCAGTAACGACAGATTTAGCTGGATATAAATTTGAGGCCTAGTATTTAGGCGCTGGGTGACAGGTATAGGTTTACTGACAGAATTAGACTGGGATATGCACAGTAGCGTGTGTGTGAAGTTATTCAGAATGACCCTATCTGCACCTTGAATCTAATATACCCTTTTAGGGATAAATTTAAAGTAGGCCTGATACAGCAGAAACCACTAAATTAGGAAATTCCTAAATTGGGAATTGTATTTCAACCCAGAACAAAAAATGTGCTTTGACGGACACTAAATAACTTGGCCAGCCACAGCAGTACAGCAGTAATGACAGATTTAGCTGGATATAAATTTGAGGCCTAGTATTTATGCGCTGGGTAACAGGTATACGTTTACTGACAGAATTAGACTTGGAAATGCACAGTAGCTTGTGTGTGAAGTTATTCAGAATGACCCTATGTGCACCTTGAATCTAATATACCCTTTTAAGGATAGATTTGAAATAGCTCTGATACAGCAGAAACCACTAAATTAGGAAATTGCTAAATTGGGAATTGTATTTAAACCCAGAACAAAAAATGTGCTTTGACGGACACTAAATAACTTGACCAGCCACAGCAGTAACGACAGATTTAGCTGGATATAAATTTGAGGCCTAGTATTTAGGCGCTGGGTGACAGGTATACGTTTACTGACAGAATTAGACTGGGATATGCACAGTAGCGTGTGTGTGAAGTTATTCAGAATGACCCTATCTGCACCTTGAATCTAATATACCCTTTTAGGGATACATTTAAAGTAGGCCTGATACAGCAGAAACCACTAAATTAGGAAATTGCTCAATTGGGAATTGTATTTAAACCCAGAACAAAAAATGTGCTTTGACGGACACTAAATAACTTGACCAGCCACAGCAGTAACGACAGATTTAGCTGGATATAAATTTGAGGCCTAGTATTTAGGCGCTGGGTGACAGGTATACGTTTACTGACAGAATTAGACTGGGATATGCACAGTAGCGTGTGTGTGAAGTTATTCAGAATGACCCTATCTGCACCTTGAATCTAATATACCCTTTTAGGGATACATTTAAAGTAGGCCTGATACAGCAGAAACCACTAAATTAGGAAATTGCTCAATTGGGAATTGTATTTCAACCCAGAACAAAAAATGTGCTTTGACGGACACTAAATAACTTGACCAGCCACAGCAGTAACGTCAGATTTAGCTGGATATAAATTTGAGGCCTAGTATTTAGGCGCTGGGTGACAGGTATACGTTTACTGACAGAATTAGACTGGTATATGCACAGTAGCGTGTGTGTGACGCTATTCAGAATGACCCTATCTGCACCTTGAATCTAATATACCCTTTTAGGGATTAATTTTAAATAGCTTTGATACAGCAGAAACCACTAATTTAGGAAATTGTTAAATTGGGAATTGTATTTCAACCCAGAACAAAAAATGTGCTTTGACGGACTCTAAATAACTTGACCAGCCACAGCAGTACAGCAGTAACAACAGACTTAGCTGGATATAAATTTGAGGCCTAGTATTTAGGCGCTGGGTGACAGGTATAGGTTTACTGATAAAATTAGACCTGGAAATGCACAGTAGCGTGTGTGTGAAGTTATTCAGAATGACCCTATGTGCACCTTGAATCTAATATACCCTTTTAGGGATACATTTAAAGTAGGCCTGATACAGCAGAAACCACTAAATTAGGAAATTGCTAAATTGGGAATTGTATTTCAACCCAGAACAAAAAATGTGCTTTGACGGACACTAAATAACTTGACCAGCCACAGCAGTAACGTCAGATTTAGCTGGATATAAATTTGAGGCCTAGTATTTAGGCGCTGGGTGACAGGTATACGTTTACTGACAGAATTAGACTGGGATATGCGCAGTAGCGTGTGTGTGAAGTTATTCAGAATGACCCTATGTGCACCTTGAATCTAATATACCCTTTTAGGGATAGATTTAAAATAGCTCTGATACAGCAGAAACCACTAAATTAGGAAATTGCTAAATTGCGAATTGTATTTCAACCCAGAACAAAAAATGTGCTTTGACGGACACTAAATAACTTGACCAGCCACAGCAGTAACGACAGATTTAGCTGGATATAAATTTGAGGCCTAGTATTTAGGCGCTGGGTGACAGGTATACGTTTACTGACAGAATTAGACTGGGATATGCACAGTAGCGTGTGTGTGAAGTTATTCAGAATGACCCTATCTGCACCTTGAATCTAATATACCCTTTTAGGGATAAATTTAAAGTAGGTCTGATACGGCAGAAACCACTAAATTAGGAAATTGCTAAATTGGGAATTGTATTTCAACCCAGAACAAAAAATGTGCTTTGACGGACACTAAATAACTTGACCAGCCACAGCAGTAACAACAGATTTAGCTGGATATAAATTTGAGGCCTAGTATTTAGGCGCTGGGTGACAGGTATACGTTTACTGACAGAATTAGACTGGGATATGCACAGTAGCGTGTGTGTGAAGTTATTCAGAATGACCCTATCTGCTCCTTGAATCTAATATACCCTTTTGGGGATTAATTTTAAATAGCTCTGATACAGCAGAAACCACTAAATTAGGAAATTGCTAAATTGGGAATTTTATTTCAACCCAGAACAAAAAATGTGCTTTGACGGACACTAAAAAACTTGACCAGCCACAGCAGTACAGCATTAACGACAGATTTAGCTGGATATAAATTTGAGGCCTAGTATTTAGGCGCTGGGTGACAGGTATACGTTTACTGACAGAATTAGACTTGGAAATGCACAGTAGCGTGTGTGTGAAGTTATTCAGAATGACCCTATCTGCACCTTGAATCTAATATACCCTTTTAGGGATAAATTTAAAGTAGGCCTGATACAGCAGAAACCACTAAATTAGGAAATTGCTAAATTGGGAATTGTATTTCAACCCAGAACAAAAAATGTGCTTTGACGGACACTAAATAACTTGACCAGCCACAGCAGTAACGACAGATTTAGCTGGATATAAATTTGAGGCCTAGTATTTAGGCGCTGGGTGACAGGTATACGTTTACTGACAGAATTAGACTGGGATATGCACAGTAGCGTGTGTGTGAAGTTATTCAGAATGACCCTATCTGCACCTTGAATCTAATATACCCTTTTAGGGATAAATTTAAAGTAGGTCTGATACGGCAGAAACCACTAAATTAGGAAATTGCTAAATTGGGAATTGTATTTCAACCCAGAACAAAAAATGTGCTTTGACGGACACTAAATAACTTGACCAGCCACAGCAGTAACAACAGATTTAGCTGGATATAAATTTGAGGCCTAGTATTTAGGCGCTGGGTGACAGGTATACGTTTACTGACAGAATTAGACTGGGATATGCACAGTAGCGTGTGTGTGAAGTTATTCAGAATGACCCTATCTGCTCCTTGAATCTAATATACCCTTTTGGGGATTAATTTTAAATAGCTCTGATACAGCAGAAACCACTAAATTAGGAAATTGCTAAATTGGGAATTTTATTTCAACCCAGAACAAAAAATGTGCTTTGACGGACACTAAATAACTTGACCAGCCACAGCAGTACAGCATTAACGACAGATTTAGCTGGATATAAATTTGAGGCCTAGTATTTAGGCGCTGGGTGACAGGTATACGTTTACTGACAGAATTAGACTTGGAAATGCACAGTAGCGTGTGTGTGAAGTTATTCAGAATGACCCTATCTGCACCTTGAATCTAATATACCCTTTTAGGGATAAATTTAAAGTAGGCCTGATACAGCAGAAACCACTAAATTAGGAAATTGCTAAATTGGGAATTGTATTTCAACCCAGAACAAAAAATGTGCTTTGATGGACACTAAATAACTTGACCAGCCACAGCAGTAACGACAGATTTAGCTGGATATAAATTTGAGGCCTAGTATTTAGGCGCTGGGTGACAGGTATAGGTTTACTGACAGAATTAGACTGGGATATGCACAGTAGCGTGTGTGTGAAGTTATTCAGAATGACCCTATCTGCACCTTGAATCTAATATATCCTTTTAGGGATAAATTTAAAGTAGGCCTGATACAGCAGAAACCACTAAATTAGGAAATTGCTAAATTGGGAATTGTATTTCAACCCAGAACAAAAAATGTGCTTTGACGGACACTAAATAACTTGACTAGCCACAGCAGTAACGACAGGTTTAGCTGGATATAAATTTGAGGCCTAGTATTTAGGCGCTGGGTGACAGGTATACGTTTACTGACAGAATTAGACTGGGATATGCACAGTAGCGTGTGTGTGAAGTTATTCAGAATGACCCTATCTGCACCTTGAATCTAATATACCCTTTTAGGGATACATTTAAAGTAGGCCTGATACAGCAGAAACCACTAAATTAAGAAATTGCTAAATTGGGAATTGTATTTCAACCCAGAACAAAAAATGTGCTTTGACGGACACTAAATAACTTGACCAGCCACAGCAGTAACGACAGATTTAGCTGGATATAAATTTGAGGCCTAGTATTTAGGCGCTGGGTGACAGGTATACGTTTACTGACAAAATTAGACTGGGATATGCGCAGTAGCGTGTGTGTGAAGTTATTCAGAATGACCCTATCTGCTCCTTGAATCTAATATACCCTTTTAGGGATTAATTTTAAATAGCTCTGATACAGCAGAAACCACTAAATTAGGAAATTGCTAAATTGGGAATTGTATTTCAACCCAGAACAAAAAATGTGCTTTGACGGACACTAAATAACTTGACCAGCCACAGCAGTACAGCAGTAACGACAGATTTAGCTGGATATAAATTTGAGGCCTAGTATTTAGGCGCTGGGTGACAGGTATAGGTTTACTGACAGAATTAGACTTGGAAATGCACAGTAGCGTGTGTGTGAAGTTATTCAGAATGACCCTATCTGCACCTTGAATCTAATATACCCTTTTAGGGATAGATTTAAAATAGCTCTGATACAGCAGAAACCACTAAATTCGGAAATTGCTAAATTGGGAATTGTATTTAAACCCAGAACAAAAAATGTGCTTTGACGGACACTAAATAACTTGACCAGCCACAGCAGTAACGACAGATTTAGCTGGATATAAATTTGAGGCCTAGTATTTAGGCGCTGGGTGACAGGTATACGTTTACTGACAGAATTAGACTGGGATATGCACAGTAGCGTGTGTGTGAAGTTATTCAGAATGACCCTATCTGCACCTTGAATCTAATGTACCCTTTTAGGGATACATTTAAAGTAGGCCTGATACAGCAGAAACCACTAAATTAGGAAATTGCTAAATTGGGAATTGTATTTCTTTTTTTTTTGAACAATAGTTTTTTATTAAGATTTACATGAAATAAAAAAAAAAAAAAGGTTACAGTTGCATGAATACAATCACATGAATACATTCTTAGCAGAGGTATTTTTAGGCACTTGTGAAACTTCTTTTAGAACATTAGGATTTACACTTCATAAGACAGATAAACTGATACCAGTAATAAGAAATGACATCACAGGTACTTCACATAGCAAAATATTAGTGTACAGGTAACTCAACACGATTGAAATGTTATAACCTAATAGACGCATTGGGAGGTATCTTGCACTTATTGTCGTTCAGCCACATATCCCAGTTCTTTAGAAAGGTGAGTTTCGAGTTCCTAGATGACGCCCAAATTCCTTCATATAAACAACAATTATCTAGCGTTCTAAGAATTCTCTTGATATTGGGGAGATCACCGGCTTTCCAGCAGGCAGCAATTTTTAGGCGGGTAACAAATATTAGATGGCTAACAATGGATCTATAATGTTGAGGGAGTTCAATAAGGCCTACAGATAAAAGAGCCATCTTAGGAGAGGGAGCGATTTGGGAGCCTGCTAGATGAGATATTAATTCAAAAATTGAGATCCATAAACAACTAACTGATGGGCAGTCCCACCACATGTGTAGGTATGTACCAGGGGCATTACCACATCTCCAACATGCTTGCGACATTTCAGGAAATATTTTATTCAAGTACATAGGGGTTCTGTACCATCTATAAAGTATTTTTCTCGCTCCTTCTAAATGGTCTGAGCATTTGGAAAGCTTAGATACAGAGTTGAAGGTTTCCCCCCATTCCGCTTCTGTGAGAACAGAGCCCAACTCAGAGTTCCACAAGTCCATGATGTGTTGTAATGGATTTGTGCTAGATTCTTTTAGTAATTGATATCCTTTCGTGATACCTTTATCTAGTCTATGTGTCATATGGATCCAGTCCATTAGCGAATGGTTTTGTGAGGTAAATTGAAAGTTTCTTGGGGATTGAAGTAGATGTCTTATTCTAAGGTATTTATAGAAATCTGAGTTGGGAATGCTGAATTCTCTATGAAGATAAGCAAAGTCAACAAAAACTTCATTAATTCTCAATTGACCAATATCTGTAATACCGGAGGATATCCAGTTACCAATCTGAAGGTCTGGTATGGCTAATTCACATATTTCTAGAGGTAGGGAGGAGATTGAAGAAGTAACTAATTTTTCTGTTCTAGCAATGACATACCAGATGCTAAAGATTGCATTCAGGGTTGATAGTGAAGAGACATGTTTAATACCAAAGACCGCTGTGGCTGAGAGCCATAAGTTTAAGTCATGGGCACCCATTATATTTTTCTCCAGTACAACCCATTTTTTAGAGGTATCATTTTTAATCAAGTATCTCATTTGATCAAGTATAGAAGAGGCATAGTAGTGTTTAATAGAAGGGGTGTTGAGTCCGCCTGTTTTAAGTGATCTTTGAAGGATGAGACCTTTCACTCTGGGTTTAAATTTCCCCCATATATGTCGGTTGAGTAAGGTTTGTAGTTTAGATAAATATCCTTTGGGAATGGCAATTGGAATATTACGAAACATATAAATAATTTTGGGTAATATCATCATTTTAATTGCTGCTATTCTCCCTAACCATGAAAGAGAGTCCATTCTTAGGTTGTTTAAGGAATCATTTATCTTATTATACAGTGGCCAAAAATTAACTTTGAATAATTTACTAGTAGGGAATGCAAGCTGAATGCCTAGGTATGTCAATGATTCTACAGCCCAGGGGTATTTGTATGAGTTGGAGATTAAGATTTTGGTAGTTCTGGATAACCCCAGGTCAAGAATTTGGGACTTGTTGATATTAACTTTATAGAAGGACGCTTTGCCAAATTTAGTAATTATATTGTTAATAGCATTTAATGCAGTTGCAGGATTTGATGTTAAGATTAACACATCATCTGCAAAAAGGCCTATGCGATGATCTGTGTTCCCCACCGTTAACCCTTTAATGAGAGGGGAGGATCTAATATGTTCCGCAAAGGGTTCCATTGCAAGGGCAAATATTAAAGGGGACATGGGGCACCCTTGTCTAGTTCCATTCTTAATATTGAATGGAGCAGATAAGAAACTAGATGAGTAAATAGAGGCGCTAGGGTTGGAGTATAAGGACATTACCGCAGACAGGAAAAAATCACCAAATCCAAATTTTTTCAAGGTTGCATGAATGTATTTCCAATGTATCCTATCAAACGCCTTCTCCGCGTCCAAGGAGAGGAGCAGAGAAGGCGTTCGTGTAGAGTATGCTACATCTAAAAGATCTATGAACCTCCTAGTGCCATCTGATGATTGCCTGTTGGGGACAAAACCAATTTGGTCATTAGCTATTAATGTAGGAAGGATACCAGATAATCTTTTTGCCAGAATTTTCGCAAAAATCTTTATATCTGAGTTTAGTAGCGATATAGGCCTGAAGTTAGCCGGCTTGTCTGCAGATTTACCAGGTTTGGGGAGCGTAATTATCAGTGCGTTTAACATATCTTTGGGGATCGACTCCTGTTCTGCTATTAAGTTGAAGGATCTATTCAAAAAGGGGTTTAGAATGTGTGAGAAAATTTTATAATATTCATTTGTAAGTCCGTCCGGACCAGGAGATTTATTGTTTTTGAGGGAATGTATTGCTTCAGAAATTTCCTGATGTGTGATTTTAGAGTTAAGGGATTGGTTTTGGGCTGGAGTTATGGAAGGAAGTGATATACCAGTAAGGAAATCATTAATATATTCAGTAGTCGGTTGGACAATGTCAGGCGCATTCTCCAGATTATATAAATTTTCATAATATTTGGCGAATTCCTCTGCTATATGCTTGGGATTATATAATTTTTGGTCTTGACTGTCGTATAAGAAGGGGATTCTTGATTTAATTTCTCTTTTTTTAATTCTATTAGCTAAAATTTTTGACGCTTTATTACCTTGAGAGTAGTGGTCTGAATTGAGTTTACGCAGGTGGAATTCATGTTTTTCGTGTAAATGAAGATATAAATGGTGTCTGGCTGTTTTTAATTTGCTGATAATTTTAGGGTCTAACGAAATCTTAGAAGAATCCTCTAGGTTTTTGATATCAGCTAGTAATTTATCAAGAGTTTTCCGTCTATTCTTCTTTTGGATAGCCGCATGTTTTAACAAAACACCCCTTATAAATGCCTTGTGCGCACTCCATAATGTAATATCTGAAACCAGCTTGTTGTCATTGGATTTAAAATATTCATTTAATGAATTTTCTACTTCTGTACGAATAGAAGAATTTTGGAGTAAGGAGTTATTGAGTCTCCATGGGGAATATATTCTATTACTATACTTATCATCCAGAGTAAGAGTGATAAACGCATGATCAGACCACGTTATATTAGAGATTGATACTTCTAACACTTTTTGAAGGAGCCATTTATCTGATACAAAGAGGTCAATTCTAGAGTAAGTATTGTGTGGGTGTGAAAAAAAAGTAAAATCTTTTTCATTAGCATGGTGAACCCTCCATATATCTAGAAGACCCTCTTGGAATAAGAAATCTCTGAGGTGTGAATTCTTTTGAGAGGGAAGAGGAGAGGGCAGCCTATCAATTGAGGAGTCAGGACACATGTTGAAGTCGCCACAAATCAATAGAGAGCCTTGCTTAGAATCCTGAGCTATTTTGACTGTACGTTTGATAAAATTGATCTGATCAGCATTAGGGGCATATAAATTAACTATTGTGTATCTAGAGTTGTTTATATCGCATATAATGATGATGTATCTGCCCTCTTCATCAATTATTGTATTATGACACTGGAAGGCAACAGAATTTTTAAAACCTATAATCACACCTTTTCTTTTATTTGAAGCTGATGAGAAAAAGATGTGTGGAAAGGAGGGGTGAGAAAATCTGTAGGAGTCTTCCTTATTAAGGTGAGACTCTTGAATACAGATAATGTCAGCTCCTTGTTTCCTCACCTCATTCCAACATGCTGACCGCTTAAATGGGCTATTAAGACCCTTAACATTTGCAGAGAAGATTTTTATACCTTTACTAGCCATATTGATTTCTAATGCAATATGCTAATAATTCTAACCAGAGATGATTAATTATTAGTGTGTGAGTGAAATAGTGAAGTACACCTAAGTTACCGTGAAGAAATTGTGGGGAACGTAGATTTGAATCTTTGACTTCCTTTGTTTGAGGTAGACCTTTTTTGTGTAACCTTGTAAAACAATAAGATAAAACATAGAAAAAAAAAAGATTAATAAATAACAGAAACATAACAATGGTCTAACAGTGACCACAAGTAGTGATGTATCTCACTTAGTATGGGAGGCGTTAGGAAAACAGTGGATTAGGGAATGTGAACACAGAGATGTAATATGTGTTCTCAGAGGTAGAGCATCAGGGTGTGGAACCCCAAAAGAATAGCATAATAGTAGTATAACCAAACAAGTATAACATGGAAGGATACTTATGGTAACAAAGAAACTGTCCAGCATAAGTTTCACGGAGGATTTCTTCCCACTTTGGTCCATTCTGGAGTTAGGTTAAGGTGGCTCCTATCAGAGGAAGGTCTATTAGAAGGAGAGTTCATTGCTTTGTCTCTTTCTTTGTCTTTGTCTTTGGCTTTGGCGCCCTCCGGTGGCACAGAGATGTTCCATTTGGCAAAAGCTACTGACGCTTCCTGTGGAGAAACTAGGACATTTGATGAATTTTGGTATCTCACAATCAGCTTGACAGGGAAACCCCATTTGTAAGGAATATTGTTATCCCTTAGTGCTTTGGTGTATACTTGGAACTCGCGTCTCCTGCTCAGTGTCGCTGGTGATAAGTCAGTGAATAGGAGGACATTACAAAATCTTTCAGGGATATCCGTCCTCTTTTTTTGAGCTTCTCTCATTAGGGAGTCTTTTAGGTGATAAAAGTGTATTCTGGCAAGAACATCTCTGGGAATAGAGGCTGGGAGAGCTTTGGGTTTGGGAACCCGGTGAACCCGGTCTATTATCAACTCTGGCCCTGGAGTGTCTGGCAGATATGCCACTATGAGGTCCGCAATAAAGTCCTGCAACTGAGAGTCCAGAACACTTTCAGGAATGCCTCTGAATCTAATGTTGTTTCTTCTGGAGCGATCCTCCAGATCAGCGATTTTAAGTTTCATGGTGGCTATGTCATCTTCAACCGCATTATGATTATCAACTAGTGAGTTATGCGCTGAGACAAATTCCTCCATTTTTTCTTCCAAATGTGCGGTTCTTTCTCCTATAGCGACTATGTCTGCATGAATAACAGAGATTGTCTCTTTAAAGTCGCCATGAATAGATCGTTTTAGATCTGACAGCATGTCCTGCATTGCATTGACTGTTAATCCAGGATCTATGCCTGGTGACGCAGGGTAAGTATCAAGGGGAGGACTGTATGGCTGCTGTTCACTCACCCTCTTTTGTTTTTTAGGTTCCTGTGAAGAAGGAGAGTCGGATCCTGCTGAAGAGGGAGACCCTGGTGAACGCTGAATGAGCGCCGCTGCAGAGGACGGGCAGGGCGCTCCCTCTGTGTGGCGGGAACCGGCGCCATCTTGTGAAGACCCAGGAGCTGGATGGAAGAATGCCGTCATCTTCTGAGGCTGCGATCCCTTCTTCCTTCCTCGGGTCATCATCGGAAGGAGTACTGGAGCAAGGTCCGTTCTGGGGTAGGTAAGTATCTCCAAATCCTTTGAAATATAGCCGCTTTGTGCCGCTGTCGGAGTTCCACAGCCGGAGCTCTGGCACTATGCGACCTCTCCTCCCGGCATCCGGCCACGCCCCCTCATTGTATTTCAACCCAGAACAAAAAATGTGCTTTGACGGACACTAAATAACTTGACCAGCCACAGCAGTAACGACAGATTTAGCTGGATATAAATTTGAGGCCTAGTATTTAGGCGCTGGGTGACAGGTATACGTTTACTGACAGAATTAGACTGGGATATGCGCAGTAGCGTGTGTGTGAAGTTATTCAGAATGACCCTATGTGCACCTTGAATCTAATATACCCTTTTAGGGATAGATTTAAAATAGCTCTGATACAGCAGAAACCACTAAATTAGGAAATTGCTAAATTGGGAATTGTATTTCAACCCAGAACAAAAAATGTGCTTTGACGGACACTAAATAACTTGACCAGCCACAGCAGTAACGACAGATTTAGCTGGATATAAATTTGAGGCCTCGTATTTAGGCGCTGGGTGACAGGTATACGTTTACTGACAGAATTAGACTGGGATATGCACAGTAGCGTGTGTGTGAAGTTATTCAGAATGACCCTGTCTGCACCTTGAATCTAATATACCCTTTTAGGGATAAATTTAAAGTAGGCCTGATACAGCAGAAACCACTAAATTAGGAAATTGCTAAATTGGGAATTGTATTTCAACCCAGATCAAAAAATGTGCTTTGACGGACACTAAATAACTTGACCAGCCACAGCAGTAACGACAGATTTAGCTGGATATAAAATTGAGGCCTAGTATTTAGGCGCTGGGTGACAGGTATACGTTTACTGACAGAATTAGACTGGGATATGGCCAAAAAATAACCACACTATTGATGGTTAAATGCACTTGGTGTGACAGCTTGACCAACCACATTATTGAGGGTTAAATGCACTTGGTGACAGGTGCAGCTTGCCCCTGATGTAGTATATGGCCAAAAAATAACCAGACTATTGCTGGTTAAATGCACTTGGTGTGACAGCTTGACCCTGATGTAGGATTTAGCCAAAAAACAACCACACCATTGAGGGTTAAATGCACTTGGTGACAGCTTGCCCCTGATGTAGTATATGGCCAAAAAATAAACAGACTATTGCTGGTTAAATGCACTTGGTGTGACAGCTTCACCCTGATGTAGGATTTAGCCAAAACACAACCACACCATTGAGGGTTAAATGCACTTGGTGACAGCTTGCCCCTGATGTAGTATATGGCCAAAAAATAAACAGACTATTGCTGGTTAAATGCACTTGGTGTGACAGCTTCACTCTGATGTAGGATTTAGCCAAAAAACAACCACACCATTGAGGGTTAAATGCACTTGGTGACAGGCTCAGCTTGCCCCTGATGTAGTATATGGCCAAAAAATAACCAGACTATTGCTGGTTAAATACACTTGGTGTGACAGCTTCACCCTGATGTAGGGTAAAAACAGTGAGCAATTCAATAGCAGCAGTTCAATCATCCAAAGCTGCAGATCGATCTCTGAATGAAGTCCTTTGGAGGAGTTAATCACTGCCTAATCTCGCCCTAACGTGGCAGCTGCAACCTCTCCCTATGCTGATCAGAGCAGAGTGACGGGCGGCGCTATGTGACTCCAGCTTAAATAGAGGCTGGGTCACATGGTGCTCTGGCCAATCACAGCCATGCCAATAGTAGGCATGGCTGTGACGGCCTCTTGGGGCAAGTAGCATGACGCTTGTTGATTGGCTGCTTTGCAGCCTTTCATAAAGCGCCAAGAAAGCGACGAACACCGAACCCGAACCCGGACTTTTACGAAAATGTCCGGGTTCGGGTCCGTGCCACGGACACCCCAAAATTCGGTACGAACCTGAACTATACAGTTCGGGTTCGCTCATCCCTACCCAGCAGTTCTTGAATGGTTAACTCGATCTTCAACTTTGTCGCAAGTGACATCAGACAACCCCAGCCAAGAGTCAGTGGGTTTGTCAGTCACAACCCTTAGTTGGCATGGCCCAGCAGCAGGCCCTGTGCCCTCACCTGTCCTCAACCTGCCTCTATCCTTATCTGTTCCCTCAACCAGAGAAGTATTGTATGCTGTGGGCTCAGCTCCACTATACAGTGAGGACGAGCTACTAAATGAGAGTCAGCAGCTACTGGCAAGCCAAGATGTGGAAGAGACATCCGCCGCTTCCTGCACTAGGCAAGCAAGTAGTGATGAGGAGAGTGGCATGGGAGCTGGTGTTGCGAGCGGTCAGGATCCTGACCAAGTGACGGTTGAGGAGGACATCAGTGATGTGCCAACAGTACTCGATGATGTAGCTGATCGCACTTGGGAACCGGGTGACAAAGGGGCTTCATCATCGGGAGAATAGGGTGGCAGCTTGCCTGTGAGGCAGTAGGTGAGCTAGCAAGTCGCTAGCATGGCCGGGAGTCAGCAGGGTGGCATCAGTGGGAGGTCGGGAGCCAAACATGCCCTGGATAAACCACCCTCTTCGGAGGAGGCTACCGGGCCGGAAAGAAGCTGTGCACGGATTCACAGAGGCAGAGGCAGTAGCAGTTAGTCAGTGCGTAGTGTTGGGGGTAAAATCACCTATTTGGCGGTGTGGCAGTTTTTTGTTAAGCCACCGGAGGAGGTGAACATGGCCAAATGTAGAATCTGTGGCCAGAAGGTGAAGCGTGGCCAGAGTGTCAATGTTAGCACCAAGGCCCTGCGTCAACATATGCAGTGTCACCATAAAGTGGCCTGGGAGAACCGTGGCTCTGATGTGGTGGTCCAGCCTGCCTCAGCAACCGCTGCATCACCCAGTGGCACGCAGCCGATTTAAGGCAGTCAAGGCTCTACCACCTCAGCCGAAGGGTGCTGTTTGTCCTTCCCATCATCTGCTGGTCCTAATGCTCCTGCTCCTCGCCCTACTATTCATCATCAGTCATTCCATCAGCAATTGATCACCAAAGCAATTGCCAAGAGATAACAGTATGCATGCAGTCATCCAACAGCGCAGAAGCTGAACATGCTCCTGCCCAAGTTTCTGGTGCTGCAGTCCCTCCCTTTCCGAGTGGTGGACTCTGAACCTTTCAGAGAACTGATGGCTTGCGCTGAGCTAAAGTGGAGAGTCCCAAGCCATAATTTCTTTGCCAAAATGGCAGTACCAGCCCTGCACACATATGTAGAACAGAAGGTGGACCAGTCCTTGAGCCTGTCAGTGTCTGCCAAAATGCATGGCAGTGCCGACATGTGGAGCTGTAACAACGGTCAGGGACAATACATATCCTTTACGGCTCACTGGATGAATGTGGTTCCTGCACAGCCACACCAGCAACTTGGCCAGGTGATGCCACTTCTGACTCCACATTCTCACGCCGTTGGTCTGGCAATAATGTCCGCCTCTGCCTCCTCATCCTTCACAGTGTCCTCAGCCTCCACTGCAGGGACAATTCACAGAGCCCCTCCAGCATACCACATGTGCAGGGCACGGCATTGTCACGCTGTTCTGCACCTTGTTTGCCAGGGCAAACAGAGTCACACAGGGGAGGAACTGCTCCATTTCTTTTCTCAAGAAATCGAATCCTGGCTTTTTCCGTGACAACTCAAAATCGGAACCATGTTGACCGACAATGGGAAGAACATGGTGTCAGCGCTGCATCAAGGAGGGCTGAACCATGCACCTTGCATGGCACATGTGTTCAATCTGGTTGGCGGTTCCTGACGTCTTCCACCCATCTGCAAGACATCCTAAAATGGCCAGGAAACTTTGCATTCACTTCAGCCACTCGTACACCGCAAAGCACACCTTCCTTGAGCTGCAGTGGCAGAACAGTATCCCTCAACATAGGCTGATATGCAACGTTTGCACCCGTTGTAATTCTACCCTCCATATGTTGGTCCCACTGTACGAACAGAGAAAGGCCATAAACGATTTATTGATGATCCAAGCGGACAGGAGTACTCCCCTGTGTAACTTCGATGTCAGCCACTGGCAGCTCATGCATGACACCTGCCGTTTGCTCAGTCCCTTTGAGGAGACCACGTTATTTCTCAGTCGTCAGGACTATGGGATGAACAATGTCATTCCACTGCTTCGTGTCCTGGAACAGATGCTGGTAAATCTGGCTGGTCAGGGGACTGGTCCCTAGATCTTACAACCACATGAGCCCTGTGGTGACTGAACTGAAGGAGGAGGACATTGGAGCACAAGCAATGTGTAGAGAAATGGGTGTTTTTTTCTACATAGGTGACAGGAGAGGAGGAGCTGGAGCAGGCAGACAAGCTACAAGGTGATAAGGAAGATGAGGCAGAGGACCCAGACACACCGTGGCAGTATGCAGTGGAGATGGAGGCAGGGAGTCCCCCTGAGTCACTTTCACAAATGGCCCGATGCATTCTCACTTGCTTGCTTAGTGACATCCAAATTGTCACCATTAGGCAGAGGGATGATTTATGGCTCTTCACCTTGTTGGACCCTCACTACCGGTCCAAAATGGGGGCTTTTTTTACACCCGCTGAGAGGGAGGACAAACTGAATTACTATTGTTGTGGAAATTTTATTAGGATGTGTATTTAATATATTATGTATTGTCATCATGTCAGGGTAAACCATTGGAGTGGATATCTTCCCGTATATGTCCTGTCACACTTGCTTTGCGCGGAGGTCTCCATCGGCGAATTGTCCATGTGCTAAGCGCTGGGCTGTGGGCCGGGGGAGACTGATGTGTTCAGCAGAGCAGTGTTTTGTTGGCTGATGTATGGACGCCAGCTAGGGCCACTGCGCAAGACGTGGATTTATTGGCTTGGCGTGGATGCATTTGTTAAGAGAACAATATAAAGAAAGGAACGTGCGTTTGTTGTCCCTAGTGCGCCTGATCAGCCGCTGGAGAAAATGACGTTGTCCTGTAAATAAACATGCATGATGATCATAGTAATTTTATCTGGCATTGATCACTGAGCAAGGCTAGATAAAGTTTGCTCCAGTGGTAATAATAGATTATTGTATACACGTGTTTGTTGGCTAGGTTATTCTAAATGATGGTGTCTTGTCTTTTTATGTCATCACTTCCTGTATGTCATCACTTCCTGTTCCCTTGTTTTGGCCCAGCCCCTTTTACACCTTTTGTGAGTAAATAAAGGTGAACAGACTGAGCAGGGCGGGGCAGATGCTCAGCAGAACTTAACATGAGAACACCTTTGGCTGACTGCGTTTGAGATTTTTAGCTTTCCTTACACAAAGATATTGGAGAGCAGATTATAAGTATTTATATTTCTACATCACTATAGAGACATCCTATGTAGCGAGTTGGCCGCTGCCTATCTGCGCCATCGTCCATTCTCTTGCAGGTCTGACCGGAGGGCCCTCTGCTCTCATATTCCACTGCCATGGCTGCTGGGGTGAGGTAGGGTGGCAGGCGCAGTACTATCTCCATCAGCAGCAGCCTGAGTCTAGATTCACTGATGAGCAGCTTTCTTCACCCTCTTAGTGAAGAAACTACTCACCAGCAGGTAGACATAGAGCAGAACCTGAACCAGCAGGTGGTGGCATACTTGCAGTGCACCCTGCCAGCCGTCATTGAAGATCCTCTGGACTACTGGGCAGCCAAACTGGATTTGTGGCTGCAACTGCCCTTGAAAAGCTGTCCTGCCCGGCCAGTAGTGTGGTATCAGAGTGGGAAGAACTCGCCTGTCCACCCAAAATGTGGAGAGACTGACCTTTGTCAAGATGCATGCATGGATCAGCCAGGATTTCCACCCACCAATGCATGATGCATCAGACTAGATCATCCATGGTGCCACACCAACACTTTTACAAAAGAGACCAGTTTCTTCTGGCTACCTACTTCAGCTACTATTCTGATGCTGCCATGCGCCTGATGCCACACATCTGATGCCAATTGCTCCTTCTTTCACCCACCATCTTCAGCTCGTACTGGTATTGCCACCCAGCCTCTCCACACTGTCGCCGGGTCACTCTATGGTCTCTTCATGCTGCTGCCCCCTCCACACTATGTCACCTTGCCACTCTGAGGTCTCCTCATGTGGCTTCCACCTCCACACTATGTCATCTTGCCACTCTGTGGTCTTCTGATGCTGCTGTCACCTCCACACTATGTCACCTTGCCACTCTGTGGACTCCTGATGTTACTGCTACCTCCACACTATGTCATCTTGCCACTCTCTGCGGATAAACGCATAGTAACCCATACCCACTGGCAGGCATGTGTGTTTTTTTACATGGTAGCCCATATCCACTGATGGGCGCATTTTTTATGAGGGTTGCATTGTCTCTTCCCTTTTTTTGGTCTATTGATTTATGCATATTTTTGTTTCAGCCTAATAGGCTTAACCTGATATATATTATTTTTATACTCGGTATCTAACTTTTGAAGGATACCCTTTTTTTTTTTTATGCTTCACCTTACGGGTTATTTAACGAAACATGGCACGTGGGAACTATCTTATAGGGTTTGTTAGGGATACCGCCCAGGTGTAGGGTCAGGTATCTAGACAGGGTCACCCCTCACCCCTTTCGGGGCAAGTGTTCTGTATAGATAGGTAGGGCATTCTTAGTCCCTTCCTTTCATCCAGGGTTTTCTAGGGTCAGTTGTTCCTGCTGCCTGATCTATACAAGAGGTCAATAGCCACCTGAATATGTGTTTGAATGGCATCTACTGAAGCAGATCGAGGCACCTCAAGATTGGTGAGAACTTTCCAATTTCTTTATAATGTGTCTAATGTGACGGTCCATGGGCTTGCTACAGCACAATTCAGGGGATTGTACAGTATGCAGTTTTGAGTTTGTTTATATATGTCTTTCTGGTGCAGTGCATTCATTTTATTGATCACAAGTAAAAGTTAAGTTTTATCTCCCTTTTGCCCCTGCTTGGGTTTTTATTAGTATTAGTCGTTATTTGGAGCTTTATGAGAAGTTCTACATTTATTATTAGTGCCAAATTCTTATTGTCTAACCACAAAGAGAGTGTGAAAGTGAATATCAATAAGAGATTGAGCAGTAGTGGAACTGGAAGCAGCGCGCAGCAACCAGCATACGACAGCCCACAGACAATGAGGTAGCATTGTGAAAGCAACAGTGTTACAACAGTTAAATAATAGCAAACAAACGTGCACCCTCGTTTTTGGTCGGCCCTGGACTTTCTGTTAGGCGCGAGGCGCATACTGGGACTGCGGTCGTGCTGGACACGTGAGAACACTGCTACTTGTTGTTTGTGACTTTAACTTTTTTTTTTCTTTTTGCTTGTTTTTCGCTAAGTTCCTTGCTGTACCACAGTAAATATCCTTTTTGGTCTTGCTCCTCTTCGTGGTGTCTGGAGAAGAAGCGATAGAAGGGCGATAAAGCAAGGGAAGGGAGACGAGAGGAGTAAAGAGGAGGGGAAAGGGGAGAGGGGGGGGAGAAGAAAGAAGAAGGGGAAAAAAGAAAAGAAAAAAAAGAGGGGGGGGGGGAAATGGCCCCAAAGCGACGGTCAGTGGACTCCTCCGCAGCAAAGATGGTGTCTAAGACCCCCGAGAATAAAATAGATAGGTTCCTGAAATCACCCCTCCCAAATGAAAAGAATACAGCTAAAACAAAAGTGACTGCGAATTTAAAAAAATCTGCGAAAATTCCCCAAACTGATGAACTATCTGATGACGGCTCAGTAGAGGCAGGTCATGAGGCTGGAGAGGAAAGTCTCTCTGCACAAACGCAAGCTGCACAAATGCGTACTGAATACGATCCTTCAGTTTTGACTAAAATCTTGTGCGCCGTGGAAAATAACGGCACCTTAGCGCAAGGGATGGCTACCCAGCTGGGTTTAGTGCAGAGTGACATTGCCTTAATAAGAGAGGACCTTGTAAATATCCGGGAGCGAGTCCATAACGTTGAAAAAATAGCCGATTCCTTGCAAACCGATGTGGAAACGCTAAAATCTAAAACCGCGCTCCTGGCCTCAGAAAATCAATCACTACAAAATAAGCTGGAGGATCTGGAAAACAGGGCAAGGCGAAATAATGTCCGTATAATTGGCTTTCCAGAAGGAGTCGAAGGCCGACAGCTAGAGGACCAACTTAAAGATGTGGTTCTGAACAATCTTGGCAGTGATTACTTTTCCTCGATGTTTCAAATAGAAAGAGCCCATCGAATACCAGGGGGGAAACCTACCCCAGGGAGGCCGCCGCGAGCAATTATAATGAAATTATTATTGTCTGCTGATAGAGATATGACATTGAAGAGAGCAAGAGAATGCACACCCATTGAATATCAGGGCACCAAACTGCTCTTTTTTCCAGACTTTGCTCGGCAGACCCAGGAAAAAAGAGAGATTAAAAAACGTCTGGCGTCTAAGGACATTAAATACTCGCTACAGTATCCAGTGAAACTAAGAGTGATCTATAAGGGAACTGTCCAATTTTTTGAAAAACCACAACAAGCGTTAGAGTGGATGGATCAAATGGGCATATGAAACTGCGCAATATTATTACGGAAGGGAGGAGGGGCTAGGGCAAGGGAGAACGGCCGGGGGTTTAGAGGTTCGCTGACTAGATCGGGCGGATCAATGGAGAGGGGAGTGGGGAGGGGGGAACCCACCTTGCAGGTTTGGGGATGTGTGTTTTTTTTTTTGTTTTTTTTATTTTCCCCTTTTTTTTTCCTTTTTTTTTCTGTCTTTTTCTTGCTACAGTGAAGGATGCCCACTAGGATTGTAACTTGGAATATCAGAGGGCTTGGGGAAAGGGTCAAAAGGCAAGCTATTATGGATGCACTTAAAAGATATCTTCCAGCAATTATTTGTATGGTAGAAACACATCTTACTAAAGAAACCGTGTCCCGCTTGACAACGGGATGGTATTCTCAATCTTATCACTCTACTTTTAGTAGCTCCTCTAGGGGCGTCTCAGTTCTGATCCATAATTCTGTGGACTTTACCCTTATCGAATCCTATATAGATGACCAGGGCAGATTTATCTTTTTGCATGGTAAGCTGCATGGCCATAGTTACATCCTTGCTTTCTTTTATATACCTCCGCCCTTCTCAATGTATCCACTGGTCCAGCTAACACTTTTTTTTGAAGGGAGATCAGAATGCCGGCTAGTTCTGATGGGGGACTTCAATGCAGTAATGGACCCCAATAAAGATAGATTCACATTAGATGCAGAACGCGCGAGGAATTTTTGTACTTCCCCGCTGCCACAATTCTGCCGGGAGGTTGGACTGGTGGATATATGGGAACATCTTGGCGGAGGTAAGCGAGTATATTCTTGTGTTAGCAGGGGTGGTAGAGCAATGTCTAGAATTGATTTAGCATTTACTAATGAGAATAATCTGAGCAACATCCGTAAGATACGATATGGGGTAAGAACAATCTCGGACCACTCACCCGTACTGGTTGAGGTTTGCACTGGGAAGAACAAGGACAATAGGGGGCTAGGATTCAAGCTGAATCCATATTGGTTTTCTATTATGGATAATCTTCAGCCCACTAAATCATTGATATCCTCCTTTTGGGAGGTGAATCGCCCCTCTGCTAACATCAATATAGTATGGGATGCCCTGAAAGCATATCTGAGGGGGGTCTTCATAAGTGAGATTGCTGCAGTAAAGAGAACATTTAAAAAAAAAGAGGAGGAACTGACCAAAGCGGCTGCATGCACAACTGAGCGATTTACCGGTCAACCTACTGAGCATAACAGAGAGGAGATGCAGAAGGCCAGCTGCTCCTTGGATAAATACATAACAGAGAAAGCAAATCATAGAGTATTCTTCAAGGGTTTAAAATATTTTTCGGAGTCTGGACGCCCTGGTAGGTTGTTGGCTAGGATAATTACACAACAAGACAAGAAAAATCAATCTATTGTCTCGATCCGCAATACAGCGGGGGAAATTATAACAGATCCAGAAGGAATTAGGGACACCTTTCTACAATATTTTACTCAGATATACAGTCCCTCTTCTGGTTTGCCACCCGACCTGGCGACGCGGTTCCTGGAAAGGATCTCACTCTCCATTTTAAACGAAGCCCAAATAGAATATCTGGAAGAGGAGTTATCCCTTTCGGAACTCCAGGAGGCTTTGGGATCTGTCTCGGGGAACTCGTCGCCAGGGATGGATGGCCTTCCATATGAGGTTTACCGCAAGTACAGCGATGTGATTCTCCCTCAGCTGTTAGAGGTCTTCTCTCAGGCAATACAGGCAGGGAGCCTACCATGCTCTATGATTGAGGCTCTTATTGTTTTAATTCCTAAAAAGGATAAGGACCCGATAGAAATTAGCTCCTATAGACCAATCTCGCTACTAAACACAGACGCCAAGCTATTATCTAAAGTTTTGGCCAGGAGGCTTTCACGGGTTATATCCACTATTATCCACCCAGACCAAAATGGCTTTATGCCAAAAAGGGGCACCCATCATAATTTGCATAGGCTATTTATGAATATTCAGTCCCCGGGGCGTGGTGCCCGCTCCATCCTGTCGTTGGATGCCGCCAAAGCCTTCGACAGGGTGGAGTGGACTTTTCTCTGGGAGGTGATGAAAAAAATGGGCTTTGGCCCTAGATTTATGGCGATGGTTCAGTTATTATATAGTTCCCCAGCTGCTAGGATCAGGATTAATGATACGATCACAGAGAGCTTAACCCTAGGAAGAGGCACCCGTCAAGGCTGTCCTCTCTCCCCCCTTCTCTTCAATATCTATATTGAACCCTTAGCAGCCAGTATAAGGCAGGATTTGCAGGTGGCCGGCTTTGGTATAATGGGGAAGCACGACCGTGTATCTCTCTACGCAGATGACATCTTGGTCTTTCTTCAGCAAACAGAAACCACTCTCCCTCGTATAATGGATTTGGTTGTTTTTTTTTCTGTTCCGTCTGGCCTGGAGATCAATTGGGAGAAGACTGTTCTCCTCCCTATAGACGAGCTGCGAGGTGATTGGGATAACCAGTTAACAGTCTCTGAATCAATAAAGTACCTGGGGATTTCAGTCTCTGCCAAACCTCAGGAATATCCACATCTTAACTTGATTCCCCTGCTGATAAAGCTGAGGGCTAAAATCAAGATATGGCAAAAAATTCTGCACACAAGAGCTGATAGAATTTCTTTAATAAAAATGGTAGTACTGCCCCAGGTTCTTTATGTCCTGCGCAACTCGCCTGTATGGATTGCAGATAAGTATTTTAGACTAATTGAGCGGATGCTTAACGACCTACTATGGGGGAGGAAGCGTGTTAGATTGAAGGCGCTCTACTTCTCTATGCCTTATAACCAGGGAGGCCTTAACCTCCCTTATTTTAGGGGTTACTTTATGGCCTCTCAACTCTGCCTTTTTAGTGACTGGGAAAATAGCCATTTCTGCAATAAAGTGGTGAAAGACTCAGGCTTTACGGATTTCTTTACTGTATTGGAGTCCGACTATCTATCAAATATACAGACCGGGTATACACTTTTCTGCAGAATGGCTACAAAGACCTGGCGGGTCATTAGGAGTTGGTGTGGAGTTAAGGCATCACTCATTTGTACCCCATTGTGGCATAATCCAAAGCTCGTGAATTTAAGGGACCTGAATTGTTGCCAGTATTGGAGGACTAAGAAGGTTCAGTATTTACATCAGGTGGTTAGTGGTGGACAAATTCTGTCCTCGATGGAATTAGGGCACAGAGCAAATTTGGGTGAGGTGGCCTGGTACGCATATTTCCAATTGAGGTCTGCACTTTCTAGCACTCTGAATAGCCACCTTCTTTTTATAGACACTCCTGAATTCTTACACGATTTTATTATTAAGAAAGCTGCCACGAAATTAAAATATCACATTGTTATAGACACTTAATGAAACATTTTTTTCTGGGTCTTCTTTCTCCAGGACAGAAGTCCTGGTCTTTGTTACTTTCAGAGGTGGGTCCCCCAGATTGGGAGAATATAGGCGAAAGTTTAAAATATGTTTCACATAATTTTAATCACACTGTTGTACAATTTAATATTTTGCACAAAACTTACACCTGTTTTGGGATTGCACAATGATGGGTAGTTACTGGAGATCGGTCCAGACCACCTTGGCTTGTAAACTTAACATTGTTGTTCCTCTGTCTCCCAGGATATGGGTCTTGGGAGACCTATCGGAGGTTAACTATCAGCCCATAAAACGTCAATTATTGATCAAGGTTATGTTCCTGGCTAGGCTTCTTGTCGCTAGACTATGGTTTAGCTCCTCCGCTCCAGACTGCAGCAACTGGCTGGCTCTGGTCGAGAAAGTGAAAAGCTATGAGAAGATTCTGCACAAATAAAGAGGATCTTATCTAAAATGGGGTAAACTGTGGGAAGAGTGGGACATGGTTTAATTAATTTGGAACTTTCCTTTTTTATTATATATACCCCTTTTTATTTATTTTTTATTTTTATTTTTTATTTTTATTTATTTTTTCCTGCAAGGCTGGGAGGGGGGGGATAGGTGGGGTGGGTTGGGGATGATCTCAAAATGTATAATATTATAAATGTTATGCGGATATGTATTTTTGCATTATAAATAAAATATGGAAATTAAAAAAAAATAATAGCAAACAAAGAATGAGACACAACTGAGAGTTTTAAATAACTTTATTGGCTTTAATAGGGATTTTTCAATTACTGGCTTATGTTTACTGACAATTCTCGTGTTTCTCTATTTTTGCCACTGTGTAGTGTCACGGTATTTACTTTGAGGTTTTTGCCCAACTGTGACCGGTGTGCCCAGCCACCAGCCACCCTGCTACCAACACCTGGGAAGGGCTCTGCCAAAGTCCCCCTTCCTGCTGGAGGCAGGTGAAGAGTACCCCGGCCCTCAACAGTGTTCAGGGTGTAACCGCGTGTGCAAAATGTGTCTGGTACACCACGTTTGCTGGATGTCAGTTTGGCTTTATTATTACATTAGCATTATTACATTAGCATTACAGAATAATCAGCCTAATCTATGGATCCTGCTAAGAAGCTGTGTGATCAGATGCATAGTCTGTTAAATATGTTTCAGGATCTAGCTGTGACTGTGAGGCACCATACTCAGGCTTTGGCCCAGTTAACTCCAGCAGCCTCAAATAAGCCCTTGTTAAGTCCCGAGTTAGGGGGTGGGGCATCTTGTGAGCCTAAGGTTCCCCTATCTGAGGGTTTTTTTCTGGGGATTTCAAGCAGTTTTTTCAATTTTCGTGAGATCTGCAAGCTGTACTTCCAACTTAGACCCACTTCCATTTGTTGACTGAGGTTAATTTTTTGGTCTCTGCCATAGCCAAGGATCTGGGGGGTATCCCTTAGAGACTTGGAATCAGTTATTAGACTCACCTCACTTGACGGTTCATTTCTTGCCCAAAGTGTAGAGGCGGTGTCACGGATGTACCGAGATAACGGACGTCCTCGCGACAGTGAGTGGCAGGAGATCTTTGAGACTGGCAACACGTGGTTTGGTTTGGCATGTTTACCTTGTGGCTCAATAGGCGTCTGTGTAATATCCAGGTGTTGCCATTGTGGTGATTTAAATTTCCCTATTTACAGTTGTCTCTCCCACAATGTTGTGCGGTTTATAGCTTCAGCTAGACCTGTGGATGGCTGGTGTTTGGATTTCGGCTGAGTTCCTGGTGATGCCATAGCTTCTTCAAAGTTAAGTGTTACCTTTCCCTCTGTATTTTGGCTTTTCTGTATCCCATTCATCTTTCCTTTTGGAGGAACAGGATGTCTCATTCCTGTCATTAGTACCAGGGTCCTTTAGGGTTAGGTAGGACTTTAGGCATTTCTGTGTGTGAACTCACCTACCTCTGGGGTGTGTTCATACTGGTAGTCAGTCAGGGCTTTGATTAGGGTCTTCACTAGGAGGTGTCCATCTTCTTTCCCTAGTTTTCAGGCCTTACTTCCTTTTCCCTTTCCCTCCCTATGTTCGGAGTGGGGGTTTCCCTCATACACTAGAGCGTGACATTATAAACTGCCAAAACCGTCATTTTTTTATTTGTTCGAGTGCAGCCATGGATCCAATGGCTGCACTGGCAGGAAAGTTGCAAGGTCTGTCTCTGGAAATAACCAATCTCTGCACGACCGTCTCGCAGATTCAGAGACCACAGGCTGTTGGTCCTGGTGGTGGTGGTGGAAACTAGGCCTATCTGGAGCCTAAAGTTGCCCTCCCAGACAGATTCTCTGAGGGAAGTGATCATTTTATTTTGTTTAGGGAGGCGTGCAAACTGTATTTTAGGCTACGTCCACACTCATCTGGGGATGATAAACAGCGAGTCGGTGTGGTTATTTCATTGCTTAAGGGGGATGCACAGTCATTGGATTTTTCTCTGCCAACCGGATCGCAGTCTCTCCAGTCGGCGGATAAATTTTTCAAAGCTTTGGGTCTTATCTATGACGATCTGGATCGGACATCCCTGGCCGAAACCAAGTTGCATTGCTTTCGTCAGGGAAATCGATCTGCTGAGATTTATTGTTCTGAGTTTAGGAGGTAGGATACAGATACTGAGTGGAACGATCTGTCTCTCCATAGCCAGATTTGTCAGGGTTTATCAGGGAGGCTGAAGGACGCTTTGGCCTTTCATGAAACACCCATTTGTCTCTGAAGGCTGCTATGTCTCTTGCCATATGCATTGATAGACGGCTGAGAGAAAGATCTAAGGGCTCCCACTCTCAGGACGTACTCACATGATGTATCGTTCTCCTCTGACACTTTGTAGGAATATATTCTTGAGTTTAGGTCTGGGGAAGGACCCATGCAGTTAGGGGGAGCTACTCCTGGATCCGCTTTTAAGCATACTGGTCGTAAGAATTGAGTGTGTTTTTTCTGCGGACAGGAGGGACATTTTATCGGAGTATGTTGATACATTAAGCATAAAAAAAGGACATTTAATTCCCATCTGACTCTTGGAGGGGTGAGAGGAGATTCAGAAAATGTGCATTTGTCTTTGACTGGTAGTACCCGATTTCTCCTGACTGCTGAGGTGGCGCTAAAGTAAAAAACTGTGGGGATTGAGGTGTTTATCAACAGCAGGGCAGGGGTGAACCTGATTGATGCTCAGTTTGTCCGTATGCACAGGTTGTCACCGAGTGCATTACAGAAAAATATTTCCATTTTTGATTGATTCTACACCTTTAGCTCAGAAGTGTTTATCGCAAGTGGTGCATGATATCAGATTAAGAATTGGTGAGTTTCATCAGAAATGTATCTCATGTTTTGTGTTGGAGGGTCTCCCTGCTCCGGTGGTTTTGGGTTTGCCGTGGTTGAGAAAACACAATCAAACCATCGATTGGCAAGCTATACAGATTCTGGATTTAGGTGATTATTGCATTGACAATTGTCTTAATAGATCTTTTTCTGTTTTAACTACTAAGACTTTGCCTTCATTTATATCTGATTTTGCTGATGTATTTTATGAGAGTGGATGCCAGGATTTACTTCCGCATCAGGAATATGATTGTCCTATCAACCTTATTCCCGGAGCTAAATTGCCCAAATCTAGGTTGTACAACCTTTCTGGACCTGAAAGACTGGCCATGAGAGAGTATATTACAGAGAGTTTGGCTAATGGACACTTAAGAACTTCAAAATCTGTAGTGGTAGCAGGGTTTTGGTTTTTTTTGTTAAAAAAAAAAGACGGAGGTCTTCGGCCATTTCTGGATTTCCGTGAACTCAATCGGATTACTTTCCATGATCCTTACCCCCTTCCTTTGATTCCTGATTTGTTTAACCAGATTGTTGGTGCTAAGGTGTTCTCCAAGTTGGAATTAAGGGGGGCATATAATCTGGTCAGGATCAAGAAAGGGAATGAATGGAAGACAGCTTTCAATAGTCCTGGGGGTCACTTTGAAAACCTGGTCATGCCTTTTGGGTTGACCAATGCTCCTGTGGTTTTCCAGCCTTTTGTGAATGACATTTTCATCACCTGGTGGGGTGGTTTGCAGTCGTGTTTTTAGATGACATACTAATTTATTCTCCAGACGTCGAGATACATCAAGATCACGTTAGACAGGTGTTACAGATCCTAAGAGATAATGAATTGTATGCAAAATTATAGAAATGTGTTTTTGCTGTACACAAAGTGCAATTTATGGGATACCTGTTTGTCATCTTCAGGTTTTCAAATGGATCCCGAGAAAGTCTGTGCTGTATTGGACTGGAATCGACCCGAAAATCTGAAGGCTCTTATGCAGTTTTTGGGGTTCACCAATTATTGCCGAAAATGTATTCAGAACTATTCGACAGTGGTGAAACCCTTAACTGACATGACTAAGAAAGGGACGGATTTCTCAGTGTGGTCTGATTTGGCATTTTTCTGCGGTTAAGGAGTGCTTCTCTTCTGCCCCTATATTGGTGCAGCCAGATGTATCACAACCTTTCATTATGGAAGTGGACACATCCGAGGTGGGAGTAGGAGCAGTTTTATTGCAGGGCCCGTCACCTGGTAAATGGCATCCATGTGCCTTTTTCTCTAAAAAAACTGTTCTACAGAGAGAAATTACGATGTGGGTAAGAGAGAATCACTATTAAGTTGGCTTTCGAGGAATGGTGTAATTGGTTGGAAGGGATGAGTCATCCGATCACGGTGTTCACAGAGCACAAAAACCTGGCTTACCTGGAGTCGGCTAAACGACTGAACCAGAGGCAGGCCAGATGGTCATTAGCATATCAATAAAAGTTCTTTTTTTAGGAAAACGGATCCACACAAAGGTCTGAGAATAGCATTGTTAGGTAGATCAGACACTAGCAGATCACTAGTGTCTGAGAGCTAATTAGGTCAAAATGAGGTGATAGAAACCCTTTAATTTGAAGGTAACTTCTTGGAAGTTGGGTCCAAGGTTTATTGGTCCATATAAGATCACGGCCATTATTAATCCTGTAGTTTTTTGTCTTGAGCTTCCTCAGGTTCTAAAAATACATAATGTGTTTAATAAATCTTTGCTGAAGAGATATGTTGAACCTTTGGAGCTGTCTTCCTTGCCACCCGCTCCTGTCATGGTGAACGGTAGTTTGGAATTCCAGATCAACAAAATAATTGACTCTCAAGGTCTCCGTAGATCTCTTTAGTATCTTGTTCGCTGGAAGGGTTATGAACCTGAGGAGAGAATGTGGGTACCGACATATGACATGAATGCCAGTTGTTTGGTGAAAGCTTTATACAGGTCTCACCCAGATAAGCTTAGTCCTGGATGCCCAGAGGTCACTCGAAGAAGGGGCGGTACTGTCACGGACGTAACAAGACATACAGACGTCCCTGAGACAGTGAGTGGCAGGAGATCTTTGAGACTGGCAACACATGGTTGGGTTTGACATGTTTATCTTGTAGATCAATAGGCGTCTGTGTTGTTTTTGGTACTGGCCACACCCTTAACCTCCAGGTGTTGCCATTGTGGTTATTCAACTTTCCCTATTTATAGTTGTCTCTCCCACTATTCTGTATGGTTTAAAGCTTCAGCTGGACCTATGTATAGCTGGTGTTTGGATTTCGGCTGAGTTCCTGGTGCTGCCATAGCTTCTTGGAAGTTAAGTGTTACCTTTACCTTTGTATTTTGGCTTTTCTGTGTCCAGTTTATTCTTCCTTTTGGCCGAACAGGATGTCTAATTCTTGTCATTAGCACCAGGGTCCTTTAGGGTTAGATAGGACTTTAGGTATCCCTGTGTATGAACACACTAGGAGGTGTCCATCTTCCTTCCCTAGCTTTCAGGCCTTTTTTCCTTTTCCCTTTCCCTGCATTGTTCGGTTTGGGGGTTTCCCTCCTACACTAGAGAATGATAGGCAGTTACTGACAGACCAGTATCCCTTCAGGTGGGTGTCTTCACAAGGAAGATATTACCTTCTTGGTTATTGATTCCCTTCCTGCCTCTGTGGTTTTAGGCCTGCCCTGGCTCACACAACATAATCCCTGTATTGATCGGGTCAGTGGGGATGTCACCAGTTGAAGTAAGGAGTGTCAGGGTAAATGTATTCAAAAGATTCAGTCTAATTGGATGCTCCTCTACACAGGTCCTGTGGTACATGAAGGAGTTTACTAAGGTATTTACGTAAGGGGGAGGTTCGATTTTACCTCCTCATCGAACCTATGATTGTGATATTCAATTGATTCCTGGGGCCCCTCTCGGAATCCAAGAGGACAGCCATGAGGGATTATGTCCAGGAGAATGTTTCCAAAGGATTTATTCGCCCCTCTAAGTCTCCTGTAGGAGCCGGTTTCTTTTTTGTATCTAAAACAGATGGTAGATTAAGGCCATCTATTGACTATGGGAGGTGATGAATTTGCAAAATCTGGCTCCTACAAACAACCCACAGGATAAGTTGTTTGTGCCAGTTAATCTAAGACTCTGTATTGTTCATATTTGCCATGATTCCGTGCTGGCCGGTCATCCAGGAGTGAAAGGGATGACACATCTGGTTAGGCAAGGGTTTTGGTGGCCTCCCTTGAGGCAGGATGTTGGGGAATTTGTCCGTTCATGTGAGGTGTGCACTAGAAGTAAGGTACCTCGGTCCGCTCAGACTGGGAAGCCCCAACATCCGTCCCGGACCGGCCCTGGTTGCACATCTCAATGGATTTTATTACTGATCCCCCCGTCTCTGAAGGCATGACCATTATGTGGGTTATTGTGGATCGGTTTTCCCATCAGTGTCACCTCATCTCTCTTCTTCGGTTGCCTTTATCTCAAGATATGGTCAATGTGTTTATCAACAATGTTGTCAGGTTGCATGGGATCCCTTGTAACATTGTGTCTGACAGAAGCACACAGTTAATTTCCAGGTTTTGGAAAGCCTTTTGTGGGCGTATTGGGATGGAGATATCTTTCTCATCGGCATATCATCCTCGGTCAAACGGTCTCACGGAAAGGACCAACCAGTCATTGGAGACTTATCTTAGGTGTTTCTGTTCAGACAACCAATTTAAATGGGGGATGTATCTACCGTTGGCCAAGTTTGATCTTAATAAAAGGCATCATGAGTCTCTGGGTATGTCCCCCTTTTTCTGTAATTTTAGGTTTCATCCCAGGTCCCCGGATTTTCTTAAGGGTTGTGAAAATATCCCAGGGGTTTCTGAGACCACTAATAGACTGAAGGGAGTGTGGGAGGGGATTCGTCGACAACTCCCAAAGGCAGTTTTCAAGCACAAGGTTGCTGCCGACAAACACCGGTCTCAGGGGGATGCTTTGCAAGTTGGAGACTTGGTAAGGGTACCCACCAAAAATGTAAAACTTAAAGTGCACTGCTTTAAGCTCGCCTCCAAGTTTATCAGACCATTTCCTATTCTGGAGGTAATCAATCTGGTTGCCTTTAGAATTAAACTCCCTGACAATTTAAAAATTCTTAATGTGTTTCACAGATCCCTCTTTAAAAAAGTCTGGGAGCCTTTGGTATGCCATACTCCTCCGGGTCCTGTTCTTGTCAATAGTCCGGAGAAGTATGAGGTTGAACAGGATGTGGACTCCCGGAAGGTCCAAAATTCTGTTCAATACCTAATACATTTGTAACACCCCAGAGTTGTGTTACGAAACTCTTCTACCCCACTACAATCTGTTAAGACTTTTCACCTTGTCATCAGATGTAATTTTACATTATGTCATTCACAGATGTGCATAAACCTTGTTAACTCCAATAATTGCTGTAATTTCCATGTTCACCAGCGGGTGGCAGCAATGTGTTAGTAAGGACTTAGATTCAGTTTAGTACATCTAAGCTTGAATAGTTCATTCCAGCTTAGCTCCCCCCCTGTGAGCAGAGTGGGCTGTGCCCACATCCTGCAGCATGGGGAGAGAAGGAAGTTAGAGGTAGTATAGCCCACCCCCTGCTAGGGTTAGGGTGTACGTGTAGGAGTTCCCTGAGATAGAGAAGAAAGCCAGGATCTTATCTCAGCTGAGACATTGATCACATCCCCAGCCTGAGCCCTGCAGCCTCAGCTGGGTGAAGCAAGCAGACAAACTCCAGTTCCAGGAAGAAAGCATACCCTGAGAAGATAACTGTGAGTAAAGTCCAGAGACCCAGGAGAAGCCATATTCCTCCTCAGCTAGTCAGTCCCCATACAGCAGAAGATAAAAAATGCAGAAGCCAAATTCCTGCCACAGTATAGAGCTACAAAGCAGACGCCCTTTCCAGCAAGCTTGCGGTTGATAGAGCAGAAGATAAATTCCTGCCAACCATTGCTGAAAGCCTGCTGGGACCTAAGACTAAAGCAGTACCTTGCTTGGATTAAAGTTACCCTCAGTGAAGACGAGTTTGAACTTTACCAAAGGTCTAGATCTCAATTTCAGCTGAAAATTCCTCTACTACTCCTACTAGCACTACAATCAAGTTATTGCTAGTGAGCCAGGATCCAGGAGTCCAGCCGTACCCAGGTAGGAGACACCAATACAATTACCACTAACATACAGAGACATTACACCACTCTGGCATTCCTAGACTGGGACGTGCATTATAACACCTTTAAAGGGCCCTGTGACAGTACCCTGCAATTGGCATCACAAACAAAACTATAGACTTTTATACCCATATCCTGACCTACTGCATAATTTGGCGTCAGTGTAACCATACCACGGTCCTGCTCATTGCACATTGAAAAGGGTATGGGCCAGAGGAGTAGTCATGGGTCTTTAAAAGGTCTCTCCTCAACAGGAGGTACTGTCAGGCAGCCAGGGAGACAGACGCAGTCTCACCTGAAGCATATCACCACTTGAAGATGTGTCTCTCATTCTCCCAGGGGTCTCCAGTCCTCCAATGGGATATCCCTTTCTCCTTGCTGGCCACGAGGGGCAGGGTGTGGCCCCTGGAGGGTGTAGCTAGTAAAGGTTTGCACTTTACGCGCGGGTGTCACTCTGTGAGATCCACTCCGGATCTTGGTACTGTTGAGAGATGAGATGCTGTCATTCCCAGCACTGATGCTGGTCCGGGGTCCCAGGACACCGGAACCCCTAGCAGCAGCTGTTGCCAAGGAACTTCTGTTGTCATGTCTCCTGACTTAGATATGTGGTAAGAGGTTCCATCCTCTGCATACTCTCAGCCCTCACGTGTGCTTCCCTGGTCTGAGGGTTGGGATTGGGTGTGACCTCAGCAGTGTCAGGGGATCTGTGGAGGGATATTTAAACCTGGTCTTTTCCTCACTCACTGCTGATTATTCAGTTGCTTTCCTGGTTCTAGATCTGAAGCTATCTGGTGAATGGTTTCTCTGGTTGACTCTGGCTCTGGTTTTTGTTGTCTTCTGGTTCTTGTGCCCTGGCTTACGTTTACTGACAATTCTCGTGTTTTTCTATTTTTGCCACTGCATAGTGTCACAGTATTTACTTTGGGGTTTTTGCCCAACTGCGACCGGTGTGCCCAGCCACCAGCTGCCCTGCTACTGACACCTAGGAATAGAATAGAATAGAATATTTTATTATATCAGCCATAAGACTACATTAAAAAGAAAATGCAAATCTCCTATGATGTTGTTTTTAGCCATTCCTCTTTTAATTAAAGATTCTCTATATTGTGTTCTCAATCTATTCAGAGAATTATCAATCAATATTCTGGAATATCAACTTCTTTTCAATCGTGTACTAAGTTTATTTGCTTGTGTTTCAAACTGATTTTCCTCACTGTCTACACAAATACAACAATTGTCCATATGGGAGAGTCTGTTTCACATGGAATGGATGGTAAGAGAATTTGTAGCTGTAGGTTTCCTAAATAGAACCATTGCTAATATCTACTTCAGCATCCAAATTCTGTAATATATATCCTCCAAATTGGCTTGTAAAAGACATATTGACCTCATTATTATTTAGATAGGACACAAACGCTGTAAAATCTGATGAACCAGACCACACTATAAATATATAATAAATGTACCTGAGGTACAATTGGATACATCTAATAAATGGTTTTGTCATTGTGTAGATCTTGTTCTTTTCATATTTCTCTGGAAATAGCATAGTTGGCAAAAGTGGGGGCCAATAGGGCCCCTATTGCTGCCGCTTCTCTCTGGCAAGAGAATACATTTCATGTAATTTTTGTGTTTTTATTTTTAAAGCAAGCATTAAATAAAAAACACAACTTGTCCCACAAAAACAAGCTCCCCTATGGATATGTTGACAGAAAAGTAAAAAAAAGATATGGCCCTTGAAAAAAAATTGCTACCAAAGTACCAAATGCAGCTGCTTTAATGAGGAATTATTGTCTTTGATTTCTAAAAGAAACTATAACTTGACTTATAAGACTATAAAAAATAGAGGTCCTGTTGGCTTGACCATATTTTGGTGTCCTGGACATGTTAAAAATAGATGTTCTCCAAAGATTCCTGAAATTTCAAGCAGTCCCAAACTATTAAAACTGCTTTTAATAAATTCATGTGGTGTCACTAATGACTATGCATAGATAAACTAAACATTTCTAAGCTCAACGCTTGCATTGGGAAGCATAAGGCTAGGTCTACACGACGACATTTGTTGCGCGACAAAAAGTTGCGCGACAGATACTGCACAACATTTGTCGCGCAACATTTTGTTGCACTAATGTTGCGCGACAATTTTAATAATGGCAGTCTATGGTGTCGCACTGCAACATGCGACATGCTGCGACTGCGACGCGACAGTCGCAGAAAAATCCATCTCGAATGGATTTTCTGCGACTGTCGCAGTCGCAGCATGTCGCATGTTGCAGTGCGACACCATAGACTGCCATTATAAAAATTGTCGCGCGACATTAGTGCAACAAAATGTCGCGCGACAAATGTCGTCGTGTAGACCTAGCCTAAAGGGGTTGACAGGTTCAATTTAAATCTTGTTGATCAATGCATCTACAGTTGCAAATTGAATGCCAATTTACATTCTGACTTTCCGTTTTATTTGTAACCTGCTCTAGAAAGAAAACAGCTGAAATCTGACTGGTCATCACTGGGAACACACATTTTTTCTATGATTTATTTTCCACGATTATGTGTTATTGTATGTGGCCAGCTCTTCTAGACAATACACACTGTTGATAGTCTCAAATTTATGCTTTCATAAAAGGTTGTTTTGACCTTGTTATAATGATATAATAGCAATGATAAAACAAGCAATTATCCACTTTAATATTTTAAAAATTCAAAAGATAGGACAATGTAATTAAAAACAACTTAAAAGAAGATGTTAAAGGTTCTTACTGATTATTCAAATGCTAATTATATTAGACAAATCATCTCCTGCACCATGTTCGGTGCTCTAAGTTGTGAAATGTATCATAAATGGCCAATATAATTATCTTATTTATGCAAAAAGAACTTATTTTAGAAAATGTCTTTCTAATTGCTAATTTACATCTACATAAAAGCTAATCATATATAATAATATTTCATATCTATTTCAGAAAAAAAAATCTGTGAAGGTGATCTGTAATTATTATGGAATTAATAAGGCTTTAAGGTGAATAGGGCAGTTATATCTTGATTGAAGCTGCAATTTCTTAAAAACTGTGTTATTTCTGGATTGCACATTACGTTTGGAAACTACTATTCTATCATCATAGCTACAGATGCGTCCTTCCTTCCATTTTCTTTACTCTACACATCCTTAGGTTTCACCATACTCTATAGGGAGTTGTTAAAGGGGTTTTGAAGACTTGTATCCTGATAACCTATCCAGGGGATAGGTCATCAGTATCTGATTGGTGGGACACCCAAGACTCCCACTGATCAGCTATTTGAGAAGTAACCCGTGCTTTCAGTAACTCCATGGCCTTCTCTCAGCTCACCAACCACAGCACAGTGGCAGGGCTTGGTATCGCAGCTTAGCCCCATTCATTTCAATGGGGCCAAGTTGCGCCTAGGGCATGTGACCAATGAATGTGACATCACATGACCGAGGCAAAACTACAAGAAGGTCACAATACTACTGCGTGCTCCAGTGGCTTCTCAATCAGGTGATCATGGGACCCCCCCCCCCCCCCCCCCACTGGTCAGATGGGTCATCAGTATAAAAGTCTAGAAATACCCCTTTAATGATATATATATATATATATATATATATAGCCACCTAGTGACTTTGATGGGAATTAAACCCTGTTGACGGTTTTGCTAGGATGCTGTGATAATATTGTATTGATTTTGTATCATCAGAAATGGAGTACCTGACAAAATCTGCAGTAAGCTAAGAGTAGACACAACTGTATACAGCAAAATGGAAACCTTTTAATTTTCTTAAAAGTACATTGGAGATTTGAGGGCTCAGATACCTATGTTGAACATGATTATATGATGATTAATTTCCTGTTTATGTTCCTGAATCCCAATGGAGATAGCAAGCTGTACGGTGCAACTTAATGTTCAAAAGAAAACTTCTACTATACATACTATGTATCAAGGCTCGTTGTTTATGATGGTCATCTATGAGCTTATACTCACCACCGGAAGTTAAAATGTGCAGGACTTCTACAAAAAGTGAATTTCACTGAGCTATGCAACTGCACAACATTTTTTTTTTTCCAACTAATGTGTTTAACATCGTGATAAAGGCAACTCCTTGCCAGAAGCAATTCATGAACTGACCTGCAACAGTGAAACAGTGGATGCAAATAATACATATTTTCATCAATACAGCACCTGGAATTCAATTGATCAAGCCAGAAGGCACCAATGCATTTCAAGTAAGTATCCCAAATATCCTGCTTTGTAATAAGAAAGGATCAATATTACTTTTTCTGGTTGAAAGTTGAGCTTGGTCAATAATCAGGCCTGGAGGCTGGAACTATTTATATGCACTCATATTCAGTGACTCATATTCAGTTTGTATATTGCAAATACATCAGGGTCTATGATGTTTCAGCTGAACATTTCTTTCGGCAACAGCTTATCTATTTCATGGCAGACATTATCTGAAAGAAACCAAACTTTCATGGCAAATACAGTATTCTTCATGTATTGCTTACAAAATCTAAAGACATAGGTGCCCAGCATCGACAGCACATTCTGCATTGGTTAAATAATCTCTTTAGAATGTTTTTATCTACTTAATATGTGGTAGGATTCTTCAGCAATAAAACTTTTCTTTTATCTTATGTGGTCTTGTAATGCCCTCATGAAGTTTCGTGCATTTGATTTATATGATTTTACATAAATTTTTACTGCATATCTGAATCACTGCTCTCATATCCATCCAGATCTGGAATTTTATGTTCTTTTCATTATGGTTTTACTACCTGTATTGACTTTTCGAGTCCTAAGAGCATTCATTTTATTAAGTTATGCTGCGTTTTCATGAATATTTACATAGATTAATTGAGATATATTACTTTTTAAATCTGAAAATCAACAAAAAACCTTTTAATCTGCAAACCTCGTTAAAAAATTAATGAGAACTTCTGAGACAGTCATATCTTTATTTTTCAGACACATGTACCATGAGAGCAATGGAATTGCTTATGTTTCTTAATGTCTAAAAATAAAATAGAATTTGAAAACTAAATTACCAGTTTAAGAATTTTTGTTACAGACTTTGTTCTGAAAGATAAATTGTTGATGTTTTAAATCGCATTTGACGAATGAACTAGAGGCGATTTCTTCTTTCCTTCATATTCCCAAATCATAAGTCCAAATGCATGGGGCACCCAGCCTGCTATGACCTCGTAGGGCCCCTGTTCACTAGTATTATTTCATTTTGGTAACACAGATTGCAACATTTGCCCTATATAAAAGTAGGCTCAAAGCCTCCTACATAAAAGCATACTAAGCTTTTATCTTGCTTTGATTATTTTATCCTCAGGGATCCGAAATTATATTTTATATGTATCTATTCAGGGTTGAGCAAAGTCGATTCGTTAAGAAACTTTGAAATTCTGTTTCATGTATAACATTAAAATGTATGTGCTCTGACGTTGCGTGAGACTTCAGTAAATGACTTCGGTATTCCTATCTGCGCATTCAAAAACATTTTAAAATAGGAATCCGAAGTCTGCTTCGTTACTAAGGTACCCGCCAGTACCGAAGCCGATTTCAAATTCCTTTTTTAAAATGTTTATAAATACGCAGTGTGGGGATTAGCTCTTCTCCGGGGGTCATTCACATAAGTATCTTCACCAGACACCAAGTTTCAGGTCCAAACATCGCTTTATTTGGCACCTCAGCAAAACAAACATAAATGATACAAAATAAACACCTGCCCGGCCGGGCTCTAACTAAACATAAAATAAACCTGACTCACCGAAAGCACCATTCACATACGGTCATAACATGCGGCTTTCCCAGCCCAATGTCCATCAGCCTCCTGGCTGTACAGAGCACCGTTCACACACGGTCTAAAGTCCAGTGCCTTTATGGGGGAATGTGGCCCAGTAGTTCTCCCGACTCCGGCCTTGTGAGCACTTGCGCCCAAGCGTAACGGCATCCTCCAACAATCCGGCTAGCACTTAGCCCCGTGGCCCCTCAGCCAGCCCAGCTGAAACCACTCTTCGAGAGCCTTTCTGCAGGACTGTGTGTCACAAAGTCTCCTTCCCCAGACTGGGAGCCACACCCAAGTCCAGAAACAGGATTAAATACCATCCATGGACATGAGCATATACCAAAATCCTGGACTGGAGCATGGGGAACAGGCACCCACCCAACACATTGCCTGTTCCCAGTAAAAGCCCGCCCTGGACTAGCTGGAGCCAGCTAAGCTAAGTAGCATGGTGTCCACCAACTAGCTTAGTGGCCACCTATATCTAGGGCCTTTACTCCACCAAGGCCGGGCCCCTTGGTGACACACTCCTGGTGCAAACAACACCCCTTTTTCATTCTGCCCCTGGACTTTACTGCACCCATCACTATTCACATTGCTACACATCCCCCCTGTGTTCAACCCTGTGGGGGTGAACACATGTACCAAATAGATGCTTGTGATAGGGCATCCGCATTAACCTGCCATCTTCCAGCTCAACATTCCCCCTGGAAGATGTGGCCAGCATCACAGGCTTCCCTTTATTCTGCCAGACCCAGGACAACAGCGCTTGGTTTGTCACTCTCTGAGTTTATTACAGAGCTGACAAGACCTCTGGGATTTTCCGGCCCATGAGCAGGTACTCTCTTTTTATATTTCCTGGCTTCTGCATAGGCCCGTCACATCCTTTATTGGACTGCTGCAACTCTTGACTAAACTGGTCCCAGTAATGGTCGTGTCCCAACCGTTTCTCTTTTGCCTTGCGGGTGTAAGAAACAGTCATGTAATGTGTCTAAGTTTCGTTATCCTGGTAAACTGTGTTAAAATTTAATGTATAATGCTATTCTAGTAATACAGATAAATGTAAATGCCTGCAGTATTCGTTTGGTCAGTAGATGGCAGCATAGGACCAATTTGCATTGAAGTTTGCCATAGAGAAAGTGTATTAATGTGGTAGTGGCTCTTTAAAACAGCAGTTAAGTGTTGAAGTGACACGCCCCTTATGATGTCAGCCTGCCTCAGTGTGAGCAGGAAGAATGAGGAAGAGGGACTAAAACTATAACGGCTGCCATCTTGGCTAGATAGAAAGCAAGTTCTGTGCTGTGTAAGACGTGTGTGGAGATACTAAAGGACGTTCCTGTGCAGCCAAGCTGTGTGAACTTCAGTCTAGAGACGGACGGAGTATAAAGAGACCGTGCATTTAGTGAAGCCAAGCTAAAAGGACTGTGTGCAGCAGCTAACCTGTGGAGCCGACATTGGGCTGAGTGGATTGCCCCAAACAGTAAAGAGACTCACAGTGCTGTCAAGGTACCGGACAGTAACTGTAAAATTCTGGATTATATTCATCTGGTTTTCCGGCCTGCTGAGGAGGACTTCTTTGTTGCGGATCCTGCGCTGGTTATAAAGGAAAAGGACGACATCGGGCCCCACCGTGCACTTCCACAAACTGTAAGAGGTCCACTTGGACCACTGGGATAAGGGGGGGTGCGCACCCGCTTGAAAGTTAGGGTCAGTTAGGGATAGTTCCTGGGACTGCTATTCCTTAGTGTCCGCACCGCGAACACGGACACAGCAAAGGTGGAGATTGTTGTAGTATTTGATTTGAATTGTTCATACTGTTTTATTGTTAACCTGCTTTTATTAATTGATAGTAAATGCAATTTTCTTAATCTTGACTTCTGCGTACGCACTCTTTTCTGGTTGCGGAATCAAACCACCTGCCTTGCTCTCGGTTCACACGGGGCTCCTTCAGCAAAGCAGGTTTCTTATGACTTGCTCCTTTTGGACACATCTGGACCACTTTCCCATTATTCTCAGCAGGGGTTTCTTCGGGTTTGGGGCCAGCTTTAGAGTCTTCTGCGTCTTCAGTGGCTTTTCCCACTTCAGCAGTCCCTCTTTTCGCACCCTAACATTGGTCTCTGGAACATCCAAGGATTTATCCCATTTCAAGACCTCGGCCTTAGCTTCTTTGGCCTCTGTTTCCTTTGCGTCTCCATTCACTTTATTAGCCTTTTCATCCTTCACAGACATGGTATCATATCCTTGCCTTCTCAACTCCTCCTCTTTCTCATCAAGGTTGGAGGCACTGGGGACATCGGGATCTTCACCAGACTCGTCGCCTTCTGGCAATCCCTCCAGAGGTTCACCCAGGATATTGTTCCCCAATCATTTAGGCTCTAGGTGAGCCAACTCACAGTAGTAGACAGGATCCGCATACTGGTCACCCATCTCCTCGTATTCCTTCCCCAGCAGGCTGCTGGCTACTTGGACGGCTTTGCAGGCGGAGGGGACATCTTTCAGGACCAGGTCCTGGCTACCCCCTGCCATGTGTCTCTTGGCCTCTGCATTCACACCAGCCCCAACAACGGGCTCAACAGAAAGATCTTCCGTCTTTTCCGCCTCGGTCGGCACCACGGCGCCACCATCTCCAGACCCATTCTTAACAGGCTCTGGCTTAGACTTCTTCAACTCATAGACGTTCTTCCCAACATCATTTTTTGAGCTCATGAGATCTTCTATCCCTGCTCTGAGTTGCTTGTTCAGCCTCTCACATTCATCTCGCTCCTCAAGTGCTTCTTCAAGGGATCGAGCCAAGGAGAGGGCCTCCTGTTCCAGATGCTCTTCACTCTGCTCTGCTGCAAGCGATGTAGGAGTATCACCATTCTCTTTTGGCCGCCCTGTGGGGGTTCCACCCAGGGTCCCTTTAAGCACATTGTTTGTGTCTACTCCAGTCTTCTTCGGTGACTCTGTGAAGACAGCTAGTCCCTTCTCTATCATATCTAGGGACCGTGAGGAGAGAAAAAAATCTTCAGTATTGCAGCTGTACTGGCATGTCAGGTCATCTACCTATGTTTCTATATGTTTCTACCCGTGCCTGGGTATGTGTCTCAGACACTAGGCTGCCGTCTCCTCACTCAGCTCTCGTCACGGCAGGTATAACTGTTGTCTGGTCGCTATTAGTGACCACCTGAATTTCGCAATACCTTGACCTGGTTGCTTCCCTCTCTGAGTTGCTAATGGTCACAGAACATACATCGCCTATGTCACTCGTGTCATTATTAACGCTAACCACTAGGGGCACTGCCGAGTTAATCTCTACCTGGGACATTACTTTATTGACCATAAAACACTGTGCATGTTCACCTCTGGTACGTGTGATACACCCTCTAGGACTGCTACCCTTTCTTGCACGTTCACCAGAGTAGGATTGCTCCACTCAGTGCTCACAACATTTATCTGCACTTGTTTTCCACCCGGGGGCACTATTCCCCTGACCACCTCCTGCAATGGAAAATGCATGTCATCATCACATTTTTCACCTGTCATCACCTTTTTATTATGCCTTTCCGCGAACTTGGCACAATCGCTTTGCACCTTATCAGCACCATTGTTTTGAATAGGCAATATTCTTTCCCTATGGCAAGTACAGGTTCTGCAGGAGTTTCGTCACTATCTGCAGAAGTGTCTACCTTACCCCACAACAACGAAACAATATAACAGCCCAACAACACATCATATATGAACATATTTGTAACAGGTCCACAAGACCCAGTTCTCACTGGAGTCTCTCCCCTCAGTGAGAACCACCTGCACTTGCTGATGCTCTCTTTCAGGTGACTGGTTCACATTATAGATCACATCACTTTCATCTATCTTGCACCCGAGCTCACTAACCATAGAACCCTGTGGAGACTGCTTATCTGCACCTAGTACATGTGGTACCCCTTCTAGCATTTCCTCACTTTCAATCAACATCCCTACCACATTTAAAATTAAATCAGCAGGGGTAGCTTTTTTTCCTGAACACAGCCTGCAAAGGAAAAGGGGTGTTATCATTATCACTTAATTTACATAACTTCACATTTTCATTAGGCAATGCAGATAACTTGGCAACACTGGTTCTAGTTGTCACTTTAGTCCCAGCTGTGACCATAGTCTCACGTCCGGTGGGAACTATCTGACAGTCCTTTTTAATCGCATGTCTGTCCAGCATATTCATCACTATACCAGTCTTCCTTTTCAGTATTGTGCTACTCCTTACCAGGGCTAGCATAGGGTCTTTAACTTTCACGACCCCAAGCCTAGCCTCATGGGCATTGTGGACCACACAATACCCTTCTCCCATGCGGATTCCCATGAGGGAGCAACCGCAACAGGCTTACTCGCATGTTCAGACGCTGCGGTTTCCACAGAGACACATCCCCTTATGACAGTTCCTTGCTTCTGGGACTTACCACCTGCCATCGCGGATTCTGCAGTCTCTGGAGGTGAAGCTATCCCAAGATCATCTCTCCCAAGATCTCCAGCCTTCTCTGGGTTCCTGGTACCACGACCATCGGCAGACTCCTTACTGAAATCGTTGCCACCGGAAACCACATGGCCTGGAGTGCAGACCTCTCCCAGACGGTCACTCCAGGCACACCCTTTAGGACCTTGTACACAATCACAGGAAACATAGTCACTCCTGAGAGCCGCACCGCTCTCCCCCTCTTTGTCTTCCCAATGGTTGCCCTGGGCAACGGCATAGATCCGCTTTTCCTCGGGCAATCCAGGCACACCACCGACACCGTCGACATTTACAGTTGTGTTCAAAATTATTCAACCCCCACTGAAATTGAGTGTTTTGGCCAGTTTGACATTGATTTTGATCATTTCAGTCATCTTGTTTACAATTAAATCTTTTCTGTGCTCACATCATTATCAGTTTTATTCAACCCCCAAATGACATTCAATCTTAGTACAACATCCTTTTCCAGTTATAACAGCTTTTAAACGTGAAACATAGCTTGACACAAGTGTCTTGCAGTGATCTACGGGTATCTTCGCCCATTCTTCATGGGCAAAAGCCTCCAGTTCAGTCACATTCTTAGGCTTGCGCGCTGCAACTGCTTTCTTTAAGTCCCAGGTTCTCAATCGGATTTAAGTCTGGTGACTGCGATGGCCACTTCAAAATGTTCCAGCCTTTAATCGGCAACCATGCTCTAGTGGACTTGGAGGTATGCTTGGGATCATTGTCCTGTTGAAAGGTCCAACGTCTCCCAAGCCTCAGGTTTGTGATGGACTGCATCACATTTTCATCCAATATCTCCTGGTACTGAAGAGAATTCATGGTACCTTGCACACGCTGAAGCTTCCCTGTACCTGTAGAAGCAAAACAGCCCCAAAGCATGATTGAACCCCCGCCATGCTTCACAGTAGGCAAGGTGTTCTTTTCTTCATAGGCCTTGTTCTTCCTCCTCAAAACATAGCATTGATCCATGGGCCCAAACAGTTCTAATTTTGTTTCATCAGTCCACAGAACACTATCCCAAAACTTTTGTGGTTTATCCACATGACTTTTGGCATACTGCAGTCGACTCTTCTTATTCTTTGGAGACAGCAAGGGGGTGCGCCTGGGAGTTCTGGCATGGAGGCCTTCATTACGCAGTGTGCACCTTATTGTCTGTGCTGAAACTTCAGTACCCACATCTGACAAATCTTTTTTCAGTTCCTCAGCAGTCACACAGGGACTTGTCTCCACTTTGCGCTTCAGGTAGCGCACAGCAGTCAAAGTCAGCATCTTCTTTCTGCCACGACCAGGTAGCGTTTCAACAGTGCCCTTTGCCTTGAATTTGCGAATGATGCTTCCTATGGTGTCTCTTGGTTTGTTTAACATCTTTGCAATCTTCTTATAGCCATTGCCCTTCCTGTGAAGAGAAATCACCTCTTCTCTTGTCTTCCTGGACCATTCTCTTGACTTCACCATGTTTGTAAACACACTAGTAGATGTCTAGAAGGAGCTGAGTATCACAGTCCTTTTAAATCTGCCTAATTGGTGCTTATTATGCTTGATTGCTGCTCCTTGACATACACAGGTGTTTTCAATACCTGATCGAAAACACTTGAATGAACCTCTGTTCTTAAGAGTGGTAGTCTTTAAGGGGTTGAATAATTGTGTCAATGAAGAAATCACACAAAAAACATTTAATACTGTATTACAAAAACAATTGATGTCATTTTAGTTGCATTTGGTTCTTTAAAAAGTCCTTCACTGGGGCCCCAACCCAGCTCCTTGGCCAGTTTTTTTTTTTGCCGTTTCATATGCTGCCACCGTATGGCATATTCCATTATGAAAGTCACTTTAACAGACATTTTGGCAACCAAGTCCGCGCCAGCGACCCCCCCCCCCCCCCCCCCAAAAAAAAAAATGTTATCCAGTCAGTTTCTCTCACCAGGCTTCTGGCCCTTTAACACAGCGACTCCTTTGCAACACAGCAAAAAAAATGTCCAGAACAGCACGAGCAGCACCTGCTCCTTTCAGTGATGACATTGCCCCTAGCAACCACTTTGCCTTCTTTCAGCATGGATGCCTGCCCACATCCAACACCAATTGTGGGGGGTTAGCTCTTCTCCGGGGGTCAGTCACATAAGTATCTTCACCAGACACCAAGTTTCAGGTCCAAACATCGCTTTATTTGGCACCTCAGCAAAACAAACATAAATTATACAAAATAAACACCTGCCCGGCCGGGCTCTAACTAAACATAACATAACCTAACTCACGTAAAGCACCGTTCACACGCGGTCATAACATGTGGCTTTCCCAGCCCAATGTCGATCAGCCTCCTGGCTGTGCAGAGCACCGTTCACACACGGTCTAAAGTCCAGTGCCTTTATGGGGGAATGTGGCCCAGTAGTCCTCCCGACTCTGGCCTTGTGACCACTTGCGCCCAAGCGTCATGGCATCCACCAACAATCCGGCTAGCACCTAGCCCCGTGGCCCCTCAGCCAGCCCAGCTGAGACCACTCTTCGAGAGCCTTCAGCAGGACTGTGTGTCACAAAGTCTCCTTCCCCAGACTGGGAGCCACACCCAAGTCCAGCAACAGGATTAAATACCATCCATTGACATGAGCATATACCAAAATCCCGGACTGGAGCATGGGGAACAGGCACCCACCCAACACATTGTCTGTTCACAGTAAAAGCCCGCCCTGGACTAGCTGGAGCCAGCTAAGCTAAGTAGCTTGGTGTCCACCAACTAGCTTAGTGGCCACCTATATCTAGGGCCTTTACTCCACCAAGGCCGGGCCCCTTGGTGACACACCCCTGGTGCAAACAACACCCCTTTTTCATGCTTCCCCTGGACTTCACTGCACCCATCACTATTCACATTGCTACAGCAGATAGGAATACCAAAGTCATTTACCAAAGTCTCACACCAAGACAAAGTTTTTCTTTCTACATGGAGCACATACATTTTAATGTTTTTTATAAACAGCATTGCAAACTAAGTTTTTTAATGAATCGACCTCGGCTCTATGATCCAAAGTTCAATTCGCTCAACCCTAGTTTCTATGGTAATACCAAGGAACATAAGTGACCGAGTTGGTATAACAGTTTTGTTCTCTGATAAAGGTATATTAAAGTCCAAAGCTACTTCCTTAAAGGCAGACATTATTGGTAAGCAGACATTAAAGGCAGACATTATCTTCATCAGCATGTCCTAAAAAAAATATATCGTTGAGACGATGCATCACATGACCTTTATTAGTATTTTGGAATACTACCCATTGTATAAAGGTCACAAATGCCTTGAAGTAGAAACAGGATAATGTGAAGCCGATAGGAAGAGCCTTGTCATAATAAAATTGGCAATCATCTCTCAAAGGAACAGACCCTGGGAGAAATGAAGGTAGGAGAGATTTATATCACGAACCAACTGTACTATTCGTATTGGGAAATATTGTATGCAGTGGAATCTCAGCAGGAGCAAATTAAGAGAAGGTTTATATTTGATAGTTTGCACAGAAAATTTTCTAAATTGTCAATCAAATTGAAAGCGTAATTAATTATAACCTTCTGGATCAATCAGGAGCAATCGAAAAGCCAACTTTTTGTCAGTTTTAGCTAACAGTGAATGTTGACCACAAAGTCTCAACAATTTTAACATCTCATCAAATGATAAATATTTCATAGAGGCAGTCAACTTATCAATTAAATCATTTAAAGAGTAATTTTAGGGAAAGACAAAAGAGTTTATTTTCTTCTATTTGCTAGTAGACCAAGTGGAGAAATTTTAAAGTCAGTGAATGGAGGAGAGCTACAAAGGTCCTGCCAACCTGGCAGCTTTTAATTCTGCTTCAATTTATTCTATAACAATATTCTTATTTTTAATAACAGATTTTAGATTTCCAACTAAATTATAACACAGGCCTACTAATTCAGGTATGTAAAAACCAGAAATAAATCCTCTAGTTAATAAAATGGCCGTTTCCTTGTTTGTGTATATTTTTAACCATTATCTTAATCTTGGGATTATTGATGGTGTCACCAGCTTTGGAAATAAATTCTTCATGTGATTGGTTTGTTACCATGTCTTTTGAAACCTCTAAATACTGGGTGGGTTCCTCCACAAAAGAAACACTTGTGTCTGTTAGCGTTGATCACGAATATTCTAATTGCAAATATAGGCACTTTGAGAATTCGTGAATATCTAGAATATAGTGCTATATCTTTGTAATCGCGAATATTCAAGATTTTTTTTTCATCAGTACCCATGATTCCTCACTGCTTCTTGCTTGTGGGCCAGTGAGAAGGCTGCAATATCTTTGACTTTAAGAGTAGTGTTGATCGCAAATTTTCATATCGCAAATTTTCATATCGCAAATTTTCAAGCAAATTTTCTGATTGCTGATTTTTGCAATGAAGAAAATAATGACTGGAGATCACAAATTTTTGAATTTGCGAACATTTGACGAAATATCGCCCAAATATTCACTAAATATTGCAAATTCGAATATTGCCCCTGCCGCTCATCACTGGTGTCTGTATTTGCATATACCCCTTTTTGAATTCATCTGACCTAGCTAGTCTCTGTTACTTCAGGCGCCACACAGTATCATATAATCAGTAACCCGGTGTACTGACCTGCGTCCGTTCTGGGCCCGAGAATGCCGCTTACCCGGGATGACCAGCAACTTCTCAGCAATTGTGCGGCCTTGTTTGGTAATAAGGCTTCTGTCCACACACTGAAAATAGTCTTCCTGGGACATTCTCTCTTACAAAGAGCTGGATCCAGTAAGGGGACGACAGCTACTCTTCTTCCTCTACATGTCCATTTACTGCCGGACATCCACAAGCCAGGATGGAATCGGATTCAATCTCTCACAGCACAATCCTTCCATCATGTCAGATCAACACTTTCTGGTTCACTCAGAAGCAGCCAGCATCAGTCATCACCTGATTTACATATGCAAATCCTAGAGAGTGCTGGTTGTAGCTGCAAAACAGTGGCCTCTAGTGCCCGGAATGGCAAATGACAGTTTAAGTACATTTTAGACACAGACATTATGCAGGAATAGCTGTTACACAATCTCACATATACACAGCATCTCCTTTGCTAACAGTATATACACAGTATCTTCTCCACTCACAGTATATACACAGCATCTTCTCTGCTCACAGTATATATACAGCATCTCCTCTGCTCATAGTACATACACAGTATCTCCTATACTCACAGTATATACACAGCACCTCCTCTGCTCACAGTATATACTGCATGCACAGCTCCGTATATATACACAGCATCTCCTCCGCTCACAGTATATACACAGCATCTTCTCTGCTCGCAGTATATACTGCATGCACAGCTCCGTATATACACAGCATCTCCTCTGCTCACAGTATATACTGCATGCACAGCTCCTCCCTCACAGAATATACCCACTCCACTTTCAGTATATACACAGTTTTTTAAATGAAATATATAGTATTTAGCAAATAAACAGGTCCTATAAACATACTGTCCTATACATGGATGGTGGTGAACTCCCATTAAGCTGCATTGGTAACAAACCTCTCTGCTGTTCCATGGAACCACATTGATAGTGGCTGCTGTTGGGCTGGCAGAGGCTGTTTTCATAAGGCCTGTCACACTCCAGCAGTGGTGACCTGGACAGCTGGAGCAGAACAGGCTGCAGTAGCTATGCAATCTGCTTGTCCTGTCTGAATCCCCTTCAGGACTGGGTCTTGTCCTCGGCTGCCAGGCCTGAGTGAGGGCTGGGGCTGGTCACAAGCTCCGCTTCCTGCTCTGATATGAAGACATCGGTGCTTGGCTGCTGGCCGCTCCCCCTGCACTTCAGCCGGGAGAACAACGGAGCTGCTCCTATAAGTTTAATGTGCCCCTGGCTGATGTATTTTGAGCTGCACTGCAGCCCCGCACTGGTGGCTTAGTAAAACCATGAAAAGAAGCTGCCAGTGCAGTGAAAAATACAGCCATCATCAGAGATTTGGGGCAATGTGCTTGTGGTCTGGGGCCCAGGCCCCGAATCAATATACCTAGCGACGCCCCTGGTTGACAGCCTTTGGTATTGAGGATCAATTAAATTAATTTGTCCATGTGCTGGGCTTGTGTTAGGTGTTCAGGTTTGGGTTAGGTGTTGTGTAGATTTTATTATTTACCCTTATAACATGTCTTAATACAGAATGCTAAGTAAATTAGGGATGGAGGGGTTAAAAAAATAAATAAATATTAAACTCACCTCACCCACTTGTTCGCGTAGACCGGCTTGACTTATTTTTCCTTCTTTGCGTGAAAATCGCAGCATGCTCTATATTTTGCGTTTTTCACGCAATGCAGGCCCCATAGAAGTGAATGGGGTTGGGTGCAAACCGCACAAGTGCGGATGCGGTACGATTTTCACACATGGTTTCTAGGTGACGATTGGGATGGGGACCCGATCATTATTATTTTCTCTTATAACATAGTTATAAGGTAAAATAATAGCATTCTTAATACAGAATGCTAAGTAAATTAGGGATGGAGGGGTTAAAAAAATAATTATTAAACTCACCTTATCCACTTGTTCACGCTGACCGGCTTGTCTTCTTTCTTCTTTGATGACCTGGGAGGAAATAGACTTTGGTGACGTCACTGCACTCATCACATGGTCCGTCACATGGTCTCTCACATGGTCCATCACATGGCCCATCACCATGTTGATAGACCATGTGATGAGTGCAGTGACGTCACCAAGGTCTATTTCCTCCCAGGTCATCAAAGAAGAAAGAAGACAAGCCGGTCAGCTGTTTGCTTGCGTTGCCTATACAGCTGTTTGTTTGATCGCAATTGGCAGCGCATTCATTTATTGTCCTGCCTAACAGCTACTCAGTAGCTCGCACACAATATCAGGGTCGGCTGTTGTCTAAAACCTAATTACTGCCCCCCGACATGTTTTGCCATATACATGGCGTCTTCAGGGGATTGGGCAGTCTGCGCTGAGATCGGCAACATTGGTTATATTTATTACCTCCGGTTTGTGACGTCAATAATTACTGGCCTATAGGTTTATCTCTCTTTAGATATGTGGTTGTTACACTTAATTCTATTGGCTGTTTTGGTTTACTTTGTACTGACGTCAGAAATCGCACGATATTGCCGTAGTCTCGCGCATGTCATAACACTTAGATCTCTTAACTGATCGCTCTTTCAGTTTCTGGCCTGTTGAATCCTCATAGTGATTCCGTTTTCTTGCGCATGTCTCTGCACTTAGAATTTATTGCCAGAGTCGATCAGTTAGGTAACTTGCAGGTATTTCATAATATCAGTGGCTTTCTTTCAGGTGGCATGTTTACCAATTAGCGCTCGCTATTCTAGATGTTTACATATTCTTTTTTGTAGCAATTCTGCACATATTTTAAATGCAGGGCTACTACTTATTGAAATTGTTGTCTCTCACATTTTTTCTATTATACCCTAAAGTTTGTTCAGGTTTTTTGTTTCTATTTAATATCCATATATTTATTTATTTAGGGATTTTGATGATTATTCTGACTGATATTATTATCTATGTAAATTTTTGATATCACTAATATTCTTGTATTTTTTTCCCTTTTTTTATTTTTTGCCTTTTTTCTCTCATTTTTCCTGCAGATTGATTCTTGTTACTGGATCTATTGGGAGGTAATAATATATTTATATTTTTAATAATCTTATGATTTTTTTAACATACTGAGTATTTGCCGTTTCTCTGTTTTTTATTTTTTATTCTAGGAGGTCATTTTGGATTCATTTATGTATTTTTGACAAGTTACCATCCAACACCTCTAAAAAGAGGTATTCCAGTGGGTCAGTATGTAAGAGCCAGAAGGAACTGTTCTACAGAAGAGGGATTTGAACATGAAAGCAAAACCCTATATCAAAAATTCCTTGAACGAGGATATCCCAAAAAAGTATTACATAAAGCCTATAGGAAGGCAAAGGAAACAGATAGAAACAATCTTCTATTGGACCGAAAAACAGCAAGCACGCAAAAAATCATGCGCTGCATAGGCATGTATGATATAAAACATCAAGAAGTAAGCAAGATCCTCAGTAAATATTGGAATATCCTAAGATTAGATCAGGATATTGAGAGTGTAATAACAAAATATCCTTCAATAACATACCGAAGAGGACAAAATCTCAGAGTACAGCTAGTACATAGCCATTTTCAGTGGAATTCTCCAGCAGCAGAAAAAACCACATGGCTAACTACCAAAGGGTCCTACCCATGTGGCAACTGCCAATTTTGCAGCAAAATGCAAACTTGCAAAGAATTCGTCAATATGGTAGATCATAAAAAATATAAAATTGCCCATTACATCAATTGTAAAACAACCGGGGTAGTATATGCGATTCAATGCAGCTGCCCCAAAATGTATGTAGGCAAAACTATACAAGAGCTCCGGAGACGAATATCAAAACATTTCAGCGATATTAATTTAAAAACAGACACCACTCTATCAAGACATATACTAGCAGAACACAACGGAAAAAGTGACAGCCTCAAAATATGGGGGATAACTAAAATTAAACCAGGCCCCAGACAAGGGGACATAGACAGAAAATTACAGCAAGAAGAAACCCGCTGGATATACAGGCTCAGAAGCCTCTCACCTCTAGGCCTCAATGAAGGTTTCACCTATGCATCATTCCTGTAAAATTCAATAGCAAAGAAAGTATAACACTAAAATTCAAAAATACATAAATGAATCCAAAATGACCTCCTAGAATAAAAAAAAATAAAAATGAGAAACGGCAAATACTCAGTATGTTAAAAAATCATAAGATTATGAAAAATATAAATATATTATTACCTCCCAATAGATCCAGTAACAAGAATCAATCTGCAGGAAAAATGAGAGAAAAAAGGCAAAAAATAAAAAAAAAGGGAAAAAAATACAAGAATATTAGTGATTTCAAACAATTTACATAGATAATAATATCAGTCAGAAAAATCATCAAAATCCCTAAATAAATAAATATATGGATATTAAATAGAAACAAAAAACCTGAACAAACTTTAGGGTATAATAGAAAAAATGTGAGAGACAACAATTTCAATAAGTAGTAGCCCTGCATTTAAAATATGTGCAGAATCGCTACAAAAAAGAATATGTAAACATCTAGAATAGCGAGCGCTAATTAGTAAACATGCCACCTGAAAGAAAGCCACTGATATTATGAAATACCTGCAAGTTACCTAACTGATCGACTCTGGCAATAAATTCTAAGTGCAGAGACATGCGCAAGAAAACGGAATCACTATGAGGATTCAACAGGCCAGAAACTGAAAGAGCGATCAGTTAAGAGATCTAAGTGTTATGACATGCGCGAGACTACGGCAATATCGTGCGATTTCTGACGTCAGTACAAAGTAAACCAAAACAGCCAATAGAATTAAGTGTAACAACCACATATCTAAAGAGCGATAAACCTATAGGCCAGTAATTATTGACGTCACAAACCGGAGGTAATAAATATAACCAATGTTGCCGATCTCAGCGCAGACTGCCCGATCCCCTGAAGACGCCATGTATATGGCGAAACATGTCGGGGGGCAGTAATTAGGTTTTAGACAACAGCCGACCCTGATATTGTGTGCGAGCTACTGAGTAGCTGTTAGGCAGGACAATAAATGAATGCGCCGCCAATTGCGATCAAACAGACAGCTGTATAGGCAATGCAAGCAAACAGATAGTAGCCAGTGTAGCGCATTCACAGCCGATAGCTACAAAGTAGCAAGATACATTGTAGCAACAAGTCAGCAAGCCCAGAGCAAGCCAGCAAGCAGCATAGTTAGCAAAGTGCTATCAATACAGCTCAAAGAGCATATACAGAGACACATATAGAAAAGACAGGTAGCCATGCTATAGACTGCCACCACAACATAAGCAGAGAACATAAATGAATAAATATTAGTACAGCACACCACTGGTAGACTGTTGATAGTTTTAAATTTAGTAGGTTAGGATTAAGCATTCACTAAATATTTAAAAATAACTAATAAAAGTTAAATTTTAAGTAAGTTGAGACAAAATCACAACACACATGTCAAGAGCAGGCAACCAATAGTCATCTGACTAAATGTAAATACAGTTAAAGTGCCTCTACATGTGCAGGGTATTTAAGATTGTAAAATAAATAGGACAGAGTGCCTTCACTCCACATTCATCTAGTCATCATATGGAGCCCCAGATTAAGCTTCTGGAACCATTTTCTGGTGACCGTAAAAAGTTTCTTTCTTTTAAAGAAAACTGTAGGCTTTATTTCAGATTATTCCCCTGGTCATCCGGCTTTGAGAGCCAACGAGTGGGCATAGTTATCTCCCGATTACAGGGGAACCCCCAGGATTGGGCTTTTTCCTTGCCTTCCGACGCTAGTTGTCTCAGTTCTGTCGAGGGGTTCTTTCAGGCCCTGGGAATCTTGTATGATGAACCTGACAGGACCATGGCAGCTAAAACCGCTCTTAAAGCTTTGGTACAGGGAGGTCAACCTGCTGAAAAGTACTGCACTCAGTTCAGATGACGGTGTGTTCCCTCTGACTGGAATGAACCAGCCCTTAAAAGTCAGTTCAGGTCAGGTTTTTCCAAAAATCTTAAAAACCTATTAGTAAACTACCAGCTTCCTGAGACATTGGAGGAGACTATGACACTTGCTGTTCGACTTGACAGACGTGTTAGGGAGAGACAGCAGGAACGTTTGCTTTTCCCCAGGCAGTGGTTCAGCCAGAGGTTTGTCCTATGAGCAAAGACGATTTCTTTTCTGAGGAACCCATGTAGGTCGGGATGACTCATAGAGATCAGCATCACCGACAAGGGGCTTGTTTCTATTGTGGAGACTCAGACCATTTGATTAATCAGTGCTCCAAGAAACCTTCCTCCGGTAAGTCTACCAAGACAGGAGAGCTTAAGAACCAGGTATTTCCTAACGTGGTCAAGAGTAAGTTACTAGTACCTATTACTGTCTCCATGGGAAATAACAAATGTTCTGGGAAGGCTTTTATCGACTCTGGTTCTGCTGCCAACTTTATTGATCAGAAATTTGCATTAGGGTTGGGTATTCCGATTTTAACACTACCTACTCCCATCCACATCATGGCTATCGATTCCATGCCCCTGTTGGGTGGTACTGTAAAGTATTCCACCCCTGAGATATCCTTGACTGGGGGGGGGGGGTCACTCCGAAATATGCTCCATGTTGGTTCTTAAAAATTTACCAGTAGAGGTAGTATTGGGAATGCCTTAGCTCCAGTTACATAATCCCATTATAGACTGGACCAAGGAGGAACTGGTGAAATGGGGGGGGGGGGGCTGGATGCAGTTTGTGCTTGTCTGTGTTGCAAGCAGGGATCTCAGTAGAATCCGATACATTGCCTTTAGTCATAAAGGAATATATGGATGTATTCTCCTCCTCGAACCCCGAGTCGCTACCGTCCCATAGGTCTTACGATTGTGCCATTGAATTGGTAGAGGGTGCCAGGTTTCCCAAGGGACGCATCTATAATCTTTCTAGACCTGAATGCAAAGCCATGGAGGATTATGTTAAAGAGAGTCTCAGTAGACACATTAGGCCTTCTGTATCTCCTATGGTGGCAGGATTTTTCTTTGTCAAAAAGAAAGATGGAGGCCTCAGACCTTGTATCGATTATCGGGAGTTAAATTAGATTACGATTAAGAATTAATACTCCCTCCCGTTGATTCTCGATCTGTTTAATCAAGTTCTCTAAAATTGATTTGAAGAGGGCATATAACTTAAAGAGGACCTTAAACTAAACATCTAAACTAACTATACAGACATGGAGAACGGCGCCCAGGGATCTCCCTGCACTTACTGTTATACCTGGGTGCCGCTCCGTTCTCCCGGCATAGCCTCCGGTATCTTCATAGTTAGGCTCTACCCAGGGGAACCTGCCGGCCTCTCATTCTCCCATGCTGTAGCGCTGGCCAATCGCAGCGCTCAGCTCATAGCCTGAGAGAAAAAAAAGCCTCTCAGGCTATGAGCTGAGCGCTGCGATTGGCCAGCACTACAGCATGGGAGAATGAGATGCCCACAGGTTCCCCTGGGTGGAGCCTAACTATGAAGATACCGGAGGCTATACCGGGAGAACGGAGCGGCACCCAGGTATAACAGTAAGTGCAGGGAGATCCCTGGGCGCCACTCTCCATGTCTGTATAGTTAGTTTAGATGTTTTATTCTAGTGAAAGGTCCTCTTTAATTCGAATTAAGGAGGGAGACGAGTCGAAGACAGCTTTCAATACTCCAGCTGGACACCTTGAATATCTTGTAATGGCTTTTGGACTCAGCAATGCACCAGCGGTGTTCCAAAATTTTATGAATGATATTTTCAGAGAATTCTTGAGTAAATTCGTGATTGTCTACCTTGATGATGTTTTGATTTTTTCCCCTGATATTAAGAGTCATGTGTCTCATGTTAAACAAGTGTTGGAGTTTTTGAGGAAGAATAAATTGGCTGCTTAACAGGAGAAATGTGTTTTGGGGGTACAAGAGATTTTGTATCTCGGCTATGTTCTCACTCCTCACGCCTTTAAAATGGATCCTAGCAAGGTATTAGCAATTATGGACTGAGTAAGGCCATCGTCCTTAAAGGCCTTACAACTTTTTTAGGGTTTGCTGATTATTACCGTAGATTTATAAATCATTTTTCCATAATTGCTAGACCCTTGATTGACCTCACCAAAAAAGGGGCGGACCTGAATAACTGGTCTGTTGAAGCTACTGAAGCATTTGAAACTCTTAAAAAGGCCTTCAGTAGCGCTCCTGTTTTGATTCAGCCGGATCAAGAGAGACCTTTCATTGTGGAGGTGGATGCCTCCGAGGGCAGAGTAGGGGGAGTTCTCTCACAAGGCCCCTCTAGTCTTACCAATTTAAGGCCTTGTGCCTTCTTTTCCAGAAAATTTTCTCCAACCGAGAGAAATTATGACGTGGGGAATGTGAGGGCAATTACCCCTGCGTCTATGATTATGGGTTCCGAATTCGAATAGCGTAATGTGCACAGAGAAGGCTAATACACTCAATGGTTGCAATCAGTAATCTATTTTATTGTAAATTAGCCGACAATCTTATACCATAATTATTGGTAGACGCCCAACAGCCGTGCATCACATAAAACCACAAAGACAGAAGAAATGAAATATATTTATCAGAAAGAGGATCTCAAGCTTACAACAGCAGAAACTATCATTTATAAAAATAGAACAGGAAGGGGAAGGTTGTCAGCTGATCCCTTCCCCCCATTGTGCCTGCAAAGAGCTGACACTTGTCTAAAATTTTAATAACCTCTAATTGAACTCTGGTTCAGATAGATAAAGGATATACAAGATGGAGTTCTATCTCTCACAATTCCCCCATTTTGAGAAATCTGTGAACTGTTACCGCCCAAAGGTACTTCAGAACAAGCTAATACTATTCTGCCCTAAGGATTCCCTTTAGGGGGAACAGTACCAAGGATACTCTCAATAATCTCGATATTGTTTCCCCTTCTTACAAACTTTATTAATAAACATATCTATGTTGGAATGGAGTATTTTAAAGGTTGCAGGAGTAAGCCAGGGGATTGTACATAAGCCAGTGACATTTCTGAGCAACCACTTGTAAGCCTTATGCCCACAGCCCAAGAATATACTTTCTGGGACTGCAACCACCATACTATTAAACAACTGAGTTGTCAATTTGGCCAGTAGGACACCTTCTGCCAGTTTTGGTCCCTTTTCCTTACCCTCTGAGAAGCTAGAGGTTATTCCAGCAATTAAATCAACTAAGGTACGGTTGTTGCAAGCCAGATTCTTACCCTTTACAGCAGGGATGTCAAACTCGTGGCCCTCCAGCTGTTGCAAAACTACAACTCCCATTATGCCTGGGCATACTACAGCTATCAGGGAATGATGGGAGTTGTAGTTTTACAACATCTGGAGGGCCATGAGTTTGACATCCATGCTTTACAGGATCTATACCAACACACTGCACCAGGCTGTTCGGGTTAGAGTCATTGTAGCCAAATTTGTCATGAGGACTAAAAGACATACCTTTCGACTGTATTTGCAAACAATAACATTGTGTCCAACTTGGAAAGCATGACACATCACACCATTTGTTCTCATTCCAGGGGGTAGAGCTATAATCAACTGGTGGCCCTGATCTGTTTACCATGAGCCAGGGGGGCTCAGCCCATCCTGCAACGGGTAAGGGTGCTTCCCTGTTTTTAGTTTGGACTTAACCTACTTCATGCCTGTGAAAAGGATAGTAGAGTTGGCCATTTCAGTTAATTCAGAAAAACTGAGGGGCATGGCGAAATAAGGCATACTGGCTGAACTCATAGGACTGTGAGTACAGATCTAACAGTCTCTCAATTTTTATTCATTCCTTCAAACAGCACCTGATGGTGCCGTATCAAAGCATTATCCCATTTATCATTCAGTGAACGAAACACTGCTGACACGCTCAGGGTCCTGTCAGCAGAATGACCTTCATCCTGTGGCTCCAAGACTTTCTTACAGTGAGAAGCGTGAATGCAGTTGGGTTTTCCTTCAACCTTTACAGTGGTGTGGGTGGTCAACAGTACTTGAAAGGGACCATCGAATCTTGGAACTAGTCCTTTTCTCACATTCCTTTTTATCACCACTCAGTCCCCGGGCTGCAAGTTGTGAGTTCCTTCTACTGAGTCAGGATCTGCAAGTGAAGCAAACACCTGTTTATGCGTGTATTCTAGCCTTTTTGTGAGGGCCCGTATGTAACTGGTCAGACTGTCATTATTCATCTGCAGCTGCTGGGAAAAGTACAACCCTAACCTGGGGGCACTTCCAAACAGGATCTCAAATGGGGACAACCCTGTCCTCTTGTTTGGGGTAGTCCTTACTGAATATAGAGCCAGAGGCAAGCACTCTGTCCAGGGCCTCTAGATATCCCACATGGCCTATTATCCATTCAAGCATTCAACTCGGAAAGCTTGGATCACCCCTAATGCTTGCATAACTTCCCTCATCTCTTCAACTGTGAAATGAGAACCTCTATCTGACTCAATAACTTCAGGAACACCATACCTGCATATCAGTTCACTGACCAGTTTCTTTGCCGTATTCTTGGCATTTGCTTTGGCTATTGGGAAGGCTTCCGGCCAACCTGAAAAGAGATCAACACACACGAGAATGGATTCATACACTCCTACCTTTGGTAGTTGTATATAGTCTATCTGCAGTCTCTGAAACGGGTAAAGTGGCCTGGGGGTGTGCTTGCTTGGAGTCTTCACCACTTGACTGGGGTTATTCAGTGCACAGAAAAAAAAAACTGGAGCAATCCACCCTGTATTAACCCCACAAACCATGGCACCTTTTGATAGGGGAGTGGACCCGTGGGCCTCTTGAGCCATCATAGGATAGAGGGATATTGGTAGGCATATTTTCCCTGACACTTCCCAGAGTCCCTGCCTATTCGGCACTGCTCCTCTCTGAGTCCAGGAGCTCTTTTCTCATTCATCTACTTGTGCAAACAGTTTAATCAACACATCTTCAGACATGTGGTGAGGCTCCAGGATGCTGACAGGTATTACCTCGGGTTTCCAAGGCTTCTCTGCTGCCTCTTTTTCAGCCTCATCTGCCCTGTTGTTGCCCCTAGCCTCACGGGTTTGTTGTCTGGTATGTGCCTTAACCTTGACAATGGCTACTTTCTCTGGAAGCAGCAGTGGGTTCAGAAGGTTAGAAAGTCTCTAGCCCGCCATATGGGTCCATAGTCATGTGTAATACCAAAACCATACCTTGAATCTGTATAGATGTTCAGCCAATTTACACACCTCAGTGAGTGCCTTCAGCTCTGCCTCCTGCGCAGACATGTGTGGAGGGAGTGGTTCAGCAATGGCTACCTCATGCTGTGTGACCACTGCATATCCAGTGTGGAACCGGCCATCCTCTCCCATATTCCTGCTTCCATCTACAAAACACAAAAAATCAGGGTTATCAAGAGGTTTTTCATGAGAAAATCCAGACGTTTCTTGTTGCATCAACTGTATACAATCATGAGGAGCATTTTCAGCTAAATCAAACAAAAGGCTACCTGTGCTACCCTCCCCCATTTCTGAATCTGTCATTGGTAACAAAGTAGCAGGATTCAGAGTAGTACATCTTTTGAAAAAAATGAAGAGTGCACATTGTCTGAGTTGTCTAGTCATATAAATATGTTTTGGTTGCACTTGTGTGAGTATGTCCTGTGTGTTTGCACAACTGTATGTTTCGATCCCCCCCTTGCACTTCCTGAAATTCAAACTGATTGCTGAAGAGGAAATTGTGGGGAAGGGGGTATGTGTGGGTGCTATCTATACACAGAAACTGCCATGTCTTCACAGCTGCTCATTAATTTCATTGCCTGCACTGCCACGAATGCCCTGACACAGGAGGGTGCGCCGTGGGCAACAGGGTCTAACCTGGCTGACTGTGACCCTGAATTTCAGAACAGAACACGTTAAATTCCTCATCACATTTTGGCATACTCAGGGCTGGGGCTCAGGTTATGCACAGCTTCATTTGATGAAAATTATTCACTGCCTCTTCTGTCAGGTGAAATGGGTCAGATGACAGACAATCACACAGAGGCTGCATTAACATGGAGGCATTTCTAATCCAGGGGCGACAGTATGGCACCAGCCCCAAAAATACCCTTAGCCTTTGTGCATCTCTGGGCACTTGAATCCTTTTAACAACATCCCTTCTATCTGGGGTTTTCAAAATTGTCACCTTTTTAACTTCTCTCTGAACATGCACCATCCTGTAGCTGGAAAGGAAACAGTGGGGTTGCGTGAAAGCGCAATAAAAAGGACCACAGGGGGGCGCCAGTACCCTAAAATCTATGGTTATGAATGTGTAGAGCACAACGATAGAGGCTTATCCTTTTGTATACACTCACCGGATAATGTAGTTGTTGGTATACAATGGGTAAAAAATAGGTTGTTAGTAGTTAGGAAATAAGATAACAGTATTGATAAAATATATAAAATCAACTTATAAGATCCCAATAATGGGTTGTAAAATCAAATCAAAATTTTTATCAAAATTTTAGTGACTCACTTCACCCAGGAGGGTAATGTGGGATAAAGCTCAAGACACCCACATCACACCTCCTGCGCCTGGATCGCCAGTAGAATCTCAGAAACGAACAGTGATCACTCTGGAGTCCTATGTTCTTTCTTTCAATCTTTTATTTCAAAGCCAGGGTGGGGGAGTGAGGAGCTCGACGCGTTTCGGGGCCTCTTAATGGGTCCCCTTCATCAGGAGCTGACAGGCAGCCCCTTAACTGGGTTTATTCTTTAGTAACAATTGAGTAACAACAGTACTGTCTTATCTTTAGTTTAACCAGCTCAGATTCATGGACAAAAACTGTTTCTCCCATAAATCCCACAGCTGGTACATATCAAGGGGTTAACTGATAAGGCTGCAAGAAACTCTTTCCTACTCTTTCTCTCACTCTGCATCCCGGTCTTGTTTGGTATGATCCCCATGGTCTGTCTCAGTCCAATCTCAGGATTTGGGTCTGGCTCACAAGGCACTTTAACACCCCAAATCCTGATTTACATTTGCCGGCCGGGCTTCCCCTAGGTCCTCCTCCCTCGGATTATAATCCTTCTGCTACACTCTAATTAAAACGTACCCTAGGTGTCACGGAATGTGTACAGGAAACAAGACAACACAAAATGAATAAACGACTCACTGGATCCAAAACTAAGGAACAAAAAGGGAGACCCCTGCATCAGACCTGGCACTCTCCCTGACTGCTCAGCCTATGCGAAAATCCCAATGGTAGATGATCGCATATCCTCGTACCTCGACTGTATAACACCTGAACACCCTATAATAGCGAGGGGAAACGACCACCGGCTCCCTACACTAGATACGGAGGGAGTCAGGGTCACCTGGGATCCAGCAAATAGAAAAACACAAATTAATGCACAACACTTAACTTGTAGAAGACTGGGAAGTAGGATCAGCATGCACACACACTCCAGGAAGTAATATAAACCGCAAACTGATGCACTATGGGGAGGAATTTAAAGGGATGCAATCAGTACAACTACATGTCAGCTGAGAGAGGCTAACGAGAGGAGGAACTGAAAGCAAAACAAAGGGAGCTCAAGGAGGAGGTTCTGAAAGGCATCTGTCAGAGCTTCTCAGATGTCTGGTGGTGACAGTACCCCTCCTTCTACGAGTGGACTCCGGACACTCAGAGCCCACCTTCTCAGGATGGGACCTATGGAAAGCCCTGATGAGACGAGTGGCCTTAATGTCCGTCACTGGGACCCACATCCTCTCCTCAGGACCATAACCCTCCCAATGAACGAGGTACTGGAAAGAACCGTGGACAACACGAGAATCCACAGACCTTGAGACCTGAAATTCAAGATTACCATCAACCATAATCGGAGGAGGAGGCAAAGACGAGGGTACAATGGGTTGGACATAAGGTTTTAATAAGGACTTATGAAAAACATTATGGATCTTCCAAGTCTGAGGAAGATCAAGACGGTAGGCAACAGGATTGATGACAAGATTTTGTAAGGTCCAATAAACTTAGGACCCAACTTCCAGGAGGGAACCTTCAATTTGATATTCTTAGTAGACAACCACACCAGATCACCAACATTCAGGTCCGGACCAGGCACACGTCTCTTATCTGCCACACACTTATATCTCTCACTCATGCTCTTTAGATTATACTGAATCTTTTGCCAAATAGATGACAAAGACGAGGAGAATCTGTCCTCATCAGGTAAACCAGAAGACCCCTCTCCCGAGAATGTCCCAAACTGCGGATGAAACCCATATGCACCAAAAAATGGTGACTTATCAGAGGACTCCTGACGACGGTTATTTAAAGCAAACTCAGCAAGGGACAAAAAAGAACACCAATCCTCCTGATTCTCCGCCACAAAACAGCGCAGATATGTCTCCAGATTCTGATTGACGCGCTCTGTCTGGCCATTCAACTGCGGGTGGAAAGCAGAAGAGAATGACACCCGAACCCCCAAGCGAGAACAGAAAGCCTTCCAGAATCTGGAAACAAACTGCGTGCCCCTATCAGAGACTATGTCTGAAGGAATACCATGCAATTTGACAATGTGATCAATAAATGCGTGCGCCAGCGTCTTAGCATTGGGCAAGCCAGGAAAAGGGATGAAATGCACCATTTTGCTAAAACGGTCCACCACCACCAGAATCACAGTCTTCCCCGAGGAACGAGGCAGGTCCGTAATGAAGTCCATGGACAGATGGGTCCAAGGACGGGAAGGAATGGGTAAGGGAAGGAGAGGACCTGATGGCCGTGAATGAGGGACTTTGGCACGAGCGCAGGTCTCGCAGGCTGTCACAAAACCCTCAACCGACTTACGAAGCGCCGGCCACCACAATCTCCGAGCGATGAGATCCACTGTGGCTCTTGCCCCCGGGTGCCCAGCAAGGACCGTATCGTGGTGTTCCTTAAAAATCTTGTGTCTTAAAGCGAGAGGCACAAACAACCTCCCAGGAGGACAAAGATCAGGAGCCTCTGACTGGGCTGCCTGCACCTCTGCCTCCAATTCAGGAAAAAGAGCAGAGACCACCACACCTTCAGCCAAAATGGGACCCGGGTCTTCAAAATTCCCACCTCCCGGAAAACAACGTGACAGGGCATCTGCCTTCACATTCTTAACCCCAGGGCGGAACGTGACAACAAAATTAAACCTAGAAAAGAACAAAGACCATCTGGCCTGTCTCGGGTTCAGACGCTTGGCTGACTCCAAGTAGGCCAGATTTTTATGGTCAGTAAACACGGTAATAGGGTGTCTGGCTCCCTCTAGCTAATGGCGCCATTCCTCAAAAGCCAACTTGATGGCCAACAACTCCCTATCTCCCACATCGTAATCTCTCTGCGGAGGAGAGTTTCTTCGAGAAAAAGGCACACAGTCGCCATTTGGCAGGAGAGGAACCTTGAGACAAGACCGCACCCACACCCACCTCAGAAGCATCAACCTCAACTATGAAGGGTAGAGAAATATCAGGTTGTACCAAGATGGGAGCGGAAGCAAAACTCTCTAGTCATATCAGTGAGTGGTTTAACAACAGAGGAATAATTCAAAATAAACTTCCTGTAATAATTGGCAAAGCCCAAAAAACGCATCAGCGCCTTCTGATTTTCAGGAAGCTCCGACTCAAGCACAGCGCGGACCTTCTCAGGGTCCATGCAAAAACCAGAAGCGGAGAGAAGAAACCCCAGAAATTGAATTTCTGGAACCGCAAACACACATTTTTCCAGTTTTGCGTACAATTTATTCTCCCGCAGGATGAGCAAGACCTGACGTAAGTGTTCATTATGAGTTTTGAAATCAGGAGAAAAAATCAAAATGTCATCCAAATACACTAATACAAATTTCCCCATTAAATGATAAAAAATGCTGTTCACAAAAAGCTGAAAAACGGCTGGAGCATTCATCAAACCAAAAGGCATAACCAAATTCTCAAAATGGCCCTCAGGGGTATTGAAGGCTGTCTTCCATTCTTCTCCTTCTCTGACCCTGAACAGGTTGTATGCCCCTCTTAGATCTAATTTGGAAAAAACTTTAGCCCCAACAATCTGGTTAAACAGGTCCGGGATCAGAGGAAGCGGATAAGGGTCACGAATTGTGATACTGTTCAGCTCCCTGAAATCCAGACAAGGTCTTAAAGAACCATCTTTTTTCTTAACAAAGAAAAAAACCAGCGGCAACAGGTGACTTCGAGGGTCGTATGTGTCCTTTTCTCAGACTCTCAGAGATATAAGCACGCATAGCGACCCTTTCAGGTTGGGAGAGATTGTATAAACGAGATTTAGGCAGCTTGGCGCCTGGGATGAGATTAATAGGGCAATCGTACTCCCTGTGCGGGGGCAAATCCTGAACTCCGCTCTCAGAGAAGACATCCGAAAATTCAGAGAGAAAAGAAGGTACAGTCTTAGTAGAAACCTCAGAAACAGATGTCGTGAGGCAATTCTCTCTGCAAAAGTCACTCCAACCATTTATTTGCCTCGCTTGCCAATCAATGGTGGGGTTATGTTTAGTGAGCCAGGGTAGCCCCAACACTAGAGGAGTAGGCAATCCGCTAAGGACGAAACATGACACATCCTCAACATGAGCATCACTCACAATTAAACGGATATTGTGAACTATGACCTTTAATGATTTCTGAGAAAGTGGAGCGGAATCAATAGCAAAAACAGGAATATCCTTTCCCAAAGTGCATACCTGGAAACCATGAGTTATCGCAAATTGATTATCAATGAGATTGACAGCTGCTCCACTATCTACAAAAATCTCACAAAAAATGTTCTTGCTCTCTAGCGCCACCCTGGCAGGCAGGAAAAAACGGGAACTACAAGCAAACGCAAAACCTTCAATTTCCGCCTCAACCCTGCCAATGTTAACAGATGGAACATTTTTAAAGGATTTTTTCCTTTTTGTTTCTTTATTATTCTCAAAAGACTGTCTGAATCTCCTAGAGGGACAAACATTTGCCAAATGATTTATACCTCCACAACAAAAACAAACCTTCCCATGCGGGCTGAATCATTGTCAGAGGCAATCAACCCCAGCTGCATGGGCTCCTGCTCAGAAGGGGTTGACAGCGACTGAGACTCCTGCGCACTGAATGAGAACACTGCACTGTCCTGGGATTGAGTATGACAGGAAGGAGTGATCTCTCCTCTCTCTCTAAGACGCCTGTCAATACGAACGGCCCGAGACATGGCAGAGTCCAAGGAGGTGGGCCTCTCATGAAAGGCAAATGCATCTTTCAATCCCTCTGAAAGACCATGGCAAAATTGACTTCGGAGTGCAGCATCATTCCAACCAGTATCAGCTGCCCATCTCCGAAATTCTGAGCAGTATATCTCTGCGGATTGTTTACCCTGGCATAACAGACGTAGTCTAGACTCAGCCAAAGCAATACGATCCGGATCAATATATATCTGACCCAGGGCTAAAAAGAATTCATCCACTGAATGGAGGGGCCGTGTCCCCACCGGCAGCGAAAAGGCCCACGACTAAGCGTTACCCCTGAGCAGCGATATAATGATCCCCACCCTCCGTTCCTCATCACCAGAGGAATGGGGAAGAAGGCGAAAATGGAGTTTGCAAGCCTCTCTAAAACGCACCAAATTCTCACTACCCCCGGAGAACGTATCCGGGAGCGAGATCTTAGGTTCAGAACAAACTCCATGAACGCAAGCTGAACCGGTCACGCGAAACTGAGAGAGTCTTACGGAGATCTGCTACCTCCAATGAAAGACCCTGAAAGCGTTCAGTCAAAAGTGAAACCGGATCCATGCTTGAGACGGTTTTGGCGGTTTATAATGTCACGGAATGTGTACAGGATACAAGACAACACAAAATGAATAAACGACTCACTGGATCCAAAACTAAGGAACAAAAAGGGAGACCCCTGCATCAGACCTGGCACTCTCCCTGACTGCTCAGCCTATGCGAAAATCCCAATGGTAGATGATCGCATATCCTTGTACCTCGACTGTATAACACCTGAACACCCTATAATAGTGAGGGGACACGACCACCGGCTCCCTACACTAGATACTGAGGGAGTCAGGATCACCTGGGATCCAGCAAATAGAAAAACACAAATGAATGCACAACACTTATCTTGTAGAAGACTGGGAAGTAGGATCAGCATGCACACACTCTCCAGGAAGTAATATAAACCGCAAACTGATGCACTATGGGGAGGAATTTAAAGGGATGCAATCAGTACAACTACATGACAGCTGAGAGAGGCTAACGAGATGAGGAACTGAAATAAAAAAAAAAGGAAGCTCAAGGAGGAGGTTCTGAAAGGCATCTGTCAGAGCTTCTCAGATGTCTGGTGGTGACACTAGGTCCTCCTCATTCAGACAGTCCTTCTGGTTCACCTAGTCAGGACTTACACACAGACCACCCTGGGGACCCACCAGGTCTATAATAACCCCAAGACGGGGTGTCCCTTACAAGTATACAGCTCTCTGTCTCCATATGTTCTCTATCTCAGCGAACAGTTCATACGGGTTCTGCAGCAGTAATTATTGCATGTACATTTAACCAAAACACCCCTCACTCCCTGAGAGGGATGGCAGTAACAACCGGACTTGATGAGTTGCAACTAGGGATGAGCGAACCCGAACTGTATAGTTCGGGTTCGTACCGAATTTTGGGGTGTCCGTGACACGGACCCGAACCCGAACATTTTCGTAAAAGTCCGGGTTCGGGTTCGGTGTTCGTCGCTTTCTTGGCGCTGTTTGAAAGGCTGCAAAGCAGCCAATCAACAAGTGTCAGACTACTTGCCCCAAGAGGCCATCACAGCCATGCCTACTATTGGCATGGCTGTGATTGGCCAGTGCAGCATGTGACCCAGCCTCTATTAAAGCTGGAGTCACATAGCGCCGCACGTCACTCTGCTCTGATCAGTGTAGGGAGAGGTTGCAGCTGCGACTGTTAGGGCGAGATTAGGCAGTGATTAACTCCTCAAAAACACTTAATTCAGTGATCAGCTGTGGATCATTGAATTGCTGCTATTTAATTGCTCACTGTTTTTAGGCTGCCCAGAGCGTTTTTCAGTCACTTTTTTCTGGGGTGATCGGCGGCCATTTTGTGTCTTGTGGTGCGCCAGCACAAGCTGCCACCAAGTCCATTTAAACATCAATAGTGTGGTTATTTTTTTGCTATATCCTACATCAGGGGCTTGGCTGTACTTGCTATTTTATTGAGGGGTGAAATACAATTGCCAAAATAGCATTACCCTAAATCTGGTGTTTCAGCTGTGGCCAGCCAATTGTAATACTGTCTGCTGTCTGGCAAAGGATATATTTTTGTTCTGGGTTGAAATACAATTCCCAACTTAGCAATTCCCTAAATCAGTGGCTTCTGCTGTATCAGGCCTACTTTAAATCTATCCATAAAAGGGTATATTAGATTGAAGGTGCGGATGGTGTCATCCTCAATAACTTCACATGCTACCGTGCATTTCCAAGTTTAATTCTGTTCCTAAACATATACCTGTCACCCAGCGCCTAAATAATAGTCCTAAAATTTATATTCAGCTAAATCTGTGTTTATTGCTGAGGCTGGTCAATTCATTTAGTGTCCGCCAAAGCACAGTTTTTGTTCTGGATTGAAATACAATTCCCAACTCAGCAATTCCCTAAATCAGTTGTTTCTGCTGTATCAGGCCTACTTTAAATCTATCCATAAAAGGGTATATTAGATTGAAGGTGCAGATACGGTCATTCTCAATAACTTCACACACACGCTACCGTGCATTTCCAAGTCTAATTCTGTCCGTAAACGTATACCTGTCACCCAGCGCCTAAATAATAGGCCTCAAATTTATATTCAGCTAAATCTGTGTTTATTGCTGAGGCTGGTCAATTCATTTAGTGTCCGCCAAAGCACAGTTTTTGTTCTGGGTTGAAATACAATTCCCAACTTAGCAATTCCCTAAATCAGTTGTTTCTGCTGTATCAGGTCTACTTTAAATCTATCCATAAAAGGGTATATTAGATTGAAGGTGCAGATAGGGTCATTCTCAATAACTTCACACGCTACCGTGCATTTCCAAGTTTAATTCTGTCTGTAAACGTATACCTGTCACCCAGTGCCTAAATAATAGGCCTCACATTTATATTCAGCTAAATCTGTGGTTATTTCTGTAGCTGGTCAAGTTATTTAGTGTCCGTCAAAGCACCGTTTTTGTTCTGGGTTAAAATACAATTCCCAACTTAGCAATCCCCTAAATCAGTGGTTTCTGCTGTATCAGACCTACTTTAAATCTATCCATAAAAGGGTATATTAGATTGAAGGTGCAGATAGGGTCATTCTCAATAACTTCACACACACGCTATCGTGCATTTCCAAGTCTAATTCTGTCCGTAAACGTATACCTGTCACCCAGCGCCTAAATAATAGGCCTCAAATTTATAGTCAGCTAAATCTGTCGTTACTGCTGTGCCTGTATTAGTGTAATACGGTACCTAAATAGATAGCCAGATAGTGCTAGGTGTCTGTAAAAAAAAGGCCTGAATTTGAATTCAATACATTGGGCCAAATAATATTTTTGTTGTTGTGGTGAACGATAACAATGAGGAAAACATCTAGTAAGGGACGCGGACATGGTCGTGGTGGTGTTAGTGGACCCTCTGGTGCTCGGAGAGGACGTGGCCGTTCTGCCACAGCCACACGTCCTAGTGTACAAACTACCTCAGGTCCCAGTAGCCACCAGAATTTACAGCGATGGGGCCCAATGCCGTTCTAAGGATGGTAAGGCCTGAGCAGGTACAGGCATTAGTCAATTGGGTGGCCGACAGTGGATCCAGCACGTTCGCATTATCTCCCACCCAGTCTTCTGCAGAAAGCGCACAGATGGCGCCTGAAAACCAAGCCCATCAGTCTGTCACATCACCCCCATGCATATCAGGGAAACTGTCTGAGCCTTAAGTTATGCAGCAGTCTCTTATGCTGTTTGAAGACTCTGCTGGCAGGGTTTCCCAAGGGCATCCACCTAGCCCTTCCCCAGCGGTGGAAGACATAGAATGCACTGACGCACAACCACTTATGTTTCCTGATGATGAGGACATGGGAATACCACCTCAGCACGTCTCTGATTATCACAAACACAGGTGCCAACTGCTGCTTCTTTCTGCAGTGTGCAGACTGAACAGGAGGTCAGGGAGGAAGACTGGGTGGAAGACGATGCAGAGGACGATGAGGTCCTAGACCCCACATGGAATGAAGGTCGTGCCACTGACTTTCAGAGTTTGGAGGAAGAGGCAGTGGTGAGACCGAGCCAGCAGCATAGCAAAAGAGGGAGCGCTGGGAAAAAGCAGAACACCCGCCGCCAAGAGACTCCGCCTGCTACTGACCGCCGCCATCTGGGACCGAGCACCCCAAAGGCAGCTTCAAGGAGTTCCCTGGCATGGCACTTCTTCAAACAATGTGCTGACGACAAGACCCGAGTGGTTTGCACGCTGTGCCATCAGAGCCTGAAGCGAGGCATTAACGTTCTGAACCTTAGCACAACCTGCATGACCAGGCACCTGCATGCAAAGCATGAACTGTAGTGGAGTAAACACCTTAAAAACAAGGAAGTCACTCAGGCTCCCCCTGCTACCTCTTCTGCTGCTGCCGCCTCGGCCTCTTCTGCTGGTGCCGCCTCGGCCTCTTCCTCCGCCTCTGGAGGAACGTTGGCACCTGCCGCCCAGCAAACAGGGGATGTACCACCAACACCACCACCTCCGTCACCAAGCATCTCAACCATGTCACACGGCAGCGTTCAGCTCTCCATCTCACAAACATTTGAGAGAAAGCGTAAATTCCCACCTAGCCACCCTCGATCCCTGGCCCTGAATGCCAGCATTTCTAAACTACTGGCCTATGAAATGCTGTCATTTAGGCTGGTGGACACAGAAAGCTTCAAACAGCTCCTGTCACTTGCTGTCCCACAGTATGTTGTTCCTAGCCGGCACTACTTCTCCAAGAGAGCCGTGCCTTCCCTGCACAACCAAGTATCCGATAAAATCAAGTGTGCACTGCGCAACGCCATTTGTGGCAAGGTCCACCTAACCACAGATACGTGGACCAGTAAGCACGGCCAGGAACGCTATATCTCCCTAACTGCACACTGAGTAAATGTAGTGGCAGCTGGGCCCCAGGCGGAGAGCTGTTTGGCGCACGTCCTTCCGCCGCCAAGGATCACAGGGCAACATTCTTTGCCTCCCGTTGCCACCTCCTCCTACTCAGCTTCCTTCTCCTCTTCTTCCACCTGCTCATCCAGTCAGCCACCCACCTTCACCACCAACTTCAGCACAGCCCGGGGTAAACGTCAGCAGGCCATTCTGAAACTCATATGTTTGGGGGACAGGCCCCACACTGCACAGGAGTTGTGGCGGGGTATAGAACAACAGACTGACGAGTGGTTGCTGCCGGTGAGCCTCAAGCCCGGCCTGGTGGTGTGCGATAATGGGCGAAATCTCGTTGCAGCTCTGGGACTAGCCGGTTTGACGCACATCCCTTGCTTGGCACATGTGCTGAATTTGGTGGTGCAGAAGTTCATTCACAACTACCCCGACATGTCAGAGCTGCTGCATAAAGTGCGGGCCGTCTGTTCGCGCTTCCGGCGTTCACATCCTGCCGCTGCTCACCTGTCTGCGCTACAGCGTAACTTCGGCCTTCCCGCTCACCGCCTCATATGCGACGTGCCCACCAGGTGGAACTCCACCTTGCACATGCTGGACAGACTGTGCGAGCAGCAGCAGGCCATAGTGGAGTTTCAGCTGCAGCACGCACGGGTCAGTCGCACTGCGGAACAGCACCACTTCACCACCAATGACTGGGCCTCCATGCGAGACCTGTGTGCCCTGTTGCGCTGTTTCAAGTACTCCACCAACATGGCCAGTGGCGATGACGCGGTTATCAGCGTTACAATACCACTTCTATGTCTCCTTGAGAAAACACTTAGGGCGATGATGGAAGAGGAGGTGGCCCAGGAGGAGGAGGAGGAGGAGACAGAGGGGTCATTTTTAGCACTTTCAGGCCAGTCTCTTCGAAGTGACTCAGAGGGAGGTTTTTTGCAACAGCAGAGGCCAGGTACAAATGTGGCCAGCCAGGGCCCACTACTGGAGGACGAGGAGGACGAGGATGAGGAGGAGGTGGAGGAGGATGAGGATGAAGCATGGTCACAGCGGGGTGGCACCCAACGCAGCTCGGGCCCATCAGTGGTGCGTGGCTGGGGGGAAACGCAGGACGATGACAATACGCCTCCCACAGAGGACAGCTTGTCCTTACCCCTGGGCAGCCTGCACACATGAGCGACTACATGCTGCAGTGCCTGCGCAACGACAGCAGAGTTGCCCACATTTTAACGTGTGCGGACTACTGGGTTGCCACCCTGCTGGATCCACGGTACAAAGACAATGTGGCCACCTTACTTCCTGCACTGGAGCGTGATAGGAAGATGCGCGAGTACAAGCGCACGTTGGTAGACGCGCTACTGAGAGCATTCCCAAATGTCATAGGGGAACAAGTGGAAGCCCAAGGGCAAGGCAGAGGAGGAGCAAGAGGTCGCCAAGGCAGCTGTGTCACGGCCAGCTCCTCTGAGGGCAGGGTTAGCATGGCAGAGATGTGGAAAAGTTTTGTCAACACGTCACAGCTAACTGCACCACCACCTGATACGCAACGTGTTAGCAGGAGGCAACATTTCACTAACATGGTGGAACAGTACGTGTGCACACCCCTCCACGTACTGACTGATGGTTTGGCCCCATTCAACTTCTGGGTCTCTAAATTGTCCACGTGGCCAGAGCTAGCCTTTTATGCTTTGGAGATGCTGGCCTGCCCGGCGGCCAGCGTTTTGTCTGAACGTGTATTCAGCACGGCAGGGGGCGTCATTACAGGCAAACGCAGCCGCCTGTCTACAGCCAATGTGGACAAGCTGACGTTCATAAAAATGAACCAGGCATGGATCCCACAGGACCTGTTCATCCCTTGTGCAGATTAGACATTAACTACCTCCCCTTAACCATATATTATTGTACTAATATTAATATTTTACACAGATTTAGCTATATTAGAGCATCTCAACAGAAATAAGCAAATAACGCCATATCAGCATGGCTTCGTGAGGGATCGGTCATGTCAGACTAATTTAATCAGTTTCTATGAGGAGGTAAGTTCTAGACTTGACAGCGGCGAATCAATGGATGTCGTATATCTGGACTTCTCCAAAGCATTTGACACTGTACCACATAAAAGGTTAGTATATAAAATGAGAATGCTCGGACTGGGAGAAAACATCTGTATGTGGGTAAGTAACTGGCTCAGTGATAGAAAACAGAGGGTGGTTATTAACGGTACACACTCAGATTGGGTCACTGTCACTAGTGGGGTACCTCAGGGGTCAGTATTGGGCCCTATTCTCTTCAATATATTTATTAATGATCTTGTAGAAGGCTTGCATAGTAAAGTATCAATTTTCGCAGATGACACTAAACTGTGTAAAGTAATTTACACTGATGAGGACAGTATACTACTACAGAGGGATCTGGATAGACTGGAGGCTTGGGCAGATAAGTGGCAGATGGGGTTTAACACTGATAAATGTAAAGTTATGCACATGGGAAGGAAAAATGCAAGTCAACCGTACATACTAAATGGTAAAACACTCGGTAACACTGACATGGAAAAGGATCTAGGAATTTTAATAAACAGCAAACTAAGCTGCAAAAACCAGTGTCAGGCAGCTGCTGCCAAGGCCAACAAGATAATGGGTTGCATCAGAAGGGGCATAGATTCCCGTGATAAGAACATAGTCCTACCACTTTACAAATCGCTAGTCAGACCACACATGGAGTACTGTGTACAGTTCTGGGCTCCTGTAAACAAGGCAGACATAGCAGAGCTGGAGAAGGTCCAGAGGAGGGCAACTAAAGTAATAACTGGAATGGGGCAACTACAGTACCCTGAAAGATTATCAAAATTAGAGTTATTCACTTTAGAAAAAAGACGACTGAGGGGAGATCTAATTAATATGTATAAATATATCAAGGGTCAGTACAGAGATCTATCCCATCAGCTATTTATCCCCAGGACTGTGACTGTGACGAGGGGACATCCTCTGCGTCTGGAGGAAAGGAGGTTTGTACACAAACATAGAAAAGGATTCTTTACGGTAAGAGCAGTGAGAATATGGAACTCTCTGCCTGAGGAGGTGGTGATGGTGAGTACAATAAAGGAATTCAAGAGGGGCCTGGACGTATTTCTGGAGCTTAATAATATTACAGGCTATAGCTACTAGAGAGGGGTCTTCCTCTGGATCAACTTGCGGGATAACAGGCCGAACTGGATGGACAAATGTCTTTTTTCGGCCTTATGTACTATGTTACTATGTTACTATGTTACTCCAGGGCACTTCCTCATTCAATCCTATTTTTATTTTCACTTTACCATTATATTGCGAGGCAACCCAAAGTTGAATGAACCTCTCCTCTGTCTGGGTGCCGGGGCCTAAATATATGCCAATGGACTGTTCCAATGTTGGGTGACGTGAAGCCTGATTCTCTGCTATGACATGCAGACTGATTCTCTGCTGACATGAAGCCAGATTCTCTGTTACGGGACCTCTCTCCTCTGCCTGGGTGCCTGGGCCTAAATATATGACAATGGACTGTTACAGTGGTGGCTGACGTGAAGCCTGATTCTCTGCTATGACATGCAGACTGATTCTCTGCTGACATGAAGCCAGATTCTCTGTTACGGGACCTCTCTCCTCTGCCTGGGTGCCTGGGCCTAAATATATGACAATGGACTGTTACAGTGGTGGTTGACATGAAGCCTGATTCTCTGCTATGACATGCAGACTGATTCTCTGCTGACATGAAGCCAGATTCTCTGTTACGGGACCTCTCTCCTCTGCCTGGGTGCCTGGGCCTAAATATATGACAATGGACTGTTACAGTGGTGGCTGACGCGAAGCCTGATTTTCTGCTATGACATGCAGACTGATTCTCTGCTGACATGAAGCCAGATTCTCTGTTATGGGACCTCTCTCCTCTGCCTGGGTGCCTGGGCCTAAATATATGACAATGGACTGTTACAGTGGTGGCTGACGTGAAGCCTGATTCTCTGCTATGACATGCAGACTGATTCTCTGCTGACATGAAGCCAGATTCTCTGTTACGGGACCTCTCTCCTCTGCCTGGGTGCCTGGGCCTAAATATATGACAATGGACTGTTACAGTGGTGGCTGACGTGAAGCCAGATTCTCTGCTATGGGACCTCTCTCCAATTGATATTGGTAAATTTTTATTTATTTTATTTTTATTCATTTCCCTATCCACATTTGTTTGCAGGGTATTTACCTACATGTTGCTGCCTTTTGCAGCCTTCTAGCTCTTTCCTGGGCTGTTTTACAGCCTTTTTAGTGCCAAAAAGTTCGGGTCCCCATTGACTTCAATGGGGTTCGGGTTCGGGACGAAGTTCGGGTCGGGTTCGGATCCCGAACCCGAACATTTCCGGGAAGTTCGGCCGAACTTCTCGAACCCGAACATCCAGGTGTTCGCTCAACTCTACATATGAGTTGTTTCTGTAAACTCCAGATTCAGGGTAATATATTTTGAGTTTTGTTTGGCTGTTAACCCTTGATGTGTGGCAGAAAATATTAAAATCTAAAAAAAAAACTAAAAAAATGTTGGCAAAAAACGGCACGGTCGTGTGCATGAGGCCTAACTGTCATGTTTTGTTTTTTGCTAATGTGTATGGACAGAGATAGGGAACCTTGCCCAGAAATGTCCCTTAGGAGAGGTTTCTTAAAGGGGTTGGGTACTTTTAACCAAGTATGTCTCCTTGTTTGCCAAGTCCTGTGTGCTGTCTACACAGAGGTCCTGTCAATAAAATGGCTGCTGATGGAGTGTCATGTGGCCAGGCAAATCGCCTTTCATGTGATGGTACCTCCATTCAGGAGGAGACTGAGTGAACACATGACCATCCATTAACGGCCATATTATGGTCAGCACCTCTATGTGGACAGCACAATTTGCTTAAAAAAAGAGATATATTGCTTATGAAATATAGCAAACAGAATATCTACAAAGGCTATATTAGTCAGTGTCATATTCATCTTACAAACACATTGGTCACAAGTATCCAGAAAGTGGACAACCCCTTTTAATGAGCATTGCTAAGGCACATCCGTCTTCCTAATACAGTACAGTGTTGTGCTGACTGGGGAAGACAGGCTGAGATGAGAATTGCTGGGCGGCTGCCCTCACTGCTCCCTCACATAGTGGAGAATAGATTAATATCTGTACTCTAAATATATATTTCTCTTCCTGCTGTTTCTTACTGATCAGCGTGGCCTGCATTGTCAGTGAGTTCTTCTGTATTCCCGATGCGCTGAGTAATTAACCAGCCGCCGGGAGACACGTGTCAGAGTGCAGTAACCTATCACTATTGTCAATACAGGGAGGCGGGGGAAGTTGTTCTACAGTATATAAGGACAGTTATATAATACAGGGTGACCCACGAAAAAGTAGCCTGTCTCCAATATCTCCAAATCAAACTGCCTAATAGTAAATCTGTCTTGGTTGTCCATAGCAACCAATCAAAGATCAACTTTAATTTTTTCAGAACCCTGTAGGAATTGAATGCTGAGCTCTGATTAGTTGCCATGGGCAACTAGCACAGAGTTACTATTAGGCATTTTGGTTTGGAGATATTGAAGGCGGGCTACCTTTTTGTGGGCCACCCTGTATAACTAAGAGGGGGATAGAAAAAGCAATACTGTCACTGAGTTTTTACGTTTTGCACAATAAAAACTCTTTTTTTTTAAAAGAAGAAAATGTTTTTGCATCGCGGCATCCCAAGAGAAATAGTGATTTCTGACTCCTCATCCTCAGATTTGGACTCGGAGGCAGGGTCTGTAGATTCAGACGATTCATCCAGATCCAACTCTGAGTTCAAACTTTATCTATTTTCTTCTGAGGACACCAGATAGCTTATTAAAGCCAAACCACTATGACTGATCCCATGGATAGGAAGGTGGGTGCATGCCTTATAAGATCCTGAGATGCTATGGCGGCCTTGTTTAAAGAGGAACTTTTGTCAGTTTTTAGTTTATAAAAGCGATACCTCACACTGTAGCCCATGTTCCCTAGATGTCATATCGCAAATTTTTTTCTTGATATGTTCTTCTTTTGCGCCGCTGTGCCCCTCGTTCTGTTTAGGTGCCCTGTATGCTAATTAATAGCATCGGAACAGGGAGGAGGAGACATCAGCTTTTTTCAGTGGGCGTCTCTACTATCTGGCTGTGGCGCTGTCCAATCACAGCGGAGCGCGTCACAGCCATTAGGAAAAAAACTGCTAATTTTCTCCCTGGCTGCGACGCGCTCCGCTGTGATTGGACAGCGGCGAAAAAAAACAGAAGTCCGGAAAAAGTATATTTTTTTTGTTTAACACCAAAACCACTGAGTCTTCTAAACAATGACGTCAGGGAGCGGAGTCTTGCAGCCGAGCCGGATGCAGGCTGTGTGAGGAGCTCTGCTGTGGACCGAGCCCTTCTTGAGCAATTATAAGCATTTTTCACAGCTAAAAATGGGTAAAATACCAGCTAGCCAGGGCGATCTAGATAAATTCATCAGAAGAACGGACACGAGATCCGAATCCAAAATGGCACCCATGTGGCGCGCGGGCTTGTTGGAGGAGAAGGAAGCTGAATCAGAGGGAGATGGAGACAGTGAACAAGAGGAGAATAGCTTGCCAGAGGACTTACCTCTTTCCAGGTCCTTCATGAAGGATCTTTTACAGGAGTCTCTAGAGCCGCTCCGCCGCAATCTGTCCGAAATTAAGAAGGACATGCATCAACTACATGACAGAGTGGAGGAAGTTGAGACGGCACAACAGGCTATTTTATGCTTTGGTGAACAGGTTTCACACAGCCTGGATGACACGCAGGCTCATGTTAATTATATATACTCCCTGGTGGAAGATCAGGATAACCGGGGAAGGAGAAATAATATATGCCTAAAGGGAGTACCAGAGTCAGTGCCTCAGGACGTTCTGCTACAGGAGGTGACTCAATTGTTTACCCGCTTAGTTCCAGACGCCCAACCTGATTTTTCGCAATGGACAGAATTCACAGAGCTCTTTGTCCAGTGCCAAGACCACAGGATCCCCCCAGGGATTTGATCTGCCGGTTATCAAGCTTTACAGCAAAATAAGCTATCCTGGCAGCTGCTCGCACTAATAAAACGGAAGAAATCGAGGGCTCTATAATATCGCTGTATCAAGACCTCTCTCCAATGACCCTGCAGAAACGGCGTCACTTAAAACCATTTTTGGAGGTTTTACTGCAGAAAAAGTTAACCTACCGCTGGCTACATCCATTCGGGTTACTAATTAACACCCCGGTACACAAGCAAGTCATCCGGAGTCATGCAGATTTGATCCGGGTGTGCGAAGTTTTGGACATTAAAGGTCTGGAGGTGTCGGATTGGTGTCCTGTTCAGACTTGGCTGACCTAACTGCCCTGCCGGTGAGAGACGAATGGCGTGGTGTCCCTCCAAAGAAGCAAAGACCTAGGAAATCCAGCCGCTTCCCCACCTGAAAAAGAAGATCTATATTAGAAGGACGTTAGCTCCTTAGTTTATTTTTTCTTCTGCCTAACCTATCGGTCTGCCCGTATTACTGGGCTGAAAGGACTTGACCATAAAGGAGAGAGATGATCGGGTTAATGCATACTCAGTCTGTATTAAGGTTATATATACATTTTTTTGTATGCTCTATTTATACTTAATGCATTTATCATTCTCCTAACTTTGATCCAATGATCTTTCTTCATCTCGTTCTTTTTTTTTCTTTCTCTTTTTCTTTCCTTCCGGTCCTTTCTTCTTCATAAGTCTCCTCTGTTTCTGGATTTGACTTATCACTAGTCTCACTGAATGTGGAGCGACATCTAGTGGTGGTGGTGTGGATGGCTCCCTAAGAGTATTCTTATTTTACGTTTTTTCTTTCTTTAAGATGTTAATTATAGACCATGATAGCAGGCTCAATTAGGTCCTTGGTCGGTTGTGACGGCCACCCCCCCAATTCTCTCCTTTCTATAGGGACTGTATACTGTATGTGGGTCCCATGCATTCTTTATAGTTTATATTTCCATTATAGCCGTATGGATAACTGCATATTTGTTTCATTTTATTCCCTTCTAGGTTCTTTCCAGATTATGTTCTTTTTCCCTACTCTCTTCCATTCCTTCCCTCGAAGATTGCTCAGAAAACCATTGAGGCGGATGCAGATGCACTTGGAGGTGATATGTTTATATAATAATGTCTAATATACAAATATGTGCGTACAACGTTAGAGGTCTTAATGCGCCCACTAAAAGGAGCCAAATTTGTCATTTCTTACATAAAAAAAAAGTTCAAATTGCTCTTTTACAGGAGACTCACTTTCGCAAAAATCATGTCCCCAGACTGTTCCATTTGTTATATAACCAATGGATACACAGTACCTCAAATTCCTCAGCTTCTAAGGGAGTAAGTATAGCGTTTCACAAGAATGTCCCGTTTGTACACCAAGACACCCTAAGTGATGAAGAAGGGAGGTATCTTTTTGTAAAGGGTAAAATAGGCTCTCAATTATTTACTTTTGGGAATATTTACACCCCTAATTCGGCACAGGCTACCTGGCTTAGAGATACCATCTGTAGGTTTGGGAATTTCGCTGATGGAATTATTTTCTTAGGGGGTGACTTCAATGTTACTTTGAATCCCTCCCTAAATTCTTCTACTGGATTGTCTTCACTCTCTGGGATAGTGTTAGGCAAAATAAAATCGGCTCTTTCCCAACAAGGATTGGTTGATGTGTGGAGAGCAATACACTCCAAAGAGAAGGATTACACATACTTCTCAGCTGCTCACAAGTCTTATGTCACGGCTGAGGATGGGGAAAACCCTCAGCCGTGCGATGCCAGAAGATGTTAGGCTGCTCGGCCAGGACGACAGGATTAGGGAGAAGGTCACCTCCTAAAGCGTCCCTAACCTGACCCTAACTCCTAGCTGCATGGGCCGACCTTGAAGGTAGGAGGGCCCATACTCAGGAACCTCGGATCCCTAACTCACCCTCCGACCGGTCCCTGAACTAGGAGTCAAGGTAAGACGGCCTGTTCCTTCTGAACACGGAGGAACAGGGGTCTCACTGGCCAAGCTACAAGGAATGGGGAAACTCATACAACATACAGAAATGACAGGCGAACTACTAGTTCCACACGTACCTGTCACAGCCACGCTGACTGGAACCCATGCATGCACAACTAATGTCCATAGAACAACTAGGGGACACCGCACACATAACACACAGGTAACCAGGACATCCGTAGTTGCAAATAAACAGAGACAAAGGAAAACATCAACTGAACATCAAGACGTAAACTTCACAGATAAACCTATGACCACAAGGGTGGCCCCCACTGGCAGGTGATATACACAGGAGGCTGCTCCAGCTAGGCATGGCTGAAGCAACCCACTGACACATGCCAAACACTGAGAGTTTATTGGCCTAAGAGGCCACACCCACACAGACACACCCAGTGTCTCACACACACAGAAAGGGAGATAACCCTTCCAACACCAGGGAAGGTAGTGAAGCCACACAAAGGGAAAAGCACACAAACACACTCACCTGTTACCGCTGGCAACGGCATGCGTGGCAACCGTGTCCTGAAGAACAGCCAGCAGGCCGAGACACTGCCACCACATGCACACAACACCAGACGTTGCCGCGAACAACCGCAAGTGAAGGGAGGTGTCTAAGTGCATACAAAACATAACCTCGTGCACAACAAACAGACAAAGGAAGTGCACACAAACACATGTTGCCAAGGGCAACCGCACGCATGCCTGTTGTCCGCGGCAACCGCACCTGAGGCAAACCACTAAGTGCCCCCAGCTGCGGTTGACACAACACCAAACCGCGGGCAACTGCATGCGGCTCCCAAGGAGTCACGACCATCACCAGAGGTTGGACTACGTTTTTCTTGGTACAAATAATCTGCAGCATTGTGTCATTTCTACCATCGGAAATATTCTTCTCTCTGATCATGCTCCTGTTTTCGTCTCATATAAGGTGTCGACTCTAAAACCGAGTACAGATGGAGACTAAATGAGACCTTATTGAACGGATCTAATATTCCAAAGGTGACAGAGCTATTTGAAGAATATTTCCGTTTAAATGAAGTTGCCAATACATCTCCAGTAATCTCATGGGCTGCTCACAAAGCTGTGATAAGAGGTCATCTCATTGCTCTAGGTTCTCATGTTAAAAAACAAAAACAGAAAAATATAGAGGACCTCATCTCCGAGATCTCCAAATTAGAGAAACAACATAGGAGACAGATATCGGATGACGTATTGGCGCACCTGGACACCTTACGTTCTGAATTAAAAAAACATATTACATAACAATACAGCTAAATTATTTTTAGCAAATCAATATAAATATTATGCCCACGGAAATAAAGCTTCAAAGGTGCTGATGGCTCAGACTAAAAAGAGGAAATCAGCCGCGTTCATTTCCTGTCTCAAAACAAAAGACGACCAGGTAATTCATAAAACAGATCTTATAGCAGACCAGTTTTGCAAGTTTTATAGTCAATTGTACAACCTACAGGACACTTTGTCCCCTTCACAAACCTTAGCTAAGACCCAACTTATACAACAGTGGCTAGACACTCTAAGACTACCCAAATTAAAACCCAAACAAATTGCCACCTTAAACTCTCCATTCACTGCTACGGAGGTACGAACAGCTCTAAAAAACTCCCCACTTCATAAGAGCCCAGGCCCCAATGGTCTCCCAATTGCTTACTACATCGCCTTTCAAAACATACTTTTACCACGTTTTGTCAAGGTGTGCAATGAGGTGAGAGAGGGAGGGTCATTCACCAGTGACATGCTCGCAGCGCAAATTACCATAATTCCCAAACCTAACAAAGACCATTCACTCTGTGCGAACTATAGACCTATCTCTCTCCTCAACAACGACCTTAAATTGTATGCTAAAATGCTAGCAAATAGATTAAAATTATACTTACCGGATCTTATTTCTGCTAAACAAGTTGGCTTTATACCAGGCAGAGAGGGGAAAAATAATATTATCAGGGTTATCCAACTGATGCAATGGGCTCAACATTCGAAAACTCCCCTAGCAATTCTTAGCATGGACGCAGAGAAGGCGTTCGACAGAGTGGATTGGTTATTCATGACTCAAACCCTGGCCAAATTTGGTATTCTGGACTCTTTCATTATGAGTGTAATGGCAATGTATCAAAAGCCTACGGCGCGTGTGCTGGTGAATGGCACACTGTCTCCGACATTTAGCATATCGAATGGGACAAGACATGGTTGCCCTCTCTCCCCATTGCTCTTTGTTTTGGTGATCGAAACCCTTTTGCAGGCATTTCATAACAACACCGCAATTAAAGGTATTAAGATTGGTGCAGAAACCCATCAAACTGCAGCTTTTGCAGATGATGTGCTACTGTTCATCACTAATCCTGATACAGCCTTTATGGAGATTGCATCGTTGCTTCATGATTTCCACGAAATGTCAAATTTCCTAGTAAATTTATCCAAATCTACAATCTTAAACGTCTCTTTACCGGTGGCGACTATGGCCAGGTTACAAAGCTCTGCTGCCTTACATTGGACAACCGATTATATCACCTTTTTAGGTATTAAACTGACCCCTAGTTTTTCTCGGATGTATCACGAAAACTTCCACTCTCTTCCGAAACGTATGGAGGATCTTATAAGTTCTTGGGATATCCCGTTTGTGTCTTGGTTTGGTCGTAGAGCTTTGATCAAAGCCATCCTCATGCCAACTGTTTTGTATTATATTCAGGCATTGCCTATGCCAATTCCCAAGGCCTTCTTTAAGAGAATCCAAAGCATCAATTTGAAATTTTTAAGGGGAAAAAAAAAGCTAGAATACCCTTTAAACAGGTCAAGCAACGGACAACTAAAGGGGGCATGGGTATACCAGATGTGTACTTATACCACAAAGCAGGGATGTGCATGCGCTTTTTGGAGTGGCTGAGAACGTATACGAACCGCTTAGACCTTTCAATTGAATACAACATGGCCAACATCCCATTGCGCTCTCTGCTGTTTATGGACAGCTCGCTGGCCAGGACGGCATTGAAGACATCCAGCTCTATAACTATTTATTCATTAAGTACATGGTCAGAATCTAAATGGCTTGTATCATTAGCCCCAAATTATCCTGCATTAATGCAAGTGAGGGATATTTTATTTTAAGCACCTACTCAGTTTCTAGATACTCAACCGGTTAGAACGAAATCTCTTACAACCCCTATTTTGAGTTTATGCAAGGAAGATGACATTCCTCCGTACAAAGATTTGCGTTCTCACCAGTCATTATCTAACCTGTCCACTTTTCATCTGGCCTATTTACTCCAACAAATGAAAAAACACAGCTCACACCCCATTTGAAAAATTAGCCTTACAAATAAAGAAACCTAAAGGTAAAATTTCCCAGCTATATGATATCCTACTCTCAAATCAGGGATCAGAGACTCCTATTTGTATTCAGCAGTGGGCAGCAGAACTGAACATTCAATTATCCCCCTTAGAAGTAAAACAAGCGCTCAGAGTATTTCTTAAGGTGTCCAGGTGCGTCAAGTTGCAGGAGAACAGCTATAAAGTTTTAACTAGATGGTATTACGCACCTCAACGAATTCATTGCATGTTCCCTGAGTGTAGCCCTATGTGCTGGAGATGCAACCTAGAAGTAGGTACGCATTCACATATCTGGTGGGAGTGTACCAAGATAACTCCTTACTGGCAAGAGATTTGTAAACTTATATCTAGCATATGTAGCTTGAAGATGCCCGTTTCTCCGAAAGTTTGCCTCTTAGGTGTTCTAGGAGATATCAGATGTCCTAAATATAAACGCTCGCTATGTAACACTTTGTTAGCGGCAGCTAGACTTTTGTTGGCAACAACATGGAAACAACCAAACCCACCAACCATTCAAAATTGGATCCTCAAATGCGATCAGCTGTATCGTCTCGAACAAATAGCACACTGGGACGCTCGCACCCCTGTGCAGTTCGAAATTATTTGGAACTCATGGAAAACATTTCGGAATTTCTCTGGGGTATGAGTTCTTAATGTTTAGATCCCTCTTAATGGGTCTTCTTCTGTTGTAAACACTCATATTAGTTGCTCCTGGTTGGAGATAGTATGAGACATTACACTTTGCTCCTGCCTCGATGGTAATCTGTTCTATACAAAACGTTTCTTCCCTCCCCCCCCCCCCCCAGGTCGTTTCTTTCCCTCTTGCTTCCCCCCCCCCCCCCCCCATTTTTGTCTTCTTTTTGTAGTATTTTGTTGATGTTTAGTTTATACAGATCTCGATTGGAAGTAATTATGTCTGTTATATTGAGATGGGAGGAGGCGGTATCTTTGGAAATATCTTTCTGATGATAATGGACATGTCTATTATTTGTATTTACTATTGCGAATATATAATGTATGCTCGGGTTATGTGTATACTTCCAAAAGGGTGAAACCCTGTTTTCCTGTTTGTTTTCACTCTATGTTGAAAACCAATAAAAACAATTTTAAAACAAACTAAACGATGACGGACAGATATACAGTGGGGGGCAGATTAAAAGTTTATTTTTTTCGGTGAAACAGTCTTTGGGCTCATTCAGACGGCCGCATGCTGTCCGCAAAAATGTGGATCCGTATTTTTGCGGACAGTTCAGCATGTCCGGGAAAAAAACGGATTACATTCCGTTTTTTTGCTGATCCATAGACTTCAATAGGGCCATGTCCTGATTTTCATGGACAAATATAGGACATGTTTCATTTTTTTGCTGAGCTATGCAATGGAAGAAAAGGGCCCCATAGAAGTGAATGGGACAGCATCCAACCCACACACAAAAAACGGATCCGCATTTTTGTGGACAGCATACAGCCAACTGAATGAGCCCTTTCTTGTAAAAAAAAAACTGTGGAAAATACTGCCTCATAATAAATCTAAAAATGTTAAACAAATTCATCAAATATCAGAAGTTCAAGATGGAAACTGTTCCTTCCACATTGAATCTTCTAAAAAAAAAAAAAAAAAGAAGAACTTTATGGCTTCTCTAGACCTGAGAGACACCTATTACCACATTCCAGTCTGCTATGCAGAAATTCCTAAGAATGGCAGTATTCCTTGGTGGGTGCGCCATCATTTCCAATTTCAAGTACTCCCCTTCAGGATAATGTCAGCACCCCGAGTGTTCACAAAAGTAATGATAGAGGTGCTCGTCCATTTAAGAAGGCGGAATATTATCATCATTCTGCATTTGGCCAATTTACTGATAATCGGAAGCTCTGCAGCACTATTGGGAAAAAAACTGTTTCTGTCCTGTCAAATACTTTATCAGCTGGGATGGCTAATAAACTGGGGAAAATACAATCCAGTTCCCTCTTAGCAGATAAAGTTTCTGGGGGTGCTGCTGGATTCCACCCAAAAAATTGATTCCTTAATTTCTAAGGTGTCAAGTTTCCAGAAACTCCTGCACTATCCAATCAGAGAGGCCATGTCCTTACTGGGGTCACTGACAGCATGCATTTCTACTGTCAGGTGGGCTCAATTACACTCCCGCATAATCCAGGATTGGTTGCTGAAAAATTGGGACAGGGATCAGAACTTTCTGGAGACAAATATCTCCATTCCCAGTTGTGTAAAGGATTCTCTACTTTGGTGGCTGATTCCTGTCCACCTGCGGAGGGGAGTTCCTTGGATCTCCAAAACCTAATAGTTGTAACTATGGATGCAAGTCTTTGGGGCTTGGGTGCTCACTGCCTGCAATTCTCTGTCCAGAGTCATTAGCATGCCCTTCTGAATGACCTCTCTTCAAATCAAAAAGAGCTCTGCGCTGTTTGGGAGGCACTAAGGATCTGGTCAGATCTGCTATCGGGCAAAGACGTTCAGATAAGATCAGACAACACCTCGGTCGTTGCTTACCTAAATCAACAAGCGGGTACAAGAAGCCGGGCTCTAAGTCAGATATTGGAAAATATATTTTCCTGGGAAACCATCTGAGGTCCCTGTCAGCAGTTCATCTAAAGGGGCATTTGAACTCAAAAGTGGATTTTCTCATCAGAGTTCAGTTGCTGTCGGGGGAATGGTGTTTACACCAGGAAGTGTTTCATCAGATCTGCATTAAATGGGGATTTCCTCAGATAGATCTATTTGCGAGCCATCTAAATGCAAAACTTCAGATATTTTTTTCCCCTAAACCCAACAGACAGGAATGTAGGAGTGGATGCTCTCTCTCAGACGTGGGACTTCTCCCTAAGCTATGCATTTCCTCCCCTTCCGCTAATTCCAAGGGTGTTGAGGAAAATTCAGGAGATAAAAGCTCGGGTGATCTTGATTGCTAACCTGTGGCCAAAAGGCCTGGTTTCCGTTACTGAAAATCATGCTGGAGAGCAGCCCCTGGATTCTTCCTTGGAGGAACGATCTCCTGAGCCAGGGTCCAGGCTTCCATCAATATGTGGAATGCTTACACCTAGCTGCTTGGAATCTGAGAGGTTAATTTTAAAATCCAAGGGTCTTTCAGATTCCATATTCAACATAATGGCTGCTAGCAGAAAATAAATCACTTAAAAAATTTATTCTAAAGTTTGGAAGCAATTTTTTTCTTGGTGTTTAGAGTCTAAGTTATCCCCGTCCTTTTCTATTCAGGCAGTTTTGGGGTTCCTTCACTCTGGGTTTAGAAATGGCTTGCGCCCTAATACTTTGAGAATCCATATTGCGGCCTTAAAGAGGACCTTTTAACCGATTTTTACACTGTGAACTAAGCATACAGACATGGAGAGCGGCGCCCGGAGATCTCACTGCATTTACTATTATCCCCGGGTGCCGATCCGTTCTCCTGCTATGCCCTCCGGTATCTCCGCTTACTAAGTTATAGTAGGCGGAGTCTTCCCTTGTTCTTCTGTAGTGCTGGCCAATCGCATTGCAGAGCTCACAGCCTTGGAGAAAATAACCTCCCAGGCTGTGAGCTCTGCGCTGCGATTGGCCAGCGCTAGAGCAGAACAAGGACAGACTCCGCTTACCATAACTTTGGGACTGAAATCTCCACCTACTATAACTTAGTGAGCGGAGATACCGGAGGGAATAGCAGGAGAACGGAGCGGCGCCCAGGGATAATAGTAAGTGCAGTGAGATCCCGGGGCGCCTCTCTACATGTCTGTATATTTAGTTCACAGTGTAAAAATCAGTGAAAGGTCCTCTTTAAGCTTCGTGTTTGACATCAAAATAGCTGACCATCTATGGATAATCAGGTTTCTCAGAGGAGCAGACTTCATCCCACACTTAGACCCATAGTGCCCCCCTGGGACCTCAATCTAGTTTTGTCAGGCCCCACAGAATTCCTGTTTGAACCTCTGCCTAAGGCCTAAATTCGATTGATTGTGCTCAAAACTGTTTTTCTGGTAGCCATCAACTCAGCCTGTAAAGTCGGTAAAATCCAGGCTCTAAAAATGATCAAGCCATTTTGCAGGTGTTTCCCTGTCAAAACAGTATTCTGCTTATACAGGACCATTTAGGAAATCCAGTTTGAGGGTGGCATTAAAGGGAAAAAAGCTACTAAAGGGTCTATTTCCAGATGGGTAAAATCCGCCATTACTGAAGCATACAAAACATTGGGGAAAGATCTGCTGGGTTTCATCAAAGCTCACTCTACCAGTTCAGTTGCGGCTTCATGGGCCAAGAAAGATTCTTCGGTTGAACAAATTTGTAGAGCAGCCACCTGGGCGTCTCCACATACTTTTATCAAACACTAAAAAGGATTTAGCCTTTGGCCGAAAAGTGTTGCAGGCTATTGTCCCTCCCTAATTTACTTTATCTGTTACGTCTCATGGCCTGCCGTCGTTGAGGATGTGTAACACCCCAGAGTGGTGTTACCACTTCTGCACCTTGCTACTGTCTTTATTGGTGTAACCTGATGTAATCTTATGCATTTATTCCAAGTGCTCCACACTATGCATTTCTAATGTTATGTAACTGTTCGTGTAATGTGCCTGGTTCACCAGCAGGTGGCAGCAAAGATGGCAGAGCTATACTTAGATAGAATGGAACCTTCCATTCCATTCTAACCTCCCCCCCCCTCCCCCTTCCCTCTGGATTTGTTTGTGGCAGTGGTGTATCTTGGTTTTGTGCTGCCCTAGGCGAGACTAAACTCGGGCACCCTCTAATATAAATTTCACCCACCTCTTCCTGTCAAGACCAAACCCCTTGCTCTGTAACCCCCACCCCTTCCTCTTTAGGCTCCACTCTTTCCTGTTAGAGCTTCACATCTTCCTTTCTGTATTTAAAAGTGAATAACGAAGGCCAATATTTTGTGTTTTCTGTACCAAATGTTGCATCTATTATTTTAAGAGAATCTTTACATATAATAATATAAAGTGTAAATTCAACCACTTTGCAAAGATCAGTCATCCAGGTCAACTATACTATATTGATCACAGACAAATTGTTTGAATTAGCACGTGGTCAGTCCACATGATACAAATACATTAAATAAAATGTAAAGTAGAGATACCGGCTCACTGTTTCTGCGGTTGAAATGTATCCGCGTGCTCGGTGCCTGGTTTTTCAACCTCCTTATACAGGTACAGCAACTATTAGAATGATTAAGACTCCAGCACTCACTTATTTTGAAGTGTCAGGTTCTCCGTCTTTATTTTGCACGTTTTCACAGACAATACAGGGCTCAAATTCTCTCTGATGCAGGCTGTTGACGCGTTTCGAAAGGTTCTTATTCGTAACAGGAATAAGAACCTTTCGAAACGCGTCAACAGCCTGCATCAGAGAGAATTTGAGCCCTGTATTGTCTGTGAAAACTTGCGAAATAAAGACAGAGAACCTGACACTTCAAAATAAGTGAGTGCTGGAGTCTTAATCATTCTAATAGTTATTAAATAAAATGGCTGTATCATCATTGTAAAAATTAAAAAAGCACAACTTCTAACACAAATGTATTTTACAGATGACTTTTTTTTTTTTTAAACAATGTGCAGCTAGAGATAGTACAGTATTAACCCCTCCCTAATTCTCCCCCCTCTAACCACCCAATGGGTCCCAACCTCCTTACCCTATAAAACAACTAAGTAATAGATTTTTTGTGAATTACTGTAATTTATGTACTTTCAGTTTTTGAAGCAGCAGCAGGGATCAGTGCATTGGTGGCCGGGGCCTGGCCTCAGTGTTCACGGTGACCGTGTGCAGGATCCGTTCTGCACTTGGAGGAGATAAGGCTCACCCTAGCATTGCCGGCCCGTGACTCCACCTCCGTGCGACGTCACGACGGCAACGCGCAGACACAAAAGGCAGGGGCGGTCGGGAGGAAGTCAGGAGGAGGAGGAAGTAAGTCTTTCAACTCCTTCACTATGCGCATGCGGGGATGCCGCTCGCATAGTGAAGGATCAGATCGGACAAGGGGCAAACAAAATATTTAGCATATTGTGTAACTATCACTAAGCAAACAAGGCATTTTGCTGCCCCATTAGCAAGTGCCTCTCTAGGCAAATGCCTTGTTTGCCTTGTGATAGATACACCCCTGGTTTGTGGGATGAATAGTAAGGCTCTCTAGGCTTCGGTCCAGAAAGACACTGAAGGTGAGATGGAGGAGGGCCTACTTTTAAGCTTCCTGTCCCTTCCTAGTTGGAGAAGGGTGATCTATCATGGTATGCCATTGTAGAGGATTCATGAAAAGGAAATTACCGGTCAGTGTAATCAATTTATATTTTTTATGGAAAAAGGGCATATTTTTTATTTTTATATTTTTTTTTTTTACTTTTTTTAATCAGTTAATAGTCCCACTTTAATAGGCGATATTATGATATATTTCTAAAATACAATGTAGTGCATTCTATTTTAATGTCAGTGCTATACACATTCACCAAGCCCAGGAAACTCTGGAGAAAGGCCTTCACTAGGCCCTGGTCTGCCTGCCCTGACATTGGCATCCTGCAATCTCATTCCAGGGGTGCCAATGAGAGACATAGGGAGTCTGCTCCCTTTCTAACCACTTAGTTTGCCCACTACATGTAGGTTTTCTAACATTCCCCTTCGGCTCTCCTGCCAGTCCAGGCCATTAGAGAAGGAGTACGGCTCTCATACAGCGCTTAGACTGGGCCGCTGTAAAAAGGCAGCAGCCCAGACTAAGGCCCCTTAGTGACTGCCATAAAAAAAGCCATATTGGTGTTCACAAAGGGGTTAAAGAGATTGTGGGTCATTTATCAGGCTTTTTACACTGGTCTTTGATGGCCCCTGCGCTACCAGAGGAAACCCCTAACTAAGACGTGCAGGCCTCGTTATAAATTATGCGTACCTCTGGAATTCCATGAACCTGAAGTCAAAACTGGAATAGTTTTCACACCTCTTTTCGGTTTTCAGGTGTAAATGTTAGTAAACGAGCCAGGGCCAACATCCCAGCCCCAGCCACTTCAAAGTAACAAGTATGGAGTAAAAATGTCCACATTACAAAATTATGTCTCACAGGTGTTTAAAAAGTTGCAAAAAGGGGGTCTTGTGACTTTTTTTTTACACCTAAAGTGTAGCAATATTAGTAAATTACCACTATTGTTTCAATCTGTTTCTCTGAGAGTGCTTGATGGCTAGTATATTTCATTTCTATTATCTGTGATTTTAAGGACATCTAGTGGTTGGTTAACAGAATGCAGTTAATTGTGATCAAAACAGAATACTGGAAATGTGATCTAAAAAGAATATTAAAATTTGGCTAAATAATGCAAGTTCCAATTAATGTGAAAGGGAGCAGCAAGGTAAGTAACCAGTCCCAGCCACTACTAGTGGATGGAGCTGTAAAGTTCTGGTGTCTGTTTCTGGCTGTTTCAGGAGCTTTTTTGGAGGCAGAGCAGTATGACGTAGCGGAGTAGCTGCGTAGGCGTACTGCACGTCCGCATGGGTACCGCCCACCCGCTCGACTCGGCGTCTCGGCGTCCTGGCCCTCTCCCCTGCTCTGCAGCCTCGAGCGCGGTCTTTTGAAAACCTGACCGAAGCAGGGAATAGGTGGAGGTGTTGAACGGCCGGACGGCCGCCCTGCAGTCTTGTCCTGGAGGAAGAATGCGGACTGAGGCTTATGATACGGCGCTCACCTGCCGGTGGTGGACCTAGAGGTTTCGCTGGGTGCCGTCTGCTGCACGTTGGGATCGCCGGCTATGGATGACTGAGGGATACCTGTCATGTGTGCAGTGAAGTGCCGGATGTATTTGATGGCGGGCTGCTACTGAAGATTGGTGAGATCGCCTCTGTGTCGCCCCTCGCCTCTGTGTCAAGTGTGTCAAGTCGCCCATTGTCACCCTTCCCTACTAACCCATGTCGCTTATTCTAATCCTGTGTGCACGGATAGCCGCCGCCTGCACGGTACAGTTTTTGCCTATCTGTTGATTATCGGCTATTGGGTTGGGTAGGAGCAGGACTCCCGCATATACTGCTGGAATGGCTGTGTGGGATAGCCCCCGTGATAACCCCCTATGAAATTGATGGTTGGTGACGGAGGGCTGGAACCCCGACACTCCTTTTTGATACGTGGGCATATGCCAATTATGTGGCTAGCCGTTATATGGATTTTCCTCAAGCCCCAGTCGATGTCAATTTAACCCTTTAACGGCAGCAGCCTTCACATACTCCTTCACGACGAATGAACATTGAATACGTGCCGAAGAATCTAAAACTATAAGGAACATATTAGGGTCTATGGGGGCCTATTGCTGACACTTTCCTTTAAAAAAAAAAAAAAAAAGCTAATAGAGGCCACCTCTACGTTATTGTGCCGAGCTTGGCCGGATCGATTGGACTTCCTCTGCGGCAATTTAAATGAGGGATTACCCTCCACTATTCTGGAGCTTCCGCGATGGACATTATTCGCTGACGTCAATCAGGGGCCCTAATGGTCACCAGGCATCACCTGGGTACATGTGATGCGTGGTGACGGTGTCCGTGACCCTTATCCACCACTACTGACTTTGTTTGTACCATTGATTTAAATGGGTGTCTGGCTCACGCCCGACACCTGCGATCACAGTTTGCTACTGCTTAAGTTTTTTGATATCTATTGTTTCTTTACGCCATGTAAACAAGCGTTGGGTCTATTATATATGTATATGCCTATATAGCTATACCCCCCTCCTAGACGGGTCTGTATAAATTAACGTCAGGTTGCATAGAAATTTCATTTTGCCATTTGATTGATACAATTACAAAACCGGACGCTGAAACAGCGCTGGGATATCCTCGCCAGGGGGGCGGCACTGAGAGAGCGTCTGCTTTTGGAATAGTATATGGTGTACCCTTGCTTGAAAAACTTGACAATATGCCTCCTAAATACAACCGGAGATCCGGGGGTACGGGATCCCCTAGGGCGGGCGGTGGTAGCAGTCCACAGGCGAGAATGGATAAATACCTGAAATCGCCTCCACCGAAACAGAGGGGGGGGGAAAAAATACCCGAACTGGCGGAAATACAGATAGACCCACTTATACAGACTGAACAGTGCATGAGATTTGACATTATTGAGAACAAATTAACGGACATATTATTGGTAGTGCAGACCACCAACCAATCAGTCTTAGACGTCTCCACCACCGTACAGACACTACAGACTGAACTTACTCTCATTAGAGAAGATATGAACCAAATTAGGGCCGGCATCTCACTTGTAGAAACTGGGTTATCCAAGGTTCAAACAGAACAGTTACAGATGTCAAAAAAAATAGAAGAATTGGACAAAGAAAATAAACGGATTAATGCAAGACTAACTGATATGGAGGATAGGGCACGCCGTAACAATCTCAGAATAGTGGGCTTTCCTGAGGGGGTAGAGGGGGGGAACCCCGTGGCGTTTATGCAAAAATGGCTGATTGAAACGCTAGGATCCGGCGGTGATACTCCTGCACTATGTGTGGAGAGAGCGCATAGAATTCCAGCAAAAAAGACCCCGCCGGGTGGCCCCCCCCGAGCCATCCTAATTAGGATACTTTCTTCCAGTGATAGAGATTGGGTGCTTCGACGCAAGAGGGATCTAGCTGACACTATACTTGATGGACACCCCATACAGATATACCCCGACTTCTCTAGGGATACCCAAAGTAAGCGTAGGGAATATTTTGATATTAAGAAAAGATTACGCGAGGGAAATATTAAATATTCCATGTTATATCCCGCTAAGTTAAGAGTGGTGTATAGAGATACCGTAATGTTTTTTCACTCCCCTAGAGAAACTCTAGAATGGCTAGATTCTGTCAGGGTTTGTACGCCGGGTCTTGGTTGATGTGGCAGGAATGCCACTCAATCAAGGGGTGGGGGAACAGCGGGGGCGACCCATGGACGGATGGGCGAAATGTAAGAGGTTGACAACGATGCTTTGCATCAGTGAACCAGTAAGGGGGTTGCCGGGGGGTGGGGGTCAAAGGGGGTGGGCGGATAGAGGGTGGGGGGGGACCCTGGCTTGGTGGCGGTTGCCTTTGGGGGGCGACGGACGCCTCCTTCACAATTCATGATATGACTAATAATAGAGTCATGATATGGAATGTGCGTGGACTGGCTGATAGAACGAAAAGGGTAGTGGTTTTCGATTTGATTACTCGACATCTCCCTGCAATAGTTGCTTTACTAGAAACGCATGCTACACCTAATATCCCTGAATACTTAATAAAGAGATGGGCAGGGCATCAATTCCACTCTGGTTTCTCGGCATACTCCCGAGGGATCAGCGTGTATATACATCATAGCATTGATTTTACCCTGCTTGACCAGTTGATTGATAGAGATGGGAGATATATCTTCCTCTTTGCCCAATGGAATGGCAGAAAGTGCGTCCTTGCTTTTCTGTATATTCCGCCACCGTTTACAATGACAGTCTTAAAGCAGCTGGCGCTTTTTATGCACAATATAGAGCGTTCTCCGATATTAATATGCGGTGATTTTAACTGCGTGCTTGACCCGGCGCTGGATAGAATTTCAGTTGCCCGGAAAAGTGCGCAGGGAAAACATGCCTTACTTCGTGGGTTCTGTGAGGAGATAGGTTTAACAGATGTTTGGCGATGGCTTTATGGCAATAAACAGGTGTTCTCTTGCTTTAGTAAAGCGTACAGCGCTATGTCCAGGATTGATATGGCTTTGGCCAATGAGCAGATGCTTGAATCTATCTTAAAAATGACATATGAGATACACGGCATTTCCGATCACTCACCGATCTTACTGGTGATGAAGACCGGACAACAAACCGGGATTAGCAGATCGTTCAGATTGAATGAACACTGGCTAACCATACTAAACGACTCCGTTGGGATAGATAAAGAACTTTTACAATTTTGGCAAGAGAACAGCGGTACAGCACACGTCCACTTTGTTTGGGATGCTATGAAGGCATTTATGCGCGGGCTTTATTTTTCTAGAATAAAAAAGAAAAAAAATGAATTCTTTGCGGAACAAAAAAAGTTGGAGACAAATATTGCATACTTGGAGGGCTGTATTCGAGTACGGAATGATGCGAATACGCGCACCAAGTTAAAATCTGCCAAAGATCATTATACTACCTTCATGAAGGAAAAAGCACAGAATCAATTATTCTTTATGGGCTATAAAGATTTCTGCGAGGGGGGCACCCCGAGTAAACTATTGGTTTCTATTATAGCGAATCAAAAACCCCCCCAAAGAATTAGACAAATACTGACAGGTGATGGGCGTACATTGGAAAGAGGAATGGAGATGGTGGCAGAGTTCTTTAATCACTTTGATAATCTATATCGATCCGGCGTGGTAGATACAGTGACTAAAATAGATGATTTCCTAGAACAAGTCAAGATCCCGGCGCTGTCGGACTCCGACTCTGCCCCCTTGAGCGCCCCCATTTCTTTGGGGGAACTACAGGCGGCTCTGCATGAGACCCGGGGTTCTTCGGTGCCTGGATCGGATGGACTCCCATTTGGCATATATAAGCGCCATGCGGAGGTACTTTTGCCTGGATTGCTGCAGGTCCTAAATGAGTCTAGCAAATGTGGAAAGCTGCCCCCGTCGTTGACCGAAGCAACGGTTACACTGATCCTCAAAAAAGGGAAAAAGGGCAACAGAGTGGAGGACTATCGCCCAATATCACTGCTTAATGCAGATTATAAAATAATCGCAAAAGTTCTTTCTAACAGGCTAAAAAAAGTAATAACCCGCCTGATCCATGTAGACCAGACAGGGTTTATTCCTGGGCGACAGATACAGACCAATATACGCCGGACCATCCTTAATACTCAGATTGGAGGGGGGGAGGACCGCTCGATCCTATCATTGGATGCCGCTAAGGCGTTTGATCGGGTCGAGTGGCCCTTCCTCTGGCGTGTTATGTATAGGATGAATCTGGGCCAGGAATTTATTGGATGGGTTAAATTGCTATATAGTGAAGCAACTGCCAGAATTAAGGTTAACGGGGTGCTCAGCCCGGCTGTCTCCCTAAAGCGGGGAACACGTCAGGGATGCCCCCTTTCTCCACTCCTCTTTTCAATCTTTATGGAACCCCTTGCCTGCAGGATACGGGTTGAACCTGGTATAGTGGGTTTTGGGGGGAGAGGGACGGATGATAAGATTTGTTTATATGCAGACGACGTTTTACTCTACCTGAATGATGGATGGAGAAGCGTCCCCGATGTTATGCGGATAACAGAGGAATTCGGCAGAATTGCCGGATATGAGATAAACTGGGTAAAGTCTGTACTCTTCCCCCTGAACCGGATGCCCCCCCCGAACGACCTCAGGATTAGAATTATTGCCCCAACAGACCACTTAGATTATCTTGGGATAAAAATTAGCAATAATATTAGGGAGTTTAATCAGCTAAATATTACCCCTCTAGTTGGGAAAATAAAAGACAAAATAAGAGTTTGGCAGAAACTTCCGCTTTCGCAGATTAATAGGATTGCGCTCATTAAAATGGTTTTGTTGCCTTGGATATTGTACACGGTCAGCTCCTGCCCTGCTTGGATTGAGGACAGTGTCTTCAATCTGATTGATCGCTTGATAAATGATTTGATATGGGGCAGAAAAAGGGTCCGCATCAAATTACAATATTTGCAAATGGCCGCAAGTAATGGGGGCCTAGGCCTGCCCCATTTCCAAATCTACTATCTGTGTGCACAACTACAATGGTGTGTTAACACCGGGGACGGAGTATTACTATCCCATATCCTAGGTCAACGCCAACAGCACGTAAATAACATTTTTAGTATATTGGAATCCGGGCTGCTTCAGCGCGCAGATTACTCCTGCCCCATTGGGGCCGCGCTACAGAAAGCCTGGAATAAAATCAAGGTACTGATTCGTGCTCCTCAAATTTTGGACTTCTCCCCGCTATGGGATAATCCCGCGCTAACAGAATTTCTGACACTTAACGAAAATGAATACTGGACTCGAAAAGGCATCACATTAGTTTCACATATATACACGAAAGGGAAAATCAAACCAATAAGGGAACTGATACAACAAGCACCAATAACTGCACTAGAGCACTATAGATATTGTCAATTACAACACGCATCAGCATACACGCTTAAAAAAATACCTCTGACAAGAGCTACCCAGGGGTTTTTACTATTTTGTTATAATATAGTAGGGAATAAAGTTAAGATTTCACTAATATATAGGAGATTCATTGAGGAATTAAGCACTATCACTAAATTCAAAAGTGTAGATAAATGGAAGATGGACATTGGGGAATGTAACCCCTCACAATGGCGGGAAATATACCAAAACATTAAGAAGGCCTCCCTTTCACGACAACACCGATTCATACAATTTAAAATAATACATCGTCTATATGTTACCCCAAGTCTATTATCCAAAATGTACATCAATAACGGTCAGGAATTTAGTTGTCTGAAATGCTCCCTCGTAGCCGCAGGGCTTGTACACATGCTGTGGGACTGCCCCGCTATTAGGACCTTTTGGGGCTGCCTATTTCAGACAATGGCGGTAAACAGTAGGAATAGCCCCCCCTTGACTATCCAAGTAGCTGTGCTTGGACTTTTCCCCCCTGAGTACAAAAACAAAACCACCAAAAATGAACAGGCGTACTGGTTGAAGGGATTCTTATTGGCTAAGGTGTTAATCATGAGACAGTGGGTGAAAGATAGATCGCCAACAATAAATGAATGGCAAAGTCTAATGACGAGAATAACACATTTTGAGGGCATGAAACGACGCGGATTGAGCGATGTCATAGGAATGGGCGTATAGAGAGGGGAAACAGCTAGTAGCAATATCTGGATTAGAACTGATGACTACTTATCGGTGGAGACTATGGCAAAATTACAACCTAACAAATCATTATACATCCCTACAAGATAAACTCTATCAACACAGTCCACATTAAGCAGGTTTGATATTGAAAAGGATTGAAGAAAATATCTATGAGGGGGGCATGAGCACTCCGCCGCCCCTTGTGGCGGCCGCACCAAGCCAGGTGGGATGGGTGGGGGGGTGATGAGGGGGGGGGGGATGGGTTTTGCTTGGGGTTTGATATCTATGCCAGAGAATCGATATCAAGGCTGGGCTATCCTGATTATAGACATCTCGCTATATATGTTTGCTTAAAAAAAAAAAAAAAAAAAAAAAAAAAAAAAAAAGGACATCTAGTGGTTGGTTAACAGAATGCAGTTAATTGTGATCAAAACAGAATACTGGAAATGTGATCTAAAAAGAATATTAAAATTTGGCTAAATAATGCAAGTTCCAATTAATGTGAAAGGGAGCAGCAAGGTAAGTAACCAGTCCCAGCCACTACTAGTGGATGGAGCTGTAAAGTTCTGGTGTCTGTTTCTGGCACCAGGAGCTCCTGCAAGCAGATGTACATTGCATAGTACCATTTCTCCTGTCCTGTATACTGCGTATTTAAAAAAAAAAATTTTTTATATATATGTATATAATATATAATAGAAAAATATATACACCTATCTATTCTAGACCTACGATTTCCCTGATGAAAGGTGAAATCCACGTGGTCTGGCTTATGCTGTGAATTGGTGTCCACCAGACGAGTATCCTCAACTATCCTAGACAACACAACGCTATCAGCATCCAGCCCACCTTTGGAGCCTCCCCTATCACAGGCCCTCGTCAGATTGTTGAAGTCCCCTCCAAAGATCACTTGCTGGCTGGTAAAAAGAAAAGGCTTAATCCTCATGAGGAGACACTTGCGGTCCCACTTACTCTGTGGGCCGTAGATGTTTATTAGTCTCAATTCTTGTCTCCCCATGAGGACATCTAAAATCAGGCACCTTCCCATTTCTAACTCGATTATTCTCCTGCATTCCACCCTTTCGGCGGTCTTAAAAAGTACCGCCACCCCGCTACATGGCTCGGCTGCAAGAGACCAGAAAGACGGACCTAGCCGCCATTCTCGCTTGGTTTTTGTTTACCAGGTCTCTTGCAAAAACAAAATATCAGCTTCAATACGGCTGAAAAAAGGCCAGAAAACGAGCTGCGTCTGACTTAATACTGGCAACGTTAATGCTTGCCAATGTCAACGGGGTGAGTTCTGCCATCATTGATGATCGAGTTAGATAGCCTTCTTTTTCCCCACCCCACCACCATCAGCATTTTCATCTGAACCATCACAATCCTTCTGTCTTTTCAAACATACAGAGACATCCATACCATCCTTTTTGCCCAAGGTTCCAGGCTTGGCCCCCCTCCAGAAGGTAATTTAACCCCTGAAGGACAGGGCCCGACAGCCTGCGAGGAGGCCCCCGCGCCCTCTGGCACCACACCCTCCTCCCCCCAGCTGAAGCAGTTGGGGGATCCTCATCAAGGGCCTGGTACCGATTAGAGACTTCAACCAGAGGGGACCCAGTTGATCCTTCCTTAGGCCTCTGGTCAAGGATGAGTGGGACAGATGGGTCCCACTCCAGAGAGGGCTTACGACCCTCTCCTTTCTTCTTCTTGCTCCGCTTGTTCCTCCTACCCTCCAACCACGCTCTGCCACCCTCGTCCAAGCATTCACCGTACGAGGAGACAGGGTTGGCGGATGGGTTAGCCTCCACAGGTTGGGCCTCTGGTTCCCCATCGTCGCTGTACTCCGGGTCACTACAACCGGGATCCTCAGCCAGACCAGCTGAAAGACCAGCTGAAGGGTCAGCTGCCACCTGTTCCCTATTCTTGCGGCGTTGTTCTAGCCGCCTGACCTTGGATGGCCTTTGCTTCTTCGGATTCTGCCTGCTTCTTCCAGCGCTAGTAGTTCCAGCGCTCGTCCCCTCACCAACTGATTCAGTCCTGGTAGCAGGCTCATCCCCAACCACAGACCCAGCCTCGCGGCTAGTGCCTGCCTGATCTTGAGCCCGGACCTGAACCCTGTTGGCGAAGGCAAGCGGACAGCGACTAAACGGGTGACCCAGGTCCCCACAGAGGTTGCACCGGATCCGCCTACAAGATGTGGCAAGATGACCAGTGTCCCCACACTTCCTATGAAGGCAGAGGAGGGAATATGAGCAACGGAATTGCCCCGATCAAACAGCTCCACGCTGAAGGTCCAGGCACCTGACCAGATGCCATGCTCATCGAGCACCTTGGCGGGGAACTGCCCCACCCTATCATATCGACTAACCCAAGTCATGATGTCTACACTAGACAGTGATTCATTACAGGTCAAAACAGTCACTGTCTTCACAGTCGATTGGCAGGTGATGGCCTCGACGGCAAAACCCCGCCACTCCGGGGTGTTCTTCATTAGCTCATATGTAGACCAGAAGAGCTCCAAACCCTCCGGCCTAACAAAGCTGACGTCGAACATAGCAGTGCCGTAGGGATGTATGAGCGCAAAGATATCATTCTTGACAAAGAAGTTCCACAACAGTCTTCCTAGAAGGAACTGCTGCTTCCTTACTCCTCCAATAGAGATGGGCCATATTCCTACGGTCCCTCCCCGGTGTGGGGTGAGTCCATACGATCTCACCCCTCCTTTGTTCTCGAAAGGCACTAAAACCATGCCTTTCTGTCCAAAAAGCCAGGTCAACCGACCCTCCCTCTACCTGTATGGAAGTCCCAGTCCTTTTTTTAGGGCCTCCAGAAGGCGCCGTTGCAAGTCACCCCCGCCCGAAACCTTGGGCAAAGAGTCAACCGAAACAACACCCGCATACGTCTTTGTTTTTTCCATCCTCTCTCTTACATCCTTCCTCATTGCTTCCTTCAGCATAACTTCCTCCTCTTCATTCACTTCCGTATCCACATTATACTTCTCAATCAAAGCTTCCTCATCCACCATCTCAATTTCTCCCTCATCCACAATCCCATTCACCAGTTCATTTGTATCCTCATTTATGACCTCGTTTACGTTCTAATTCACCCCCACAGCCACCTGCACATTATTACCCACAATCCCATTCACAACCACATTTGCATCCATATTTGTTTTTGCATCACCTTTCACTCCCCCTAGACTGGTCGGGTAACCTAAAGAGACCGCAGTATCACTGGGGGTGTGCCCTGAGGAGCCCCCCACAAAACCTGCAGGGGACTCCCCATCTGCCGCACCCCCCACTGCCTCCATGGTCCGCACAGTCCTGGAATACTCAACCATAGTGTTCTCCCCAGGTTCCAAAGTCTTTACACCTTCCACTGATTCTAATGGTCTTTTCCCAATTTTGACAGTTTTGTCAGTTTTTAATGCTATATTTTCCTCTTTCTCAACACCTTGAACCTTTTCCGCAATCATCGCATCCTTGTCCGCCCTCCTCACTTCCTTGTCCACCACACTGTTTGGGGTTTTACCCCCTGCGCTTCTTGTGACCACCCTACCACTACAGGAAGGGGGGGGCACCTCTCGTCACCATCTTAGAATAAATCTCCCACACTGTTTGACTCCACTACAGGAACCGGGCTGGGCACAGCAGCGGATTCAAAAGGCACAAATCAAAGCACTTCTTCCATTACAGTTTTATTTTTCTCCTCTGATTTTCATCAGCTCATCCTCAGGGACCTCCTCGTCCCCAAAATACAGTCTCCCCACCGGGGACTCCAGCTGCCTGACTTCCAGCATTAGCCTTCCCCCAGTCCCGCTTTCATCCCCGTTGGCGGCCGCAATCAGGTCTGAGGGGTCCCCCTGGCCACAAGGCAGAAAGTCCGCCTCCGAATCCTGTGTTCCAGGTACCACCTTTACCTGGTTCCCAGCCTGCTGCCCTGACAGACTGGGGCCAAGCGTACCAGATAGTCGAGACATACCCTCAAACCTGCAGTCATTCCTGAATTTTTCCAAGAATGGGCCGCCATTTTCCTCAATAGCTGCCCTCTTCTCCTCCAAAACTGTGATTACCTCCTCCAACTTCACCAGTCTGGAGGAGAGGATTGCCTTCTTTGTTTTAGGCGCCATTTTAACTTGCATTTGTACATTTTTATATTCCACATTTAGTCTTTTTAATTCTTTCCTGACCTCCTCATGCATGTTCAGAAAATATGCTACCCGGGAGGAAAAGGTTTTTGAAGACTCCATAGGGCCCAAAATACCCCAATTATGCAGTCTCTCAACCGCTAGGCAGGAAGAACCCCCGACACCAGGCTTCTTTACAGTAACTTTGTCGCCGGGCTGAGACATCGACACAGACATACCACATGCTGAATCACCTACCTCAGCCTCTGGCCTCGTCACCTTCTCCGTGGCCTTCCCTGTATCCCGTCCCATGGTCCGTCCAGCAGCTTGTCCAGCCACTGTACTTTTCATTTTTTCACCCGCTGCTTGGGCCTTTCCACAGCATCCTGCTTTCTCAAGTGCTGACTCAAATTGTCCAGAGAGGATCCCAAGCTGGCTGCTCTCCTGGGACCCCTCCGGACCTCACCTGGTACTCCATTAAGCTCACTGCAGGGATCGCGGCCGCTCCTAGTAGCGGGGCCCCTCCTGCCTGCTGCACTTGCGGGGCTGCCCTCCATTACTTGCGACCTTGCGGCCGCTTGCTGCGAAGTCTTCATATCCGCATCGTTGTCGGCCAGTAGCGCCGAGGTATCTAAGCCCAGGTCTCCAGTCCTGGAGGCCCTCCTCTCCACTCGAGCATCTCTGCCGTGGTGATGAACGCCGGAAGGCGGAGGCCCGGGGATCCATACCGGGAGAAACCGCCACCCCCTGGGGAAAGGGTAACAATTCCCCCGGCAAACAAAGTGCTGGTAAGCCTCCCGAACCGCACACACCCACACACTACAGGAAACAGGAACAGGAAAGGAACAGCAGCTCCTCCCACCACTTCTCCTGTCCTGTGTACTGGGTATAATTCTCAGTATCTGCTCTTATTCTGTATATATGGATACGAGTGGCGTAACTACCAGGGAAGTGGCTGCCAAGGGGCCCGGCGCCCCGGCATTGTGTGTGACAGTTTATTTTCAAGTTAGTTAAATATGATCGATTCTTGTCTTACTGTTCAGGGCCCCTTCACAGCAGCAGCGGGCCAGGCCCCCTGGCTAATGTGATCTAATCTTACTGTCTCCTGTAGTCTCCTGATGTGTCTGGGACCCACAACCTCCAGTGTATCAGAGGCAAAGCATTTACCCACACAGCCATAAAGGCTGCATTGCAACTGACTGAAAATATATGCGACTATAACTACTGTTATAGCTGGCTAAGTGTACATCTATACACATGACAGCTGTCCCAACACACCCAGCACTGCTATATCTCTATATGACAGCTGTCCCAGCACACTCAGCCTGCTATATCTCTATATATGAGCTGCTGTCATGTGTATAGATGTACACTTAGCCAGCTATAACAGTAGAAGTATCAATTTTTTTTCAGTCAGCAGCAAGGCAGCTCTTATGGCCTTGTGGTTAGGTGCTTTGCCTCTGATACAGAAGGATGTGGGTTTGAATCCCAGCAGAAACTTTTCTGAAATACACAAGCACTGACTCCATATATGGACATACAGGGCGGGACACAGGAAGAGGCTGCATCACATCGCTGACATGGAGGTAAGTAGAAGTGTTTTTTTTTTTTTTTTTAATACCCGACTGTTACTGCCATGGGGGGAGCGGGAGGCACTTGATACTGGCACATGGGGGGGGGACTGGCACCTGACTACTGGCACATGGGGGGGAGGCACCTGATACTGGCACATGGGGGAGAGGGGTTGGCACCTGATACTGGCATATGGGGGGGAGAGAGGCACTTGATACTGGCACTTTTTTTGTGGGGGGGGGAGATGGCACTATGATACTGGGACATCGGGGGGGGAGAGAGGCACTTGATACTGGCATGTGGGAGGGGGGTTTGGCACTATGATACTGGCACATGGGAGGGAGAGAGGCACTTGATACTAGCACTTTTTTTGGGGGGAGATGGCACTATGATACTGGGGCATGGGGGGGAGAGGCACTTGATACTGCCACTTTTTTGGGGGGGAGATGGCACTATGATACTGGGACATGGGTGGGAGAGGCACTTGATACTGCCACTTATTTTTCGGGGGGGGGGGAGATGGCACTATGATACTGGGACATGGGGGGGAGGAGAGAGGCACTTGATACTGGCACGTGGGAGGGGGGTTGGCACTTGATACTGGCACATGGGTGGCTTTGGCACTATGATACTGGCACATGGGGGGGAGAGAGGCACTTGATACTGCCACTTTTTTGGGGGGGTGGCACTATGATACTGAGACATGGGGGGGCACTTGATACTGGCACATGGGGGGGTTTGGCACTGTGATACTGGCACATGGGGGGTGGGAAGGAGAGAGGCACTTGATACTGGCACATTGGGGGGAGGTGGCACTATGATACTGGGACATGGGGGGGGGGAGAGAGAGGCACTTGATACTGGCACATGGGGGGTTTGGCACTATGATACTGGCACATGGGGGTGGGAAGGAGAGAGGCACTTGATACTGGCACATTGTGGGGGGGAGATGGCACTATGATACTGGGACATGTGGGGGGAGGAGAGAGGCGCTTGATACTGGCACATGATGGGGGGGCATCTATGGGGACACTTACTGGCACAATATTGTGGGGCATTATGGGGGACACTAGGCCGGCAGCCTATCAGAGGCCAGACACTGAGGGGCATCTACTGGGGCACTATATATGGGGCATTTTATACTGGTACATTATGGGGGGCACTAGCAGGAAGGGGGGAGAGGAGCACTATGGGGGAATTTACAGGGGGCACTATATAGGGGTATTTTATACTGGCACATTATGGGGGCACTATGGGGACATTAGCTCAACTGGAGGCATTACAAGGGGGTATTTTTGCACTGTCACATTATAAGGAGAATTATTACTACTGGGGGGGCATTATGGTGGGCTTTATTACTCCCCCATGGTATGACCCCCTAGTAGCAGCACCAGCCTCTCCCTGCTTTGCTATTCCTCTGCCCCTTCTCCAAATCCTTATTATGAAATCTTTCTCATTAGGATAAAGCACAACATCAGCTCCGCCGAGCCCCCCAGCCAAGTGGTGAAGTGGTGTCTGAGATCCCCAAGGGCCAAGTAACTGTAAGTTTTCATATGAAATATGTTTATGTTATACACATATAGCATACACTGTGCCACACAGTATACAGTATACCGCTATACTGTGCCACACAATATACAGTATACCGCTACACTGTGCCAAAGGAGTGGCGTTTACACAGGAAGAGGGAGGTGCGAAGCGCGCTGGGGGGGCCCTTACAAATATTTGCTGTGGGGCCCAGTCACTTCTAGTTACGCCCCTGATGGACACTGCATAGTACCACTTCTCTTGTCTTGTATACTGGGTGTAATTCTCAGTATCTGATCTTATTCTGTATATATGGACACTGCACAGTACCACTTATCCTGTCCTGTATACTGGATGTAATTCTCAGTATCTGCTCTTATTCTGTATATATGGACACTGCATAGTACCACTTCTCTTGTCCTGTATACTAGGTGTAATTCTCTGTATCTGCTCTTATTCTGTATATATGGACACTGCACAGTACCGCTTCTCTTGTCCTATATACTGGGTGTAGTTCTCAGTATCTGCTCTTATTCTTTCCTATTCTTTAATCCTCGAGATCCAGATTTAACACGAATATAGCGCTATATTCTATGTATTCGTTAATTCTAGCAAGCTGACCCATTCCATTAGAGACCCAGCAGCAGCTACAAGTTAAAATCGCAATGCGATAAATATAACTTGAATTATTCGCATTGCAATTTCAACTTAGACCTGGTTTACTAAATTACTTTAAATTAGCGAGGATGGCGAATATATTTATTAGTCAAAACAAAATATTCTCCATCTTCGCTAATTCAAGAAAGCCAACCATTGTAAAAATCGTTATGCAAATTATTCAAGTTAGATTATTCACATTGCGATTGCGACTTGATTCTCACATCCGACAGTACATTCTAGCATGGAGCGTTCCCATGGTGATGGGGACGCTCCATGCGCACGGGAAGAAGCAAGGAATCCTATTTTAAAAGTACTGCTTTTGGACAAAGGTAGGGTAATAATAAAAAAAAAAAAAAAAAAAAAAATTGAAATAAAGAATATATAGCACTATATTCGAAATATTCGCAAATTAGTGAAGTGCCGATATTCGCTCAAAAATTTCGATATTCAAATATTCGCACTCAACACTACTGCTCTTATTCTGTAAATATGGACCCTGCAAAGTACTTTTTCTCTAGTCCTGTATACTAGGCGTAATTCTCAATATTTGCTCTTATGGTGGTGAAGTGCACGGTAGAAGTGTGGAGTGGATGTATATCTCACCCGGTTTTCCAGTTTAGTTGAGTCAAGTAACGGAAATCCAGAAATGTTTTTGCTTCAGTAAGGCCAAGGGCGTAGTTATAGGGGTGCAGAGCTAGCAGTCGCTACAGGGCCCAGGAGCCAGAGGGGACCCAAAGACTCTTGTGCTGCATAAAAAGACACCTTTATTATAGAAAGTGCATGCTGGTCAAGTTACACCTCTGGCTGGAGGGAAGGAGTTAGGTAAAGAATTTGGCTTCAATTTTTTCCTCAGGTAGCACGAAAGCTATGTGCCTCTCTGCCCCTGATCACAAAACACTGAGGAATGAGGGGGTTATCACAGGCAAGTGAAGCCGCCTGTCCACAGCCAATGTGGACAAGCTCACGTTCATTAAAATGAACCAGGCAAGGATCCCACAGGACTTGTCGGTACCTTGTGCAGAATATCTACCCAAATTTGAAAAAAAAAAATACAAATAAAAATAATAAAATAAAAAACAAAACCAAAAACCAGTGTTGGCTACCTCCTACTCCTCCACCTCCGCTTCCACCTACACTGCCACATCCACCGCCTCCTCAACCTCCTACTCCATATGGACCTCCTCCTCCTAGATCAAGATTATTATTTTTTATTTGTACGTATTTTATGTTATTTTAAGTCATTTCCCTATCCACATTTGTTTGGAGAGCAGTTGCCATGCTCTTAACCACATTTTGCTGCCTTTTGCAGCCCTCTAGCCCTTTCCATGACTTTTATAGAGCCATTTTTGTGCTCCAAAGTTCATGTCCCTATTGACTTCAAAGAGGTTTGGGGTCAAGTTTGGGTCCCGAACTCTAACTTTTTTGTGAAGTTCGGCCGAACCCGTCGAACCCGAACATCCAGATGTCTGCAGCATTAGGTCAGAGTGCGCTCTGTACTTCCTGACACTGCAGGCAGGCAGGACACAGCAGTGCGGGCCCTGAGAAGAGCGAGTAGGAGGAGGGGCAAGTACTGGACAGCGCTCACAGCGCTTCTCTCCCCCTCCTTCTGCAGACTAGTGAGCACTTCTATTATGGAAGCGCTCACTAGTATTCCCTTTATAATATGCACTGCATCTTAAAAAGGGAAACGCAATGAGTGCTTCCATCTATACAGGGAGTGCAGAATTATTAGGCAAATGAGTATTTTGACCACATCATCCTCTTTATGCATGTTGTCTTACTCCAAGCTGTATAGGCTCGAAAGCCTACTACCAATTAAGCATATTAGGTGATGTGCATCTCTGTAATGAGAAGGGGTGTGGTCTAATGACATCAACACCCTATATCAGGTGTGCATAATTATTAGGCAACTTCCTTTCCTTTGGCAAAATGGGTCAAAAGAAGGACTTGACAGGCTCAGAAAAGTCAAAAATAGTGAGATATCTTGCAGAGGGATGCAGAACTCTTAAAATTGCAAAGCTTCTGAAGCGTGATCATCGAACAATCAAGCGTTTCATTCAAAATAGTCAACAGGGTCGCAAGAAGCGTGTGGAAAAACCAAGGTGCAAAATAACTGCCCATGAACTGAGAAAAGTCAAGCGTGCAGCTGCCAAGATGCCACTTGCCACCAGTTTGGCCATATTTCAGAGCTGCAACATCACTGGAGTGCCCAAAAGCACAAGGTGTGCAATACTCAGAGACATGGCCAAGGTAAGAAAGGCTGAAAGACGACCACCACTGAACAAGACACACAAGCTGAAACGTCAAGACTGGGCCAAGAAATATCTCAAGACTGATTTTTCTAAGGTTTTATGGACTGATGAAATGAGAGTGAGTCTTGATGGGCCAGATGGCTGGATTGGTAAAGGGCAGAGAGCTCCAGTCCGACTCAGACGCCAGCAAGGTGGAGGTGGAGTACTGGTTTGGGCTGGTATCATCAAAGATGAGCTTGTGGGGCCTTTTTGGGTTGAGGATGGAGTCAAGCTCAACTCCCAGTCCTACTGCCAGTTTCTGGAAGACACCTTCTTCAAGCAGTGGTACAGGAAGAAGTCTGCAAGGTAAGAAAAACATGATTTTCATGCAGGACAATGCTCAATCACACGCGTCCAAGTACTCCACAGCGTGGCTGGCAAGAAAGGGTATAAAAGAAGAAAATCTAATGACATGGCCTCCTTGTTCACCTGATCTGAACCCCATTGAGAACCTGTGGTCCATCATCAAATGTGAGATTTACAAGGAGGGAAAACAGTACACCTCTCTGAACAGTGTCTGGGAGGCTGTGGTTGCTGCTGCACGCAATGTTGATGGTGAACAGATCAACACCTGCACACACAGATATCCCCCTAAAATAGCTAAAACTAAAAACAAACTAAAAACTACTTCCAAAAATATTCAGCTTTGATATTAATGAGTTTTTTAGGTTCATTGAGAACATGGTTGTCGTTCAATAATAAAATTAATCCTCAAAAATACAACTTGCCTAATAATTCTGCACTCCCTGTATTGATGGAAGCGCTCATTGCTTCTGTTCTGGTACCCCCTTGAGAGCCGGCACCTGGGGCGTACCGCCCCCTCCCTGGGCATGTCACTGGATGAGGGGCATAGCTAAACTCTTGCATCAGGGCCCATGAGTAGAGTTGAGCGGACACCTGGATGTTCGGGTTCGAGAAGTTCGGCCGAACTTCCCGGAAATGTTCGGGTTCGGGATCCGAACCCGATCCGAACTTCGTCCCTAACCCGAACCCCATTGAAGTCAATGGGGACCCGAACTTTTCGGCACTAAAATGGCTGTAAAACAGCCCAGGAAAGGGCTAGAGGGCTGCAAAAGGCAGCAACATGTAGGTAAATCCCCTGCAAACAAATGTGGATAGGGAAATGAATTAAAATAAAAATTAAATAAATAAAAATTTACCAAAATCAATTGGAGAGAGGTCCCATAGCAGAGAATCTGGCTTCCCGTCACCCACCACTGGAACAGTCCATTCTCAGATATTTAGGCCCCGGAACCCAGGCAGAGGAGAGAGGTCCCGTAACAGACAATCTGGCTTCATGTCAGTAGAGAATCAGTCTGCATGTCATAGCAGAGAATCAGGCTTCACGTCACCCACCACTGCAACAGTCCATTGTCATAAATTTAGGCCCAGCACCCAGGCAGAGGAGAGAGGTCCCGTAACAGACAATCTGGCTTCATGTCAGCAGAGAATCAGTCTGCATGTCATAGCAGAGAATCAGGCTTCACGTCACCCACCACTGCAACAGTCCATTGTCATAAATTTAGGCCCAGCACCCAGGCAGAGGAGAGAGGTCCCGTAACAGACAATCTGGCTTCATGTCAGCAGAGAATTAGTCTGCATGTCATAGCAGAGAATGAGGCTTCACGTCAGCCACCACTGCAACAGTCCATTGGCATATATTTAGGCCCAGCACACAGGCAGAGGAGAGAGGTCCCGTAACAGACAATCTGGCTTCATGTCAGCAGAGAATTAGTCTGCATGTCATAGCAGAGAATGAGGCTTCACGTCAGCCACCACTGCAACAGTCCATTGGCATATATTTAGGCCCAGCACCCAGGCAGAGGAGAGAGGTCCCGTAACAGACAATCTGGCTTCATGTCAGCAGAGAATCAGTCTTCATATCATAGCAGAGAATCAGGCTTCACGTCACGCACCACTGTAAGAGTCCATTTTCATAAATTTAGGCCCAGCACCCAGGCAGAGGAGAGAGGTCCCGTAACAGAGGATCTGGCTTCATGTCAGCAGAGAATCATTCTGCATGTCATAGCAGAGAATCAGGCTTCACGTCACCCAACATTGGAACAGTCCATTGGCATATATTTAGGCCCCGGCACCCAGACAGAGGAGAGGTTCATTCAACTTTGGGTAGCCTCGCAATATAATGGTAAAATGAAAATAAAAATAGGATTGAATGAGGAAGTGCCCTGGAGTCCAATAATATATGGTTAAGGGGAGGTAGTTAATGTCTAATCTGGACAAGGGACGGACAGATCCTGTGGGATCCATGCCTGGTTCATTTTTATGAACGTCAGCTTGTCCACATTGGCTGTAGACAGGCGGCTGCGTTTGTCTGTAATGACGCCCCCTGCCGTGCTGAATACACGTTCAGACAAAACGCTGGCCACCGGGCAGGCCAGCACCTCCAAGGCATAAAAGGCTAGCTCTGGCCACGTGGACAATTTAGAGACCCAGAAGTTGAATGGGGCCGAACCATCAGTCAGTACGTGGAGGGGTGTGCACATGTACTGTTCCACCATGTTAGTGAAATGTTGCCTCCTGCTAACACGTTGCGTATCAGGTGGTGGTGCAGTTAGCTGTGGCGTGTTGACAAAACTTTTCCACATCTCTGCCATGCTAACCCTGCCCTCAAAGGAGCTGGCATTGACACAGCTGCCTTGGCGACCTCTTGCTCCTCCTCTGCCTTGGCCTTGGGCTTCCACTTGTTCCCCTGTGACATTTGGGAATGCTCTCAGTAGCGCGTCTACCAACGTGCGCTTGTACTCGCACATCTTCCTATCACGCTCCAGTGCAGGAAGTAAGGTGGGCACATTGTCTTTGTAGCGTGGATCCAGCAGGGTGGCAACCCAGTAGTCCGCACAGGTTAAAATGTGGGCAACTCTGCTGTCGTTGCGCAGGCACTGCAGCATGTAGTCGCTCATGTGTGCCAGGCTGCCCAGGGGTAAGGACAAGCTGTCCTCTGTGGGAGGCGTATCGTCATCGTCCTGCCTTTCCCCCCAGCCACGCACCAGTGATGGACCCGAGCTGCGTTGGGTGCCACCCCACTGTGACCATGCTTCATCCTCATCCTCCTCCACCTCCTCCTCATCCTCGTCCTCCTCGTCCTCCAGTAGTGGGCCCTGGCTGGCCACATTTGTACCTGGCCTCTGCTGTTGCCAAAAACCTCCCTCTGAGTCACTTCGAAGAGACTGGCCTGAAAGTTCTAAAAATGACCCCTCTTCCTCCTCCTCCTCCTCCTCCTCCTGGGCCACCTCCTCTTCCATCATCGCCCTAAGTGTTTTCTCAAGGAGACATAGAAGTGGTATTGTAACGCTGATAACGGCGTCATCGTCACTGGCCATGTTGGTGGAGTACTCGAAACAGCGCAACAGGGCACACAGGTCTCGCATGGAGGCCCAGTCATTGGTGGTGAAGTGGTGCTGTTCTGTAGTGCGACTGACCCGTGCGTGCTGCAGCTGAAACTCCACTATGGCCTGCTGCTGCTCGCACAGTCTGTCCAGCATGTGCAAGGTGGAGTTCCACCTGGTGGGCACGTCGCATATGAGGCGGTGAGCGGGAAGGCCGAAGTTACGCTGTAGCGCAGACAGGCGAGCAGCAGCAGGATGTGAACGCCGGAAACGCGAACAGACGGCCCGCACTTTATGCAGCAGCTCTGACATGTCGGGGTAGTTGTGTATGAACTTCTGCACCACCAAATTCAGCACATGCGCCAAGCAAGGGATGTGCGTCAAATTGGCTAGTCCCAGAGCTGCAACGAGATTTCGCCCATTATCACACACCACCAGGCCGGGCTTGAGGCTCACCGGCAGCAACCACTCGTCGGTCTGTTGTTCTATACCCCGCCACAACTCCTGTGCGGTGTGGGGCCTGTCCCCCAAACATATGAGTTTCAGAATGGCCTGCTGACGTTTACCCCGGGCTGTGCTGAAGTTGGTGGTGAAGGTGTGTGGCTGACTGGATGAGCAGGTGGAAGAAGAGGAGGAGGAAGCCGAGAAGGAGGAGGTGGCAACAGGAGGCAAAGAATGTTGCCCTGCGATCCTTGGCGGCGGAAGGACGTGCGCCAAACAGCTCTCCGCCTGGGGCCCAGCTGCCACTACATTTACCCAGTGTGCAGTTAGGGAGATATAGCGTCCCTGGCCGTGCTTACTGGTCCACGTATCTGTGGTTAGGTGGACCTTGCTACAGATGGCGTTGCGCAGTGCACACTTGATTTTATCGGATACTTGGTTGTGCAGGGAAGGCACGGCTCTCTTGGAGAAGTAGTGGCGGCTGGGAACAACATACTGTGGGACAGCAAGCGACATGAGCTGTTTGAAGCTGTCTGTGTCCACCAGCCTAAATGACAGCATTTCATAGGCCAGTAGTTTAGAAATGCTGGCATTCAGGGCCAGGGATCGAGGGTGGCTAGGTGGGAATTTACGCTTTCTCTCAAATGTTTGTGAGATGGAGAGCTGAACGCTGGCGTGTGACATGGTTGAGACGCTTGGTGACGGAGGTGGTGGTGGTGGTGTTGGTGGTACATCCCCTGTTTGCTGGGCGGCAGGTGCCAACGTTCCTCCAGAGGCGGAGGAAGAGGCCGAGGCGGCAGCAGCAGAAGAGGCCGAGGCGGCAGCAGCAGAAGAGGTAGCAGGGGGAGCCTGAGTGACTTCCTTGGTTTTAAGGTGTTTACTCCACTGCAGTTCATGCTTTGCATGCAGGTGCCTGGTCATGCAGGTTGTGCTCAGGTTCAGAACGTTAATGCCTCGCTTCAGGCTCTGATGGCACAGCGTGCAAACCACTCGGGTCTTGTCGTCAGCACATTGTTTGAAGAAGTGCCATGCCAGGGAACTCCTTGAAGCTGCCTTTGGGGTGCTCGGTCCCAGATGGCGGCGGTCAGTAGCAGGCGGAGTCTCTTGGCGGCGGGTGTTCTGCTTTTGCCCACTGCTCCCTCTTTTGCTACGCTGTTGGCTCGGTCTCACCACTGCCTCTTCCTCCGAACTGTGAAAGTCAGTGGCACGACCTTCATTCCATGTGGGGTCTAGGACCTCATCGTCCCCTGCATCGTCTTCCACCCAGTCTTGATCCCTGACCTCCTGTTCAGTCTGCACACTGCAGAAAGACGCAGCAGTTGGCACCTGTGTTTCGTCATCATCAGAGACATGCTGAGGTGGTATTCCCATGTCCTCATCATCAGGAAACATAAGTGGTTGTGCGTCAGTGCATTCTATGTCTTTCACCGCTGGGGAAGGGCTAGGTGGATGCCCTTGGGAAACCCTGCCAGCGGAGTCTTCAAACAGCATAAGAGACTGCTGCATAACTTGAGGCTGAGACAGTTTCCCTGGTATGCATGGGGGTGATGTGAGAGACTGATGGGGTTGGTTTTCAGGCGCCATCTGTGCGCTTTCTGCAGAAGACTGGGTGGGAGATAATGTGAACGTGCTGGATCCACTGTCGGCCACCCAATTGACTAATGCCTGTACCTGCTCAGGCCTTACCATCCTTAGAACGGCATTGGGCCCCACCATATATCGCTGTAAATTCTGGCGGCTACTGGGACCTGAGGTAGTTGGTACACTAGGACGTGTGGATGTGGCAGAACGGCCATGTCCTCTCCCAGCACCAGAGGGTCCACTAACACCACCACGACCATGTCCACGTCCGCGTCCCTTACTAGATGTTTTCCTCATTGTTATGGTTCACCACAACAACAAAAATATTATTTGGCCCAATGTATTGTATTCAAATTCAGCGGGATATAAATTTGAGGCCTAGTATTTAGGCGCTGGGTGACCGGTATGGATTTACTGACAGAATTAGACTTGGAAATGCACAGTAGCGTGTGTGTGAAGTTATTCTGAATGACCCTATGTGCACCTTGAATATTATATACCCTTTTAGGGATAGATTTCAAATAGCTCTGATATAGCAGAAACCACTAAATTATGAAATTGCTAAATTGGGAATTGTATTTCAACCCAGAACAAAAAATGTGCTTTGACGGACACTAAATAACTTTCCCAGCCACAACAGGACAGCGGTAACGAGAGATTTAGCGGGATATAAATTTGAGGCCTAGTATTTAGGCGCTGGGTGACCGGTATGGATTTACTGACAGAATTAGACTTGGAAATGCACAGTAGCGTGTGTGTGAAGTTATTCTGAATGACCCTATGTGCACCTTGAATATTATATACCCTTTTAGGGATAGATTTCAAATAGCTCTGATATAGCAGAAACCACTAAATTATGAAATTGCTAAATTGGGAATTGTATTTCAACCCAGAACAAAAAATGTGCTTTGACGGGCACTAAATAACTTTCCCAGCCACAACAGGACAGCGGTAACGAGAGATTTAGCGGGATATAAATTTGAGGCCTAGTATTTAGGCGCTGGGTGACCGGTATGGATTTAGTGACAGAATTAGACTGGGAAATGCACAGTAGCGTGTGTGTGAAGTTATTCTGAATGACCCTATGTGCACCTTGAATATTATATGCCCTTTTAGGGATAGATTTCAAATAGCTCTGATATAGCAGAAACCACTAAATTATGAAATTGCTAAATTGGGAATTGTATTTCAACCCAGAACAAAAAATGTGCTTTGACGGACACTAAATAACTTTCCCAGCCACAACAGGACAGCGGTAACGAGAGATTTAGCGGGATATAAATTTGAGGCCTAGTATTTAGGCGCTGGGTGACCGGTATGGATTTAGTGACAGAATTAGACTGGGAAATGCACAGTAGCATGTGTGTGAAGTTATTCTGAATGACCCTATGTGCACCTTGAATATTATATACCCTTTTAGGGATAGATTTCAAATAGCTCTGATACAGCAGAAACCACTAAATTATGAAATTGCTAAATTGGGAATTGTATTTCAACCCAGAACAAAAAATGTGCTTTGACGGACACTAAATAACTTTCCCAGCCACAACAGGACAGCGGTAACGAGAGATTTAGCGGGATATAAATTTGAGGCCTAGTATTTAGGCGCTGGGTGACCGGTATGGATTTACTAACAGAATTGGACTTGGAAATGCACAGTAGCGTGTGTGTGAAGTTATTCTGAATGACCCTATGTGCACCTTGAATATTATATACCCTTTTAGGGATAGATTTCAAATAGCTCTGATATAGCAGAAACCACTAAATTATGAAATTGCTAAATTGGGAATTGTATTTCAACCCAGAACAAAAAATGTGCTTTGACGGACACTAAATAACTTTCCCAGCCACAACAGGACAGCGGTAACGAGAGATTTAGCGGGATATAAATTTGAGGCCTAGTATTTAGGCGCTGGGTGACCGGTATGGATTTACTAACAGAATTGGACTTGGAAATGCACAGTAGCGTGTGTGTGAAGTTATTCTGAATGACCCTATGTGCACCTTGAATATTATATACCCTTTTAGGGATAGATTTCAAATAGCTCTGATATAGCAGAAACCACTAAATTATGAAATTGCTAAATTGGGAATTGTATTTCAACCCAGAACAAAAAATGTGCTTTGACGGACACTAAATAACTTTCCCAGCCACAACAGGACAGCGGTAACGAGAGATTTAGCGGGATATAAATTTGAGGCCTAGTATTTAGGCGCTGGGTGACCGGTATGGATTTAGTGACAGAATTAGACTGGGATATGGCCAAAAAATAACCACACTATTGCTGGTTAAATGCACTTGGTGTGACAGCTTGACCAACCACACTACTGAGGGTTAAATGCACTTGGTGACGGGCGCAGCTTGCCCCTGATGTAGTATATGGCCAAAAAATGAACAGACTATTGCTGGTTAAATGCACTTGGTGTCACAGCTTGACCAACCACACTACTGAGGGTTAAATGCACTTGGTGACGGGCGCAGCTTGCCCCTGATGTAGTATATGGCCAAAAAATGAACAGACTATTGCTGGTTAAATGCACTTGGTGACGGGCGCAGCTTGCCCCTGATTTAGTATATGGCCCAAAAATGAACAGACTATTGCTGGTTAAATGCACTTGGTGTGATAGCTTGACCAACCACACTACTGAGGGTTAAATGCACTTGGTGACGGGCGCAGCTTGCCCCTGATGTAGTATATGGCCAAAAAATGAACAGACTATTGCTGGTTAAATGCACTTGGTGTCACAGCTTGACCAACCACACTACTGAGGGTTAAATGCACTTGGTGACGGGCGCAGCTTGCCCCTGATGTAGTATATGGCCAAAATATGAACAGACTATTGCTGGTTAAATGCACTTGGTGACGGGCGCAGCTTGCCCCTGATTTAGTATATGGCCAAAAAATGAACAGACTATTGCTGGTTAAATGCACTTGGTGTGATAGCTTGACCAACCACACTACTGAGGGTTAAATGCACTTGGTGACGGGCGCAGCTTGCCCCTGATGTAGTATATGGCCAAAAAATGAACAGACTATTGCTGGTTAAATGCACTTGGTGTGACAGCTTCACCCTGATGTAGGCTTTAGGCAAAAAACAACCACACCATTGAGGGTTAAATGCACTTGGTCGCAGCTTGTGCTGGCGCACCACAAGACACAAAATGGCCGCCGATCACCCCAGAAAAATGTGACTGACAAACGGTCTGGGCAGCCTAAAAACAGTGAGCAATTGAGTATCAGCAGCTCAATGATCCACAGCTGCAGATCGATCAGTTAATCAAGTCCTTTGGAGGAGTTAATCTGCCTAATCTCGCCCTACTGTCGCAGCCGCAACCTCTCCCTACGCTAATCAGAGCAGAGTGACGGGCGGCGCTATGTGACTCCAGCTTAAATAGAGGCTGGGTCACATGGTGCTCTGGCCAATCACAGCCATGCCAATAGTAGGCATGGCTGTGATGGCCTCTTGGGGCAAGTAGTATGACGCTTGTTGATTGGCTGCTTTGCAGCCTTTCAAAAAGCGCCAAGAAAGCGTCACAAAAGCGCCAAGAAAGCGACGAACACCGAACCCGAACCCGGACTTTTACGAAAATGTCCGGGTTCGGGTCCGTGTCACGGACACCCCAAAATTCGGTACGAACCCGAACTATACAGTTCGAGTTCGCTCATCCCTACCCATGAGCCTTTAGCTACGCACCTGAGTAAGGCATAGCTCGCTGGAGATGGTTTGTTTAAGTTGTATGGGCTGGATTTCTTTGGAGTTGGAGACAGGTTAGTAGTTGGAGTCTCTCAGTCGACATCCCTAGTCCACTACAGGTTCCCCTGGCCCCAGGTGAGGCCAGCTATGATTAACCACTGAGGGATAAAGCAACCCTCAGTGTATATGTTTTAGGGGAAAAGAATTGAGAATGGGGGATTAAAACCTGTATAGGGTGGCCAGACGCCGGACAGTCCTTTTGAACAGTTCACGTTCAGACAGAAGCACTTTGCTGTCTGAACATAAGCTGCAGGGAGAAACTGACCCTATGCAGTTGACACAAAGTTGATTTTACCTTATTTGTTTAAATACCCTCGGCTGTGGAGTGGGAGGGGGCATGACCTAACTGGGTTGGGGGCGTGGTTTAGCATAGCCAGGGGCAGGGTTTTTGAGGGCGGTCTGAGTGGCCATCCTAAGCCTGGAGAGAGGCGTCATGTGGTCAGAGTCAGGTAGACTATTGGACCGTGATCCCCAAGGTGGTACGTTGGTCACAGCCAGGAAGCTGCTGTACCATATGGCTATGTGAAGGCGGATCTCTACCCTGGTTTGCACAGTGACTTAGAGGGGAGTCAGGAACCGCCTATTGTATTAGGCCTCATGCACACGAACGGATTTTCATTCCGTGTTCGTTCAGTTTTTTTGCGGACCATATATGGAACCATTCATTCCAATGGGTCCGCAAAAAAAAAAAAAACATACTCCGTGTGCATACCGTTTCTGTATTTCCGTTCCTCAAAAAAAGTCCTATTATTGTCAGCATTACGGAAAAGGATAGTACTATTATATTAGGGGCCAGCTGTTCCATTCCACAAAATACGGAATGCACACAGACGTCATCCGTATTTTTTGCAGATCCATTTTTGTGGAACTAAAAATGCATACGGTTGTGTGCATGAGGCCTTAGTTAGAGCCTAGATGGGCAGGTTTTGTTTTGATGTTTGCCGATACTGTAGCTTCACCTAACCAAGTACCACTTCTCTTGCCCTTTAGGGCTCGTTCACATGAACGCGTGATGCCCGTTGCCGTATAGTGGACCTCATTTGCGGATCCGCAATACACGGGCACCGTTCCGTGGCTATTCTGCATCATGGATGCAGACCCATTCATTTCAATGGCTTTGCAAATCCGGAATACTATGGAAGCACTACAGAGTGCTTTCTGGGGTTCCATTCCATGCTTCTGCTCCGCAAAAAGATAGAACTTGCTCTATCTTTTTGCGTAATGGAAGGATCGTGGACCCATTCAAGTTAATGGGTCTGCGATCCACATGTGCCTGCCACACAGACGGTGCCCGTGCATTGCGGACCGCAATTTGCGGTCCACAGCATGGGCACAGGCTTCACATGTTCATGTGAACGAGCCCTCATACTGAGTGTACGGCCGCTTGCACATGAACTTTTTTTGTTTGTTTACATTCCGATTTTTGCGTTATGTATACGGAACCATTCATTTTAATGGATCCGCAAAAAAAAAAGTGGAAGGTACTCCGTATGCCTTCTGTTTCCGTATTTCCATTTTTCCGTTCTAATTAAAGATAGAACATGTCCTATTATTGTCCACATAACGGACAAGGATAGTACTGTCCTATCAGGGGCCAGCTGTTCCGTTCCACAAATAATGGAATGCACATATACGTCATCTGTATTTTTTGCAGATCAATTTTTTGCGGACCGCAAAATACTGAAAAAGCCACACGGTCGTGTGCAAGAGGCCTAACTCTCAGTGTCTTGTATTATCCTGTATATGTGGACACTGCACAGTACCAATTCTCTTGTCCTGTATACTGGGAGTAATTCTCAGTATCGTCTCTCATTCTGTATATATGGATACTCCACAGTACCACTTCTCTTGTCTTGTATACTGGGTGTAATTCTCAGTGTGCAGGAGCCAGTCGACGGGTGCCGTTGTGTCTGGAGGAGCTCCTACTAATTGCTAACAGACTTCCAGGGATTTTTCCATCTCTCCCAGCCCAGGCCCTGCCTCTCCCCAGGGAGGTGGTGGGGTCCTGGGCAATGAAGCGACTGAAGACCCAGGATCCTACTTCCCGGGGTAGGCCGGCGGGAGGTAGGGGAGGTGAGCTACCGGCCTCAGTTCCATCTTCCGCCCCGGGGGTCAGAAGATCCAGCAGGAGTCCTGGTGCAGCGGCCCCTGCAGCCCCCGGAGGTGAAGCCGTGTCCATCGCCGGCAGTTCCAGGAGGGCGGACAGTAGCCCTCCAAGAGGTACGCAGAGTGCTCCTGGGGGTGGGCCGGGCTCAGTTGAGGCTGACTGGGGCAGCATGAAGCCCCAGGAACTAATCGCCGTTTACAGCTCCCAGATCACGGCCTACCTCTGGGAGTATGAGGAAGCAAATAGGACCCTCAAGAAGCTGAGGGAGAACCTAAAGCTTGAGAGGGGGAAGGTGGATAAAGCGGCAAGAAAAAACAGGCCAGAAATATAAAAAAAAATAAAAGGCGCGGCCGCGGGTACAGCGGTGTCCCGATCCGGAGTTGCAGGGGGAGGGTGCGAGGTGGCTGCCTCCGCCCTCCCAATTTATATGCCCAAGTCCTTGCCGGGGTTCCAGTCTCCTCTGCCCCGGTCTGCTCCGCTTCAGTCCCTTCCGCTGGTATTGTTGTGGCGGCGGGGAGTGGAGGCGCAGTGGGAGTGGTCAGGGGTGGAGGGGGTGGGGCTTCGGATATTTACAAAGGAGCTCAAAGCAGTGTGTGTGTAGGCAGAGAGGGAGGGGGCGGTCCTGATATGAGTGTGGTGCGCACCGCCCCTCCCTCCTGCATTGTTCATAAAGTGGATAAGGCCGGCGTGGTTCTACAGCCCGCCGGCCCGAAAAATCAGGAAAGACTGTTAAAAATGTGTCCAGCAAGGAAATGCTGGACAAAATGAATAAAGTGACCTCTGTCCCCTCTGGCCCAGCAGTGTGTGGGGGGGGGGGGGGGGAAGGGGAGAGTGCGGTAGTGGCCACTGAAGAAGTGGTCACTTGTGTAAATACAGTTTATGTTAGTGGTATTGCCCCGGGCCCTGATGGAGGGGTGAATGTTGGAGGTCGGCCGGCCACTGTACAAGTGGCCGGTGCGCCTCATGTAACCCCTTCAGAGGGGTCTGGAGTGACACCTGCTGTAGATAGGTCTGGGGGGGATGGGTTTGGGCCCGGTCCGGCTGCCCCTCCTGCGTCGGTTACGCCTGGCAGAAGTTATGCCGGTGTGGTCACCTGCGCAGGGGGGGAGGGGCGGTCCCCATTGTCCTTCCCATTACCAATGTCTGGTGACGGTAACTTGCAGCGGCAACTTCTAGAGGCTCTTAGGAGAGGGGAGAATTCCATTACAGTAGGGGGGCAGCAGGTGGATCTATCCTTCTGGATAGACAGGCATGGCCTGCGTGCCTTCCGAGAGCAAGGCGGGGGCGAGACCACCTGGTCCTCACCCACAACCGGCCCCGGGTCAATCAGACGGAATGTTGTCTGTCTGAAATGGAGAGGCAATGAAGCGTGCCCTACCAGGAAGAGGGTGGCAGAGCTTCTCTTTCAGATGGGCATCAGGGCATGTGACATCTTTGCCCTGATACATCCGTATGGCACCTGGGAGTTTGATGTCAGTTTTGCCCGGCCAGAGGGTCTTGAACTTTTCTGGTCTGGGTATGAACTGGCAAAAGACCAGCCGGACTGGCAGGGTTTTTTTGTACAAGCGATAACCTGCCAGAATGAAGTCAAGAAAGTGACCGTTCTGACCCGTAATGAGTCACTTTCTTGTGTTGACATCTTCACCTGGTTGCGCAGGTACGGGGACGTCCAGGGTCTTCCTAGCAAGAACCTGGATGAGTTTGGCATCTGGTCGGGTGCCTGGACGTTCCTGATTAAGTTGAAACATTCAGGGGGGTCGGTTTCCCACATACCGTCATCTGCTTTCCTTGGTCGGGATAGGATCATGGTGTTCTACAGGGGGCAGCCTAAGCTGTGTTACAAGTGCAGCAGCCCTTCGCACTTCAGCGCCAGCTGCCGAGTGCAGAGGTGCGCATTGTGGGGGGGTGAAGGCCATCTAGCTGCATCTTGTGGGCAGATTAGATGCAACCTGTGTGGTGAGCTAGGGCACCCGTTCAGTCGTTGCCCTCGCTCTGTCGCCAATGTGGCTCGTGCACACGTGGAGGCGAGCCGGGAGGCCCCCACTGCCGAGGCGAGTGCTGGCGAAGGCGACAGGGCAGTGGGGTCGATGAAGAGAAAAGACAGCCCATCCCAGCAGAGACGGAGGGAGAGGAGTCAAATGGAGAGGGGGCAGGTGGAACCCTGTCCTGGGGTGATGCCTGTGCCCTCCCAAGAGAATGCCTCTCCTAGAGCTGAGACCCTGGGGGATATCGAGGTGAATGAGAAACTCAGGAGACTAGACCGTTCCGAGCTGACTCTGTCCTCTTGCTACGAGAGTGCAACAGAGGAGAGTGAGACAGAGTCTAAAAGAACAAGAAGGAAACGTCTGACCAAAAAAAGATCTAGCCCGACTAGAGTGCCTGTGGAAGGCAAAGCCAGCTCCCCCCTGGACCTCTCTAATCCTGACTCTCTTCCCCATGGATCTTTCCAACCGGTACCTCACCTTGGATGAGATCTCCGCCTCCTCTTCTTCCGGGGAGGAGGTTGAAGGTGGGGAGCTGGAAGGGCAAGAGAAGGAGCCTCTGGAAGGGCCCGCGCCTCCCTCCGGTGAGTATGCAAGGTCCTTGGGAGGTGAGGCGGGTCCAGACACTGGGAATGGGAATGACAAGGGTGGTGCGAAGGAGGAGGCGGTGGTGACTAATGAGATGGACACCACTGTCTTTCTCAAAAGAGATCGTGCCACCTTAGGGGGTAGCCCCAAGAGGGGTAAGAAGAAGAACAAGAAGGGGAAGAGAAGGAAGAAGGCCGTCTAACTTAATTACTCTATATGGCGGCACTCTCTCCGTTGACGCTGGCGACCATTAATGTCGCCAGTATTAAATCGGATGCGGCTAGGGTTGCAGCCTTTGATTTTCTCAGCCGGATTGAAGCTGACATTTTATTTTTGCAAGAGACCAGGCTGCCAGATTTGGCGGCTGTGTATAAAGCAAAAAAGGAGTGGAGGTGTGGTCCATCATATTGGTCTCTTGCGGCTGAGCCGTATAGCGGAGTGGCGGTTCTTTTTACTGCACCAGTAGAAAGCCGACGAGTGATTGAGTTAGAAATGGGGAGGTGTTTGATTTTACAGAAACTGTAAGATGTCAGTGAAAAGTAAGTTGGTGACGGGACTGGTCGATGGTACGGGATCTCTGGATAGGTCCAGATCAGGGATCTTGGAAATTGTCAAGTCCTTCTACTCGTGCCTCTTGAGGAAGAGGGATCTGAATCGGGACAGGATTTCAGCTTTCCTGGCTGAAACCATCCCTGAGTCAAGAGTAGACCACTCTCTTGGCGTTTTGATAGAAGAAATAATAGAAGAGGAAGTCAGCCTGGCGATCGAAGGGCTTGCCCTAAAGAAGTCGCCAGGCCCGGATGGCTTAACATCCGAGTGTTATAAGACCTTTAAGGACTCCTTGGTTCCCCTCTTGACTAAGGTATTCAATGAGTGCCTTTCCTCGGATGCTCTGCCGAAGTCAATGAGGAGGTCAGCTCTGATCCTTATATCAAAGGGGAAAGATCCGAGCCGTATTGAGAATTGGCGTCCCATAGCGCTTCTCAATACGGACAGAAAGATCCTGGCCAAGATACTGTTTAATCGGTTGGTGCAGTTTGCGCCCCGGCTCCTTTCGGAGACCCAACATTGCTCAGTTCCAGGCCGAAGCATGTTTAGTGCTGTGCTCGGTGTCTGAGAGGCAGGGGAGAAGAGTAGGGCGGGTAACTGGAAGGGGTACATGCTGGCTTTAGATCAGGCAAAGGCTTTTGATCGGGTTAACCTCGAGTACCTCTGGGCAGTCCTTCTGAAATATGGCCTGCCGGGGGGGTTTGTCGATTGGTTAAAGATCTTGTATGCAGGGGCAGAGAGTTTCCCGCTGGTGAATGGTTAATCTGGCAGCCCTTTTGAGGTCGGGTCTGGAGTCCGCCAGGGTTGTCCATTGAGCCCGCTCTTATACGTGTTTGCGATTGATCCTTTTATTAGGAGGATTGATCGAGGACCGTTAGTGGGAGTCAGGATGAGTCTGGAGGAGCCAGAAGCCACTCTGAGGGTGGTGGCGTATGCCGATGATGTCACTGTTTTCGTGTCCTCAGGAGGGGAGGTGGAATACGTGATGTCGGAGGTAGAACGCTACTCAGAAGTCTCCAGGTCCGTGTGAGAGTCTCTGGCTGGGAGGGGGTGATCCATCTTTCGGTCTCCCGGACACCCTCCCAGAGCCCCAGTTGTCAGCCAAAATCCTAGGCGTTCAATTCAGCCATGGGGATTATCCCACCCAAAATTGGGACAGCAGGCTCACGATCGCCGCTCAGAAGGTTGACCAGTGGAAGGGTTTGTCTTTGGCCCTCAGGGAAAGGGTGAACCTGATCAAGACTTACCTTCTCCCTTTGCTTATCTATTTGGCCAGTGTATGTGTCTTGCCAGAACCTCTCTGGACTCGGGTTTACAGTCTGTTCTTTCAACTGTTATGGAGGAATAGGCTGAACCTAGTCAAGAGAGAGGTGACATACCGTACAAGGAGATTAGGGGGGTTGGGTATGGTCAACCCAGTGGTGTTCCTTGTGAACACCTTTGTTAAGATCAACCTGGCAAACCTCTGGAAAGAGAGGGCTCCTCCGTGGGTAGTCTCTTGCAGGGGTTGGTTTCGGCCTTTCTTCCAGGAGTGGGAGACAGGAGGGCAAGTGAAGGATTTGCGTACACCTCACGGATATCTTCCGGCTTATGTCACCCCGATTCTGAAGGTGATCCGCCGGTGGGGTTTGGGAGTGAGGGAAATCAAGGCCCAGTCAAGGAGATCCCTTGACGAGAGGGTCTTGTTGACCCACTTCCGGAAGCCCCTGGCCCTTAAGGATTGCCCAAGCCAGGATCTAGACAAGGGGTTACAGTTGTTAAATTCGGCAAGGATCCCCTTGAAGTTTTGGGACTTGGCTTGGCGCTGCTTTCACGGGAAGCTGTATGTAAGGGGCAACTTGAGGTATAGGAACTCTGATGAAAGTGGTTGTCCCCGGGAGGAGTGTTGCGACAAACTGGAAAGTATGGAGCACTTCCTGCTTCAGTGTTCCTTTAATACAGAGGTATACAAACGGGTGGGCGCATCCATTGGCTGGCCTAGGCTAGCCAACCTCTCCTATGCGGAATGGGCTTATGGAGCATTCAAAGGTTTGGGAAGAAGGGACCCATGCACAGCTTTTGTAGTTAGCATAGTGGTCAGGTACTTAACATGGAACGCACGGTGTTTAGTTTCAACCCAGCAAAAAGTCCTCCCTGTGGAAGAGGTGTGTAGGAACATTGTAGGTGACCTGGCGAAGGTTCGCTCTCTTGAGTGCGAGAAGGTGGGTACGGATGGGGTCTCTTACCTCTGGAGAGGCTTCAACTTTGAAGTGCCCTAGCCTCAGTAGCACTTTTCCTGGTGTTGGGCTGAGGCTTTCACATTAGGTTTTTGTTTTGTATTTAAGATGAGTTTTTGAAGAAAGGTTTGCAAATGACTGAACTTGGGCCTTCGGGTGGATTTTAATATTGGTTTGTATAGACTGATATGGTTGTTATAAGATGTATATATTGTATGATAGGGTAAGTGGGATGTAGTTAGATTGGGTGGGATGGGGTGGGGGGGTTAATATTTTTTCATGTGGGGAGGCCTGCATCCAGCCCTGGACTATGCGGACATAGGAGGACATGAGGCGAGGGGCTGGGTGTGGGTGGTGGAGGAAGGGCTGTACTCATGGAGGGACAAGAGGCGGAGGTTGGCCCTGGGTGAAGGTGATGGTATAGATAGATTGGTAGGGTTAGTATAGGTTTGTTTTTTTCTCATATATGTGTGTGTATACCAAAAAAAAAAAATACAAAAAGTGCATGTGTGTATATATATATATATATATATATATGTATGTGTATGTGTGTGTATGTATATATATATATATATATATATAGTTGTAAAAAAAAGTCCAGCGGGAGCACCAACCAAGGAACGGTGCAATGTCCACAAGGGCAGCGGCAATACCCCAATAGTACAGCTTAAAGAAAATAGGACTGCACTCCAGAATAAAAGTGAAAATTGTGAGCTTTTATTCACCCATAATATGGCAACCTTGCGACGTTTCGGCTCACAAGAGCCTTCTTCCTTTTCTTTAAGCTATATATATATATGTATATCATAATTTTTTATGATTATTTATTGTGACAAGTACTCATTTATTTTCTGTTATACACAATTTGTATAAATTTGTATATAGTCGGGGTTCAGCCAGATCGGATGTTTACGTTAGGCTAGGTTTCATTTTCTCTTTTTAGTAGGTATGAATGAGATAGTATGCATGTAGCTGGGCCAGTAGGGTAAGTGTATATATTTGTTTTATATCTTGTAGATAGAAAAACTCGGCACACCTAGGATACTTGGTAACTACAAACCGGATTCCAAATAAGTTGGGACACTATACAAATCGTGAATAAAAACTGAATGCGATGATGTGGAGGTGCCAACTTCTAATATTTTATTCAGAATAGAACATAAATCACGGAACAAAAGTTTAAACTGAGAAAATGTACCATTTTAATGGAAAAATATGTTGAATCAGAATTTCATGGCGTCAACAAATTCCCCAAAAGTTGGGACAAGGCCATTTTCACCACTGTGTGGCATCTCCCCTTCTTCTTACAACACTCAACAGACATCTGGGGACCGAGGAGACCAGTTTCTCAAGTTTAGAAATAGGAATGCTCTCCATTCTTGTCTAATACAGGCCTCTAACTGTTCCATCGTCTTGGGCCTTCTTTGTTGCACCTTCCTCTTTATGATGCGCCAAATGTTCTCTATAGGTGAAAGATCTGGACTGCAGACTGGCCATTTCAGTACCCGGATCCTTCTCCTACGCAGCCATGATGTTGTGATTGATGCAGAATGTGGTCTGGCATTATCTTGTTGAAAAATACAGGATCTTCCCTGAAAGAGATGACGTCTGGATGGGAGCATATGTTGTTCTAGAACCTGAATATATTTTTCTGCATTGAAGGTGCCTTTCCAGACATGCAAGCTGCCCATGCCACACGCACTCATGCAACCCCATACCATCAGAGATGCAGGCTTGTGAACTGAGCGTTCATAACAACTTGTGTTGTCCTTGTCCTCTTTGATCCGGATGACATGGCGTCCCAGATTTCCAAAAAGAACTTTGAATCGTGACTCGTCTGACCACAGAACAGTCTTCCATTTTGCCACACTCCATTTTAAATGATCACTGGCCCAGTGAAACGCCTGAGCTTGTGGATCTTGCTTAGAAATGGCTTCTTCTTTGCACTGTAGAGTTTCAGCTGGCAACGGCGGATGGCACGGTGGATTGTGTTCACTGACAATGGTTTCTGGAAGTATTCCTGAGCCCATTCTGTGATTTCCTTTACAGTAGCATTCCTGTTTGTGGTGCAGTGCCGTTTAAGGGCCCGGAGATCACGGGCATCCAGTATGGTTTTAAGGCCTTGACCCTTACGCACAGAGATTGTTCCAGATTCTCTGAATCTTCGGATGATGTTATGCACAGTTGATGATGATAGATGCAAAGTCTTTGCAATTTTTCGCTGGGTAACACCTTTCTGATATTGCTCCACTATCTTCCTGCGCAACATTGTGGGAATTGGTGATCCTCTACCCATCTTGGCTTCTGAGAGACACTGCCACTCTGAGAAGCTCTTTTTATACCCAATCATGTTGCCAATTGACCTAATTAGTATTAATTGGTCTTCCAGCTCTTCGTTATGCTCAAATTTACTTTTTCCAGACTCTTATTGCTACTTGTCCCAACTTTTTTGGGATTTGTTGACACCGTGAAAATTTGAATCAACGTATTTTTCCTTTAAAATGATACATTTACTCAGATTAAACGTTTGATCTGTCATCTACGTTCTGTTACAAATAAAATATTAACATTTGCCAGCTCCACATCATTGCATTCAGTTTTTATTCACAATTTGTTTAGTATCCCAACTTTTTTGGAATCCGGTTTTTTAGTTTTTATTATTAAAAGTGGATATAAGTAAATAGAACTAATGAAGCATAATAAAAAAGCATTGCAACCGCAATACTACTCGCAGCGGTCAAGGACATGAAATCTTGGCGTGTTGTAGCTAATGTTTTGGCAGAGAGCTGTAGTATGGGACATCTGTGATTCGCCACCTTAACCTTAGGTACAATGACCATACAATAATATTAATACAGTGGGTCCATAATGCCTGGCAGTTGATATTGCACTAACAACGATATAGAGAACATAAGATGTCTTTCCAGGTGAAAGCCTCTGCCGTCTATCGGAACTTGCTCCCAGTATTCTCACTGTGGTCGGGTGGATCCCTTGTTTGCAGTTGTGGATCACCTGTTGGCAGCTTAATTACTGCATGCGATTCCACTTGTTTGGATCCAGGTAAAATGCTCCAACCTTTCGGGCAGAAGTTTCAGATCGGCTGACGGTTCCAAGTCGGCTCAGAGTTGTCCCTTAATGTCCTCTGACTTTCTGAGCACCTGTCATGTTTCCTGAGGTTCTACAATGCCCAGACAGTAGAAAAACCCCACGAATGACCCCATTTCGGAAAGTAGACACCCTAAGGTATTCGCTGATGGGCATAGTGAGTTCATAGAACTTTTTAGTTTTTGTCACAAGTTAGCGGAAAATGATGATTTATTTTCTATTTTTTTTCTTACAAATTCTCATATTCCACTAATTTGTGACAAAAAATAAAAACTTCCATGAACTCACTATGCCCATCACGAAATACCTTGGGGTGTCTTCTTTCCAAAATGGGGTCACTTGTGGGGTAGTTATACTGCCCTGGCTTTTTAGGGGCCCAGATGTGTGAGAAGTAGTTTGAAATCAAAATGTGTAAAAAATGCCCTGTGAAATCCTAAAGGTGCTCTTTGGAATGTGGGCCCCTTTGCCCACCTAGGCTGCAAAAAAGTGTCACACATGTGGTATCGCCGTACTCAGGAGAAGTTGGGCAATGTGTTTTGGGGTGTAATTTTACATATACCCATGCTGGGTGAGAGAAATATCTCGACAACTTTTCCAAGTTTTTTTATACAAAGTTGGCATTTGACCAAGATATTTATCTCACCCAGCATGGGTATATGTAAAAAGACACCCCAAAACACATTTCCCAACTTCTCCTGAGTACGGTGATACCACATGTGTGACACTTTTTTGCAGCCTACATGCGCAAAGGTGCCCAAATTCCATTTAGGAGGGCATTTTTAGACATTTGGATTCCAGACTTCTTCTCACGCTTTAGGGCCCCTCTAAAATGCCAGGGCAGTATAAATACCCCACATGTGACCCCATTTTGGAAAGAAGACACTCCAAGGTATTCAATGAGGGGCATGGCAAGTTCATGGAAGATTTTTTTTTGGGCACAAGTTAGCGGAAATTTTTTTTTTTTTTTCTCACAAAGTCTCTCTTTCCACTAACTTGGGACAAAAAGTTAAATCTTTCATGGACTCAATATGCCCCTCAGTGAATACCTTGGGGTGTCTTCGTTCCGAAATGGGGTCACATGTGGGGTATTTATACTGCCCTGGCATTTTAGGGGCCCTAAAGCGTGAGAAGAAGTCTGGAATATAAATGTCTAAAAAATGTTACGCATTTGGATTCCGTGAGGGGTATGGTGAGATTTTATTTTTTGACACATGTTAGTGGAATATGAGACTTTTTAAGAAAAAACAAAAAAACAAAAAAAATCAATTTCCGCTAACTTGTGCCCCAAAAAAATTTCTAAATGGAGCCTTACAGGGGGGTGATAAATGACAGGGGGGTGATCAGGGAGTGTATATGGGGTGATCACCCCCCTGTCATTGATCACCCCCCTGTAAGGCTCCATTCAGACATCCGTATGTGTTTTACGGATCCATGGATCGGATCCGCAAAACACATACGGATGTCTGAATGGAGCCTTACAGGGGGGTGATCAATGACAGGGGGGTGATCATGGAGTGTATATGGGGTGATCACCCCCCTGTCATTGATCACCCCCCTGTAAGGCTCCATTCAGACGTCTGTATGTGTTTTGCGGATCCGATCCATGGATGCGTGGATCCGTAAAACACATACGGACGTAAAAAACACATATGCGTCACTCTGCCTGGGACAGCCGCCTCCGGAACGCGATCCTGCGTTAGGCGGTCCGGAGGCGGTTAAATGAGTTCTACAGTTTGTTTTAACTGATGATCTATCCTCTGGATAGATCATCAGCATCTGACCGGCGGAGGTCCGACACCCGGGGCCCATGCCGATCAGCTCTTTGAGAAGGCGGCGCTCAAGTAGCGCCGCGGCCTTCTCACTGTTTATCGCTGGCCCAGTGACGTTACGACTAGTATCAACTGGCCTGGGCGCGGCTAGATAGATCATCAGTTAAAACAAACTGCAGAACCCCTTTAAGGATGGGGCTACTTGGCAGTATGCATGACACAATATGAAGATCACAATGTTGGGGTCGCGATACAATTATCTGTGTATATGGATTTTCGGTCACATGCTGCAAGTTGCACACGACTTTGCCATCACAGACCATAATGCAAGTCACCTATGACGGCAACTTGGCAGTGTTTTTACAACAAAATCACAGCTTTATAGTATTGGCAAGACAGCAAGTTGCAGACAAATCGCACAAGTGTTTTGGGTTGCTCAACTTCTCTGAGATTCGCTGCTGCATGTCACCATACCAGCCGAGCCATAATTAGCCAGGTCCCTGATGGTGGTACTGCAGCTGACAACCAATGACAACCAACAATATATAACAATAGTAAGATATAGCAGGGCTTTGTAGAATATATTTACAGGGTCTTGGTACTGTTATGGGTTTTAAAAAAAATGGTTTGGCAAATTTCCCATTGCCTGTAATTAATGTTGTCCTGTAGGTACATTAGCCATAGTTGCTTTGTTATTTTGGGCTTTATTTCAAAACCTTAGGGTGCCTTCACACATGACAGATTTTGTTACAAATAATTTATGCAACTTAAAGTCAATTCCATTAATTTGGGTGGGGTTGTTTTGGCAGAAAGCACAAGGATTTCTGCAATCCACATTGAAGTGAATAGAACTGACTTCTATTCTCTACCATGACCTTTAAAATGTAGTCAAACTAGTTTTGCTTCATGCTCTTGTATGAGTGTACAGTACTATGGACTTAGAACAATATAACATTATTAGTTATTTCTCGCCCTGGACATTATCATTTAGGTAGGATTGGTGAGTTGCACACAGGTACAGTAGGGACCAGTCTCACATCAGAGGTAGTAGAGTCATAATACAGCCATATGCAGGCTATTTACACTATTCACTATTGGAAAAAAAAATATTGTTTTTCACTTATTGTGTGGAGAAAATAATTTCTCCAATTCGTGGTATTTTTTATTGTGTTTTTTTTTTCAACAGTCTGCATTCGCTTCCTATACGAGCTTTCTGTAAACTCCCCGTCAGCACACTGGACCGCGCACTGCAGCTTCAGTTCCATTATGAAGCTTGTGCTCCTTCAGGGGCTGCTCGGAGCAGTTCAGCAGCAGGAAATGAGAAAGCAGAGTGACACGGGGCACACTGGGTTAAAGGGGTTCTGCTTCTATCCTTATAAATAAAAAATTGTCTTCTACAGCTAGTGGAACAGAGCCCATCCTCCAATAATGTTCAGGTGCAGGACACTTCACAGCAGAGGCCCCGTCCACCACTCCAGTCTCATGGAGAACAGCATGGAAGAGCTGCTTGTATAAAGTACATATCCTCCCTCCCAGTCCTCCCGTCCTCCCATATATAATACACAAAGACTGTACTAAACCTGTCCTGTGCTCCCCCCTCCCCCAGTGGCTCCCCTCAGCTGATTTCATGGGATGTTTGGAGACAGATGTCAAGCCATCTACAGGAATGGTGTTATGTGTGACAAGTGTATGAATGTGTATGTATATATCTGTAATTACTGTGTATGGGTACATACAGTATGTGTATATGTGTAATATGTATGACAGAAGTTGCAATAACACCTTTACATGTGTGATGTGTGTGCATAATATTTAAATAATGTGTGTAAATATATATATATTTTTTTATATCTTTGTATAGAATATCAAGCTAACTGCTGGATAACTCCAGCAACCCCTCTCTGGCAGTTTTACTCCTGTGCTGCTGCACCAAGTAGCGGCACGTTCAAAGACACTATACTTTTGAAGCAGTGACTGTTCATCTGTTGCTACCCAGAAGTGTAGCGGCTCATGAGCTGGTAAATATATACCAGCAGGATATACTGCACACTTAAATATATATATATACACTCACCTAAAGAATTATTAGGAACACCATACTAATACGGTGTTGGACCCCCTCTTGCCTTCAGAACTGCCTTAATTCTACGTGGCATTGATTCAACAAGGTGCTGATAGCATTCTTTAGAAATGTTGGCCCATATTTATAGGATAGCATCTTGCAGTTGATGGAGATTTGAGGGATGCACATTCAGGGCACGAAGCTCCCGTTCCACCACATCCCAAAGATGCTCTATTGGGTTGAGATCTGGTGACTGTGGGGGCCATTTTAGTACAGTGAACTCATTGTCATGTTCAAGAAACCAATTTAAAATGATTCGAGCTTTGTGACATGGTGCATTAACCTGCTGGAAGTAGCCATCAGAGGATCGGTACCATGGTCTAATTCTGTTTACGCCAAATTCGGACTCTACCATTTGAATGTCTCAACAGAAATCGAGACTCATCAGACCAGGCAACATTTTTCCAGTCTTCAACAGTCCAATTTTGGTGAGCTTGTGCAAATTGTAGCCACTTTTTCCTATTTGTAGTAGAGATGAGTGGTACCCGGTGGGGTCTTCTGCTGTTGTAGCCCATCCGCCTCAAGGTTGTGCGTGTTGTGGCTTCACAAATGCTTTGCTGCATACCTCGGTTGTAACGAGTGGTTATTTCAGTCAACGTTGCTCTTCTATCAGCTTGAATCAGTCAGCCCATTCTCCTCTGACCTTTAGCATCAACAAGGCATTTTGACCCACAGGACTGCCGCATACTGGATATTTTTCCCTTTTCACACCATTCTTTGAAAACCCTAGAAATGGTTGTGCGTGAGAATCCCAGTAACTGAGCAGATTGTGAAATACTCAGACCGGCCCGTCTGGCACCAACAACCATGCCACGCTCAAAATTGCTTAAATCACCTTTCTTTCCCATTCAGTTTGGAGTTCAGGAGATTGTCTTGACCAGGACCACAACCCTACATGCATTGAAGCAACTGCCATGTGATTGGTTGACTAGATAATCGCATTAATGAGAAATAGAACAGGTGTTCCTAATAATTCTTTAGTGTATGTGTGCGGTTTAATCATTGCTGGTATATATTTATTTAGGTGTGCGGTATATCCACTGCTGGTATATATTTACAGTACAGACCAAAAGTTTGGACACACCTTCTCATTCAAAGAGTTTTCTTTATTTTCATGCCTATGAAAATTGTAGATTTACACTGAAGGCATCAAAACTATGAATTAACACATGTGGAATTATATACATAACAAAAAAGTGTGAAACAACTGAAAATATGTCATATTCTAGGTTCTTCAAAGTAGCCACCTTTTGCTTTGATTACTGCTTTGCACACTCTTAGCATTCTCTTGATGAGCTTCAAGAGGTAGTCGCCTGAAATGGTTTTCACTTCACATGTGTGCCCTGTCAGGTTTAATAAGTGGGATTTCTTGCCTTATAAATGGGGTTGGGACCATCAGTTGCGTTGTGGAGAAGTCAGGTGGATACACAGCTAATAGTCCTACTGAATAGACTGTTAGAATTTGTATTATGGCAAGAAAAAAGCAGCAAGTAAAGAAAAACGAGTGACCATCATTACTTTAAGAAATGAAGGTCAGTCAGTCCGAAAAATTGGGAAAACTTTGAAAGTGTCCCCAAGTGCAGTCACAAAAACCATCAAGCACTACAAAGAAACTGGCTCACATGCGGACCGCCCCAGGAAAGGAAGACCAAGAGTCACCTCTGCTGCGGAGGATAAGTTCATCCGAGTCACCAGCATCAGAAATCGCAGGTTAACAGCAGCTCAGATTAGAGACCAGGTCAATGCCACACAGAGTTCTAGCAGCATACACATCTCTAGAACAACTGTTAAGAGGAGAGTGTGTGAATCAGGCCTTCATGGTAGAATATCTGCTAGGAAACCACTGCTAAGGACAGGCAACAAGCAGAAGAGACTTGTTTGCTAAAGAACACAAGGAATGGACAATCTGTGCTTTGGTCTGATGAGTCCAAATTTGAGATCTTTGGTTCCAACCACCGTGTCTTTGTGCGGCGCAGAAAAGGTGAACGGATGGACTCTACATGCCTGGTTCCCACCGTGAAGCATGGAGGAGGAGGTGTGATGGTGTGGGGGTGCTTTGCTGGTGACACTGTTGGGAATTTATTCAAAATTGAAGGCATACTGAACCAGCATGGCTACCACAGCATCTTGCAGCGGCATGCTATTCCATCCGGTTTGCGTTTAGTTGGACCATCATTTATTTTTCAACAGGACAATGACCCCAAACACACCTCCAGGCTGTGTAAGGGCTATTTGACTATGAAGGAGAGTGATGGGGTGCTGCGCCAGATGACCTGGCCTCCACAGTCACCGGACCCAATCGAGATGGTTTGGGGTGATCTGGACCGCAGAGTGAAGGCAAAAGGGCCAACAAGTGCTAAGCATCTCTGCAACAAGTGCTAAGCATCTCTGGGAACTCCTTCAAGACTGTTGGAAGACCATTTCAAGTGACTACCTCTTGAAGCTCATCAAGAGAATGCCAAGAGTGTGCAAAGCAGTAATTAAAGCAAAAGGTGGCTACTTTGAAGAACCTAGAATATGACATATTTTCAGTTGTTTCACACTTTTTTGTTATGTATATAATTCTACATGTGTTAATTCATAGTTTTGATGCCTTCAGTGTGAATCTACAATTTTCATAGTCATGAAAATAAAGAAAACTCTTTAAATGAGAAGGTGTCCAAACTTTTGGTCTGTATATATATAATGAAAAATCTGAGACACACAGATATTAAGGCATTGAAAAGGATATTGCACTCAGAGAGTAGTTGAGGAGCGGTGTAGCTGACAGGATTGCAGAGCGCATCTGACTGAAACAGTGTGGGAAAAAAGGGTGCGCAGGCTGAGGACCAACCAGCGCGTGCTCACTGGAAAGAATGGAGCGGTGAGGTTAAGCGAAAGTAAACTGACGTCGCTATGGAGGTAAGGTTAGAAAAGGAAAATGTATGGAAAAAGGGGGGTGTATGGTTGGGAATATCGATAAATAAACTCCTCACAGTATATAGAGAGAGAGATTTGTGAACAGATAGTGGGTCAATAAATATTCAAAAAAAAAAGGAATATATGTAGTTAAGGCTGACAAGTCAGCCAGTATTTATGGGAGGGGCGGAGGTGCCTTTAAATACGAAGGTGCGCTATCCCCCGCTGCCCGTGAGCTCTCTGTGCAGAGGAGGGTTGTTCATTCAGTAGTCTCGTCAGCTCACGTCGGCAGCACACTCGCTGAAGCGCACCTTCTTGTAAGTATGCAGGGGCCACTGCGCCCTACAACCTACCTATCCATTGCCTGGTACATTTTCAGGCTTACATCTACAAAGGTTAAAAATATATATATATATATATATATATATACACACATATATTTTATAAATATACTCACCTTACATGATCTCTCGGTCCGCCACTCTCATGCTCTTGAGAACTAACCTCATCATCCTGTACAATTCAGGTCCGGGGCCAGTTGTTTTTAATCTTTGTTTGTTCCTGATTCTTTCTTCAGGTACCATCTAGTCATTATCACTTTGGTGCGCACCTTTTTCCACAGTCCACCCCCTTCTCCGTTCAAGTCACGTCATTGCCAGTTTGTAACTTTCTTTCCCATGTTCCAGACAGGTAAGCGCCCACACTCCGTTCTTCACCAGCACAATCACTTTGTTAGTTTTTCACTTCACGGTCTCGGGTCTCTCTCTTTAAACCAGGACCGTCCATCCATCCATTATTTCTGTCATTATTATCTCACACTCGCAGCATAGTAACATAGTAACATAGTACATAAGGCCGAAAAAAGACATTTGTCCATCCAGTTCGGCCTGTCATCCTGCATGTCTCACTTATCAGACGTTGAGGAATCCCTATCAATCCCAGAAATTCCACTTCTGGCTATGGCAGCACCATGTCGCTAAGAAGTTAGACAGTACCCAAACTGATTACAGAACTCAACAAGCGAGGGATTCCATATCCAGCGTCGGCCCGGAAGGCAGAGCTATACAGACTCTTAATGTCTGAGCCGACGGCTCCACCGGCGGAACAAGTCCCCATGTCGACCATCCAACTGTCATTGGCACAGTTGCATTCTACCATCAACAACATTGCCACCTATGTGTCAGACATGCAGGCTAGGCTGATTGCTGTAAAGTCCACTGACACCTAGTCCCTCTGCCCCTCCTGTTCCAGTGGCCTCTGCTTCCTGTTCTCATTACCCAGGTAGGCCTCATTCACGCCTGAAGTAGCTCCAGCACATTTTGTCCCTCACATCAGGAAGGATATCCTAGAGGGAAATCTAGCTTCCATCCTCATAGCCACCCACGACACAGTAGACAACAGGACTATTGCTTGCAGTGACATTTCCGTCATCCTAAAAGCCAGGGACGTCCGCCTCAATAAAAAACTGTCCATCCCTGAATTTGTTTTGGCCTTTAGTTTATACAGGGACATCATCTGTTCTGCCCACCCTGAGAGATGAGAGGAATTGGACACCTATTTGTACATGGTCACGGATCTAGCTCACAAGTATGGCAGCCACGCCTTCTACGACTACCACCGCTCGTTTTCCGCCAAGGCAGCCGCCACTCTTGCTCAATTTTAGCATACCATCAACTGGGCTTCCATGGATATGGAGCTCTTTTGTCGCCATTTCACTGGCCTCAGGGCTCCAGCATGTGCTTCTTGCCACTCCATCTTCCACTCTTCAGATTGGTGCCCTAACGCAGATCCTCCCGTCTCTCAGGGCAGATTCCTTCCCAGTACCTCTGGTCTTCCGCAGAGACCTGCCCCATCCACTGATAAATTGGGCCGCCCCATAGTTTTCCTGGGCAACAGCCAAATTTGCAACAATTATAACATGGCCATCTGTAACTACAACAAATGTAGAGCCTTGCACATTTGCTCTATTTGTTTCAGAGCCCACCCCCTGACAGCCTGCCCACAGCGTTCATCCAGGACCTCCTGACTAGCCGGGGTTAACTTGGACCTCTTGGCAGCACTCCTCCAAGACCATCCCAATTCTCGATTCGTCCATTTCCTGTGCCACAATTTTCATATAACATGCAGGCACATCCAGGGCACACAAAATATCGCCGCAGATGCCTTATCACAATTTAATTTTTGTAATTTTTTCCAGGCAATGCCGGAGGCGGATCGAGTGGGTTGATCCCCTCCAGCTTCCCAAACATTGGCACTGGGCTCTACCAACACACTAGAACAGCACCAAAGCAACAATGGCCACCGTGAACAGGTGTGGAACTCACCTTATCACATACTCTCAGGAACTCCATGTGGACCAGTAAGTACGGGCAGTGACGTTATATCTCCCTAACTGCCCACTGGGTAAATGTAGAGGCGGCTTGGCCTGAGGCGGAGAACGGTTTGGTGCATGTCCTACCGCCACCGAGGATTGCTGGACATTTCTCTGTGCGTCCTCCTCTGGTTCATCCTCTACTGCCTCCTCATCACGTCAGTGCAAGACCTGCACCACCAACTTCAGCACAGCCAGGGGGAAATGACAGCAGGTTGTTCTAAAACTCATATGTTTGGGGGGAAAGAACCCTCACCGCGCAGCAGCTGTGGGCGGGCATGGAAGAACAGACCGATGAGTGGTTGGTGCCGCTGAGCCTCAAGCGCGGCCTGGTGGTGTGCGACAACGGGTGAAATCTCGTAGCAGCTCTGGGGCTAGCCGGTTTGATGCACATCCCTGTGCTGATTACTGGGTGGCCACCCTGCTGGATCCCCACTACAAGGACAATGTGCCGTCCTTACTTCCATCACTGGAGCATAAATGAAAGATGCGCAAGTACAAGAGAACGCTGGTAGAGGCACTACTGATGGGGTTCCCACCTGACAGCGGGGGCTCAGTCGAAGCACGAGGCGGAGACGGTGGAGGAGGAGGAAGTCGCCAATGCAGCAATGGCACAGTCAGCACCTCAGAAGGGAGGGCTGGCATGGCCGAAATGTGGAAAAGCTTTGTCTGCATGTCACAATATACAACACCACCATATGATACGGACTGTCTTAACAGGAGGCAGCATTTCAGAAACATGGTAACACAGTAACATAATTTATAAGGCTGAAAAAAGACATCTGTCCATCTAAGTCCAGCCTGTTATCCTGCAAGTTGATCCAGAGGAAGGCAAAAAAAAAATATGTGAGGTAGAAGCCAATTTTCCCCACTTTTAGTGAACTCGCCCTCACCACCTCCTCAGTTCCATAGTCTCACTGCTCTTACCGTAAATAATCCTCTTCTATGTTTGTGTACAAACCTTCTTTCCTACAGACGCAGAGGATGTCAGGATGTCTCCAGTCACAGTCCTGGTGATAAATAGATGATGGGAGAGATCTCTGTACTGACCTTTGATATACACTGCCTGTGCAAAAAAAAAGTCGCCACCCAAAAAAAAAAAGGTCACACACTCTCTAATATTTCGTTGGACCGTCTTTAGCTTTGATTACGGCATGCATTTGCTTTGGCATTGTTTCGATAAGCTTTTGCAATGTCACAAGATTTATTTCCATCCAGTGTTGCATTCATTTTTCACCAAGATCTTGCATTGATGATGGAAGAGTCTGACTGCTGCGCAAAGCCTTCTCCAGCACATCCCAAAGATTCTCAATGAGGTTAAGGTCTGGAGGCCAATCCATGTGTGAAAATGATGTCTCCTGCTCCCTGAACCACTCTTTCACAATTTGAGCCTGATTAATCCTGGCATAGTCATCTTGGACTATGCCTGTGTGATCAGGGAAGAAAAAATCCATTGATGGAATAACCTGGTCATTCAGTATGTTCAGGTAGTCAGCTGACCTCATTCTTGGAGCACATACTGTTGCTGAACCTAGACCTGACCAACTGCAGCAACCCCAGATCATAGCACTGCCCCCACAGGCTTGTACAGTAGGCACTAAGCATGATGGGTGCATCACTTCATCTGCCTCTCTTCTTACCCTGATGCGCCCATCACTCTGGAACAGGGTAAATCTGGACTCATCAGACCACATGAACTTCTTCCATTGCTCCAGAGTCCAATCTTTATGTTCTCTAGTAAATTCAAGCCGTTTTTTCTGGTTTGCCTCACTAATTAGTGGTTTTCTTACAGCTACACAGCTGTTCAGTCCCAATCCCTTTCCCTTCAAATTGTGCATGTGGAAATGCTCTTACTTTCACTATTAAACATAGCCCTGAGTTCTACTGTTGTTTTTCTTCGATTTGATTTCACCAAACGTTTTTTAAGTGATCGCTGATCACGATCATTCAGGATTTTTTTCCCCACTACATTTCTTCCTCGAATACGATGGGTCCCCACTATCCTTCCAGCTTTTTATAATGTGTTGGACAGTTCTTAACCCAATTTTAGTAGTTTCTACAATATCCTTAGATAATTTCTCTGCTTGATGCATGCCAATGATTTGACCCTTCTCAAACAGACTAACATCTTTTCCACGACCACGAGATGTGTCCTTAGACATGGTTGTTTAAGAAATGAGAAGCAACTCATTGCACCAGTTGGGGTTAAATAACTTGTTGCCAGCTGAAAGATGATTGCCCATGCAGTAATTATCCAATAGGAGGTTCATAACTATTTGCTTAGTTAAATCCAGGTGGCGATTATTTTTTTTTTTGGACAGGCAGTGTATTAGATCTCCCTTCAGTTGTCTTGCATCTATGCCCCTTTTGATGCAACCTATTATCTTATTGGCCTTGGCAGCAGCTGCCTGACACTAGTTTCTACAGCTTAGTTTGCTGTTCACTAAAATTCCTAGGTCCTTTTCCATGTAAGAGTTACCTAGTATTTTACCATTAAGTATGTACTTTTCTGCCCAAGCTTTCAATCTATCCAGATCCATCTGTAGCAGTATACTGTCCTCTTCAGTGTTAATTACGTTACACAGTTTAGTGTCATCTGCAACATTTTTTATTTCCAGGATATCCGTCCATGACAGCACCACTGGAGGTTGTCCCATTGGTCTCTGTAGGCACAGGAAGCGAGAGAGATTAAAAGGCCCCTCCTGGCCCCCACTCTCCAGTGTTCTTCCTGTCCTTACAGGGATAGGGAGCAAAAAGTAAAAGATATGTCAGATGATCGACTCCTTCAGAAGGAAGGAAAATTGTACCTTCAGAGAGTCCATGCAGATATTGGGACTAATGACATCCTGCATCCCAATGGTCCCGTGGGCACAATTCCATTCAAGAACTTTACAGGAAACAGTGCTAGCAGGTTGGGACAGAAACCACAGCTCCCTCAATTCCAAGATAATCCTTCCAGTAAAAGTAAAGAAGTCCCTATCCTGGTGGGTAGATTTGGAGAACCTACATAAAGAGGTTCCCTGGAATATGCCTCCAGCATCGGTAATTACCACAGACGCAAGTCAAAAGGGCTGGGGCGCCCATTGGAAAGACCACTTCTTTTAGGAAAAATGGGCCATTCAAGACAGTCAAAAATCTTGGGAAACCTTGAAGGTGGCAGGGCACTTATGGCAGGGCGAACACCTCAAGATACTCTGAAACAACATGACCACGGTTTGTTATCTCAAACGTCAAGGGAGAGCAAGAAGCCCTATTCTTCAAAACCTAACAAACCTGATATTTACATGGGCAGAAGAGAATGTTCTATCCATTTCAGCAGTTCATCTAAAAGGATTGTACAACAAGACAGCAGATTCGGCACAATGTCAATCCAGGGGAGTGGACGCTCAACAGAGAAGTTTTCCATCTGATTTGTTGCAAGTGTGGCAGTCCACAAATAGACCTCTTTGCGTCAGGGGAGAATTCTCAAGTGGATTATTTCTACTCTCTAATTCCAAGAGACAATTTGTGGTAGTGGATTAACTTTTTCAAGATTGGACTATGGATCTGGGTTATGCATTCCCACCATTATTTCGGTATTAAAGAAATTAAGAACGAATTCTACAACTCTAATTTTGATAGCTCCGGCTTGGGCCAAGAGGAGTTGGTTCCCAATTCTGAAGGACATGACTATTGCAGACCCATTAGTTTTGCCAAAGAGACAGGATCTCCTTCTTCAATTTCCGTTAAAACACCCGGACCTAGAGAAGCTAAACTTGACAGCCTGGATCCTGAGAGGCAAGCATTAAAAAGGCTGGGTCTCTCAGACAAAGTAATATCGACTTTACTGAATAGTCTTAAACCAGTAACTTCAGCCATATACAACAAGGTCTGGAAGAAGTTCAATTCATGGCTGTTTCATAATCATCCAGAGAAGTCCTTCCCCTCGATAGGTAACATTCTAGACTTTCTTCAGAAGGGATTTGACATGGGGCTAAAGCCTAGTACCCTAAGAGTACAGATTTATCATGTTTTCTGGACACTTTAGCAGAACATAGATGGATAAAAAGGTTTGTAAAGGCAGTATCTACAATGAGACCTACATTCAGGCAGACGGTTCCACCTTGGGACTTAAACATAGTTCTAAATGCCCTTTGAAAAACACAGTTTGAACCAGTAGAACAGATATCTGATAAGCTGAGGCTTCTATTGACCAAATTTGCAAGGCTGCTACTTGGTCTAGTTTTCTTACTTTCGCTAAGCATTATAGGTTAGATGTGCTAGCAAACCAGACCTGGCATTTGGATGGAAAGTCCTCCAGGCAGTATTCCCCCCCTAGTTCTGTATAAGTTGACAGTTCTCCAGTGGTGCTGTCATGGAGGGAAACTAATATTTTGTCTTGCCAGTAAGTGGTTTTCCAGGAGTCCGACATGACAGCACCCGGTAATACCCCCCTTGTTTAATTTGTTTCTGACTTTATAGAACGATGTGATGTTGAAACAGTGTGAGTTCAAATAAATAAGTGGGATTCTATCTGGTGTAGTAATTTGGAAAACACTAGAGAGTGGGGGTGTGGAAAAGCCTTTTAATCTCTCTCGCTTCCTGTCCCTACAGAGACCAATAGGACAACCTCTAGTGGTGCTGTCATGTCGGACTCCTGGAAAACCATTTACCAGTAAGACTAAATATTAGTTCTACTGTGCAAGCCTTCCACAAAATCATTAATAAATATATTGAAGAGAATAGTGCCCAATACTGACCCCTGTGGTACCTCACTAGTGACAGTGACCCAATCTGAGTGTGTACCTTTCATAACCACCCTCGGTTTTCTATCACTGAGCCAGTTACTTACCCACATACAGACCTTTTTCCCCAGTCCAAGCATTCTCATTTTATATACTAACCTTTTATGTGGTACAGTGTCAAATGCTTTGGAGAAGCCCATATATAGGACATCCATTGATTCGCTGCGGTCAAGTCTAGAACTTACCTCCTTATAGATACCGATTAAATTAATTTGACATGACCAATCCCTCATGATGCCATGCTGATATGGCGTTATTTGCTTATTTTCATTGAGGTACTCCCAGATAGCAAGGGTCTGGCTATGACATTACTTAATTCTCTTAGGATACGAGGGGTGTATGCCAACTGGTCACGGCGATTTATCTATTTTAATCTTTTTAAGACCCCACTGTACTTTTTCCTGGGTCAGACAGGGCACTTTTAATAGGGAATTTACTTTTACATTCTGTATTTCATCTGACAGTTTATTTTCTTCAATGAATACAGTGGAGAGAAAAAAGGTCTCTAGTTTGGCAGCTTTTTTTGTCTTTTACAGATTCTATTTTTTTCCTTATAGTTTTTTTTAATGCTTTCTCGCTACCCTCCTGTTTTAGTGATTTTAAATGTTTTCTTTTTGTCATTTATTGCTTTCTTTACATTTCTATTTATCCACATAGTTTTTTTTTTTCTTGTTCCTTAACCTTTTATTCCCATAAGGTATGTACCTCTAACAAAGATTTTAGGATGCTTTTAAAAATATCCCATTTTGTGGCTGTGGTTTTATTTTTGAGGACTTTGTCCCAGTTAGTTAGGCCTATGGCCTCTCTTAGTTGGCTAAATTTAGCTTTTTTGAAGTTTGGTATTTTTGTTCCTCCCTGAAGAAACACTCTTTTGAATGACAATTGGAAGGTTATTACTTTATAGTCACTATTCCCAGTTGTTCCCCAACCTGCACATCTGTTGTTCTGTTAGGTCTATTGGTTAATACTAAGTCCAGTGTGGCCATCCCTCTAGTCAGGTCCTTAACTATTTGGGAAAGGTAATTGTCTTTGGTTATTGCCAAGTACCTGTTTCCTTTTATGAGATGTACTGGTTTCAGTTTCCCAGTCTATATCTGGATAGTAAACGTTCCCATAATAACGACCTCAATATGATTTTCCGAAGCTCCGCCTCTGTCCCCATTATAGTCAATGGGGATGGAGCGGCGGTCTGGCGGCACAGCGAAATAGCGGCAGGACGGATTCGACAGGGTGAACAGCCTGTGGCATCCGTCCTGCCGCTAGTGTGAAAATAGCCTTAACTGTTGTAGGAGAGGAAATGCTTCTGTGGAATGTGTGTGAAAGACATGAATTATTTTAAATAATTTGGATCATCTCCTTCATCTGTCTAACTATTATGTGAGAGTAAATTCTTCCGTGGAGTGTGTCTGTGACACTCTGGCAATTTTTTTTTAATTTAGAACACCCCTTTGGCATCCATCTTATTGTAGTAGGAGAAATTTTTTTTGAATATATGGTCCCCAGATAGAGAACATGTGATATCTATAACTGAGACAATTTTTTTTACTTAGTTTTAACCCAGGACATACAAGCACCAAACTGTCATGCCTTGGCTCTTAGCGACCTGACACAGAATTGACACATGAAAAAAAAAACATACAGTAAGAGTGTTGGCTTCCGCTTCCACCACCTCTTCCACCTACACTGCCTGTCACAAACGTACTGAGACATACGGACGTTCCAGTCCTGACATTAGTTCCAGGGTGAGATAGGATGCTAGGTATCCGGTGTATGAACTTGCCTACCTTTTGGGGACTGTTCATATTGGTAGTCTGTCAGGACTGGAGTTAGGGTTTTCTCTAGGAGGTGTCCATCTTCCTTCCCTAGTTTCCAGGCCTTATTCCACACACAAGCATGACACCGCCATGTCCACAGCCTCCTCAACTTCCTCCTCTATTTGGACCTCCACCTCTTGGTTCAAGATTATAATTTTTTTAATGTATTTTATGTTATTTTAAGTAATTTCCCTATCCACATTTGTTAGCAGGGCAATTATACTGCTTTAACACCCACTTTGAAGCCTTTTGCCGCCCTCTAGCTGTCACGGTCTCTCCTGTGACAGGGGTCAGAAGATCTAAGCGACTGGCTGCACAAGATGTTATCTGACAGCCTCTTTGGTTTCACTTGTTTCTGTGTTGTTGCTGGTTATGACCACACCTCTTGTCTCTGGTGTAGCTTAAGTGGTCATTTCAACTCCTCTATTTATTATGGTCTCACCCATCATCCTATGCGGTTGATAGCTCCTTTCTTTTTGCAGAAGTGATGGTGTTTTGTTCTCCTCTGAGTTCCTGCTCGTTCGCGTACTTCGGAGTTAAGTGTCTTTTCCCTATTTCTTGTTTGTTGTATTCCCCTATCTTTTGGTATTAGGCCTGAGGGAGTCTCCTGTTCCTTCAGCTGGGAAGGAACAGGTCTTCTTTCTCCTGAGACTATTTTCAGGGACCTTTAGGGTCACATAGGGTTCTAGGTTCCTGCGTATGAACATTCCTACCATCGAGGTCTGTTCATACTGATAGTAGTCAGGGGTCGGTTTAGGGATTCACTAGGTGGTGACCTTTCCCTAGTTTCCAGGCCTAGTACCTTTTACCTTCCCTCTTGTGTTCGGTGTGGAGTTTACTACCCACACCGCGCCGTGACACTAGCTCTCTCTATGACCTTTTTACAGCCATTTTAGAGCCCCAAAGTTTAGCTCCCCATTGAATTCAATGGGGTTCGTTGTTCAGGGTCAAGTTCGGAACCTGAATCAAACTTTGAAATGAAGTTTGGCTGAACGCCTCGAACACAGATATCCAGCGGTCCGCTCATCCCTATACCTGATCCCATTGACATAAAACATGTCTACCGGGTTTCATTTAATCTACGATTTTTAATGACTGGAATCCCGATGGCTTGGGATAAGGAAAATTATATGGAGACATTGGAAATGGCGATGACATCCTGTGAGGTTATATGGATATACTCTATGCTGGCGTATAAGGTAAGATGTTGGTTTATGGGCTATTTAAAGGTTTTGTGAGCTAATATAGAAGTATACTGCTATAGAGGTACATTCACAGTTCCAATTCTAAATCCAGCAGGCTCATTTAGTAACTAGTTCCGACATAAATGCCGGCTTTAACCACACAAAAACCGCTGCATGCAACGATATTTGTCTGTCCAAAACCCAGCATTTATGTTGGAAAGCCGCCAAGATTCCATCAAAGTCAATGGGGATCTGGCTGTGAATGGTAGAATCAAGCACACTGCTCTTTGCCGAAACCCTGATGCAGATGTGAACATAACCTAGGATGGTGTCTTCTGCTGGTGTTGGTCCATTGTGTTATATGAAGTCCAAAGTCAGGGTAGTCATCTACTAGTAAATATTATAGCACTTCATGCTTCCCTCTGCTGACAAGCTTTAGGAGATGCTGATTTAATTTTCCAGCAGGACTTGGATTCACGGTATCACTGTGCTTGACTGGCCAGCAAACTTGCCTGACCTAAACCCCATAGATAATCTATGGGCTGTTGTCAAGAAGAAGATGAGAGACACCAGACCCAACAATAAAGATCAAAGCAACCTGAGCCTCCATAACTCCTCACCAATGCCACAGGCTAATCGCGTCCATGCCACACTGCATTGATGCAGTAATTCATGCAAAATGAGCCCCAAGTACTGAGTGCATATACTGTACATACTTTTCAGTAGGCCAAAATTTCTGTATTGAAAATAATTTTTTAACTGGTCTTATAATATTCAAATTTTCTGAGACACTGACTTTTGGGTTTTCATTAGCTGTAAGCCATAATCTTCAACAATAAACAAAATAAACTTTCGGTTCCGGTGCTGCCATGTCAGGATGTAGCGAATAGAGCTCGTCTGCTGTACCAACTCCACGAGCGCCATTGTATAGCGCCTTCCCTGTGTTCCTCTTCAGAGAACTAGGAACTCTGACGGTCCTTCCTTATTAAATGGACCGGTACTTACTGCGGAGCGGACATAAATCTACAGGATCCCAGCACTCCGGCTCGCCCCCTTCTGCACGGCTTACCAAAATGGCAGCAGACTCACCTCCTGCTCTCCATGAGGACAGCTCCCAGGAACTTCTCCCCTCTGACAGGAGTTTAGATGCTCTGGACTATGAGAGACTAGTCGTGCTGCTCATTACCCCAGACCTCCAGAGGACTCTTGAGACTACCATACAGTCTTCCCTGAACACTCTGCAGGAAGAGGTTGGCTACACTAGCCTCAAGGTGGGGGAGTTGTAGTAGAAGTTACAATCCGTACATACCACCTCAGCAGACATGGCAGCCACCCTACAGATGCAACAACAAGCTATAGAGCAGCTTCGCAGCACAGTCGAAGACCCAGAGCAATGGTGGCGAACCTATGGCACCCGCACACTGGAAAATGTCTATGGTGTACCAATATGCCTTAGACTTTTCCTGTCCTTCATCAGCGCATGGCACACTATGAACAGTACAGACAGTGCATTGAATAAAGGCAGGCTATTATAGCTAAATGATAAAGTTCATGGAAGATATGCTATTGGACTGTAGTATTAAAGGTTAAATTGCCGTATTGGCACTTAGCGATAAATAACTGGGTTTTGAGTTGCAGTTTGGGCACTATGCCTATAAATGGTTCGTCATCACTGACCTAGAGAATAGGTCCCGCTGAAATAACTTAAGGGTGGTGGGATTGTCGGAAACCATTCGGCCCTCTGAATTGCTGGAACTTAGTGAGTGGGAATTGCCTGAGGCCATGGACCTAAAGGTCTTTTGCTGGGTGGAGCGCGCACACATGGTAGGGCCAGACCCTTCAGCGCAACGCAATTTGGATTCTGCATCCTCCTCTAATACTTACAGTGGGAGACTCGCCAAGTAATGTTGGACTTTAATGACAAAGTGGCCATGTTGCATAATTTCTGCCGACGCTCGATCACCGTCCGTGGCTATTAAGTCATGCTATATGAGGATTACTTGGCAGTGGTAGCAAAACATTGAAAAGCATTGAGCCCTATCTGCACCATGTTATTTCATAAATACATGCACATACTATCATGGAATGTCAAGGGGCTGCATTCCCCACAAAAGCGCACCATACTCCTAAGAAACCTGAAGCACTTACATCCTGTCATAGTCCACCCACAGGAAACCCACCTGGAAGAAAATGATTTCTTCAGATTGCAGAAATTCTGGGTCTGTCAGGTTTTTGGCTCTCCAGCCCAAGACCAGAAAGGTGGAGTTATGACATTGTTTCATAAAAACTTCGCAGGTACTGTGCTTTCTGAAGAGCATGATGAGGAGGGCAGGTGGATTTGGTTACTGATATAATATGAAGGCACCAGATATAGTATCCACAATGTTTATGCACCCAATGGAGATAACAGATATTGTTTTGTTAAATTAGAGAATAAGCTACATTCTGACATGGTTCCTCATAAGATTAGGGGACGATTTTAACACTGTTGCTTCTTCACAAGAAGATCGTTTAAGAGCTGACTGGGCCATGGGCCCTCCTCATCATAGAGATATGGTTTTAAACCCTTTCCTGTCCTCCACACGTATGTAACATACGTGGCGTTTGCCTTATCCAGATGACAGGGAATGCACTCTATTTGTTTGCAGAATGCCCATCCAACAGGGGAGGATTTCATATGGTGCTTTCCTTCCTTCCTGGCCAGAGATGAAAACTTCAAACACATTTTGAAAGGTTGGTGGATGAAATTCCAGGGTGATAATCCCCCTCATGCATCAGATGTTTCGACTCACTGGGAGGCAGTGAAAGCAGACTTGAGGGGTAGGATCTCAGGCTATATTAGTAACCTGCACGAAACAGTTTCTCAACAATACCAAACAGTAAGTAAAACCCTTAAGGGAAGCTTATACCAAATTTCTACAGACAGCCTCCACTAGCGATAAGGACAATTGGCTTAAATCTAGAAGTGACTATGAATGGTGGGTGGATAGAAGAGAAGCAATGTACAGATCTGAATTCCAGATGGATCTCTTTCGTTATAGTAACAAATCAGGATGCATGTTGACTAACCTGGCCAGAGGCCGATATATCCCCACAATTATATCATACTTAAAGGATAGTCATGGGGTTTCTCAGGGTTATAAATATAATTTTTGGGGACATCTATGTTAACCTTTATAAAGACACATCAGGCGACGCAACAGCAGGTACAAGGTTCTTGTCATCCATCCCCATGCCATCTTTGACTAAGGATCAACAAGAAATCCTGAGCTCTGAGATAACTGATGGGGAAATCTTAGGTACTATCAAATGATTGCATAAAGGCAAAGCTCCAGGTCCGGATGGGTTTACGTGAGAGTTCTATAAGATTCTGTTGTCCAAGATCTCCCCCACTCTGGTTACTTACTTTAGTCACCTCCTACACATGGGATGTTTCCCTAGACATACAAATGTAGCTCACATAAAGCTTATACTGAAACCACACAAGGATCCACATAACCCCAGTTCTTATTGTCCTATATCATTGATTAATCAGGATCTAAAGATCCTGACAAAAATACTAGCGGACAGATTAAGAGCCTTAATGCCATCGCTGGTGGGACCCTATCAGGTGGAGTTTATTAAGCTCAGGTCAGCATTGGCTAACATTCGGAAGGTGCTGGCTACTCTAGACTGGGTCGGGCATCGCTCTCAGCCAGGGGGCACCCCCGTTCTGCTTGCCTTAGACGCTGAAAAAGCTTTTGACAAGCTTAGATGGGACTGGATGGAAGCGGTGCTGGACAAATTTCAAATATTTGGGCATATTCATACCTTCCTGAATGGCCCCTTTACAATTCCGATGGCAGGTTTTTTATCCACCACTGTTTCCCTTCAAAACGTCACACAGCAGGGTTGTCCCTTATCCCCGCTGTTGCTTGACTTGGAATGGTAAGAAGGAGGCCGAATTGGCGCTATACACTGATGATCTTCTGATTTTCATGTCCAGCAACATATGCGTCCTCTGATTGACTTGTTGCACTGCTTTGGTTTCCTCTCGGGCTACAACATTAACTCTGCTAAGAGTGAAATCCTTGAACTGCAAACAAAAATTTCCCCCCAAACTGTGTCAGATTAATGGGTTTGCCCCCGCTACAGTCAAACAGCATATAAATGATTTGCAATTGAAGATAGGCAAACTGCCCAGTTCATTATACAATCTGAACTACCGGTCTCTTATAGGAAAGATAGTGGCAGATCTGAAGAGATGGCAATCAATTCCCTTGTCATTCCTGGGAGGATATCACTTGATTAAAATGTGTTTCTCCAAACTGCTATATCCTCTTCAAACCCTCCCAATTATGGTAAAACATGCAGATGTGGCGACCCTTAATACGGCCTTCACTAAGTTTGGTAGGGCAAATTCCCCAGATCTCCCTAGAAAAACTTGTCTTCTGAGACATATTGTGGATTTGCTACATGAGACAGATCACTTTTCCAACAGAGATTTGGAACAAAACCTATCAGCTCCTTGGGGCCTGGTGTTTTGCCTTCATTCCAACTTCGCAAACCTTCCTTCAGAAATCAAGAATTCTGTGTTAATGAGGGACACGGTGGTGGCATGGAAAACAGTGACAACAATACTGATGTCATTGTGGGAGCATCCTAAGTTCCCCCAGGGGAGACATGCTATGTTTTCTGGGGACTGCAGAGCTAGATGGATAGTTAGGGTGGAATATCTGATTCATGTGGAGGAGAAACGCTGGTTTACTGCACGGGAATTGAAGGAAAAGTACCAATTGCCAGATTCCTATTTTCTACAAATCATGCAAGTGATGGCTTTCTGCAAACATAGAGTTTGTGACTTATCTAAGGAAGCACTTACGACCTTTGATATAATAAATAATGATAAATCACCCCGCATATGGTGGCGCTTTATCATCTTTATTGAACCATGTCTGGCAATTTTGTGAAAGTATCGCCAACCAAGCTCTTCACTAAATTGGAAGAAATTACTCAGGACACTGAAATCAGATAAAATTAATGCAGCATTAATGACAGATGGCGGGAATCCTACTTTAAGATGATGCATAATGCCATATATGGTTTAAATTTCCCGGCCTCTCCCAGATTTCTAGAGCGAATTAGCCATTTCCCCAAATGTAGGGAACTGGCTTCAGATTTCTGGCATGGTTATGTCCCAAGGTGTCTCAGCTCTGGAAGGATTTGACAGTATATATTAGGAAATATTGTTCTACTAACCTCCCTGTCACGGAAGGTATATCAGCAGGGAAATAACCAAACACAGGGAGAACAAACAGAGCAATAGACTAGGCCCAAAAGCTAGGGAGAAAGGGTCACCTCCTAGTGATCCCTGAAGCTTTCCCTATACTGCTGTGCACATGTGCATACCCTTATGGTGGATATGCACATGCTCTTGTGCCTACATCTATATACCCTGGGACAACCCTGAGCAGAAGGGGAAGAGGCAACCTGCTTCCTCAAGCAGGAGGAAGCAAGTGTCTCCCTAGAGACCTAGACAAAAGGCAACAAGGGAAGAAACAGAGAGGACTTATCTTGAGCTGAACTGGAGCAGACAATCCACAACACATCCAAAGTCAACAGGAATGAACTATAACCCACACAGGCCACTGGGAGAAGGAGTAATAAATAGTCTTGCTAACAATCAACCCAGTACACCTGAGGGAAGGTGGATCCAGCTCAACTCAAACCAAAACAAAGAGACAAGTCAAAAATGTGCAGCCAGCTTGGCAGATCTCCACACATTCACAGGGCAAGGCGTGACACTCCCCCTAGAACCTCAGACACTACTATTCCACTACATTAGCTTATCTGTACCCCAATCCTCTTGCTCTGATTGTCCCTCTCTTCCTCCACTCGATATTTTTGGTTGTCAAGAGTTTTATTGTAGCAATGGTTATCCACCTCTATGCGTAGTATATCAGCAGTGATTCCTCAACTGTGGCAGTTGCTGGAGTATGATTGGATTGAGGCAGAGAGGCACAAGGAGGGATAAGCAACCAAGTTTTTCCAAAAGTGGAAGACCTTCCTCATCACCCATTTTAACATTTTAGTCCTACCGAAATTTTGAAGGTGGTTAAACCATTTCAATATACCTCCTGATACTTTAATTCTTCTCTAAAGGGCACTTTAGGCACCCTTCCAGTATAGTGATTTCTCTTTCCCCAGGTGCCCATCACGGGATGAGTAAATGTCAATTGTCACTTGTAACAGGATATGAATGGGTTCTTATGGAAATAATGTATAACCTAGGAACTGATGCTTATCTCCCCCCCTTTCCCCCTTCTTTTCTGTTCTGGAAAATGTTTCAATAAAAAGGAAATACAATTGGAAATCCACAGCTTCATAGAATTGCAAGAATTTGTAATATGGTCTGGTTTACAATAAAATGGGAAACTCCACACATAAAGTAGGTGTAAAAAAATTACTTCAGCGTTAACCCCTTCCAGCACTTGGCTATTTGGTTATCTGTCAAAGGGTTGTTGGGAGAGTTAGTGTGCATACTTTTCCAGTTGTTACCCACAGGATAAGGGATAAATATTAGTTCGGTGGGGTTCTACCAATGGAACCTCCATCGATCACAAAAACGGGGGGCCCTGTACCCCCTGTAGCCCTCTGAAAAGAATGGAGCAGCCGGTTGCACATATGAGCCACTGTTCCATTAATTTCTTTAGGAGTTCCAGAGATAGCAGAGCACTGTACTTTTTCACTTTGCTGCTTTCTGTATGGGATAAATATTTTTATATTTTAATGGTATAGTAGTTTTTGTTTTGTTTTTATTTGAGGAAAAGAGGGTGATTAGAATTTTTATATTTTTTTACATTTTTTTTTACTTTTTAATAGTTTTTTGAGCTCCTAGATATCATGTCACATCTGATCAGAGCATCTGAGGAGTTAAATGTGTGCAACTAATGGTATCGTTGATCACTAAAACAGGCATCTGGCAGCTATGGCGCCTGCTGCACTTGCAAGCAAGCGCCATGTTTAAATACCCGACTGCTGAATATGTTAGGTGGTCAGGAAGGGGTTGAAGAAAAACTGCAGCACACAAACAAACTCATCAGCTGACTGCATGTCTGTAGTGATGTCAATAAAGTGAACCGCGTAATGACCGCCCACAGTATTTTGATGACATGCAGTGCAGTCTCTTGGCATCTCTGCAGTTGTGGGGGTAATGTGGCTGATGGAGCATTCCTTCTCTAAGAACTGGTTGTTACTAGGGATGAGAGAATCGACTTCGGATGAAATATCCAAAGTCAATTCACATAAAACTTAGTTCACTATTGTATGGAGCGAGCACTCCGTACAGTATTAGAATGTATTGGCTCCGATGAGCCGAATGTATTACTTTGCGAAGTCTCACGGGACTTCGGGTAATTTTATAAATTGATTTCTATCGTAAAAAAACATTTCCCGAACTCAGGTTCGGTTCTAAATGGTACCCTAGAGCCGAACCCGAGTTCGGCAAATGTTTTTTTACAGTAGAAATCAATTTATGAAGTTATTACTCAAAGTCCCGAAATACTCGAGTATAAGACGAGTTTTTTGGCACATATTTTTGTGCTCAAAAAGCCCCCTCGTCTTATACTCGAGTCTAGATCTGTATTATGGCAACTTACATTGCCATAATACAGACCATGACATGTTGGGGGCCGGAGAAGCTGTTACTTACCTTTACAGCTGCTCCAGTCAGCTCCCAGCACGTCCGCGCGGCACCTCTGTTAAGCTCCCAGTGTAAATCTCGCGAGACACGCGGGCTGCGAGATTTACACTGGGAGCAGACCGCGAGATTTACACCGGCAGTAAGTACCGGCGCCTGCACAGCCTCCCCTCCCCCTGGACAGCCCTCCCTCCCCCTGGACATCCCCCCTCCCCCTGGACAGCCCCCCCTCCCTGGCCAAGTATGAAGTAGGGAGGGGTATTTTCTTGATTGCGAAAATTCGCAAAAAAATCGAATTCAAATTTTCGCATAACCTCACACCAGCTACAGTTGAAGCTCTGTTTGGACATACAGACGATGAGGAATCCAGTTTTGAAGGATTTTAACTCTTTTAGCTGTTTTAGCTTTAGTTGTTTTTTGTACTGTTAAAGTTATTGTTGATACCATATTGTTTTTCTTTGAAATAAATATTCAAAAACCTGTAACCTACTGATGCCTCAATTAATGTAATTTTATTGGTACGGTATCTATTTTTATTTTTGAAATTTACCAGTAGCTGCTGCATTTCTCACCCTAGTCTTATACTCGAGTCAATCATTTTTCCCATTTTTTGGGGGTAAAATTAGGGGCCTTGGCTTATATTCGGGTCGGCTTATACTCGAGTATATACGGTAAGTTTTTTTTTTCTTTAGGTAGCTTTTGCTTTTAAAAAGAATGAGGACTCTTGTCATGGACTTGAGGGCTAGGGTATTACCTGGGCAGAGTTCCTGATTATTGCTTGTGTGTACATGATTTGCATGTCACACATAATTTCCCCCCTCCCCATTGAACCTTAAAAAGTCACTGGCAAAAAATATATAGAAAACTGTCGGCACTGCCAAGTGTGCTCTTAGTATACAGCAGGATTCACATTCATAGGGATCGTCATGCGATAGAATCGATGGTGCTCTGCCCAATAAATGTCCGTAGCAATAACACAATTGAACTATCTTCTGTTACAAAAATGTTTTCCCTTTGACATCCCAGACTTGGATCTCTCCTGGCACTCATCATCAACCAAAAGATTTTTACGCAAAAATGTATGACTTTTGGTGCTGCATTTCTGGCATGGGGGAATGATACACTTCTTCTTTAATGTCCCATCCTGTGTCCCTCAAAGCTGTGTCCTGGCAACTCTATTGTTCTCCATGGATAGCATTGCCCTGAGACAACTCAGAAATACCATGGGTTTCAGAACCACTTATACAGAGATAAAAATGCTAATTTACCTCTTGCCCCTCTACTATTCAGAAATCCAGAGTATCAGCTATATCCTTCTTCACCAACTTTCTCATACTGAAAATGGAGAAAACTAAATTCTTCATTACTCCCTTCTCGCTCAACTCGTTCTCACCAACTGTAACCTTTAAACTAGCCATACACAGAGAAAAAATGGTTGAACCAACCGGCCATGTAATATGTATGGAGGATTCCCAACTCTCTCCCAAAAGCAGCTGTCAGAGGAACGGGTTGGGCATGTTGGATTTCAACATGCTCAATCCATTTTTTTTTATAAAAGGTGTCTGGCCAGCAATTGCACTATTTTTCTTTCTGTATGGAGCACTTTTAGCCAAGGAGGAGTACAAAATAAGGTGGCTGGTGGCCTAGGTATGGCTGAAAAATAAAGTACAGATTCAGACACTATGTTGGACTTATTAACAACCCAATATAGTGTACTGACAGTAGTTTATCACTTGGCTATACTTGGCTGCTGTGCATTCATCCTACCCAGGTTTTTTTATTAGCCTCCAGACCAGCATCCACTATTGTCCACCTTTTACTCTGATCACCATGTCGCCAGATAAAGATGGCGCTAACGTGCCCCCCTCCACAACTATCTTAAGCTGGCACAACTCTGTATGTCCTCTGGTCCAGTAGTCCATCCAAACAGACCAATCGACAGCTGACAGCAGCTGTATCAATAAGCGGCTTACTCGCTGCCTACCTGTGGCGGAGAACAAGAAGCTTTATTATTGGTAGTGTTGAGCACCAGAAGTATCGCTGTGCCAGTCTGAGCGTTCCTCAGTGCAGAGTAGGGCTAGGCAATTTTCAAGGACCATTTTCAAATTTAGTATTGATTACATTTAGATTTTTTGGCCATATTTTTTTTTTCTTTTTGTCAATGTAACCTTATGAGAGCTTGTTTTTTAAAGGCTAAATTGTATTTATTAGTGACACCACTTTGATGCACATATAACTTATTGTGCACTGTAAATTTACAACGTTCACCATGAGGCATAACTGGCATGTTAGTTTTATTCTATGAGTCAGATCAGAAGTATGACTGTGTCAATACCAAATATATATATATTGTAAGGGATCGTTTACTTTTATGGGGTCGCCATCACAGATTACTTCACCAGACAAGGGTAGAATGTCCAAACTCATGTTTTATTCCAGACGTTTCAGCAAAACAGGTTATGAAGTCACAGCTTCAACTCATCGCGTGTCACAGCCACACAAAATAATAAACACTTGCCCGTCTAGGCTCTAACTAAACATATGATGTGTCTCTCTGACTCACCTTTACATCACAGTTCACACACTGTCTCAGGTGCGGCTTTCTCAGCCCAATAGTCCAGCAGCCTCTAGGCTGTAGCAAGTCCCTTTGGGGGATTGTGGTCCAGCAGTCCTCCCGACTCTGGCCTTGTGACCCTTGTGCCACAGGCGTCACTGCGTCCCCCAAATTACAGGCTGTCACTTAGCCTCGTGGTCCCTCAGCCTAGCCTGAGACCACACACGCAGACACTTAACAGGCCTCTGTTTCCAGATAACACACTCCCCAGAGTGAGACACACCCAAGATCCAGTAGCAGGATTAAATAGGATCCCTGGACATGAGCATGCCTCAAGTCCTGGACTGGAACCTGGGGAACAGGCACCCCCCAACACATTTCCTGTTCCCAGTAAAAGCCTGCCCTGAACTAGCTGAACCAGCTACATTATCTATATCAGGGATGTCAAACTTGTGGCCCTCCAGCTGTTGCAAAACTACAACTCCCATCATGCCTGGGCATACTACAGCTATCAGGGAATGATGGGAGTTGTAGTTTTGCAACATCTGGAGGGCCATGAGTTTGACATCCATGATCTATATGGTGTCCCCCAACTATTTTAGTGGACACCTGAACTAGGGCTTTTACTCCACCAAGGCCGGGCCCCTTGGTGGCACTCTCCTGGTGCACACAAACCCTTTTATCCTGATTCCCCGGGACTTTACTGCACACCTCAATGTTCACATTGCCACAATATATATATATATATATATATATATATATATAGTTGTTTGTTTTCCAAACAGAAAGCGAAGTCCAGCTCAGTCTCGCAGAAGTTCAATTGTACTTTATTGGTGCGGTTAAAAATACATCCAGTAACATTGTACTGGACTTCGCTTTCTGTTTGGACTACAAAATTTCCTGCATCCAAGTGCGGTATTCTTCCATGCTCACAGCAGAGAAGGGGCAGATGAGAGCCGTAATTTTTACCTGTTGTTAGTTGTTTGTTTTGTACTACATTTGCACAATCCTAGCAAAAATAGCTATTTTATATTGCTACATTCAAGGAGCCATAACTTATTCATATTTCTGTTGATGTCCTACAAATGAATCAAGCCACGTATGGCTACAAGATGTGGTTTTCACTGGTACCATTTTGGGACACATGGGACTTTGATTAACATTTATTTTATTTTGGGGAGATAGCCCAGTGAACAATGTAAAAAAATGCTGTTTACATAGCATGCAAGATCTTTATTATATGGGTTGCAATGAACAAGGCAATACCATGTATATGTGCATGTGTGTTTTTTACCACAAACAAAATAAAACTATTTGTGGGACATTTACTTTATAATGCAGTGGTATACGTGTGCAATTTTAGCCTACTACTGCAACAGTAACGGGCAGTTTATTCGGCCAAAGTCTACCAGGCATATAGTCATGGTAGGCCCAGGGTCCGTCTTTAGACCCATGGCAACAGATTGGCACCCAGCGATTGTGATCATGGGTGGGATATTGTAACAGAGGGAGCCCCTCCCTCTGTATATCTAGATGCCATAGGGGAGTAAGAGAGGTTCTGCTTCGGCGCGAAATCACAGGTGGAGACGGTCTTAAGGGATTCTTATTATTTAATAGAAACAACGCGTTTCGAGGATTAAAATTTCCCCTTCATCAGGTTTCACAATGATAATTATTGTGAAACCTGATGAAGGGGAAATTTTAATCCCTGAAACGCGTGTTTTCTATTAAATAAGAAGAATCCATTAAGACCTTCTCCACCATTAATTTCGCGCCAAAGCAGAACCTCTCCTTCTCCACTACGAATATCTTTTGGGGGACTGGACATCCTATCCGAAAGAACACACAGTCTGCGGCTGCAGTTCCGGTACAAAGGTCTTATCTATGCGAAGTCTACAATAGAGTTGTGCCTATATTAGCAGAACCCTACAAGGTGAGCCTGGATATTTCTCACTACATTATTCTATTATTTGAACATGCTACCCTATTGTGCACCCCCCCCCCCCTTCTTTTCTGTTTTCCCTAATTCTTGGAGGGTAATACAGATTTGTCCACGCGATAAGATAGATGCCATAGGGGTCATTGACCACAGTATCTAGTGGGGTTAAGCACATGAAATCAGAGTCATAGCTGAAGCTGGACTCCTACTGTAGTGGCTGAGATCAGTCAGTCCTGGGTTCCTATGTAGATCAAGGTTCTTTCAGGACAGGATGTAGGGTTTGTATAGATTCTACACAAGCTACACTGATGCACCTCTCCAGACCAAACCGGACTCCTTGTAAAGAGTAAAATTGCTAGTACAGGCATATTTGATGCTTGTACAAATATTACTGCGATCTCAGTGTCATGGCAGTAACTTTCTTTCCTCTCCCATTCACAACACATGCATGCTCAGCGGTCCCACAAGGCTACTGCCTTGAGATAACCTTTGATCAACCATGCCCTTCAAAAATGCACATCCAGGTTCTTACCACCTTCTGCCACCTCAAAAACATTTCTCAAATCTGCCCATTCATCAAGACATTAAAAATGTTAGTGCATGCCCTCATCATAAGTCACCTAGACTACTGCAACAGTCTTCTGTGCCTTTATAACACTCTTGCAAACCTCCAATCCTAGACTCTATACCCCGGTTAATCCACATCCTTCTGCCAATCCCATTCACTAGTTACCCTACCACCCAACTAATTCAGGGTCTTAATAAGGGATTCAATCTAGATGCTGCAGACAAGAATCATTTAATCCATGGATGATCTGCTAACTTGGAATCAAAGAAGTAACTCAGAGCAGCCACCTGTACTCTTAGGGTGGATGCTTTAAGATTTCTATATAGACCTGCTTGCAAAAAGTCTAGAATTTTTGGCACATCTGGAACTTTAAAAGGATCTGGACTGTGACTTAGGAAGGTAGAAAAAATATTCCACACTTTAATGTACTTTTTTAGAGGTGACCAACTTCCTACTTTTCAACATAGTGGAGACTACTTTATCAAATAACCCTCTCCCAAATCAAACCTCCCTTTCAAATTCCACACTGAGAGATGGAGTATTTCTGGACTAGGATGCACTAGTGGACCCTGGTAAAGAAGATCTTTCCTTAATGGTAACGTCCATGGAGGTTCTACCGTCAATTTCAGAAGGCTCATGTACCACGACCTCTTTGGAGCTATCAAGATAACTGAGGCTCCCTCAGCCTCTATTTCACTCAATACCTTGGGGATTAAGGCAAAACGGAGGGAAGGCATAACCTAACTCTTGGCTCCAGTCCTGTGCTAACCCGTCCACTGTTAAGGGGCTGTCCAAAGGATTTCAGGAGATGAACCTTTCCTCTTTCCTGTTGGGTCTTGAGGCGAACAGATCCACTGTAGGCAGGTCATATTTTAGGACTATCTCCAGAAAAATGTCTCTGTTTAGACACCATTCTCCCTGTTTTATGGAAGTTCATTCTTTCTTCCGCTATGTGAAAAATCTTCTATCACAAACGTAAAAGTTCCCCCTGATGGTTTATATAGGCCACTGTCATCGAATTGTCTGAATACAATCTTTTTGCTCCTTATGTCTGGAATAGCTAGTTCCAGAGCCATCTTTACTGCTTTTAATTCCTTGAAGTTGGAGGACGCCTTCCTTTAATCTGGATACCACTTCCCCTGCCAGTACTTGTTCTGAGAGTGAGCACCTCAACCCCAGGGGCTAGCATCTGTAGTGATTACAGTCTGATCCCTGAATGACTATGGAACCTCTGCGGACAGATTTTCTTAAATTGTCCACCATAAAAGGGAATGCCTGGCTCTCGAGGATAGGTGGAATTTTTTGTCCAAGGTAATAATGGGAGCCGCCCCAGGATTTCAGAATGTCTGCTTGTAGCTCTCTGGAATGGATCTGTGCATATGCCACTGCTGGAATAGAGGATGTCATCTGACCCAGCACCGCCATCGCCTCTCTGAAAGTACACTGTTAAGAGTGAAATACTGAAAAAATCTGCTCCCTGATTGATTCCCTCCTTTGAAGGGGAAGAAAATTCCTTTGCTGACTGGAGTCCAACTGAATTCCCAAAAACACACAAACTTGAGAGGGAACCAGGTTTTATTTCTTCCAATTTATTTTCCAGCCTAAGTCTTTCAAGGTGAAGCAAAGGAAATTTATATCCTATTTAGTGATGAGCGAGCATGCTCGGCCGAATACTTTTTCGACTCGAGCATCGCTATGCTTGGCTTATGGCGGTACTCGGCCGAGTACCACATGTGCTCGAGCGCCATGCTCGAGTCTCCTCCCCGCACATTTTGCAGCCAATAAACGTGCAGCTAAGTACTGCCATCACTGTAATGCCAGTAGCCATGTTAGCTGCTGGCATTACAGTGATTGGCTGGCCGAAACGCGGGTTCGGCTCATTGTGAGTCAGGGAGAGCTGCGTTTAGGAAGGGACAGATAGTGTAGGGAGTTTGTGATCGCAATTTATTCAATTTTAAAACGTTTCAAAGACCCAAAAGTCCTATCAAGGACTATTGTATGTGGTGGCAAAATTGTATGTGGTGTGCAAAGTTGTAAACATTTTTTTTTTTTTATAATTTTCGAAATAGCGATTATTTTGCTATATAGAAGGCGTATGCAATGACTTGTGACATCTGTGCAGCAATACCTTCTATGTGTCAGGGGCAGAGATAGGAAGAATATTAGTGAAAACAATAATTTTGTTCCCCATAATCCACATTTTTGCTGTCAACGGTGCAGTCCCTGAATTGTGTGATCTGCGCTTCAATACCTTGTGCGGTTGTCAGGCCCAGATATAGGGAAAAAATTATTATACAGAAAACACAATTTTTTTACCCATAATCTATATACATTTTTGCTGTCAACGGTGCAATCCGTGAATTGTGTGATCTGTGCTTCAATACATTGTGTGGTTGTCAGGCCTTGATATAGGGAAAAAAATATTAATACAGAAAACAATTTTTCTCCCATAATCTATCCACATTTTTGCTGTCAACGGTGCAATCTATGAATTGTTTGATCTGCGCTTCAATACATTGTGTGGTTGTCAGGCCCAGATATAGGGAAAAAATTATAATACAGAAAACACTATTTTTTTCCTATAATCTATCCACATTTTTGCTGTCAACAGTGCAATCCGTGAATTGTGTGATCTGCGCTTCAATACATTGTGTGGTTGTCAGTCCTTGATATAGGGGAAAAAAAATTTATACGGAAAACAATTTTTCTCCCATAATCTATCCACATTTTTGCTGTCAACGGTGCAATCCCTGAATTGTGTGATCTGCGCTTCAATACATTGTGTGGTTGTCAGTCCTTGATATAGGGGAAAAAAAATTTATACGGAAAACAATTTTTCTCCCATAATCTATCCACATTTTTGCTGTCAACAGTGCAATCCCTGAATTGTGTGATCTGCGCTTCAATACATTGTGCGGTTGTCAGGCCCAGATATAGGGAAATAATTAAATAATTATTATACAGAAAACACAATTTTTTTACCCATAATCTATATACATTTTTGCTGTCAACGGTGCAATCCGTGAATTGCGTGATCTGCACTTCAATACATTGTGTGGTTGTCAGGTCAAGATATAGAGAAAAAATGATAATACAGAAAACAAATTTTTTTCCCATAATCTATCCACATTTTTGCTGTCAACGGTGCAATCCGTGAATTGTGTGATCTGTGCTTCAATACATTGTGTGGTTGTCAGGCCTTGATATAGGGAAAAAAATATTAATACAGAAAACAATTTTTCTCCCATAATCTATCCACATTTTTGCTGTCAACGGTGCAATCTATGAATTCAGTGGCGTAACTACTGGGGAAGCAGGGGAAGCGGCTGCTTCGGGGCCCGGGCTGCCAAGGGGCCCGGCGCCCAGCGTGTGTGTGAAAGTTTATTTTCAACTTGATTAATGATTCGATTCTCATTCTTCACCAGCAGTCCAGCGCCCAGCCAGCCCAGAGCCAGAGTGTGGTAGCTAGTAAGTTGAACTTGTAACTACTTTGTCTTTGTGACTGAGGTTGGGTACTAATGGAATATGGCTACTCTGTGGGGGCTGGGGCAATAAAGGGGCAATGGGCATTCATTGATTGGCATAACTAGTGTGTGGACACTAATGGGGAATAATAACAACAACATTTTACTGTGTGGCGTGGGGGCAATAAGGGATGCTGGGCCTGGGAGCATAACTACTGTAAAGGGGAAATAATGGAGCACAACTACTGTTTGGGGGTACTAAGGGGCATACATACTGAGTGAGTGGGACATCCGACGTTGTGTGGAGAGTGTAGGAGTCTTATAAGCCGCTGCTGAGGGAGGGGTTGTGGGGAAGTTGCTCTGGGCATTCATAAATGCGCTCTGTCTGGGGCTGGGGCCCATACATTTCTAGCCATTGTCTGCGCCTCCCTGGCCCCTGGCCCTTATCTGTGCCCCCTGCCTTTGTCTGCGTACTGGCCCCTGTGTGCACCTCCCTGGCCCTTTCAGTGCAGCCCCTGGCCCTTATCTGCGCCCCCCCGGCCCCGGCCCTTGTCTGTGTCCCCCTCCCTCCAGCCCTTGTCTGTGCCGCCCGGACCTGTGCCCCCCTGCTTGCTGTTCTGCCATCTACTACTGCATTTTTTATTGCTCTTATGTATGCAGAGGGTGTGCGCTTATATGTGCCATAATAACCACTAGTACATGGCAGAACTGCGGGCAGAAAGGGGAGGCTGCCATGTACTGCAAGCTAAAGACATTATCACCCCCCTTGCCAATGTTTTATATAAAGATAAATAAACAAAACAAAAAAGTCTTCCCTATTTAAATATAAAAAATACTAAAAACATGGTTTTGGTGACCATAAACCCCCCACACTCCTCCCCAACACTCACACGCACACACCAAACAAAAAAAAATAAAAAATGAATAAGGGCCCATGCACACGACCATATGCCCTTATGGTCGAAACGCGCTGGGGGGCCCTTACAAAAATTTGCTGTGGGGCCCAGTCACTTCTAGTTACGCCCCTGTATGAATTGTTTGATCTGCGCTTCAATACATTGTGTGGTTGTCAGGCCCAGATATAGGGAAAAAATTATAATACAGAAAACACTATTTTTTTCCTATAATCTATCCACATTTTTGCTGTCAACAGTGCAATCCGTGAATTGTGTGATCTGCGCTTCAATACATTGTGTGGTTGTCAGGCCTTGATATAGGGGAAAAATTTTATACGGAAAACAATTTTTCTCCCATAATCTATCCACATTTTTGCTGTCAACGGTGCAATCCATGAATTGTGTGATCTGCGCTTCAATACATTGTGTGGTTGTCAGGCCCAGATATAGGGAAAAATATCAATACAAACTACATCAGAAAACAGTGTCTGTACCGCAGATTCCATCTGCTCTAATCTAGTGTCCATATTCTGTGTGTTTATGTGAAATATACTGTCCTGCATCTAAAAACTGTTTCTTTAGGGCAAATTCCAAAAATCTGGGCATGATCTAGTATCCATATTCTGTATGTTTCTGTGACATATACTGTACTGCATCAGAAAACTGTGCCTTTAGCAGACTGTAAAACAATCTGCGCCACATCTAGTGACAAAACCAATAATATGAAGAAGGTGAGCACTAAGGGACGGGGAAGTGGGCGTGATCCTGATGGTGCATGCAGAGGTCATGGCCCTGGGCGCAATGGAACTGTGCCTGCTTCCAGTGCACCAGAAAAAAAAAAAAAAAACACCCACCGTACCCAGCTTCATGTCCAACTTAGCTGGGCGGCGCAGGACAACACTGTCCAAGTCGGACCAGTGCGAACAGTTGGTCGGTTGGATTACTGAAGATAATGCTTCCAGTCGGTTAAGCACCATACTCTCTTCTACCAAGTCCAGTCTCTGTAGCCAAGAGTCTGGTCAACCGAATCCTCTCTCTGATCATCCTTCCTCCCACCATGGAGAGGCTTGCCAAACGAGTGATCCCACACTCGGATATTCCGAGGAGCTCTATCCAGGGCTGCTATTACATTTGGCCCTCATGCCCAGCACGCTTGAAGAGGGACCTGAGATATTGTGCCCTGATTCCCAACCTCTTGAGCCTTCACAGTCTCAAGAAGATGACGGTGGTGAACGGAAATCATTCGTTCACGAGGTGGATGATGATGAGACACAGTTACCAATCACTGAGGTTGTGGTTAGGTGAAGTCAGGAGGATGAGCAGAGTCAGGAAGTGGAAAAGTCGGTGGTTGATGATGAGGTCACTAACCCAACATGGGAAGGTGAAAAGCTGAGCGAGGACAGCAGTACACAGGGGGAGGGATCCGCATCACAGCAACAGGCTGGAAGAGGCAGTGGGGTTGCAAAAGGGAGAAGTCGGCTCACACCAAACAGGCCCAAAACCGTTACACCATGTGTAAATCTACCTTGCCAAGACCTAGGTGTTCCTCAGTATGGTGATTTTTTTAGGAAAGTGCAGACAACAAAAGAATGGTAGTTTGCAACCTGTGCCATACCAAAATGAGCAGGGGCGTGAACACTAGCAACCTCACCACCACCAATATGATCCGCCATATGGCACCAAGCACCCTAACTAGTGGGCCGAACGCCTGGGTCCACAATCTGGGTCCGTGGGTCACACCACTGCCTCCTCTGCCCCTGTGCACTGCTGGCCAATCCCCTGTCGAAGGTGCAGGCCTGGATGCCTCTCGCCCTGCACCTGGACCTTCGCATGAACCATCAGCAACAACATCCACTTCCCTGTCCCAGCGCAGCATCCAAATGTCCATAACACAGTAATTTGAATGCAAACGCAAATACCCACCCACCCACAGGCCATAGCACTAAATGCGCAACTTTCGAAATTACTGGCCCTTGAAATGTTGCCATTTAGGCTTGTGGACACTGAGGCCTTCCGCAGCCTGACATCGGCGGCCGTCCCTCGGTACGCAGTCCCCAGCCTCTACCATTGTTCATGGTGTACCGTGCCCGCCTTACACCAGCATGTGTCCCAGAACATCACCCGTGCCCTGACCAACGCAGTTACTGGGAAGGTCCACTTAACCACGGACAAGTGCTGGTGGCCAGGGACGCTACATTTCCCTGAGCGTACACTGGGTGAATGTTGTGGAGGCCAGGAGTGAGTCATACCCTGGGATGGCACAGGTGCTACCCACGCCCAGGATTGCGGGCCCTACGTCCATCAGTGTCTCCGCTAGCAGCTACATTACTGGCTCCAACCCCCACTTCTCCTCCTCCGCCACCTCCTCCTCCACTTCCACCTCCAGCAGCAGTCAGCCATCATTCGCTAGCTGGAAGCAGTGTAACACTGTTGTAGGGTAAGCGTCAACAGGCCGTGCTGAAGTTGATCTGTTTAGGGGACAAACAGCACACCGCCGCAGAGCTATGGCAGGGTATAAGGGACCAAACCGAACTGTGGCTGTTGTCACTCAACCTACAACCAGGCATGGTTGTGTCTGACAATGGCTGTAACTTGGTGGCGGCTTTGGAGCTTGGCAACCTAACACACATCCCATGCCTAGCCCACGTCTTAAACTTAGTGGTTCAGCGGTTTATCAAAACCTACTCCAATTTGCCAGAGCTACTAGTGAACGCGCACCACGTGTGTGCCCATTTCCGCAAGTCGTCCACAGCTTCAGCCGGTCTGTCAACGCTGCAGCAGCGCTTGTGGCTTCCAGCTCACCGACTGTTGTGCAACGTGAGCACGCGCTGGAACTCTACGTTCCACATGTTGGCCAGGCTTTGTGAGCAGCAGAGGGCAGTTGTGGAATACCAGCTGCAACATGGTTGTCGCCTTTCAAGTCAACTGCCACTATTCACAAGCGAGGAGTGGGCATTGATGTCAGACCTATGTGAGGTTTAAAAAAAACTTTGATGAATCCACACAGATGGTTAGTGGTGATAACGCTATTATCAGCGTAACCATCCCACTGCTGTGTCTACTCAAATGATTGCTGCTCACAATTAAGGGCGACACTCTAAATGTGTCAGACGAGGAAATGGGGGAGGACATTACACAGGGTGATAGCCAGCCCACCCTCAGTTCGTCTTCTCAGCACGAATTGGACCCTGAAGAGGATGAGGAGCTGGAGACAGTTACCTCTGCAACAGAGGGTAGTACCCATGGAACTTTAATTCCATCTGTTCATCGTGGGTGGGCAGAAGAGGAGGAGATGGAGAGTCATCCTGATGTCGACATCGACGTCTTGCCTGTTGGTACTCTGGCACACATGGCTGACTTCATGTTAGGCTGCCTTTCCAGCGACCCTCGCGTCATACACATTTTAGATAACACGGATTACTGGGTGTTCATCCTTCTCGACCCCCTCTACAAAGAGAACTTCTCATCTCTCATTCCACTGGTGGAGAGGACAAGCAAAATGGTGCAATACTAGATGATCCTTGTTGGAAAATTGCTCCAAAGTTTTCCATCTGACAACGCTGGCGGCAGAGTCCGTACTTCCTTAGTCAACAGAGGAAGGGAGACAAGGGGAACACACAGCAGTTCCAACGCAGGCAGTGCAACACTCTCCAAGGCATGGGACACATTCATGACACTCCGCCAGCAACCTCACCCTGAAGTGCAGCCTAGTGGTACAAGGAGAGAAAAGTTTTGAAAGATGGTGAAGGAATACATAGCAGACCGTGTCACGAACTTGCGCTCTATGCCTCGGAGGTGCTGGCCTGCCCTGCCACCAGCGTTTTGTCTGAGCGTGTATTTAGTGCTGCTGGTTGCATTATAACAGATAAGCGAAAACGGTTGTCCACTAGCAATGCTGACAGGTTGACTCAGATAAAAATAAACAAGGCCTGGATTGCCCCTGTCTTCTCAACTCCACCAGAGGAGAGCTGAGCTGATGAACATAAAGGAAATTTCAATCTATCATTTATAATGTACTCAATCTACTGTAGTGTATTCCCATGCACCTTTTCCACCACGAAAAAAAAGAGTATATGGTTGAATCTTGTTTTCTCCTCCTCCTCAGCCAGATTTTATATATTCCCTCCACTCACATTTTTTTTAATAGGGTCAACTCAACTGCAGGCCCTCAACTCAAATGTTTTTATAGGGTCAGCTCACCAGCAGAGGGTCAGTTCAACAGCAGGCCCTCACCCCTAATGCTTTAGATGGGTCAGTTCAGCAGCAGATATTATCTTAGAGTATTGGACCCTTTTAAAATATAGCTTTTGTTAATTCTATTTAAGGCTACTTTCACACTTGCGTTCGGAGCGGATCCGTCTGGTATCTGCACAGACAGATCCGCTCCTATAATGCAAACAATGGTATCCGTTCAGAACGGATCCGTCTGCATTATATTTCAGAAAAAAATCTAAGTCTAATTGTTAGTCAGACGGATCCGTCCTGACTTTGCATTGAAAGTCAATGGGGGGCGGATCAGTTTGAAATTGCACCATATTGTGTCAACATCAAACGGATCCGTCCCTATTGACTTGCATTGTAAGTCTGGAAGGATCAGTTTGGCTCCGCATGGCCAGGCGGACACGAAAACGCTGCAAGCAGCGTTCGGGTGTCCGCCTGCTGAGCAGAACAGAGGCCAAACGGAGCCATACTGATGCATTCTGAGCGGATCCGCATCCACTCAGAGTGCATTGGGGCTGTATGGATCCGTTCGGGGCCGCTTGTGAGAGCCTTCAAACGGAACTCACAAGCGGAACCCCGAACGCAAGTGTGAAAGTAGCCTAAAAGAGAATAACTCACCCTGTGATATCTGGGTGACCTTAAAAAAGTAAGGACAAAATGCCGCCCAGCTACCACCGTGAATTGGTGAGTTTGATGCCATATAGCTAGTACAGATTCCACAAGGGCACTTATGATGTTGGCGATAAGTATAAAATCTTTGTAAGGCGATTTTATTAGCGCACAGGCGAATATCGGCACTTGTCCCAGAACAGAGGCAAAGGGCTTTGCATTCTTACATTAGTGATTGAATTGAGTTGCGAATCTTCGTAAGGCGATTTCATTAGCGCACATGCGAATTTTGCATCTCATAATATGTATTAGGCGATGCGAAAATTCGAATTATCGCATATGCGAAATAATAACGAATTCGAATATTCGCGAATATTTTACAAATATTCTTTCGAATATTCGCGAAATTTCGCGAATTCGAATATGGGACATGCCGCTCAACACTAATCACCAGTACGTTTTTTTCACCTCTGGTAGCACTAAGACTTCTGCGACCCAGTAAGTAAAACACATGTATCTGTGATTTATTTCTAGGTGACAGCTCTCTCTAACGACAGGGGAGCTTGTGTGATGCTTCTAACCCAAAGCACGGTCTGCCTAATTATCTCATCTAAGACATAGTACAGTCTTCATCTTTTTATTTTGTTTGATTTAAGATGTTATTTATATGAATTATCTATTTCTAACCGACCCCCTGATGAACCCTAGTGGGGAAACGCATCGGAGTTAAAAAATACTATTGACATCATTTTCAACATATAGGGTTCTACAGGGCTAGACAGGGCAGGTACGGGGACAGGAAGGTCCCACCATTAGGGTTAATCCTGATATAACTGAAAACCCATTTTAGTTAATTTTCTTTTAGTGCTTTTTGCACTCAAGGTCTGCTCAAACTGTACTTCGCTTCTTACGGAAACCAAAGGGTAAGATCAGGGAAGAGAAGATTCCTTGGCACCTACACCTCCCGGTTTTACATTGCTATTCCATTGATCAGGGACAGTGTTTTACTACAAAAACATGTGTAGGTAAGCCTTTCATTAAGACCAGAGGGTGCTTGTGAGTGACACCTTTATATCCATTCTGCTTCCCTCCTCAGTATCTTATTATCCCAGTCATCTTTCCTAGGGGATATCGGAACGAGTTTGAGTGCTGAAAACTTCAATGCTCGAGGGTCCCCTGCATGATATTCGCCACTGGTGTGATTTTATTTTTTACATCATTGACATGCTCCCCTACCCTTTTCCTGAGCTCCCTGAAATTTTTTCCGATGTAATCTTTTGGGCATGGGCACTGGCAGATATAGATTACGCCTCTGCTTTTACAGATTATAAAGTCCTGACTAGTGTACGTTCTTTGGGTGGCTGAGCATGTGACAGTCTTGCCTGTGGAGATGAACTCACATGTTTTGCAGGTCCCACACCTGAACATCCCCAGGGGGGCGGCGATCAAGCCATGTTCCTGGTGTCACTGGGGGTACATAGTGACTATGTACCAATCTATATCCAAGGCTTCTGCCTCTCTGGTAAGTTATACTCGGATGAGGTGAGATGTTCTTAGCCACACTAGAGTCCATTTGTAGGATGGGCCAGTATTTATTGAGAATGGCTCTCACTTCCGTATTGGCCACATCAAAAGTAGAGATTAGGCAAGTCTGCGCCCTCCCATCCTCCCCAGGTTTTTTATGGGTGAGTAGTGTCTCCTTCACTGTGGTCAATGCATGCTGGAAGGCATTTCTTAATGTGGCCTTGGAGTATCCTCTATTTGTCATTCATTTGTACAGTTTTTTTGGATTTGCAATGGAAGTCAGTTAATCCTGAGCAATTCCTGCGTATCCTCAAATACTGTCCCCTAGGGATACCTCTTTTTTGTGGAATAGGATGATGGCTTCCCCAGTGCAAGATTGAGTTGGTGGCTGTCGATTTAAAAAAAAAATCGTACTGGTAAGTTTTTCACCCCTTTTATGTACAGTTACGTCAAGGAAGTTGATGCATTCCTTCTGTATTTCAAAGGTGAACTTGAGACCTATGTAATTGATATTGAGGCTATCTACAAATTCGATGAACTCCTTACTACTGCCACTCCAGAGCACAAACACATCGTCTATATACCCTGTCCAGTAGGCTATTTTATCGTTCCACCAAGTATGATGGTGATGGCCCGGAAAAAATGATGTTGCCCTCCCACCAGTCCAGGAAGAGATTGGCATACGTTGGGGCACAAGGGCCCCCCATTGCCGTCCCCCTGAGCTGGTGGTAGACCCGCCTACTGAACAGGAAGAAATTGTGCCTTAGAGTGTAGTCAAGTAGGGTCAAAATAAAATGATTGTGGTCCTGAAAATGATTCCCTCTTGTGCTCAGGTAGTGTGAAACCGCTAGGAGACCCTTGTCATGAGGGAATACTACTATACAGGGACTCCACGTCAATACTGGCTAATAAAAAGGTTGGGAAGCCCATAAAAAGTTGTAATTTGTGGTGTGCCGGGTAACAAAGTGGTATTCTGACTTGCCGATGACCCTTCTCTCCATTCCTGCCTTCAGGATTTGCTGGAGTTCTACTAGATACAAATCAGTGGGGTCACCCGGCAAGATCCAATAACCACTTTTGTCCTTAAGGAGATCCAAACAATTTTTTTTTATACATGTCATGATTCAAATTTACCAGGTTTCCACCCTTATCCGAGGGCTTGAGAACAATGGAATTGTCTTTTTCCAGTGTCCTCAAGGCCTCGGATTCTCCTCTAGTCAAGTTTCTAGGATATGAGGGGAAGATCTTCAGTTGTTCCAGTTCAGAGGTTACCAACTTCTGGAAGATGTCAATATAGTGCTGTCATGTCCAGATAATATATTAATTCATAGCTACTTATCTTACATAGACTCCCTATTCTGACTCAGAATGGGTACAAAAATGGGGATGCCACTCTACGATATCGATTTTCACTAACATGGAAAATGGACAGGTGTTCTTGTTGTGAGACATCACCATTCACCCTTTTCCCGCTAAGGATGTATGTCATGCAATTTTGCAGAGTGGAAATTCAGTAGCTACAGCCATATCTGGTACATCCTTGAACCTGATGGCTGGATCTCAGGCTGTGTAACAGCTAGAGACAAGCCGGATCTTTATTTTATTTTTTTAAAGCTGACAATCATCTCTCTTTAAATCCAGACCAGGACTGCAGCCAGAATAATTTGCAAGTCAGATCTCTTAGAAAGGGGACTTACCTACAGCTTTCCGTCCTGATACAAGTGCTGCATGTAATAGTAAAAGTCCAGCTCACCTGCATCAACAGTTTTGAGAGTGCACTGATAGGGTGAGACCCAAACATATAAACTTGAACGGAAAAGAAGAAAGATCCAGCACTTTGTTTTTCTTGCTTGATGTTTATTCCACAAACTAAATGTACAGCGGTGATAGAAACCTCCAAAAATAAGCCCCAGTACGGTCTAGATGTTTCGAACCAAATGGTCATGATTAAGAACCATTTGGTTCGAAACATGTAGACCGTACTGGGGCTTATTTTTGGAGGTTTCTATCACCGCTGTACATTTGGTTTGTGGAATAAACATCAAGCAAGAAAAACAAAGTGCTGGATCTTTCTTCTTTTCCGTTACAATTGCTGCATGCTCTAACTTGCAAATTATCATGGTGAGCACCAAAACTTGGTATTCTTTTAAAGCTTCCACCCCCCCCTTCAGCAAGCTGAGATGTCAGCAAGTGGGGGAACATGCTGCACAGAGGAGAGATTCGGTACATGCCCCTAGGGGCAGGACGACAGACTTCTTAACAACCCCTTTAAACCCCTACCCCCAGAGAATACTTGCTCTGATCCTCACATATGAAGGTCTTTTTCACCAGAAAAGGAGTGTGAAGATCCGGGTCACAGCACCAAACACATCACAAACAGAGAGTTCACATTTTACACTGTCCCTATCCCGTCACCTGATCTATAGAGTAAAATATACAGATAGCTTCTCTAGCGATACCAGTTACGCACTGCAGCAGTAGTCAACAGTTATCACTAGAGAGGAGTATCTAATATATTTCTGACAGATGTCAACATTTTTAATAAGAAAAGGCATTGACATTGACTGTTGCCATAAACAATCATTTTCAATTACTGCAGTTGTGACTATATTATAGATGCAACACAGACCTCCCACCATTCAGCATAAAGAGAATTATGCTGCTCTGACTCGCTTTCTGAAGAACTACAGAAGGTTCCAGTATTGTGTTCATAGTACAGTAGTAATAAAGCCCCTATAGATCATATGAATGCAACCACAGTTATTGCATTATATTCATTTTAGGAATGTATCATTGTCTATTGGGATTACAGGGGGAGATTTCTTTAACTGACTGGCAAACCAATCAGATTCTACCTTTTTTTTTTCACAGCTCTTTTGGAAAATGAAAGGTGGAATCTGATTGATTCGTATGGGCAACTAAAACAGTCCTACTTTACACCACTTTGATAAATAATAAAGCTTCTACACAGTTTGTACTATAGGGGGATGGAAAATTATATACTACATAATTCCCAGTACAGTATGAACTATTCAAATCAGTGTTTTATTTGCATAAGGTATCTGCTAAAGTATGCATTTTAGACTCAAATTTGGATATTTGTCCAATTTTTGCTAATAATAAATGTTTGCTGCAAGGTGCAGGAAGGAAGTTGTGTGTATTAGATTTTATACACAGTGAGGGCCATTTATCAAAACTGGAGTACCCATATGCCAGTCCGTGAGATGCACCTAATTTATAAAGAAGCCGATGCCTCTTAATAAATTAGGCACATCTCTACCCTGCACCAGACAATCACGCCTGCTACAGGGTGGCATGGAGTTCAGCCACTTTCTGGGGAAATTTATAGTAATTCCGGCGGACAGTGCAAAGCCCCGGCCCCTTTTTTTCAGCCCTTTGGAAAAGTGCTGAGAAGCTTAAAAAGTCAAATTGTGCAAACAGGGCCTGCACCATAATTTGCTACTTTTTATGCTACCACAGTGGCGTTAAACCTTTAGTAAACGTTCCCAACTGTTTTGAGCTCAGGAAATGTACGTTTTGGTAAACTAAAAGGAGTTTGTCATGTACAGTACACATTTTTACCACATGTGGATGATTACCATATATTACTGTTCTAGTGTTTATAAGAGCACAAGCTCTGGTTGATGTATATGCTTGTGCTATATATGAGAACTACACTCCTTAACATATTACGCTAGTGTTTTTATGTATAACCTGCTTGGATTTGTGTTTTAGGTGTGAATTTTAGTTTTGATGCATTTAAAAAAAAAAATTTGTTAGAGTTATCTGAAGGTGGACATTGTTGTTAACAGTCCGTCAGGCCAAGGGCAATAATCAGGGTGTCTGCTTTCAGCAGATGTATAGGTTTTGGAGGGTGCACTTACTTTTCAAGGGCTGTAATCCCTCTATTTTATAGGCTGTTACTTTACAATTTACAAATTAAAACCAGATTTTCAGTCTTTCCGTTCCTGATGATTCGTGCATGTAAATTTAGGCTTAAGTGGTATGAATGAACTCTGCAAATGTTAACTGTTTATTTTTAAGAGGTGTGGTCCATAAAACTTTGCTCGGTTTACACTTTTAGGCCTGTTTTACACAAGCGATGAATCCTGGCCCATTCATTTCAAAGTGTCCATGTACATGAGCGGTTTTTTTTTTCACGCATCACTTCTGCATTGCGTCTAAAACGCTGCATGTTCTATATTCTATGTTTTTCACACAGCCCTGACCCAATAGAAGTGAATGGGGCTTCAGTGAAAAACGCATTGTTTGTAAACAGTTTTTTATCACGCGCATGAAAAATGCATCAAAACACATTGCACCAGCACGGAAAAAACTAACGCAAACTGACTGAACTTGCAAAATTATGCGAGTTTCACTGAGCGCATCCGGACCAAATCAGTCACGCTCGTGTGAAAGAGGCCTTAGACAGTAATAGCAACTTTTATGACATTACAGGTTGCATAAAGATGTATGTGTACAAAGTGCTGGGTGTCTACTTTCTGAAAATATATGGGCATGGGGCGTTGTTTTTTTTTGTAATTTAGGTTTTATCTGTACATGTTAAAAGTTGTCCTGGTTACCAGAGGTGCAAAATGTCAAAAAAAAAAAATAGGGCCATCCTTAGCATTAGGGTCTTTGGTGCAGATCTGTTTCGCAGTTATGCGGAACAGGTGCAGACCCATTCATTTTTAGTGGGGAAGGAAAATATGCGGATAGCACACTGTTTGCTGGCCACATCCACATTTCCGGTCCGCAGCCCCGAACTTCTGGTCCACGAAAAAAAAAAAAAATCGAACATGTCCTATTCTTGTCCGCAGCTGCAGACAAGATTAGGCATGTCTATTGGTGTGCCGGCCTGGTGTTTTGCGGATCTGCAAAACACTGTGGACATGTGAATGGACCCCTAAATGGTTCAGTGTGCATGTGGATACAAATTTGAAACAAACGCTTTACATACCAGTACACTTATCAATTTATTAAGAAAAATTGGTATAAACATTTGGAGCTGCAAAACTTTATGGCTCTCAAATTCATTTCAACTGAAGGACTAATGTTTTTTTATCTACAAAATTTTCTAATGTTAAACAAAAAAAAACAAACTATGCAATAAAATTATTGCAGAACTTTAAATTAAATATCTGCTTTTAATTAAATATGCAAGCTCTTTAAGAGAACAAATTAAAGAGCCTTGTCTTAAAGGGGTTGTGCAAAGTGTTTAGGTTATCCCCTATCCACAAGGTAGGGGATAACTAGCTGATCGCTGGGGGTCCGAACATTCATTCTCTATGGGCAAGCCGGAGATAGTCAAGAACAGTGCTCAGCTACCTCGAACGCTTCCATAGAGAACAAATGGAGCAGCAGGGGCGCATGCACAACCTGCCGCTCCATCAGAATGGGGTAATGGGACCCCTATTCTCATGATCAATCAGGATCCCAGCAGTTGGACCCCAGAGATCAGCTAGTTATCCTCTATCCTGTAGATGGGGAATTACTTAAAATGGTGCCCATACACTTCTAATAACTGTTGGCAAACAGATGCTCTTACCCAACTATCCCATACACACACCAGGCATGCATGTGTGAGCAGTGGAGAGTTTTGGCACCAGCTTATCTCCTGTGGGAACCAGACATGTGAATTCAAATATTCCAATCCTTCTTTAAACCAAACATCCGCCATTTGGGGGAGAGGAGGCCAGAATATCTCATACACATGAGACTGTTGATCCCACTGAAATGGCACAAACTTCTTCAAGCGGACCTGTAACCCATCATGGCGTGTTTGTTTAGCAACTACAACTTGCAGGATGACAGGCCGAACTGGATGGACAAATTTCTTTTTTCGGCCTTATGTACTATGTTACTTGCATCTGTCTTGTAATGACAATGTTGGAGTATCTATTATGACTCTGATGTACTAATCCTTCATTAGGGCTCATGCACACGCAGTACACAAAAAATACTGATGACGTCCATGTGCATTCCGTATTTTGCAGAATGGAACAGCTGGCCCCTAATAGGACAGTCCTATCCTTATCCTTAATGCGGACAATAATAGGACATTTTTATTTTTTTTGCAGAATGGACAAACGGAAAAGGAATGCACACGGAGTAACTTGTGTCCTTGCATAGTCGGAAATTATCCTACAAGTCCTGCCAGTGACTGCACAGACACCCAACTGGACCTTCGTTGCAAGCTGCTAGAAAATCATTCATAACTTAGAAATAAAGGAATGAAATAACTAGTTGCTAAAACAGACATGTCAGGAGGGGTTACAGGTCCTCTAACAGTAATGGAAGGACACCACAAGACTGAATCAGATGCGGATAAATTTGTCCAGATCTGCAAACAACCTCTGTGGAGGTGATAGATATAAGAGCAAAAACAGGCTGTATGAAAAGGCTAATCAATGGGGAGAGGTTAGAACGCCACTGTCAGACACCTCTGGCAGGGTCTTATCTCCCTGAAGACCAAAATGATCGAGTATGCGGAAATCCAACAGTCTGATCCTTCTACATCCAGGGGAAAGTTGTAAGTCTGCCATTTACATTAGATTGGCAGGATAAGTGGGGCCACAAAATGGAAAAAGGTGGTAAACTGAGGGGAAAGGGTGTCTATCAAGTGGATTTATTCATGCAGTACTACATGAGTACTGCAGTCCAGATCGCCATCTCTCATAGCCCCCCAGTAAACGCCTGCTGTGCACCCCTTAAAACTTTGCGGGATTACATAGTCCAGACTGTTGAGCTCAGGAGGCCCTCTCCGTTATCTTCGTGTTGCTCAAGAGTCCAGGAGGTTATCCAGTAATATATAATGATGACCTATCCTCAGGATGGGTAATCATTATCAGATCGGTGCGGGTCCTACTCCCAGGACTCCTGCTGATCAGCTGTTATGGGGAGTTGCGGCACTCAAAGGATCTCTGGAGATCCCAGCATCTCTCTCAGGCACATTGCTGTACGTAGTATTGCAGCCCAGCCCCATTCACTTAAATGGTGGTAAGGACACCATATACTGTATGGGGTCCCCCACAAGGAGACCTTATATACTGTATGGGGCAGAGGGCCACAAGGAAACATTATACTGCATAACGGCGACAAGGAGACACCCTGTGTCTGTCTACAAGGAGACATACTGTATGAGGGTCAAAAGGTGATTATACAGTATAAGGCCACAAGGAGACATTATAAAGTATGGGGCAGCAGGCTACAAGAAGATGCAGTATTATATTAGACGTCAGCATCCACTGTTAGCCTAGTGTGTTGTGTAGTTCATAAGGCTCACTAAAAACAGCACATGCTCAGATGATGCTACTGGTTTATGGAATGTATCGGCACTCATTTTAGAAGCTATGTCCAACTGCCGCTATGACGTCATTAAAATCTTGTGGTATTTAAGTAACCGTGATAGCACCATTTCTTAGTACTGCGGTATATTGTGGATACCGCTTTATCGCCCAACCCTAGATAGGTCATCTATATTTATTACCGGGTAACCCCTTTAATAGTGCTGGAGTGCAGTGACAGAATGCCTTTACAGTGCTCTAATAAGCATTTAGCAATTGCACCCAATAAACAGACACGAAGCAAAACAAGGGGCTACAAGAGATCTTTTGCACTGGTCAATGCCATCCCAATTAGGAAGTTCCAAATGGTCCAAGAGTGTCCGATCTGCACTTGGTGCTGCTGACCATCTTGGATCCAGGGCCTGAGACATGCACATGGAGGCTCCATGGGTCACAGTATGGGTGCGATTCAATGAGAGCTACATATGCAAAATGTGACTGTCCTTTAAAGAGGTAAATGTTTTGTATGGTTTAAAGACCATCTTCTAGTTATGCAGTGCAGAATCAAGTCCATTCAATGCCAGGCTTTGTGCAAATTTCACCATTGGTATAATCAAAACAAACAAATAGCATGGCAAGAATAATCAATAAAAAAAAATCTATATATAACGTTTCTTTGTATTTTTAAATCACTTGTATGAATGAAAATCGATTGTCACCCTAATAACTGAATTTACTGAGTTTTACATCATAGACTGATAAATTGTTATAAAAAAAATATTTCCTCTAAACTATGCAATCAAGTCAAGTTTATGGCGATGCAGCCTAAAAATAGGCCCAAAAAGGCAAAAGAATGTTTAAAGTCTTTCAAAATACATAATCTTTTGTGTTTCTGAGGGAAGGCATTGCTTCGCTCACATTCTGATCCAGGCGACGGTAACCTGTATTTTTTGAGCAAAGACCATCTCTCCATCTTCTTCTTTGAACCAGCAGATATATCTGAATAAGGGCAAAAAATAAATATTAGAATCTTTCGTTTTTAACAAAAGACGGAAAAGTGCTTAAACTTAAGATGCAACTCTCCCCTAATTGAGCCCAAAAAACACTTTAATTTGGAACCTATTGAGCCGGATTTATTAAAACTCCTGCAAAAAAGGTGAAGCAGAATGGTTGTAAGGGGAGAAAATGGAGCAGTTGCCCATAGCATCGGTTTTGTAAATGTCCCTCAATCACATGCATGTTCATACAGCAACATATATGGACAAAACTGTCGATGCCCATATCGACCATTCGTAGCATGACTGATTATTTCAGAGGTGTGGAAACTGAAAGCGATCCACAGTTGAAGGCCTCATGCACACGACCGTTCGGTTTTTTGCAGTCTGCAAATCCGCCTTCTGCAATTTGCAGAACGGAACAGGCGGCCCATTGTAGAAATGCCTATTCTGGTCCGCAAAACTGACAAGAATAGGACATGTTATATTCTTTTTGCAGCCCCACTGAAGTGAATGGGTCCGCACCCGAGCCGCAGAAACTGTGGCTCGGAAGCGGACCAGAATGGTCATGTGCATGAGGGCCAAAAAAAAGATAAAATAATCACAAGGCAGCACTGTGGTCTTCAGTGGAGAGGTGGATCATGTAATCAACCCATGCAACGTTTCAGCTCCTCTCCATGGAGCCTTTGTCAAGCAGTGATCACAGTGCTCAGTACATGTACCAAAATATACATAATTTGTATTAATCAATAAACGTGAAACCCCTCCCTTTCAGCCAGTTACTGAGGGTAAAGAGGATTGTGGGAAGTGAGGCGACTTTGGATAATAGATTGGAAGAAATGGGGACAAACTTATCAAAAGAGGATATCCTAGGAAACTTGTGAGGACACATGAGGGTTTCATCTCTCTCTAGAAAAACTCTTCTACAAGGGACACAGACCCGGGTCTCTAACCGTATCCCCTTTGTTTCTCATTTTACATCAGAGTACAAAAGTGAGAAACATTTTGAGAAAACATTGGCCTATATTAGGCAGTAACTTTAGACATATACCAGAATTTAGTATTCCTCCTCTCATCGCAGTACACGTAATCTAAAATAGCAGTTAGTACACGCGGATGCAGGTACAACGAAACGTACATGTCGGGCCTATTTTGGCTCTACCAAAACGGGATGTTACCCATGCCATAATTGTGTAAGTTGCCCCCTCACACCCTGAAACTGGGACAGCTTACAATATCGACGCATGTAGTTTATCTACTTGAACGCCCCTGCCACTCACAAGTGCTGCTTCCCTCTTATGGGATTTCTTGGGGTGAGGACACCATATGATGTGGGATTCTCCCTATTTGGGCATCAGGTGGCTATTAAATAAGTATCTGTGGAATACCATTTAGTTCTATAGGAGATTTGGAGGGATGTAGCGGTTGGGGATTGAGGACATGGATAATGTCTCCAATCTCAAATCCGCAATGGGTATGACACGATTTATTTGCATTTCCCATATAAACATCCCTAATCCCGCTATGCATATCACAATTGCAGGGTTGATGATGCGTTTTGGTTGCCATATGCTCCGTTTACCCTGTTTCTATAGTTACCGCAGTTAGGATCTCACGGTCTGCTTAGTCATGCGCAGTCAGTAGTATATGTGCAGCGAGCGCCATCTTCTGTATGGGCAGAGACACTGGATAGTCTCCCTTAAACGCATGGTCGGGCCGACCTCATGTTCTCGCGTGGCTCGAGGTCTGAACGCCAAGAGATTAACGCATGTAGCGAACTAATCTGGGTTAGTGCTTCATACATTATAGTACACACAAAAACTTTATTTTGCACAGGTGCACTTTAGGTTTTAAATCATAAAATAATGAATTGTAATTAGGGATTTTTTTACTAATCTATATTTTATCACAAATTGTGGGATCATGAAATTTGCACAGTGACTGATTATATATATGAATATTGTGATATTATGCCGTAATAGAGATCATGTTTTTATATTGATTTTTCATATTTATTGATTGATTAATACAAATTATGTATATTTTGGTACATGTACTGAGCACTGATCACTGCTTGACAAAGGCTCCATGGAGAGGAGCTGAAACGTTGCATGGGTTGAATACATGATCCACCTTTCCACTGAACACAGTGCTGCCTTGTGATTCTTTCTAATATATATAAAAAGTATGCATCCCCTTAAAGTCTTTAAAGCTATTACTGCTACTCGGCAGGATATAAAAGGGAAATGGTCGCTTCTGCTTTGCACCAGCTAAATTAATTCACCAGAAAACCATGTCTTCTAAATATTACAACCTTTCATGCAGATCCCAAGGAAGCTGCACATAGATCCTGACCTCTCCCAGCATCCACTTACCTCTCCAACATCTAGTGATCTAGACATGCACCTTCCCCTCTAACAAGTTTTCCATATACTAGGAGCAAATGCACATACTACAAACGCCTCTTTATAATATAGGGAAGTAAGCCACACAGAGGCTGTTGCTCGGGTTCATATGGACGGCCAGACCATGCGTCCCCTGGTGATAACTGATATCACCAAAGCTGGATCTGTGGAACTAGGTTTGTTGTTTCTACATAAAAATAAAAGTTGGCACCCCTGTAGGATTTTTGCTCCTTTAATTGTCAGACAGGCCAAGTACAGAAATCTGATTGTGTACTCCTCAGGCCACACAATGCCACCTACAGCAAAAATGTGGAAAAAACCTACAAACAAGTTTGAAACTATTTGAAAACAACAAATGCTAATAGATGAAAGCGGATCGGCCAGCATGGTATGCTCCCCTATGTAAATGGCTACAGGTCCATGCTTACTAGCAACTAAAAGCCTACAAATGAAAATTTGCCATTTGGAAACTTTGAATGCAGAAAGATGACAGACACATAGTGGTGGAAAGTAAAACTGGCTTAGGTGCCCAGAGCAACCAGTTCGAGTCCACCTTTCATTTTTGAGAGCTGCACTGGAAAATGAAAGGTGGAATCTGATTGGTTGCTATGGGCAACTAAGTCAGTTTTATATAAGTCTTCCTCGTAGATTATGAGGAGTTCAATCTATTCATGAGGATAAAGCCCCCTCCACCCATCCCACTCAGGACAGTGACTACAGGACGGGCGGAGGCTGTTGTACTCTCCGTGCTCCTAGAAGCCACATTTTATTGCCATGCTGGCCATTAGTAGAATGGGCATGTAGCCGTTTTAAGGAAACCTATTAAGCTGACAGATCCACCTTAAGAGATGCCATATTGGCTTTCCTCACGTGGACTATGGAAGTTATAAGAAAAAGGATACATACCCTTCGTTTGTTATGGTAGGCAATGTACACTACAGCAATTAATGACGCTATTATAACCAAGTGCATGAAGAAGTGACTGTCTTCATCACTGTCTTCATCACTATTGGGTTTAATCTCATAGTCATCGGAACTGTCTTCAGAATCTGTAACAGGATCTTTTTCATTTATACGTGGTATCAGCGTGTCCTCTTTATTCTTCACTGTACCATCATAGTCATCATTTTCAATTAGATATTCGTCATCATTCTCCGATTCTTTGGTAGTAGGCAGGCTGGCAGGGACAGTGTCCTGGGTCTCAAACATCAGGTTGTCCTCAACAGAAGTATCTTCAGTAGGCTCGGCGTCAGTAGTTGCCTTAAGGTTTAGAAGCTTGGTGATGGTGACTGAAGTCACAGAGCCCACTTTCTTGGTAGTCACTTGTGTCGTGCTGATAGCGGCCTCTTGTGTCGCGTCTTGTGTGGGTGTTAGTGCAACCTTTTTAGGTGGTTTGGTAGTTGTAGTAGTAGAAGCAGTAGCAGCAGCAACAGTGGTGTTTGTACCGCCTTCATTTTTACTTTCGTTTTTAGGTACCGTTGGCAAACTTGTTATTTTACTGGATGTAACGTCACTGGCAGTTTTATCCAAAGGACTCACGGGGTCTGTGGGTTTTGCTGGTTCACATAAAAGAAATAAAAGATTAATTACTTTCGTTTTTTACTGAAAAATAAGCAGAGTATTTCAACAATGTAAAAAGATAACTATTCACATAAACAAATGACAATGAACCAGATTAATACGCTACTGCAGGGATCAGCAACCTTTGGTACGCCAGCTGCAGGGAAACTACAACTCCCAGCATGCACACCTGCTCAACTGTTCTTGTAACTCCCAAAGTGGTGAAATGAGGATTCTGGGAGTTGTAGTTTCAGAACATCTGGCATGTCAGAGGTTGCTGATCCCTGAGCTACTGTTTTGGTGTAAAAAAGACAAATTATGGTACAGTCCACGATCTGCACCTTTTTTGCACCCTAACACTTTGATAGATATATAGATATAGATATATATATTAAATTATAGCTGAAATGCCAGCAAATAGCTGCCATAGATTTAAAATTCTGGGGCACAGACTGCTGGAAGATGTACCACATTATACCTGTGCTTCCTAATGAACTTGGTGCATTTTGTGCTAGACTTTAGACTAAGACTGGTGTGTGTAACACCCATTAAATTTTAGTGCCCATGCACACAACCATATGACCTCCACGATATACGGTCCGTGAGCGGGCCCATATGTCCCGGAGCGGCATTGATAGTGCCCACAGTAGTACACAGCATCATAGATTACAATGATGCTGTGGATGTCGGGCCGCCCGCGGGGCTATTGTCCCGCACTCCTATGATCTTATGAGTGCAGGACAATAGTCCCATAGGCATAGTGTAATCTATGATGCTGTGTAGGCCCGTGCGCACGATCAATGCCGCTCCGGGACATATGGTCCGCTCATGGACCGTATGTCTTGGAGGGCATACGGTTGTGTGCAACGGCCCTAAGGAACAGTCTGAGGTTGTCCCAACCGGACCCACGTTATTCAGGCATTCAAGTGTGGGTTTTTGTAAACCAGGAGTCAAATGTGCTACAAAATATATCCCAAAGCTTCTTGCTATAAAAGTTCATTGGGAGTCAAGTCACACGTGGCAGATGTTAGGCAACAATTCACCCTTACTAAAAGCGTTCTATACTGAGTGAGTAAAGTATAGCGCAGTAAACCGTGGAAACCCAGCAGAACACGCTGTACAAGGACTCATGGAAAAGGTTCATCACCAGACACGGACAGTCAAAGAAAACCATTCATGACAGAACACTGTTACAGGACAACACTTGTTCTAACCCATAGAGGTTCTGCAGCAACAGATTTCTGCACAGAAATGGAAAAGAAAAGTGTTATTTGAGAACTTCACTCGTTCAGCAAGAAGAGACACATGAATAAGAAGCCTTTATGCTTTACTCAAAGAACTTGCACTCTGCTGAATAAAAGGTGTGGTGGATACTGATGATGGATGGTACTATGAAGAGTTAGATCAGGGGATGTGATAGGCCATCCTAAAAGGATGTATTTTTAGGGCGTTCTAAATTAAACTGATTGCTTGGGGTAGGGCATTCCGGAGAACTGGTGCAGTTTGGGTGAAGTCTTGGAGACGGAATGAGAGGTTCAGCTCATAGGACATGTCTTACATCATTTGTGAGCGTGATGAGATGAAGGGAGTGCAGCACTGTGGGGAGCTCTGTGGCTGAGAAGGAGCAGTTGGAATGGAATCCTATACTGCAGGCATGTCCAAAGTGCGGCCCTCCAGCTGTTGTAAAACTACAACTCCCACAATGTGCTGCTGTAGGCTGATAGCTGAAGGCTGTTCAGGCATGCTGGGAGTTGTAGTTTTGCAACAGCTGGAGGGCTGCACTTTGGACATGCCTGCTATACTGCATAGGTAACCAGTGCAATGACTGATAGATTGGAAGGGAGAATCTGGTGAGGGGGACACAAATTAGTCAGGAGTTACAGGAGTCAGAACAAGAATGGACCAGGGTGCTAATGAGAATTTTCTGTTTTCATAGAAAGAGGGCAGATTTTAGAGATGTTTTTGAGGGACAGGCTGCATGAGTAAGCAAGCGGCTGTATATAGCGGATGAAGGAAAGATCAGTGTCATACATCACAAAGAAATGGCGGTTAATGCTGCCTAGGAGTTCTGGTAGGCCCGTACCATGAGAGAGAAATATCAGGGAGGTAGATGGAGAAAACACAAGAAGTTCAGTTTGAAAGATTCAGTTTTAGGGCTCATTCACACGGCCGTATGAACGGATCCGCGCCCGTTCCACAATTTTGGTCTGCGGAGCCAATCATTTCTATGGGCCCTCAAAAGATGCAGACAGCACACCGTGTGCTGTCCGCATCCGTTATTCCTTACCGCAGCTCCACAGAAAAGATAGAACATGTCCTATAGGCATTTTCCATTATTGTTGCGGCCATGTGCGGTTCGCAAATTACGGAACACACATGGCCGGTATCTGTTTTGCAGATCCGCAAAGCACTACAGTCGTCTGAATGGGCCCTGAGATAGAGAGAGGACATGATGTTAGAGACTGCAGACAGACAGTCACCATTTTGTAGTACTGGATGAAGTAGAAAGTCATCAGTGTAGAGATGGTATTGAAAACCAAATCTAGTGAAAGAGGACCCAAGGAACCCCAACAGCAAGAGGGAGAGGAGGGGAAGTAGAACCGGCAAATGATGCACTGAAAGGGCAGCCAACGAGATAGGAAGAAAACTAAGGCTCCATTCACACATACACAACTCCGTCCGCATTTCCGTTCCCCCAAAAAATAGAACATGCCCTATTCTTGTCCGCAATTGCAGACAAGAATAGGCATATTCTATTAGTGCCGGCACGATGTGCGGTCTGCAAAATGAGGCACACACATTGCCGGTGTCAGTGTTTTGCGGATCCGCAAAACACACACGGATGTGTGAATGCACCCTTAGACAGATGAGTCCTTAAAGGGGTATTCCCATCACAGACAATGGGGGCAGATCACTAAGACATAAAAGCAGCGCTTGGTGGTTGACGGACCCTGGGAAATTCGGGGTCCTCCAGCCACAGCTCGCCCCGCTCTGTTCTCGTTGGTGCGGGTCCCAGAGGTGGGACCCGCAACTATTAGACATTGGGGCATATCCTAGCGATAGGCCCCCATTGTCTGTGATGGGAATACCCCTTTAAGGCTAAAAGATTGAAGCATGCAAAGTAGGACTTGGTGGTCTACAATGACAAATGCTGCAGAGAGATCCAGAAGAATGAGTAAAGAGTAGTCACTTTGCGTTTAGCGGTCATTGGTCACTTGGGCAGTTTCTGTTGAGTGCAGAATCCAGATTGTAAGGGATCAGGGAGTGAGTTAACAGATATTGGATGAGATGAGAGTAGACCAGAGCTTAGAGATAAGGAGGAGAGAAAGGTCGGTTAGTCGAACAAGTTAAAAAAAATATATATTGTAATAAGGGGTAGACTGTTATCTGCCTCTTTCACTAGGTCAAGCGCAATTCAAAAACATTCATTAAAATGAACCATAATGAGGGGCTGATCCCAGCCCCCACCAGCCGCTATTCTGTTAATTCACAGCATTGTCATTGTTTAAGAATTTTCATTGGGTTCAAGTGCATCTAATGGGGAGTAATCATGCACATGAACCCCGTGATGTGGCAGGAGACTGCTGATGGCTGCCACGACCAGTAATAAAGCTCCTTACTCGCAGTGGCATGATCAGCAAGTAAGGAACTTGCAGCCAACTGCTCCACTTCGGTAGGCTTTAAGGCCAGAGAACATATAGCGCCAATCCTGTGCAAGATAGTTGTGGAGGGGAACACACCTTTAGCTGCTCAACTGGTGGGTTAGGGCGTTAGGCAGCCTGTCAGAGGCATGGCAATTAGACTAATGGTACCTTTACTGGAGCCAATTATCGTTAAATTGAGCAAAACTGCAAGGTTATCGAGCAGTGTTAAAGCAATGAACGATGGACCGTCGACCGACAATCAGTAGATTTTTTGTTGGTTTAAGGCCGAATGCACACGGCCGTCAGCGGTCAGTGGGACTGCGGCCTGGATTCCTGCTGAGAGCAGGAGCGCACGGCGTCATTGGTTGCTATGACGCCGTGCGCTCCCTGCTGCCGCCGCAATACAGTAATACACTGGTATAGATCATATCAGTGTATTACTGTACTGCGGCGCCATCAGGGAGCGCACGGCGTCATAGCAACCCATGACGCCGTGCGCTCCTGCACTCAGCAGGAATCCAGGCCGTGAACAACGGCCATGTGCATTCGGCCTAATTGTTTATGTGAGCACAAAGATCATTGATGGATGGTAACGATTACATACGTTTAAACAGGAATTGTCCACTGCACGCACAATTACAGACGATTACACCGTGGGGGTGCTTAAGCTCGCTTTGTGCAAATGCAACCATCTGCTTTTCAAATGATGGAATCTGCGATTGAAATTACGATTTTGTGAAGGATAATCGGCGCGTCTAAAGGGTCATTGTTGAACAATAAGGATGCCATTGTTTTAATCAGCATCTTAGGCTACTTTCACACTGGTGTTTTGGCTTTCCATCTGAGAGATCCGTCATGGGCTCTCACAAGCGGTCCAAAAACGGATCAGTTTAGTCCTAATGCATTCTGAATGGAAAAGGATCCGCTCAGAATGCATCAGTTTGCCTCCGTTCCGTCTCCATTCCGCTCTGGAGGCGGACACCAAAACTCTGCCTGCAGTATTTTGGTGTCCGTCTGACGAAACCGAGCCAAACAGATCCGTAAATCAACTCCCAAGACTTCTTGTGCAGACTGAAGACCTAGATCATTTATGAATTCAAGTGAATACTTTGAATGCTGCCATTTTTCACTGGGACATAGACATTAATGAAGTCGGTATATGATGGAGATGTAGGGATCACAGTGCCTCATCTATGTAGAAGTCCTTGTGTAAACTAACTGAAATCCGAAGCACAGTTGTATAATGCATTCATTTTACAAGCCATTGGTTAAGTGCATCCAGATGTTCCCACTCATGCTGAGACGCCTCTTAGAAAATTCCAGCTGTTAACGGTACCATCTGCTACCCTAGGTCCTTGTACTTCATTATTGAGTCTACTCGGCAGGAAACTATACATATGGCGGCAGCAGTGTAGCACTTAGATGTAGAAGGTGTGTCCAGGTAATAAAAGGGAGATGCTCTATACACTGCAGGTGTATTTCTGGACAGTAAATGACCCCCAATGTCTCTACCAGTGCTGATATGCTGGTCCGCAATGCATGGGCACCGTCCGTGGGGCAGGTGCATGGGAATTGCAGACCGCCATCCCTCCATTCCAAAAAAGGATAGAACTTGCTCTATCTTTTTGCGGTGCGGAAACACAGAATGGAACCCCAGAAAGCACTCCGTAGGGTTCCATATCTCCGGATTTGCAGAGTCATTGAAATGAATGGGTCTAGATCCGTGATGCGGAATGGCCACGGAACGGTGCCCGTGTATCCGCAATACGGCAACGGGCATTACATGTTCATGTGAACGAACCCTTACCCAGCTTTCTTCCTGCATGAAATCTGGGCGTAATCCGCAGTAAGATTGGTTGCTACAAGCAGTGGAAGAATGTCCCCTATGCAGTCTGACTTGTCATGTTCAGCCTGAAAAGCAGCATCGACCACATATTACTCCTCAGCTGACAGACTGAAAAACCTGGGCATGACTAGAAAAGTGATGGCGAACCATTTAGAGGCCAAGTGCCCAAGCTGCAAGCCAAAACGGCAATTTACCCTGAATACTACAGTCCAATATAGTACATCTTCCACGTACTTTATCATTTACCTATAATAGCCTGCCTACATTCAGTGCTCTGCCTGCGCTGTTCATAGTGCGCCTGCGCTGATGACTGGCAGGAAATGTCTAAGGCATACGGTACACCATAGACTTTTTCCACAGAGGGCTCTGAGTGCCACCTCTGGCACCCATGCCATAGGTTCGCAACCACTGACCTAGAACAAGCAGATATCAGTAATGACCCTACTGGTCTACACTGCTTACATGGCTGTCACCTCTGCTAGAACTATTTATGGCATAGCATTGTTCACTGTCATAGCACGCCCATGTACAAGGATCGTCTTTCATAGCCAACACATTAACACTTAACTCAGTGTGAGCCGGAACAGGCCCTGTAAAAAGGCTTTACCACCGATATATGAGCAAGGCTGGGGCTACACGAGGATCATGGTCGCAACACTCACTGAACGATCAAGGATCGCCGTGCAGCCACTGAACTGAATCCCACTCTGCTGGATTGTTTGCAATTCTGAGGTCACTTCAATGCACAGCGATCCTTGCAACAAGTGTCGTGCCAAGATCACAGAAATAGGTCAGAAATCATTGATCCACAGGTCCGAGATCCCACAGTAGCACATGTGCCCGCCGGGATCCAAACAAACCTCCTCTTATGGTCTGTAAATGAGTATATTAGGGACCAATGCTAGAAATATTACGATAGGAAAACCCTTTACCAGCCACATTTTCCTGCGCTCTGCTAGGGTTTTTTTGAAAGGAGCTACAGCATTTTAGTGATGCAGTTTTTGCCAAAAACCTTGTGTAAGGCTACTTTCATACTGTGGTTTTTGGGGGGGGGGGGGGGGGGGGTGATCATCATGGATCTGCAAAAACAGATCAGTTACAATAATACTACCGCATGCATCCGTCATGAATGGATCCGTTTGTATTATCTGTAACATAGCCAAGACTGATCAGTCATGAACTCTATTGAAAGTCAATGGGGGACGGATCCGTTTTCTATTGTGTCAGAAAACGGATCCGTCCCTATTGACTTACATTGTGTGCCAGGACAAACGCTGCAAGCAGAGTTTTGTTGTCCGCTTCCAGAGCGGAATGGTGACTGATCAGAGGCAAACTGATGCATTCTGAGCAGATCCTTATCCATTCAGAATGCATTAGGGCAAAACTGATCAGTTTTGGACCGCTTGCGAGAACCCTGAATGGATCTCTCAAACGGAAAGCCAAAACGCCAGTGTGAAAGTAGCCTAAGCTGCGACAGTGCACATGGACAGACATCTGTCCAGCTGTACTCTGTTCCTAGAACCAGATGGCATCCTTCCTCCACATCTGCTTTGTGTAGGCTACATTGGAGATACCCAAAGATGGCGGAAAGTCTCCAAGGGACAAAGTAAGAGCTTCAGAAGACAAGAGTGTGGCGGTAGTAGATCACTGGACAGATACATCATTGTATGAGCTTAGGAAGTAGCTTCATGAGGCCATCAAGAGTAGAATGGTCACTCTCTTCGGTCAAAGTACAACAAATAAATCCAACACAATCTGCTGGAAAAGTCAGGCAAATATATACAAAAACGGACCAAACTGCAGTGGGTGACACGGTCAGATCTCCAACCTCCACATCTCCAGAGAAATCCTGCCATGTCACAGCTGATGCTAGAGAAGGTCTGGTGGCATACACCCTTGCTCAGATCAGTCGGACATCAAATATTGCTGCCGACCTGATGACCAAAGCAATACTAGCACAGGCATGCTCAACCTGCGGTCCCTCCAGCTGTTGCAAAACTACAACTCCCAGCATGCCCGAACAGCTTACAGCTATCAGCCTACAGCAGGGCATTGTGGGAGTTGTAGTTTTACAACAGCTGGAGGGCCACAGTTTGATTATCCCTGATCTAGCAGATAACGCAATAAATGTCCACACTGATTTTTCCAAACCACATGGAAGATATTTGCAAAAACCTCATCCATGCTTCACGTTTCCGGCCGCAGGTCTGGTTGGAAAATCTAAGGTGTATCTGCTATAACAAGTCTTCTGCACATGGTGTGGAGGCTATACGATGGCACACTGATTCCAGTACGACTACTAGTGACATCAGGACATCCAATATGGTATCGAGAAGATTATGGGCACTTGTCTCAGCTGAGCTTGCATGTGTCATCAATAAGGAAAGGGGAAGAAACGGCACAGACACTTAAAGGGAACCTGTCATCAGATTTAACCCCTCTAACCTCAACATATGCTCATGTCCAGACTAATAAGAATAATCCTAAACTGGCCTTATTAAATCTCACTGTGGCTCCATTTGCCCCAAAAAACAGGTTTAGAAGTAAAAATCTAATAAGCCCAGAGACTTGAATCACCACTAAAACAAATCTGTGAATGTAGTGCTGTTTGTGTAATGTGTGCGGGCACCGAAGGCACCCATACACCTAAGCACAAAGTGCTGACTACTTTTTGTGATGTGCAAACTCTACAGATGTTTTGGTCGTGGAAATACTCTGAAACAGCTGATTAGCGCTAGAATGGGGTGTCAGATCCCTGCTGATCAGATAATGATGACCGAGGATGAACCAACATAAAAGCGGACAATCCTTTAAAGAGCCCTTCTGGTTTTGGGGGGGAATATCACATTAACTGGGGAACAAAGACAAAATTTACATGGTGACCTTTTTATCTTTTCAGCTGCAACTCCCAAGCTCCTCTTCTGCCATCTAAAATGGCCGCACAGCTGCTCAAGACTACCAAACGTATTCTGTGCCTTTGCTAATCTCAGACACTTCTTGCTGACTGTGGACATGAACAGTGTTGACTTTGGCCGTATTCACATCACTGATCCATCAGAAGAACAGAAAAACAAACAAAAAAGATCCTGTATTTTAACCCTTAGAGAACCAGGTGATTTTCCGTTTTTGTGTTTTCATTGTTCACTTCCCACCTTCCCAGGGTGATAACTTTGTAACTTTTCCGTTGATAGACTTATGAGGGCTCATTTTTTTAGGGAAAAGTTGTACTTTCTATTAGCACCATTTATGTTTGCATACAATGTAGAATAAAAAATAAAAAAATAAAAATGGGGTGAAATTGGGGGGGGAAAAAAAATTATAATTCTGCCACAGTTTTATGGGGTTTTTTTTGTGACTTTCACTATTCAGTCAAATTAACCTGTTATCTTCATTCTTCAGGTCAGTATGATTACAATCAGAAAACTGGACTTTCCCTTTAAGTGTCAGGATGCGGTGTTTTATACAAAAAACATTAACTAGTGTCCCTAGGACTGATTTACACCTGTTAATCCTACACCTACCTCTATTCCTAAAACTTAACCTTTATTGATGTACTGTTAATAATGCTAGTTCCTAGCTATATATTTAAAATTCCAGTACGTTGCAGCCATTGGTGTATGTCAATTTCCTATTAGGAGTCTCCTAACTAAATATACTGGTCCAGGATAGATTGCATTTGGTACCTATCTGGCTGGGCGCTGCCAGTAATAATCTAGGTACTGTGTTGCTTCCTGTTAAACTGGCTGCATCGATGTGCTGTGTTAAAACTAAAGCTCCTCACTGCCCCCCGACATGTTTCGCCGTTACCGGCGTCTTCAGGGGTTAGGGCAGAGTGTGGCCCTCTGCCCTAACCCCTGAAGACTGATCCGGCATTTCAATGCATTTGTCATACGGATTAGGATCCTGATCCGTCTGACAAATGCTATTAGTTTGCATGCATTTTGACAAATCCGGCAGGCAGTTCCGGCGATGGAACGGACTGCCGGGATTCTCTGCCACAAGTGTGAAAGTAGCCTTAGCACCACCAGAGAGGCCAACTCCTTTTCCTATAGTGTGCAGCAACGGCCACTGCTGCTGGATTGCAGGGTGGTCTGTAACCATGGATACGAGCAATGTATATATAATGTGATGGAAAAATGAATCCAGCCAGTAAAGGAAGTAATATGGAGAATAATACATTAGTGAGTGGGCTTGTATTCACTTTCTTTACATGATACATGCCATTTGGTGAAATGAGACAGCCCTTTAATCAAATTACAGGTGTGCCACCTCCATGAAGCCGACACCCTTGTTTCATCATCTACATAAAGTGCATTACAAAGGAGACAAGTGGATTTACTTGGTAAACAGGAGCACAAAAGGGGAAAAACCGTAATCTCCTATCTAACAGGGAGGATCTCTGGCTATTCAAAGCAGACTTCTCGTCTCCACAAATGGTGGACAGATCAGTGGTTTCATACCACCATATAGAAAGTGTCAGATGGCAGGCTTTGTACCTCCAAAACCACTAACGGTACCCATACATCTCTCCCGCCTCTCCCAAACACACGCATGCTCAGCTGCTAGAAGGCCAGAAGGATTGTGCATGGAAATCCAAAGCTCAGAATCAGTGCTGAGCAAACTGGAGTTTTAAGTTCAGCGTCTAAAGTTCGGGTTATCGAAGAATCGCATTATGGATTCTAAATTCCGTTATGGTCCGTGGCAGCGGAATCCATAATGAGATTCTTCAACAACCAGAACTTTTGACGCCAAACTTAAAACACAAGTTCGCTCAACACTACTCCGAATCTTTCAGTCCCCTGACATCACCTGCCAGCTCCCCATACACATTAGGGTGCATTCACACGACCGTAAGTGTTTTGCAGTCCGCAAATTGTGGATCCACAAAACACGGACCGCACATAGCCAGCGTTATATAGACAATGCCTAAGCTTGTCTGCAGTTGCGGACGAAAATAGGACATGCGCTATCTTTTTTGCAGGGCCACGGAACGGAACAGATGCGGACAGCAGGCGGTGTGCTATCCGCATCTTTCGCTGACCCATTGAAATGAATGGGTGCACACCCGTTTTGCTAAATTGTGTAACAGATGCAGATCCATTTATACAGTCATGTGAACGCACCCTTGACAGCGCTGTTTTCAAGGTAATGCCTCATTCACAGGTCAGTGATTGTGAACCAGAACCAGGTGCGGCTCTTCCCCTTATACCTTATGGTTGACAATCACTGACGTGTGAACGAGGCTTAACAGGCCAGCAGTCTAAGGCTACTTTAACACCTGCGTTAGGTGCGGATCCGTCTGGTATCTGCACAGACGGATCCGCACCTATAATGCAAACGATTGTACCCGTTCAGAACGGATTTGTTTGCATTATGAAGAACAAAGTCAAAACGGATCCGTTTTCAATTGCACCATATTTTTTTGCACCATATTATGTCAGTGAAAACAGATCTCCCCCCGTTGACTTAGATTGTAAGTCAGGACGGATCCATTTGGCTCCACATCGCCAGGCAAAGCAGCGTTTTGGTGTCAATACCAGAGCGGAATGGAGGCGGAACAGAGCCAAACTGATGCATTCTGAACTAGGGCTGCAGTAAACGAATATTTTTGTAATCGAGTATTCTATCGATTATATTTCTCGATTCATCGAGTAATCTAATAAGAAAAAGCTACTTAAAATAACGTACGTAATTAGGTATGTATAAAGTTATTGGTTTGAAGGGGTTAATAACTTTATACATGCCTAATGCCAAGGTGCTTCCATTAACCCCTCCAAACCAATAACTTTATACATGCCCATTGGGTTTGGAGGGGTTAATGGAAGCACCTTGGCATTAGGCATGTATAAAGTTATTGGTTTGAAGAGGTTAATGAAACCCCTTCATTAACCCCTCTCTAAACCAATAACTTTATACATGCCAAGGTGGTGCTTGCAGCCTCCATTAACCACTCTCTCTCCATCTGCCTCCCCCCAGCCTCTGATCTGCCTCCCCCCCCAGCCTCTGATCTGCCTCCCCCCCCAGCCTCTGATCTGCCTCCCCCCCCAGCCTCTGATCTGCCTCCCCCCCAGCCTCTGATCTGCCTCCCCCCCCCAGCCTCTGATCTGCCTCCCCCCCCAGCCTCTGATCTGCATCGCCCCCCCCCCAGCCTCATGGATCCTGCCTCCCCCCCCAGCCCTCTGATTCTGCCTCCCCCCCAGCCTCTGATCTGCCTCCCCCCCCAGCCTCTGATCTGCCTCCCCCCCCAGCCTCTGATCTGCCTCCCCCCCCCAGCCTCCTGATCTGCCTCCCCCCCCCAGCCTCTGATCTGCCCTCCCCCCCCCGCCTCTGATCTGCCTCCCCCCCCCCCCCCCAGCCTCTGATCTGCCTTCCCCCCCAGCCTCTGATCTGCCTCCCCCCCCCAGCCTCTGATCTGCCTCCCCCCCCCGCCTCTGATCTGCCTCCCCCCCCCAGCCTCGGATCTGCCTCCCCCCCCCCAGCCTCTGATCTGCCTCCCCCCCCCAGCCTCTGATCTGCCTCCCCCCCCCAGCCTCTGATCTGCCTCCCCCCCCCAGGCCTCTTGATCTGCCTCCCCCCCCCAGCCTCTGCTTCTGCCTGCCCCCTCTGGTAACGGCCAACACCCCCCCCCCCCCCCTCCCCCAGTATTAATCATTGGTGCAGTGACCCCTCTCCCCCCCATCATTGGTGGCAGTGTCAGTTCCGATCGGAAGCACCCAGGCAGTGTAATGCGGGGGCTCCGATCGGGTTTACCATGGCAGCCAGGAGTCACGCTACTGAAGCCCTGGCTGCCATGGTATGGTAGTGAGCAGAGAGCAGCGCATTATACTCACGTGCGCTGTGGCCGGCGGTCGCTCCTTCTGTCTGTGCGGCGGATTGCTAATGCTTACAGCGCACGTGAGTATAATGCGCTGCTCTCTGCTCACTAACATACCATGGCAGCCAGGACTTCAGTAGCGTGACTCCTGGCTGCCATGGTAACCGATCGGAGCCCCAGCATTACACTGCTGGGGCTCCGATCGGAACTGACACTGCCACCAATGATGGGGGGGAGGAGGGGGACCCTGTGGGATATGGCCGGCACAGTCATTGGTAGCGCAGTGGCCACAGTCCCTCCCCTCCTCGTCCTACTCTGTCCTCATTGGTGTTCAGCGGCAGCCACGCACAGTGGGGAGGGAGGGACTCCCTCCTCCCTCCTCTGTGCCGGCCGGCTTAGTCCTGCCTCTCTGGCCTCCGGAGGACACGGAAGCGGTGAGTGAGACGCTTAATTTCACTCCCGCTCCGTGATCACGTGATCTAAACGATTCCTCGATGCAGGGAAACTGCATCGATGAATTTTTTGACTCGATTTAATCGAGTTATTCGAATAATCGTTTCAGCCCTATTCTGAACAGATCCTTACCCATCCAGAATGCATTGGGGCTGAACTGATCTTTTTTTAAACATTTGTGAGATCCCTGAAACGGATTTCACAAACGGAATTGAAAAACGCCAGTGTGAAAGTAGCCTAAAGTGTATGAGAGAAATAAGCAGAAGACCCTCACCTATTGAGACCATGTTCTACAACCACGTATCTTGACCTACCACAATGACTGTTTACATAGTGCCAGAAGTTGTGACACCATTTGGTGTGATTGCTACTTTACATGCTGTAAAATGTGGGGCACCTCAAGCTGGAGGGACCACAAATCAAGGAAGGCCATGAAGATCGAGAACATTAACCAAACCTGTATGAAGTAAGGCTACTTTCACATTAGCGTTTGGGGCTCCGCTTGTGAGCTCCGTTTGAAGGCTCTCACAAACAGCCCCGAACAGCCCCGTGGATGCGGATCCGCTCAGAATGCATCAGTCTGGCACCGTTTGGCCTCCGCTCAGCAGGCAGACGCCTGGCCGTGCGGAGGCAAACGGATCCATCCAGACTTACAATGTAAGTCAATGGGGACGGATCCGTTTGAAGTTGACTTTCAATGTAAAGTCCGGACGGATCCGTTTGAGCTATTTTCACACTTAGATTTTTTTCTAAAATATAATGCAGACGGATCCGTTCTGAACGGATCCCATCATCTGCATTATATGAGCGGATCCGTCTGTGCAGACCCCAGACGGATCCGCTCCAAACGCAAGTGTGAAAGTAGCCTTATCCTACATGCAGAAAGGAACCATAGTGCTTGTACTTGGCCATTTCTAACAGGCCCATAGAGATGGCCGGAGCGCTGGACACACATACGTGTCAGCTAGTCCATTCCAATGGGGAGGACCGATCCCTGTAGCCACAATCAGCGCGGGGCCACCGATAAGAAACGTATCCCCTATTAAGCCAAACTGCTGGGAGGGATCCAAGTGTCTTCTCAACAACTTCTACAAAGAAATACCTGCCCCTCTTCTATATGAAAGGTCACCCAACACACCCATAGAAGACAATACACTGCGAATGAACTTCACCCCATGTCACATCTGACTAACACCAGAAGAGAAGACCCTGACCATGGTTCCCACCCCAGCTGTCCAGAGCCCCAGACATCTCATCACTGACCGCCAGAAGACCAAACCGTTCCAGAACTTCAGACAAATCTCAGGCGCATCCTAAAGGGTTATGGGAAATGTAGTCCAGTCACTGTCAGTCAGGGAATTAACCCTATCCATACTTACTACTGCCTATTTCTGCGGTGAGCGCTGTGCCCGCACAGAACAGCAGCACGGTGACCAGCAGCAGCCAGGAAGAACTCCCGAGTCTTCGCGACGTCTTGAAGGCGGCCATGATGAAGCAGGAAGAGACGTGTTGGCAGAGACCAGGATGTATGCCGTCACACAAAGGAGTGTGTATGCGAAGTGCCTGGGCAACTGGCGGGTGCTGGTATTTATAACGTCGGCCCCACCCCCTTACCGCCATTTACCAATCAGAGAGAGCTACGGGTCTGCCGCCCTTCCCAGGGGACGCGCGGTACCCGCTGCTGGTCGCTGTGTGACAGGGGCTCACTTTCCTCATGGTTTAGGAGCCGTGCCAGCTGGGCATAGTGTGCTCCACAATTCAGTTCGCTGCCCTAGCCTGAAGTAAAAGGGTTTGTCCAATATACTTATACAACTTTAACAATGGAATCTCGCCACCACATTACCCCTGTGCCTATATGTTTTACCACTGATTTACTACTCCTGGGATCTGCTGTGGTGAAACTACGACTCCCAGCATGCACACTTGCTTGGCTTTTCTCCCCTGTCAATGGAGCAGGCTGGGAGTTGTAGTTTCACCACAGCTGAGCCCTGCACTACTGACACCACCATGAAATGACACAACAATCACATGCAAGCATCTTAATTAAAGGGAACCTGTCACCTAGAAAAGGTATATTAAACCGCCAGCAGTACCTTATTGCAGCCTGTAGCATGATTATAAAGGGGTCTTTTCAGTGCAATGTGCCAGAAGTCAGAAAAAAGGAATTCCAATTCCTTCACCGCTGGACGCTCAAGCGTAGTCTTGCGCCTGCGCTGTGTCCCTGCAGTGCCAGCGTCTGCGCACTGTTCCCACGCCGCTGTGAGGTAGGCTCAATGCGCATGCGCGGGACTGCGCTCAAGCACCCAGCAGTGAAGGAATTGGACATCCTGTAAATCAAATACAAGGGCGGGGCACGCTTGACTTCAGGCGAGAAAGTCGCTGCCCCCCTGACTTCAAGACTATCGTTTACATAGCGCACCAAGTTGAATAAAAGTATTTTTTCCGACTTCTGGCGCATTGCACAGAAAAGACACAGACCCCTTTATAATCATGCTACAGGCTGCAATAAGGTACTGCTGGCGGTTTAATATGCATTTTCTAGGTGACAGGTTCCCTTTAAGGATTCTTTCATACCAGTGAGTTTTCCATCTGGGTGCTATGCATTTAGCTTGTGCACTGAAACCTGACCCATTCATTTCAATGGATCTGTGCACATTAATATCATTTTTCATGCATCATCTTTGCATTAAGGAAAAATCGCTGCGTTTTTGACACAGCTCTGGCTCCATGGAAATAAATGGCGGTTACGTGAAAAACAGACTGCATCCGGATACAATACGTTTTTCACTGATAGTTGCTAGGAGATGTAGATTTAGTTTTTCTTACCGCACATCAAAAAAGCATGCAATCTGGACAGAAAATATGCACACACCGTATGCATTAGCATAAAAAACGGAATGAACTTCCAGGATAGTCCATCAGAATCAAACAGATCCTGACACAATGCATATCGCTCATGTGAAAGAGGCCTTAGTGAATTAAAGAAGAACTCCCGCAAAGAATGTTATTCTCTGACCTGTTAGAAAGGTACATGATGAAATCTGTAATAAATGTAATCTGCTTACCAGTGTCTGTATTTGTGAGTTATAACCTCCCTTCTGGTCCTCAGCTGTGGTGTGACCAGCACTCTGATCTCCAACTGACACAGGATCTTATGTGTGGACAAGAAGCCAGTTTCTCAGTGTATTCCTATGGGAGCCTCAATGTCAGTTTCATAAGAATGGAGAAGTAACTTACTTCCTGTCCAATGTCAGTTGGAGATCAGAGTGCTGGTCACACCACAGCTGAGGATCAGAAGGGAGGTTATAACTCACAAATACAGTCACTGGTAAGAAGATTACCTTCGCTACATCATGTACCTTTCTAGCAGGTCAGGGAATATTTTTTTTTGCAGGAGTTCTTGTTTAAGTTGGCCATGCACTTTTGTGTGACCAATAGCTATTAGATTTGGCCCCTATGCACGGTCATATCAGCCCAGCGTGTATGTGTTCTCAGTAGGGAGAGCGAAAAAGTCGCTGCAAGACACCTCTGCCGTCACCAAATCTCCACCGAGAACAAAAAGATTAGGCATGCTGACATCTAACATGACCAACCATTCTTTCCGCTGACATCTGTCATCAGGTGAGAGTCAGAACATGGCCATACGTATTTGGCAAGTTGGCACATTAGATGTATGAGCTTGGCCAAAGATCATCTAAGGCCACTGTCACATCCGTGACCAGACGGTTAGTGACCAGATGTCCTTGGAGGATCCCTGTTTGGTCCATGTGTTTGTTTTTTTGCTCTTGTTGTGTCATCCATCCTTACATAGTCTGGTAAACTGCTTCATCTACTACAATGTGGTCCGCGAAAATCACTGAGAGAACACAGATGTCATCCATGTTGTGTCATCCATCTTTACATAGTCTGGTAAGCTGAAGCATCTACTACCTGTGGTCTGTGAAAATCACTGAGAGAACACAGATGTCATCCATGTTGTGTCATCCATCTTTACATAGTCTGGTAAGCTGAAGCATCTACTACCTGGCCATACGTATTTGGCAAGTTGGCACATTAGATGTATGAGCTTGGCCAAAGATCATCTAAGGCCACTGTCACATCCGTGACCAGACGGTTAGTGACCAGATGTCCTTGGAGGATCCCTGTTTGGTCCATGTGTTTGTTTTTTTGCTCTTGTTGTGTCATCCATCCTTACATAGTCTGGTAAACTGCTTCATCTACTACAATGTGGTCCGCGAAAATCACTGAGAGAACACAGATGTCATCCATGTTGTGTCATCCATCTTTACATAGTCTGGTAAGCTGAAGCATCTACTACCTGTGGTCTGTGAAAATCACTGAGAGAACACAGATGTCATCCATGTTGTGTCATCCATCTTTACATAGTCTGGTAAGCTGAAGCATCTACTACCTGTGGTCCGTGAAAATCACTGAGAGAACACAGATGTCATCCATGTTGTGTCATCCATCTTTACATAGTCTGGTAAGCTGAAGCATCTACTACCTGTGGTTTGTGAAAATCACTGAGAGAACACAGATGTCATCCATGTTGTGTCATCCATCTTTACATAGTCTGGTAAACTGCTTCATCTACTACAATGTGGTCCGCGAAAATCACTGAGAGAACACAGATGTCATCCATGTTGTGTCATCCATCTTTACATAGTCTGGTAAGCTGAAGCATCTACTACCTGTGGTCTGTGAAAATCACTGAGAGAACACAGATGTCATCCATGTTGTGTCATCCATCTTTACATAGTCTGGTAAGCTGAAGCATCTACTACCTGTGGTCCGTGAAAATCACTGAGAGAACACAGATGTCATCCATGTTGTGTCATCCATCTTTACATAGTCTGGTAAGCTGAAGCATCTACTACCTGTGGTCTGTGAAAATCACTGAGAGAACACAGATGTCATCCATGTTGTGTCATCCATCCTTACATAGTCTGGTAAACTGCTTCATCTACTACAATGTGGTCTGCGAAAATCACTGAGAGAACACAGATGTCATCCATGTTGTGTCATCCATCTTTACATAGTCTGGTAAGCTGAAGCATCTACTACAATGTGGTCTGCGAAAATCACTGAGAGAACACAGATGTCATCCATGTTGTGTCATCCATCTTTACATAGTCTGGTAAGCTGAAGCATCTACTACCTGTGGTCCGTGAAAATCACTGAGAGAACACAGATGTCATCCATGTTGTGTCATCCATCTTTACATAGTCTGGTAAACTGCTTCATCTACTACAATGTGGTCTGCGAAAATCACTGAGAGAACACAGATGTCATCCATGTTGTGTCATCCATCTTTACATAGTCTGGTAAGCTGAAGCATCTACTACCTGTGGTCCATGAAAATCACTGAGAGAACACAGATGTCATCCATGTTGTGTCATCCATCTTTACATAGTCTGGTAAACTGCTTCATCTACTACAATGTGGTCTGCGAAAATCACTGAGAGAACACAGATGTCATCCATGTTGTGTCATCCATCTTTACATAGTCTGGTAAGCTGAAGCATCTACTACCTGTGGTCCGTGAAAATCACTGAGAGAACACAGATGTCATCCATGTTGTGTCTGCAATGGGGTTGTTTGGTCCACATCACGGCCCAAAGTAGTACATGTCTCCTTGGTTTTTCCACTAACCCACGGTCAGTTAAAAACTAATGATGTCTGAATAAACACATTAAAATGAATGAGTACATGTGCTGTACGTGGAGATTACAAACAAATGCCTGTGATTTACTGGCGTGTGAAAGAGGCCTAATGTGTATGGCCACCCCTTGGCGCAGCAGCATTTCAAGGCTGTTGACTGTACTTCATATACATTTGAGGTCCCCAACTTGCGGGACAAGTTGTACTTTCTTATAGCACCATTTAAAGGGATTCGGTCACCTCTTTTTACCCCTATAGAGATGCGGACATGCACGGCTAAATCGCAGCTAGCATGCCCGCAATATACTTGTCCTATATCTCTGAGTGGTTTTATTGAGTGTAAAAAATGATTTTATATATATATATATGTAAATCAGCCTGGTAAGGAGCCCAAGCTCGTTCTGGAGACCAGCCACGCCCCTCTGTGAAGGAGCCCAGCACCGCCTGTATCCAGCAATCTCCTCCTTGCTGACAAAGTCAGATCACCGTAATCTCGCAGTGCGTGAGATCGTGCATGCGCAGTTCCTTTCCTGAGGCTGATGGCGGCACTGCACGAGCATCGCGAGATTACGGCGATATGACTTGATGAGCAAGGAGGAGATTCCTGGATACAGGAGGTGCTGGGCTCCTTCACAGGGGGGGGGGGGGGGGGGCTGGGCTCCAGAACGGTTAGTGCTCCGTACCAGGCTGATTTACATATATATAAAATCATTTTTTACACTCAATGAAACCACTCAGAGATATGGGACAGGTATATTGCGGACATGCTAGCGGCGATCTCACCGTGCATGTCCGCATCTCTATAGGGTAAAAAGAGGTGACAGAATCCCTTTAATATTGCATACAATGTAGTGGGGGGAAAAATCCAAAAGGGGTGGAAATGAAAAAACAAAATGCAATCCCATGATAGTTTTATGCGCTTCAGTTTTACAGCATTTCCTTATGTGGTAAAAATTTTAAATTTAGGCTACTTTCACACTCGCGTTTTGTGCGGATCCATCATGGACGAATCCGTTCAGATAATACAATCGTCTGCATCCGTTCAGAACGGATCCGTTTGTATTATCCTTAACATAGCCAAGATGGCACTGTCTTGAACACCATTGAAAGTCAATGGAGGACGGATCCGTTTTCTATTGTGCCAGATTGTGTCAGTGAAACTCATTTTCATTAGACGGACACCAAAACGCTGCAAGCAGTGTTCCGGTGTCCACCTCTGAAGCGGAACGGAGCGGAATGAACTGATGCATTCTGAGCGAATCCTTTTCCATTCAGAATGCATTAGAATACAAACTGACGCTTGTGAGAACCCTGAACGGATCTCACAAACGGAAAGCCAAAACGCGAGTGTGAAAGTAGCCTTATTTTGCGGGTCAGCACAATCACAGCAATACCAAATTTATATAGTTTTAATTGTGTTTCCATATATTTCCAAAAAATAAAAACTGAAGAAATATATCTGCTTCCATGAAATATTGATTGAGGCCAGCGATACACCTGCTTCCATAAAATAATGATTAAGGGGTTTGATATACCTACTTCCACAAAATACAGATTGAGGGGTATGAGATACCTGCTTCCACCGAATATTGATTAAAGGGTTCTAAATACCTACTTCCACAAAATACTGATTAAGGGGATTGATATACCTGCTTCCACCAAATATTGATTGAGGCCTGCGATACACCTTCTTCCACAAAATACAGATTAAGGGGATTGATATACCTGCTTCCACCAAATATTCATTGAGGTCTGCGATACACCTGCTTTCACAAAATACTGGTTAAGGGGATTGATAAACGAGCTTCCACAAAATACTGATTGAGGGGTGTGATATACCTGCTTCCACAAAATACTGATTAAGATGATGTGGAGGACGATGAGGTCCTCGACCCCACATGGAATCAAGGTCATGCAAGTGACCTGTGTAGTTCGGAGGAAGAGGCGGTGGTCGCACAGAGCCACCAGAACAGCAGAAGAGGGAGCAGGGTGCACAAGTGGAGTGGCCGTCTTCTAGACAGTACGTCTGCTACTGACCAACGCAGCAAGGGACAGAGCACACCAAAGCGAGCTCCAAGGAGTTCCCTGGCGTGGCAGTTCTTCAGACAATGTGCTGACGACAAGACACGAGTGGTTTGCACGCTGTGCAGAGCCTGAAGCGAGGCATGAATGTTCTTAACCTGAGCACAACCTGCATGACCAGGCATCTAAGTGCAAAGCACGAGCTGCAGTGGAGTAGACGCCTCAAAAACCAAGAAAGGTCTCTGGCTCCTCCTGCTTCCTCTTCTGCTGCAGTCTCGGCCTCTTTATCCACCTCTGGAGTGACAGTGGCATCTGCCACCCTGCAAACAGAGGATCTGCCAGCAACACCACCACTTGGGTCACCAAGCATCTCCACAATGTCCCATGGAATCGTTCAGCTCATCTCCCAAACACTGGAGCGGAAGAGGAAGACCGCGATCCCTGGGCCTGAATGCCAGCATTTCTAAATTACTGGCCTTTGAAATGCTGTCATTCGGTCTGGAAGAGACAGAGAGTTTTAAAAGCCTTATGGCGGTGGCTGTCCCACAGCACGTCGTGCCCAGCCGCCATTACTTTTTCAGGTGAGCCATCCCTTCCCTGCACAAGCAAGTTGACAAAATCAGGTGTGCACTGTGCAACGCCATCTGTGGCAAGGTCCACCTAACCACGGATACGTGGACCAGTAAGCACGGACAGGGACGTTATATCTCCCTAACAGCACACTGGATAAATGCAGTGGCGGCTGGCCTGAGGCGGATAGCAGTTTGGCGCATGTCCTTCCACCACTGAGGATTGCAGGGTGCTTCAGTATGCCTCCTGTTGCTTCCTCCTCCTACTCCGCTTCCTCATCCTCTACCGCCTCCTCATCCGGTCAGCGTAACACCTTCACTTAACAAAGTATCTGTTTGGGGGACAAACCCCACACCGCGCAGGAGCTGCGGACGGGAATGGAACAACAGACCGATGAGTGGTTGGTGCCAGTGAGCCTCAAGCCCCGCAGTGTGCGATAATGGGCGAAACCTCATAGCAGCTCTGGAACTAGCCGGTTTGACGCACATCCCTTGCCTGGCGCATGTGTTGAATTTGGTGGTGCAGAGGTTCCTTAAAAATTACCCCGATATGTCAGAGCTGCTGCAGAAAGTGCGGGCCGTCTGTGCGCGCTTTCGGAGTTTCTCACCCTGCTGCTTGCCTGTCACCGCTGCAGCGTAACTTCGGCCTTCCCGCTCACCGCCTCATATGCGACGTGCCCACAAGGTGGAACTCCACCTTGCACATGCTGGCTAGACTGTGCGAGCAGCAGCAGGCGATAGTGGAGTTTCAGCTGCAGCATGCACGGGTGAGTCGCTTTGCGGAACAGTATTACTTCACCACCAATGACTGGGCCTCAATGCGAGACCTGTGTGCCTTGTTGCGCTGTTTCGAGTACTCCACCAACATGGCCAGTGCCGATGACGCCGTTCTCAGCGTTACTATCCCATTTCTATGCCTCCTTGAAAAAAACGCTTCGGGCGATGATGGAAGAGGATGTGGCACAGGAGGAGGAGGAAGAGGGATCATTTCATAGGGTTTCAGGCCAGTCATTCACATGTGGCTCCGAGGGTGGGTTCCTGCACCCACAAACGCCAGGTACACAATTGTCCAGCCAGGACACGGTTCCTGAGGATGCAAGGGCATCTCCTGTGCACCGCCCTCTTCAGATCGCTCCACAGATTTTCAATCAGATTCAGGTCTGGGCTCTGGCTGGGCCATTCCAAAACTTTAATCTTCATCTGGTGAAGCCATTCCTTTGTTGATTTGGATGTATGCTTTGGGTCGTTGTCATGCTGAAAGATGAAATTCCTCTTCATGTTCATCTCTCTAGCAGAAGCCTGAAGGTTTTGTGCCAATATCGACTTGATTTGGAACTGTTCATAATTCTCTCTAGCTTAACTAAGGCCCCAGTTCCAGCTAAAGAAAAACAGCCCCAAAGCATGATGCTGCCACCACCATGCTTCACTGTGGGTATGGTGTTCTATGGTGATGTGCTGTGTTGTTTTTGCACCAAACATATCTTTTGGAATTATGGCCAAAAAGTTCAACCTTGGTTTCATCAGACCATAACACCTTTCCCCACATGCTTTTGGGAGACATCAGATGTGTTTTTTGCTAAATGTAGCCTGGCTTGGATGTTTTTCTTCGTAAGAAAAGGCTTTCATCTTGCAACTCTACCCCATAGCCCAGACATATGAAGAATACAGGAGATTGTTGTCACATGTACCACACGACCAAGACTTGCCAGATATTCCTTCAGCTCCTTTAATGCAGCCTCTGGTTAGCCTCCCAGACCAGTTTTCTTCTCGTCTTTTCATCAATTTTGGAGGGACGTCCAGTTCTTGGTAATGTCACTGTTGTGCCATATTTTCTCCACTTGATGATGACTGTGTTCCATGGTATATCTAATGCCCATGGAAATTCTTTTGTACCCTTCTCCTGACTGATACCTTTTAACAATGAGATCCCTGTGATGCTTTGGAAACTCTCTGTGGACCATGGCTTTTGCTGTGGCATGCGACTAAGAACATTTCAGGAAAGACCAACTAGAGCAGCAGAACTTTATTTGAGGTTAATCATAGGCACTTTAAATGATGGCAGGTGTATGCTGACTCCTATTTAACATAATTTTGAATGTGATTGCTTAATTCTGAACACAACTACATCCCCAGTTATATGCACACTTATGCAACCACATTATTTAAGTTTTTTTTTTTGTTTTCTTCCCTCCACCTAAAAGATTTCAGTTTGTTTTTCAATTGAGTGGTACAGTTTATAGGTCACATTAAAGGTGGAAAAAGTTCAGAAATTATTTATCTTTGTCTATTTTTTTTACAGCACAGAAACCTGACATTTTAACAGGGGTGTGTAGACTTTTTATATACACCGTATATACAGTTTACATCTATGTACAACCTATACCTATATACAGTCTACACCTATGTACAGTTTGTACCTATATACAGCCTATACCTATATACAGTCTACACCTATATACAGTCTATACCTATATATAGTCTACACGTATGTACAGTATACACGGTGTAGACTGTATATAGGTATAGACTGTATGTAGGTGTACACTGTATATAGATGTAGGCTGTATATAGGTATATTTATCTATTTATCCATCTATCCCACAGGGGTTATATTGTCTGGCATGGTGTAACCTCTGTACATTTGCTGTTCAGTATACATTATAATTCCTGTACCATGCCATACAATATGCATTATAGTTCCTGCACTATGCTATACAATATACATTATAACACCTACACTGTGGGGTTATGTTATAAAGTTGCAGGAAAAAGTATGATATGAATTTCTGCACAAATTGGTCATAAAATGTGATCTGATCTTCATCTAAGTCACAACAATAGACAATCACTAAACTAATAACACACAAAGAATTTAATGTTACCATGTTTTTATTGAACACACCATGTAAACATTCACAGTGTAGGTGGAAAAAGTATGTGAACCCTTGGATTTAATAACTGGTTGAACCGCCTTTCGCAGCAATAACTTCAACCAAACGTTTCCTGTAGTTGCAGATCAGACGTGCACAACGGTCAGGAGTAATTCTTGACCATTCCGCTTTACAGAACTGTTTCAGTTCAGCAATATTCTTGGGGTGTCTGGTGTGAATCGTTTTCTTGAGGTCATGCCACAGCATCTCAATCGGGTTGAGGTCAGGACTCTGACTGGGCCACTCAAGAAGGTGTATTTTCTTCTGTTTAAGCCATTCTGTTGTTGATTTACTTCTATGCTTTGGGTCGTTGTCCTGTTGCAACACCCATTTTCTGTTGAGCTTAAGCTGCTGGACAGATGGCCCTAAGTTCTCCTGCAAAATGTCTTAATAAACTTGGCAATTCATTTTGTTCTTCGATGATATCAATTCATCCAGGCCCTGACGCAGCAAAGCAGCCCCAAACCATGATGCCCCCATCACCATACTTCACAGTTGGGATGAGGTTTTGATGTTGGTGTGCTGTGCCTCTTTTTCTCCACACATAGTGTTGTGTGTTTCTTCCAAACAACTCAACTTTGGTTTCATCTGTCCACAGAATATTTTGCCAGTACTGCTGTGGAACATCCAGGTGCTCTTGTGCAAACTGTAAACGTGCAGCAATGTTTTTTTTGGACAGCAGTAGCTTCCTCTGTGGTATCCTCCCATGAAATCCATTCTTGTTTAGTGTTTTAGATATTGTATATTCGCTAAAAGGGATGTTAGCATATGCCAGAGACTTGGAGATACTTTTATAACCCTTTCCAACTTTATGCAAGTCAACAATTCTTAATCGTAGGTCTTCTGAGAGCTCTTTTGTGCAAGGCATCATTCACATCAGGCAATGCTTCTTGTGAAAAGCAAACCCAGAACTGGTGTGTGTTTTATTATAGTGATCAGATGGCCAAGAGAGGAGAGAAGGCGCTCATAGGTGAGGGTAAACAGATAGATGTCCCTTCCCCCTAACCAAGATGAGTGAAGTTACTCACCTGGTTTGGTTTGCACTGATTGTGGTGCAACCTTGGTGGAGGGAGGTTCGAAGAGTTGAGGTTGACTTGGTTGGTGTTGCCGGATGGTGTCCGAAACGACCCTGGGCGGGGGCCAAACCGCCACTTGGGTGGGTATTGGAATATATAAAAAAGGTCTCGTCTGCACTGGATACGTGCGGCGAGCCAATGGACTTAAGGCGCAAATCACAACCCGAGCTTGGATACAAGATTTTTTATTTAGAAAAGACGACGCGTTTTGGGGTACTCAGTCAGGACCCCTTTATCAAGTCTGAAAAAACATATGGTTGTTACAGTGGTCTGCAGCAGTGTAAATGAATCAAAGGTGTAAATAATGTAAAAGTATAAAGAATCAAAAGTTCATAGTAGTAGTTGGACAATAGCTAAAACAGTGTGTATACATACGTGCGTACAACCACACATACACGCATTTATATCTGTACAGGGAGTGCAGAATTATTAGGCAAATGAGTATTTTGACCACATCATCCTCTTTATGCATGTTGTCTTACTCCAAGCTGTATAGGCTCGAAAGCCTACTACCAATTAAGCATATTAGGTGATGTGCATCTCTGTAATGAGAAGGGGTGTGGTCTAATGACATCAACACCCTATATCAGGTGTGCATAATTATTAGGCAACTTCCTTTCCTTTGGCAAAATGGGTCAAAAGAACGACTTGACAGGCTCAGAAAAGGCAAAAATAGTGAGATATCTTGCAGAGGGACGCAGCACTCTTAAAATTGCAAAGCTTCTGAAACGTGATCATCGAACAATCAAGCGTTTCATTCAAAATAGTCAACAGGGTCGCAAGAAGCGTGTGGAAAAACCAAGGCGCAAAATAACTGCCCATGAACTGAGAAAAGTCAAGCGTGCAGCTGCCAAGATGCCACTTGCCACCAGTTTGGCCATATTTCAGAGCTGCAACATCATTGGAGTGCCCAAAAGCACAAGGTGTGCAATACTCAGAGACATGGCCAAGGTAAGAAAGGCTGAAAGACGACCACCACTGAACAAGACACACAAGCTGAAACGTCAAGACTGGGCCAAGAAATATCTCAAGACTGATTTTTCTAAGGTTTTATGGACTGATGAAATGAGAGTGAGTCTTGATGGGCCAGATGGATGGGCCCGTGGCTGCATTGGTAAAGGGCAGAGAGCTCCAGTCCGACTCAGACGCCAGCAAGGTGGAGGTGGAGTACTGGTTTGGGCTGGTATCATCAAAGATGAGCTTGTGGGGCCTTTTCGGGTTGAGGATGGAGTCAAGCTCAACTCCCAGTCCTACTGCCAGTTTCTGGAAGACACCTTCTTCAAGCAGTGGTACAGGAAGAAGTCTGCATCCTTCAAGAAAAACATGATTTTCATGCAGGACAATGCTCCATCACACGCGTCCAAGTACTCCACAGCGTGGCTGGCAAGAAAGGGTATAAAAGAAGAAAATCTAATGACATGGCCTCCTTGTTCACCTGATCTGAACCCCATTAAGAACCTGTGGCCCATCATCAAATGTGAGATTTACAAGGAGGGTAAACAGTACACCTCTCTGAACAGTGTCTGGGAGGCTGTGGTTGCTGCTGCACGCAATGTTGATGGTGAACAGATCAGAACACTGACAGAATCCATGGATGGCAGGCTTTTGAGTGTCCTTGCAAAGAAAGGTGGCTATATTGGTCACTGATTTGTTTTTGTTTTGTTTTTGAATGTCAGAAATGTATATTTGTGAATGTTGAGATGTTATATTGGTTTCACTGGTAAAAATAAATAATTGAAATGGGTATATATTTGTTTTTTATTAAGTTGCCTAATAATTATGTACAGTAATAGTCACCTGCACACACAGATATCCCCCTAAAATAGCTAAAACTAAAAACAAACTAAAAACTACTTCCAAAAATATTCAGCTTTGATATTAATGAGTTTTTTGGGTTCATTGAGAACATGGTTGTTGTTCAATAATAAAATTAATCCTCAAAAATACAACTTGCCTAATAATTCTGCACTCCCTGTATATATAGAAAATTGTTTGGATGTGTGGATGGATCAATGGATGAAGACAAAAACATAAACATAAACACAAGCATAAACATAATATATATCCATAAGTAATGTATTGGTTCAGTGTTTTGACTGGATGATTGTTTACACAAATGATAAAATAGAGGATAAAAGTAAAAAATAGAAAATAGATAAAAAATGGCTAACGGATATAGGTAAAATGGATTATAGATCAAAAAAATTAATTAAAAAGCTGACACAAACCCTGTTGGTGGTATATATAGCTGTATAGGACGGTTTCCTGGTTGTGTACGGGTTTAGATGTACGCAGGAACAGATAGGTAAAAGTACATGGTTTAGAGTGTAGATGAAGGGAGTCCCTTGCAAGGGGGAGAATAATAATAATATTTTTCCTTTTTTCCTAAAGGAACAATTATTTGAGAATTTCAACTCAAAGTAAAATGCTGTCATCTGGATAGGAGTGCTAGACTTTGCTATTCTCTTGTTTAAAACTGGAAGTTGTACTGTACATAAGTGTTTTATAATGAGACGGAATGCCTGCAGTACCTGTATCCTTGGCAACGTGAGCCCGCTGGTGCCCTCTCCTGGAGGTCCCTTTCAGAAGGAATGCTAGTCAGCGTTAATGTGGTCAATGAACGAAGTGGTGGGGATAATAAAAAGAAAAATAATTTTTGGTGAGGTTTGGTAGGTCAAATGAAATGAACTTTTTTTGGGTCATGTATTTCATTTTGTGTTGGGGTTTTTTGTTGTTTGCTTGTTGATTGGTGTGTTAGGAACTGTATGTCTAGGGTTGTGAGCAATCAGTTGAAAATATATAGTATATGTGTATATATACAGGCTCGGACTGGCCCACAGGGGTACAGGGGAATCCCCCGGTGGGCCCCTGAGCAAGGTGGGCCCCTAGTCTCCCACCCCCTGCACAAGTGGCACATAACACATTAGATTTAGTATACTACATACATATATTCAATGTACCGCACCTTAACCAGCTTATGTTCATATAAAAAAAAGTTAGATTATTTATTATATTTGAATGTATACGTACGGTGGGCCCCCAAAATAAATTTTACTGGTGGTCCCTAGTACCCCAGTCCGACACTGTATATATATATATATATATATATATATATATATATACATATATATATGTTCACTCAATAGCATATAATAATATGAACATGTATTATTGGCCTGTTGCCACGTCATATAGTTATTTGCTTCTATAGCTTGTGGTCAGCATTGGTGTAGAAGTTTAATCTATAGTGATAAATGGTATAGGTAAACTGATAATGGGGCGTCTGGATAATATTTTTGGCCAGTGTTCTGGTGTAGTTGTGGCTGCTGGCATTGTAGGAGGATCGGTGCTTACCTGATCATTAATGCTGGAGAGTGTCCTGCTGTTGCGGCGCTGCTGTGCTTGCTGCACGTGTAGTGTGCAGTGTGAGGGAGCGCGCGCTTTCCAGAGTTTTGAGGCGAGGCTGGTGGGCGGGGGCGTGGCAGGGGTGTGTCTGAGAAGGGGGCGGTCATAGATGCCGGAGGCTGGGGAGCCCGGCTGATGCAAATGATGTGTGTTTCGCTATTGTTGTTGATGCTGCGATAAGAAGAGTGTAATCCTGGCTGGATGTACTGATGTTGGGGCTGTGTGATAGTGGTGACCGGAATTGGGCGTATGCCTGGGGCTAGTGGGATGTTGTGTAGTGGGAGGGGTGTGCATTATGAACTAATTTGATGGGTATTCTTAAGGGAGGAAGTCACGGAAGGTGGGGATGGGAAAGGATGGGAATGGTGGTATGTCAGTAAAAAGAAGTGCTGCTTGTATAGAGGTGGTACCAAGTAACCCATCTGATGAGGGGAAGAAGGAAAGAATATATATATATATATATATATATATATATATATATATACACAGGTCCTTCTAAAAAAATTAGCATATTGTGATAAAGTTCATTATTTTCTGTAATGTACTGATAAACATTAGACTTTCATATATTTTAGATTCATTACACACCAACTGAAGTAGTTCAAGCCTTTTATTGTTTTAATATTGATGATTTTGGCATACAGCTCATGAAAACCCCAAATTCCTATCAAAAAAAATTAGCATATCATAAAAAGGTTCTCTAAACAAGCTATTAACCTAATCATCTGAATCAACTAATTAACTCTAAACACCTGCAAAAGATTCCTGAGGCTTTTAAAAACTCCCAGCCTGGTTCATTACTCAAAACCGCAATCATGGGTAAGACTGCCGACCTGACTGCTGTCCAGAAGGCCATCATTGACACCCTCAAGCAAGAGGGTAAGACACAGAAAGACATTTCTGAACGAATAGGCTGTTCCCAGAGTGCTGTATCAAGGCACCTCAGTGGGAAGTCTGTGGGAAGGAAAAAGTGTGGCAGAAAACGCTGCACAACGAGAAGAGGTGACCGGACCCTGAGGAAGATTGTGGAGAAGGACCGATTCCAGACCTTGGGGGACCTGCGGAAGCAGTGGACTGAGTCTGGAGTAGAAACATCCAGAGCCACCGTGTACAGGCGTGTGCAGGAAATGGGCTACAGGTGCCGCATTCCCCAGGTCAAGCCACTTTTGAACCAGAAACAGCGGCAGAAGCGCCTGACCTGGGCTACAGAGAAGCAGCACTGGACTGTTGCATGTCATTCAGAAATCAAGGTGCCAGAGTCTGGAGGAAGACTGGGGAGAGGGAAATGCCAAAATGCCTGAAGTCCAGTGTCAAGTACCCACAGTCAGTGATGGTCTGGGGTGCCATGTCAGCTGCTGGTGTTGGTCCACTGTGTTTTATCAAGTGCAGGGTCAATGCAGCTAGCTATCAGGAGATTTTGTAGCACTTCATGCTTCCAACTGCTGAAAAGCTTTATGGAGATGAAGATTTCATTTTTCAGCACGACCTGGCACCTGCTCACAGTGCCAAAACCACTGGTAAATGGTTTACCGACCATGGTATTACTGTGCTCAATTGGCCTGCCAACTCTCCTGACCTGAACCCCATAGAGAATCTGTGGGATATTGGGAAGAGAAAGTTGAGAGACGCAAGACCCAACACTCTGGATGAGCTTAAGGCCGCTATCGAAGCATCCTGGGCCTCCATAACACCTCAGCAGTGCCACAGGCTGATTGCCTCCATGCCACGCCGCATTGAAGCAGTCATTTCTGCAAAAGGATTCCCGACCAAGTATTGAGTGCATAACTGAACATAATTATTTGAAGGTTGACTTTTTTTGTATTAAAAACACTTTTCTTTTATTGGTTGGATGAAATATGCTAATTTTTTTAGATAGGAAATTTGGGTTTTCATGAGCTGTATGCCAAAATCATCAATATTAAAACAATAAAAGGCTTGAACTACTTAAGGGCCCTTTCACACCTGCGTTATAGTCTTCCGGCATAGAGTTCCGTCGTCGGGGCTCTATGCCGGAAGAATCCTGATCAGGATTTTCCTAATGCATTCTGAATGGACAGTCCGTCCTTCAGGATGCATCAGGATGTCTTCAGTTCCGGAACGGAACGTTTTTTGGCCGCAGCAAATAGCGCAGCATGCTGCGCTTTTTGCTCCGGCCAAAAATCCGGAACACTTGCCGCAAGGCCGGATCCGGAATGAATGCCCATTGAAAGGCATTGATCCGGATCCGGCCTTAAGCTAAACGTCGTTTCGGCGCATTGCCGGATGCGACGTTTAGCTTTTTCTCAATGGTTACCATGGCTGCCGGGACGCTAAAGTCCTGGCAGCCATGGTAAACTGTAGTGGGGAGCGGGGAGCAGCATACTTACCATCCGTGCGGCTCCCGGGGCGCTCCAGAGTGACGTCAGGGCGCCCCAGGCGCATGGATGACGTGATCGCATGGATCACATGATCCATGCGCATGGGGCGCTCTGACGTCATTCTGGAGCGCCCCGGGAGCCGCACGGATGGTAAGTATGCTGCTCCCCCGCTCCCCACTACTACTATGGCACCCAGGACTTTAATAGCGTCCTGGGTGCCATAGTAACACTGAAAGCATTTTGAAGACGGATCCGTCTTCAAATGCTTTCAGTACACTTGCGTTTTTCCGGATCCGGCGTGTAATTCCGGCAAGTGGAGTACACGCCGGATCCGGACAACGCAAGTGTGAAAGAGGCCTTAGGCTACTTTCACACTTGCGTTGCTTGATTCCGGCAGGCAGTTCCGTTGCCTGAACTGACTGCCTGATCAGGCAAACTGTATGCAAACGGATGTCATTTTTTCTGACTGATCAGGCATTTTTCTGACTGATCAGGATCCTGATCAGTCAGAAAAATGCCTGATCAGTCAGAAAAATGCCTGATCAGTCAGAAAAATGCATTGCAATACCGGATCCGTTTTTCCGGTGTCATCAGGCAAAACGGATCCGTTTTTTTTTTTTTTTTCATTTTTAAAGGTCTGCGCATGCGCAGACCGGAAGGACGGATCCGGCATTCCGGTATTTTGAATGCCGGATCCGGCACTAATACATTCCTATGGAAAAAAATGCCGGATCCGGCGTTCAGGCATTTCTTCAGTTTTTTTCGCCGGAGATAAAACCGTAGCATGCTACGGTTTTCTCTTTTGCCTGATCAGTCAAAACGACTGAACTGAAGACATCCTGATGCAAACTGAACGGATTACTCTCCATTCAGAATGCATGGGGATATGCCTGATCAGTTATTTTCCGGTATAGAGCCCCTGTGACGGAACTCTATGCCGGAAAAGAAAAACGCAAGTGTGAAAGTACCCTCAGTTGGTGTGTAATGAATCTAAAATATATGAAAGTCTAATGTTTATCAGTACATTACAGAAAATAATGAACTTTATCACAATATGCAAATTTTTTTAGAAGGACCTGTATATATATATATATATATATATATATATATATATATGAAAAAATATATATATATCAAAAAATATATATACAATTGATAATAAAGTAAAATAAAATAAATGATAATAATAATTATAATAATAATAAAATAAAAAAGGTATAATAAGAAGAAATAAAATAGAACATGAAATAAAATAATAATAATAAATATATATATATATATATATATATATATATATAGAGAGAGAGAGAGAGAGAAAATATTAACCACTTCCCATCTGGGCCATCTGCCCCCTTCCTGACCAGGCCTAATTTTGCAAAACTGACATATCTCACTTCATGTGGTAATAACTTTGGAACGCCTTTATTTATCCAAGTCATTCAGAGATTGTTTTCTCGTGACACATTGTACTTCATGATAGTCATAAATTTGAGTCAAAATATTTCACCTTTATTTATGAAAACATCCCAAATTTAAAAATTTGAAAAATTTGCAATTTTCTAAATTTCAATTTCTCTGCTTTTAAAACAGAAAGTGATACCTCATAAAATATTTATTATTTAACATTCCCCATATGTCTACTTTATGTTGGCATCATTTTGGAAATGTAATTTTATTTTTTTAGGACGTTAGAAGGCTTAGAAGTTTAGAAGAAATTCTTAAAATTTTTAAGAAAATTGCCAAAACCCACTTTATAAGGACCAGTTCAGGTCTGAAGTCACTTTGTGGGGCCTACATAGTGGATACCCCCATAAATGACCCCATTGTAGAAACTACACCCCTCAAGTTACTCAAAACTGATTTTACAAACTTTGTTAACCCTTTATGCGTTCCACAAGAATTAAAGGAAAATGGAGATCAAATTTTTAAATTTCACTTTTTGGGCAGATTTTCCATTTTAATCCAATTTTTTCTTTAACACATCGATGGTTAACAGCCAAACAAAACGTAATATTTATTACCCAGATTCTGCGGTTTACAGAAACACCCCACATGTGGTTATAAACTGCTGTATGGGCACATGGCAGGGCGCAGAAGAAAAGGAACTCCACATGGTTTTTAGATGCAATGTCCCATTTGAAGCCCCCTGATGCACCCTTACAGTAGAAACTCCCAAGAAGTGACCCCATTTTGGAAATTAGGGGATAAGGTGCCAGTTTTATTAGTACTATTTTTGGGTACATATGATTTTTTGATCATTCATTATAACACTTTATGGGGCAAGGTGACCAAAAAATTGGTTGTTTTAGCACAGTTTCTATTTATTTATTTTTACAGCGTTCACCTGAGGGGTTCAGTCAAGTGACATTTTTATAGAGCAGATTGTTACGGACGTGGCGATACCTAATATGTATACTTTTTCTCATTTATTAAAGTTTTACACAATAATAGCATTTTTGAAACAAAAAAATTATGTTTTAATGTGTCCATGTTCTGATAGCTATAGTTTTTTTATTTTTTGAGAGAGTTTCTTATGTAGGGGCTCATTTTTTGCGGGATGAGGTGACTGTTTTATTGGTACCATTTTGTGGGACATATGCGTTTTTGATCACTTGGTGTTGCACCTTTTGTGATGCAAGGTGACAAAAATTGCTTGTTTTGACACAGTTTTTTTTTTTTTTTACGGTGTTCATCTGAGGGGTTAGCTCATGTGATATTTTTATAGAGCTGGTTTTTACGGATGCGGCAATACCTAATATGTATACTTTTTTTATTTGTTTCACTTTAACACAATAATAGCATTTTTGAAACCAAAAAATGATGTTTTAGTGTCTCCATGTTCTAAGAGCTATAGTTTTTTTATTTTTTGAGAGATTTTCTTATGTAGGGGCTCATTTTTTGCGGGATGAGGTGACTGTTTTATTGGTACCATTTTGTGGGACATACGCATTTCTGATCACTTGGTGTTGCACCTTTTGTGATGCAAGGTGACAAAAATTGCTTGTTTTGACACAGTTTCTTTTGGTTTTTATTTACGGTGTTCACCTGACGGGTTAGCTCATGTGATATTTTTATAGAGCTGGTTTTTACGGACGTGGCAATACCAAATATGTCTATTTTATTTTATTTTTTCTATTTTTAATTTTTTTTTTTTATTCCTTACTTGGGGACCTTTTTTTTTTTTTTTTCAACCCTTTATTTTTATTTTACACTTTTCGTCACCCATAAGGTCATACAAGACCTCTGGGGGACATTTGCTTCACTTTTTCTTTTTTTTTTCACTGTTGATTTCTCCTGTAACTGGGGCTGACATAGTAGCCCCAGTTACAGAAGAAATGCACCCCCCAGAGAGGCTGTACAGCGTGATTCTGCGCTGTACAGCCTCAGAGCAGGGCTGATCGAGGTCTCTGTAAGACCTCACACAGCTCCTGCACGCTCCGGTCCCGGCGGTTACATGACCACCGGGCCGGAACAGGAAGCGCACAGCGCTTCCTGCTCTGCAGACACAGCGCTCGGTGAGCGCTGTGTCTGCAGCGATCCGGAAGGCAGGGACACCTGGGCACTGTCCCTACCTTCTCTCTGGGTTGCCCTGCTGTCACTGACGATTAGCGTGCAGCTGCTATTTCTGAAAGGACGTTTTAAAACGTGCTTTCAGAAATAGAGGTCCACCCATAGGACGTTTATATCCTATGGGCGGACTTAAAGCGGTTAAAAGAGGGATGGTGGTGAAGGGTGATTGGTTCGGGTGGGTAGAGCTGTAAGGGTCGTATATGCACGGGATGGTGATATTAGAAGCACTGGTTTTCTATGCTTTCATTGAGTCCGTTGGGTTCAAGCGTGTTGAGCTTGAAGATCCAGAACATCTCGCATCTTTGAAGGGTTCTGCATCTGTCCGGGCGATTGGCCTCAATATGTTCCAATGGAGTGATGGACAATTGTTTTATTATAGGGCAGGGCAGCTGTAAGCAACACCTCCAATCTTATCTCATTGATTGGACTCCAGTTGGCTGACACCTCACTCCAATTAGTTCTTGGAGATGTCATTAGTCTAGGGGTTCACATACTTTTTCCACCTACACTGTGAATGTTTAAATGGTGTGCTCAATAACAACATGGTAACATTTAATTATTTGTCTGTTATTAGTTTAAGCAGACTGTGATTGTCTATTGTTTTGACTTAGATGAAGATCAGGTCACTTTTTATGACCAATTTGTGCAGAAATCCATATCATTCCAAAGGGTTCACATACTTTTTCTTGCAACTGTATATTGTACAGCATGGTGCAGGAATTATAATGTATATTATACAGCATGGTGTATGGATTATATTGTATATTTTACTGTATGGTGTATGGATTATAATGTATATTGTACAGCATGGTGCAGGGATAATGATGCATACTGTACATCATGGTGCAGGGATTATAATGTATACTGTACAGCAGTGCAGAGATTATAATGTATATTATATGGCATGGTGCAGAGATTATACTGTATATTGTACAGCAGTGCAGGGTTTATAATGTATATTGTATAGCATGGTGCAGGGATTATAATGTATATTACACAGCATGGTGCAGGGATTATAATGTATTTTACACAGCATGGTGTAGGGGTTATACTGTATATTGTATAGCATGGTGTATGAACTACACTATATATTGTACGGCATGGTGCAAGGATTATAATGTATTCTGTACAGCATGGTGTAGGGATTATACTGTATATTACACAGCATGGTGAGGGGATTATACTGTATTATACGGTATGGTGCAGCGGTTATACTGTATGCTCTTTAATGTGACAATTATCATAGGTTTTCCTATCGCCCACCTTTGATGGCGCTGTGCCCAGCTCTGAGCCGCTGCCAAGGCATATAGGGAACACTGCTTACGGTCCTTCAGACTTCTCAGAAGAAGGGTTAAATAAATGGTGATGTCAACAAGGCAAAACATGGACACTAGTGGCCCTGTCACAGAGTGGGGAGGGTGGCAACCGCATGAGGAGTCAACATAGTGGCCCAGTCACAGAGTAAGGATGGTTGCAAAAGCATGAGGAGTCAACATAGTGGCCCAGTCACAGAGTGGGGAGGGTGGCAACCGCATGAGGAGTCAACATAGTGGCCCAGTCACAGAGTGAGGAGGGTTGCAAAAAGCATGAGGAGTCAACATAGTGGCCCAGTCACAGAGTGGGGAAGGTGGCAACCGCATGAAAAGTCAACACAGTGGCCCAGTCACAGAGTGGTGAGGGTGGCAACCGTATGAGGAGTCAACACCAAGGCCCAGTCACAGAGTGGTGAGGTGGAAACTTCATGAGGAGTCAACCCAGTGGTCCATTCACAGAGTGGTGAGGTGACAAATGCATAAGGAGTCGACACAGTGGCCCAGTCACAGTCTGGTGAGGGTAGCAACAGCATGAATAGTCAACACAATGACCCAGTCACAGAGTGGGGAGGGTGGCAACTGCATGAGGAGTCAACACAGTGGCCCAGTCACAGAGTGGTGAGGTGGCAACCACATGAGGAGTCAACATAGTAGCCCAGTCACAGAGTGGGGAGGATGGCAACCGCATGAGGATTCAACACAATGGCCCAGTTACAGAGTGGTGAGGTGGCAACCACATGAGGAGTCAACATAGTAGCCCAGTCACATAGTGGGGAGGGTGGCAACCGCATGAGGAGTCAACATAGTGGCCCAGTCACAGAGTGGGGAGGATGGCAACCGCATGAGGATTCAACACAATGGCCCAGTTACAGAGTGGTGAGGTGGCAACCACATGAGGAGTCAACATAGTGGCCCAGTCACAGAGTGGGGAGGATGGCAACCGCATGAGGATTCAACACAATGGCCCAGTTACAGAGTGGTGAGGTGGCAACCACATGAGGAGTCAACATAGTGGCCCAGTCACAGAGTGGGGAGGATGGCAACCGCATGAGGAGTCAACATAGTGGCCCAGTCACATAGTGGGGAGGGTGGCATCCGCATGAGGAGTCAACATAGTGGCCCAGTCACAGAGTGGGGAGGATGGCAACCGCATGAGTCAACACAATGGCCCAGTTACAGAGTGATGAGGTGGTAACCGCATGAGGAGTCAACACAGTGGCCTAGTCACAGAGTGGTGAGGGTGGCAACCACATGAGGAGTCAACGTAGTGGTCGAGTCACAGAGTGGAGAGGTGGGAGGCAACAGCAGTGGCAGTACCAGTACAAGATGGTGTGTGGGAGCAGGAGAAGATGGCAGCAGAGGCAGCAGTTGTGTGGCAGCATCAGAATAGTGACTGAAGCAGGTGTCCAGAAGAAACGGGTCTTTGTTCACAAAGTTTTAGTGTGGCACCCAGAATCATCTAGTCTGATGTATCAGGCACTGCCATGTGGAAATCCTGGCTAATCCATGCCTGATTCATCTTCAAAAAAGTCAGTCTCTCAACATTTCCGGTGGAAAGGCGAGTTATCCTTGTGGTAACTATGCCCCCCACCAAACTAAACATCTGCTCTGATGCCACACTACTGGCAGGGCAGGAAAGCTTGTCCAGGGTAAACTCAGCCTGAGCAAGCAGCAGGTGTCATGCATGAGCTGCCACTGGCTAACGTCAAAGTTACACAGGGGAGTGCTCCTGTCGGCCTGCATCATCAAGAAATCGTTTATAGCCTTCCTCTGCTCATATAGTCGGTCCAATATTTGGAGGGTGGAGTTCTAACAGGTGGAAATGTTGCGTATCACGCAATGTTGGGGAATGCTATTCTGCCTTTGCAGCTAAAGGAGGGTGTTTTTTGTAGGGTATGAGTGGCTGAAGTGCATGCACAGTTTCCTGGCCATTTTCAAGATGTCTTGCAGTTGGGTGGAAGACTTCAGCAACTGGATCAAAGATGTGTGCCATGCAGGGCGCATTGGTTAGCACTCCTTGACGCATCACTGACAGAATGTTCTTCCTGTTGTCGATGACCATGATTCAGATTTTCAGTTGGCAAGGCGACATCCAGGATTCTATTTCCTCTTGAAGGACAAGGAGCAGTTCCTACCCGGTGTGACTCCGTTTGCCCAGGCAAACCAGGTGCAGTACAGTGTGACACTGCCGTGCTCTGCATAGGTAGAGACTATGGAAGAGCACTCTGAATTGTGTCAGCAGTGAAGGCTGAGGACAAGGTTGAGGAGGCAGAGGAGGACATAGACGCAGGACTCACAGCTTGAGAATGCGGAGTCAGCTGTGCTGTCACCTGGCTAAGTTGCTGGTGTGGCTGGGCAGGAACCACATTTACCCAGTGGGCCATAAAGGACATATATTGTCCGTAGTTACACCTCCATATGTCGGCGCTGCCGTGAACTTCAGCAGACACCGACAGGCTCAAGGACCAACCCACCTTCTGTTCAACATATGTGTACAGGGCTTGTACAGCCTTTTTTGGAGAACAGCTTGGGACTCTCCACCTTGGCTTGGCACAAGCCATCAGTTCTCTGAAAGGTGCAGTCAACTACATGGACAGGGAGGAACTATAGGAACAGCAACTTGGCCAGAAGCGCATTCAGCTTCTATGCCGTTGGGTGACTGCACGCATACTGTTTGCTTTTTGGAATCGCCTCAGTGATTGTTTACTGAAGAAACGAGTGACAAGGAGTGGGAGGAGGAGCAAGTGCATCAGGACCAATAGATGATGGGAAGGAAGCACAGCTACCCTATGCTGAGGTGGTGGAGCCTTGACTGCTGGAGAAGGGGTGCTGGCCACTGGGTGATGCAGCGGTTGCTTCATCAGGCTGTTCCACTACTTTAGTGCAACGGTTCCCAGGCCACTTTATGATAACGCTGCTGTGTTGATGCAGGTCTGTGGTACCAATATTGGCACCCTGGCCACGCTTCACTTTCTACCCACAGATTCTACAAATGGACACGCTGATGTCCTCTGACGGCTTGATGGAAAATTTGCACACTGGTGAATATGGCATTTTCCTCTCACCAATCCTTGCTGACTGCTTGCTGCCGCTGTGTACCCGTTCACCACTAGTTATTTCTGGACAGGTAGGCTCCTACATAGCAAACGGTTTACCCTGGGCACATTTGCCTCCAGACCTCACACTGCTGCCACCCTGCTGACTCATGGCCACACTAGCACCCTGCTGGCCCAGCCACTGGCTCACGCGCAAGCTGCCACCCTCATCCTATGATCATGATGAGGCCCCCTCTTCACCCGGCTCCCACATGCGATCGGCTAAATCATCATTCACTACTGTCTGCACATCACAGATGTCACCCTCACTAGTCTCAGGGCCGCGTGCCTGAACACTCGCAACACCTGCTCCCACATGACTCTCATTGACGCTACTTGGCCGCCTACCGGAGGAAGCAGCGGATCTCTCCTCCACATCTTGGCTGGGCAGTATATGCTGATTGTCATCTAGCAGCTTGTCCTCGCTGAAGAATGGAGCCGAGCTGACGGCATACAATACTTCCCGGCCAGGTTCGGTTCAGGACAGGTGAGGGCACAGAGCTTGTTCCCGGCCATGCCAACTAAACGTGGTGTCAGATGAACCCACAACTCCTGGCTGGGGATATCTGATGTCACTTGAGATGATGTTGAAAACCAAACCAACCATTCAAGGACAGCTGGGTTACTCGTCAAAACACAACTGCTGGATGAAACTGGCAGCTCTGACCTGCCGCTGCGACTGCTGTTACCACCCCCCCCCCCCCCCTCCTGCTGATACTTCTGCCAGCTCCAAAAATCATTTTGGCCACTGCCCGTTTCCTTAGAAGGGCTTGGCACCTGTCTATCAGACATACTGTACTGTAACAGTAACTATAAGGGGTAAAACAGCAGTAGTGTCAGGGCGCTATTTCACCCCCAAGGCCCAAAGTATTGTGGCCTAATACTAATTTGTAGTATTAGGCCACAATTTCAACCCAGAAACAAGGATGAATGGATGTACTGGAATATAAGAGAATGTGAGCACCCTAAAATCTGTAGTATCAGGATGCAATTTTTCCCCCGGTTTACATAATTCAGGATTAAAGGATTGACTTATGTGAAAAAGAATGTGACCACCCTAAAATCTGTAGTATCAGGCTGCAATTTCAGCCCTGAAACCAGGATGAATGGATGTACTTACTGCATATACAGGTCCTTCTAAAAAAATTAGCATATTGTGATAAAGTTCATTATTTTCTGTAATGTACTGATAAACATTAGACTTTCATATATTTTAGATTCATTACACACAACTGAAGTAGTTCAAGCCTTTTATTGTTTTAATATTGATGATTTTGGCACACAGCTCATGAAAACCCAAAATTCCTATCTAAAAAAAATTTCATCCGACCAATAAAAGAAAAGTGTTTTTAATACAAAAAAAGTCAACCTTCAAATAATTCTGTTCAGTTATGCACTCAATACTTGGTCGGGAATCCTTTTGCAGAAATGACTGCTTCAATGCGGCGTGGCAAGGAGGCAATCAGCCTGTGGCACTGGTGAGGTGTTATGGAGGCCCAGGATGCTTCGATAGCGGCCTTAAGCTCATCCAGAGTGTTGGGTCTTGCGTCTCTCAACTTTCTCTTCCCAATATCCCACAGATTCTCTATGGGGTTCAGGTCAGGAGAGTTGGCAGGCCAATTGAGCACAGTAATACCATGGTCGGTAAACCATTTACCAGTGGTTTTGGCACTGTGAGCAGGTGCCAGGTCGTGCTGAAAAATGAAATCTTCATCTCCATAAAGCTTTTAAGCAGATGGAAGCATGAAGTGCTCCAAAATCTCGTGATAGCTAGCTGCATTGACCCTGCCCTTGATAAAACACAGTGGACCAACACCAGCAGCTGACATGGCACCCCAGACCATCACTGACTGTGGGTACTTGACACTGGACTTCAGGCATTTTGGCATTTCCCTCTCCCCAGTCTTCCTCCAGACTCTGGCACCTTGATTTCCGAATGACATGCAAAATTTGCTTTCATCCGAAAAAAGTACTTTGGACCACTGAGCAACAGTCCAGTGCTGCTTCTCTGTAGCCCAGGTCAGGCGCTTCTGCCGCTGTTTCTGGTTCAAAAGTGGCTTGACCTGGGGAATGCGGCACCTGTAGCCCATTTCCTGCACACGCCTGTACACGGTGGCTCTGGATGTTTCTATTCCAGACTCAGTCCACTGCTTCCGCAGGTCCCCCAAGGTCTGGAATCGGTCCTTCTCCACAATCTTCCTCAGGGTCCGGTCACCTCTTCTCGTTGTGCAGCGTTTTCTGCCACACTTTTTCCTTCCCACAGACTTCCCACTGAGGTACCTTGATACAGCACTCTGGGAACAGCTTATTTGTTCAGAAATTTCTTTCTGTGTCTTACCCTCTTGCTTGAGGGTGTCAATGATGGCCTTCTGGACAGCAGTCAGGTCGGCAGTCTTACCCATGATTGCGGTTTTGAGTAATGAACCAGGCTGGGAGTTTTTAAAAGCCTCAGGAATCTTTTGCAGGTGTTTAGAGTTAATTAGTTGATTCAGATGATTAGGTTAATAGCTCGTTTAGAGAACCTTTTCATGATATGCTAATTTTTTTAGATAGGAATTTTGGGTTTTCATGAGCTGTATGCCAAAATCATCAATATTAAAACAATAAAAGGCTTGAACTACTTCAGTTGTGTGTAATGAATATAAAATATATGAAAGTCTAATGTTTATCAGTACATTACAGAAAATAATGATCTTTATCACAATATGCTAATTTTTTTAGAAGGACCTGTACACTGAACAAAAATATAAACACAACACTTTTGGTTTTGCTCCCATTTTGCATGAGCTGAACGCAAAGATCTGAAACATTTTCTACATACACAAAAGACCCATTACTCTCAAATATTGTTCACAAATCTGTGTTAGTGAGCACTTCTCCTTTGCCGAGATAATCCATCCCACCTCACAGTTGTGGCATATCAAGGTGCTGATTAGACAGCATGAATATTGCACAGGTGTGCCTTAGACTGCCCACAATAATAGGCAACTCTGAAATGTGCAGTTTAATCACACAGCACAATGCCACAGATGTTGCAACGTTTGAGGGAGCATGCAATTGGCATGCTGACTGCAGGAATGTCTACCAGAGCTGTTGCTCATGCAATGAATGTTCATTTCTCTACCATAAGCCATCTCCAAAGGCGGTTCAGAGAATTTGGCAGTACATCCAACTGGCCTCACAACCGCGACCATGTGTAACCACACCAACCCAGGACCAGCATGTTCACCTCCAAGATCGTTTGAGACGAGGTACCTGGGCAGCTTCAGCAACAATCGGTTTGCATAACCAAAGAATTTCTGCACAAACTGACAAAAACCATCTCAAGGAAGCTCATTTGAATGCTCGTCGTCCTCATCGGGGTCTGGACTTGACTGCAGTTCGTCTTCGGAACCGACTTCAGTGGGCAAATGCAATGGTGTCTGGCACGTCGGAGACACGTTCTGTTCAGGGATGAGTCCCGATTTTCACTGTTCAGGGCAGATGTCAGACAGTGTGTGGCGTCGTGTGGGTGAGCGGTTTGCTGACGTCAACATTGTGGATCGAGTGGCCAATGGTGGCGGTGGGGTAATGGTATGGGCAGGCGTATGTTATGGACAATGAACACAGGCGCATTTTATTGATGGCATTTTGAACAGAGATACCGTGATGAGATCCTGAGGCCCATTGTTGTGCCATTCATCCACGACCTCATCTCATGTTGCAGCATGATAATGCATGGCCCTATATTGCAAGGATCTGTATACAATTCCTGGAAGTTGAAAACATCCCAGTTCTTGCATGGCCAGCATACTCACCGGACATGTCACCCATTGAGCAATAAAAAGAAATAAAAATGGTCTCAAAATACGTTGTCCTTTCTTCGATGCACTGCAGGTTATGAACACAAGGCTATGCAGCGTTGTTTTAAGGCATTTTAAGCAACTTGGCTTGTGAGTATAATAAATTGCACATTTTACCTCTTGTGGCGGTACTTCACTATTGCGTACGTCCCTTTTTGAAGGTATATACAATCTACCAGGAGGGTAAAAGCGAATGTGAAGATTAATTTGGAAAGTGCAAAGGAATCCTACTGGGAGAGGTTGTCCTTTGATGGAAAGTGAAGCAGCGCTGTCCTCTACATAAAACGTCACCCATTGAGCATGTTTGGGATGCTCTGGATCAGCGTATATGACAGTGTTTTCTAGTTCCTGCCAATATTCTGCAACTTCGCACAGCTATTGAAGAGGAGTGGACCAGCATTCCACAGGCCACAATCAACAACCTGATCAACTCTATGCAATGGATATGTGTTGCACTGCGTGAGGCAAATGGTGCCACACCAGATACTGACTGGTTTTCTGACCCCCCTACCCATCAACGCAAAACTGTGCACATTACTGTGCACATTTCAGAGTGGCCTTTTATTGTGAGCAGTCTAAGGCACACCTGTGCAATATTCATGCTGTCTAATCAGCACCTTGATATGCCACACCTGTGCGATGGGATGGATTATCTCGGCAAATGAGAAGTGCTCACTAACACAGATTTAGACAGATTTATGAACAATATTTGAGCGTAATGGGTCTTTTGTGTGTGTAGAAAATGTTTCAGATCTTTGAGTTCAGCTCATGCAAAATGGGAGCAAAACCGAAAGTGTTGTGTTTATATTTTTGTTCAGTGTATAAGAGAACGTGAGCACCCTAAAATCTGTAGCATCAGGCCGCTATTTCACCCCAATTACGGATTAAAGGATTGAATTATGTGAAAAAGAACATGAGCACCCTAAAATCTGTAGTATCAGGCTGCAATTTCACCCCAATTACACAGTCAAGAATTAACGGATTGATGTATATATAAAAGATTGTGAACCCCCCTCCAAAAATAAATTTATAAAATCTGTAGTATCAGACTGCAATTTCACCCCAATTAAACAATCAAGGATTGATGGAATTGCTTATCAGAGAATGCAAACAACCTAAAATCAGTAGTATTAGAACACTTTTTACCCACAATTAAGTGCAGCAAGGTGTAATAGAATAGCTCCTATTACCCAGGCTTTACACTCTCCTATTGGTTCCTGCTCAGTCCCTACAGTGTAGCTAATGCCTCCCTATCCTTTCCCTACACTGTGAATAATCTTTCCCTGAACAGATCAAGAGTAATATTTTGTGAATTAAGTATTTCCAAATCACTGTCCCTAGTGCCTGTAACGTCTCTCCCTGAACTAAGTTAACTGGAAAATGGCGGAGAAGGGCTGTGAATCGTAGGGGCTCGCTATCTGCTGATTGGCTGGCTGCCCGGCATTATGGGTGATCCCTCATTCCTGGGCTTCTTACTTCCTCTTTCTAACGTGTGCAGCAGCCATTTAAGAAAAAATATGATTCACTACTACAAAGCACAAGGAAATTTGACTGTGATTATTCAAATTTTTCCCGAAATTCGGATGGAATTCCACTTAGTCAACTTCGATTCACTCGAAGGGGAGGGGGCTTTCACTTTCATGGGGGGAGGGTTGGGCTGTTAGCAAACCCTCCCTCTTGGGCAGACCTGTGAAGGGAAGCATACTTACCAGCTTCCCTGTGCTGGGTCCCCACTCCTCTCCCCCGCATTGGCTGCTCTGCTGCATTCCCAGTAAACATCTGTTTTGAAACAGCCAATCAATGCCTAAACAAGTGATTGGCTCCCCCTACGTCACATGACCATTTGACATGAGGCAAGGGGAGCAAGTCACTGCTACGGCCAGCAATTGGCTGCAGTAGATCAAAATAGAAGTTTACATCTTGGAAGCCCAGTGGAACAGCCGAGGCCAGTGAGAGAAGGAGCCAGCACCAGGACATTCTCTGCTAGAGGAGTACCTAAACCATTTGAAAAATGTTGGGTCTTTGGTTGGTTTCCAAAGCAACCTAGAATACTTGGTCAGATTTTACTCTGCTTGGTGATGCTATGTGAATGGTTGTACCCCAATTGAACTGCAATTGCTAGTTTAGGGCTTCACTTCTATTGTGTTTCTATTGCATCTCTCAATCGTTTTAACTGCTTTCAGAGCCTCCTGCAGAATTTCTGTTTTCAAACCCACTTCTGTGTGCAGGTAGCCTTGTTCTGTCCTACCCCAGACACACACAAGCTGATCAAGGACAGGACAATCTTTCTACAGATTATTATCTAAAATGTTACACTAATATTATGTCACCCTGCTGTCAACCCTATCACAGTAATAATGATTATGTCCCAGATGACCAAACGCCATCGCCTTGTTGTCAGCCCCAGCAATTTCGGTATGTTGCCCTATATGTCAGTTGCACCTCATGGCCAGTAGACTTGATTGATTTGTGCCTTGTTTGTGTTGCCTTGATTTTCTTGGGCACATATGTTTCTGTATGTATATCTCATATTATGACCCATTATATCCATTAGGACGTTGTTCCAACATTCCCTTGGTCATCTGGGATATAATCATTATTACTGTGATAGGGTTAACAGCATGACAGCAGGGTGATGCGTGACTGTGGTCAGTCCCTGCTTGTTTACATATATGTATTGTGAAATTATAAAAATTTTAAACTAAGATATTAATAAATTAGATTTTTTGTCATCCATAATTGGTGTGTTATGCACTCCTTTCATGTTGTGTTATATTGTATGCCTTTATTGAGACCATAGGTTATTCAATTACTAATATTATGTGGAATAAAGGGATAACGTGGTAACCTCACACTTGTGGAACAGCAGGTACTGACATGTCGGGAATTACCGTATTTATCGGCGTATAACACGCACTTTTTCCCCCTGAAAATAGGGGGCAAATGATGTATGCGTGTTATACGCCGATTAGGGCTGAAACGTGTCCTCCGGAGGCCAGAGAGGCAGGACTGAGCCGGCCGGCACAGCGGAGGGAGGAGGAGGAGGAGGGAGTCCCTCCCTCCCCACTGTGCGCGGCTGCCGCTGAAGACCAACGAGGACAGAGTAGGAGGAGGAGGGGAGGGACTGTGGCCACTGCGCCACCAATGAATGTGCCGGCCATATCCCACAGTTCCGATCGGAGTCCCAGCAGTGTAATGCTGGGGCTCCGATCGCTTACCATGGCAGCCAGGAGTCACGCTACTGAAGTCCTGGCTGCCATGGTATGTTAGTGAGCAGAGAGCAGCGCATTATACTCACGTGCGCTGTGGCCGCCGGTCGCTCCTTCTTCTGTCTGTGCGGCGGATTGCTAATGCTGTAAGCATTAGCAATGCGCCGCACAGACCTATGAGAAGGAGCGACCGGCGGCCACAGCGCACGTGAGTATAATGCGCTGCTCTCTGCTCACTAACATACCATGGCAGCCAGGACTTCAGTAGCGTGACTCCTGGCTGCCATGGTAAGCGATCGGAGCCCCAGCATTACACTGCTGGGGCTCCGATAGGAACTGACACTGCCACCAATGATGGGGGGGGGGGAGGGGGACCCTGTGGCCACTGCCACCAATGATTAATACTGGGGAGGGAGGGGGGGGGTTTGTGTTACCAGAGGGGGCAGATCAGAGGCTTTATTTGAAATGTAATTTTTTTTTCCTGAAATTTCCCTCTAAAATGAAGGTGCGTGTTATACGCCCGTGCGTGTTATACGCCGATAAATACGGTAATAGTATAGATCCAGCATGTCCTGCTGGATCTATAGAGGGAACATGTATAAAGAAAATTGTTGGACATTAAAGGGGTTGTCGCACTTGAGCAAATGCATTTATCATGTACAGGAAGTTAATACAAGGCACTTAATAATGTATTGTAATTGTCCTTATCGCTTCCTTTACTGGCTGGATTCATTTTTTATTACATTACACACTTCTTGTTTCCATGGTTACGACCTGCTTGCACACTGTAGGAAAAAGTGCCTACCTATGTGCAATCCTATGCTCCCAGCCACCAGAGGGGCCAGTGCTTTTTTCCTTAGTGTGCAAGCACGGCCACAGATTCTATATTGAGAGGTGGTCGTAACCATGGAAATAAGAAGGGAGTGTATAATGTGATGGAAAAATGTATCTAGCCAGCAAGGCAAGCAATTTGGATAATCACAATACATTAGTAAGTGCCTTGTATTAACTTTCTCTACATGATAAATGCTATTTTCTGGAGTTAAAGGACCCCTTTAAAGGGATCAGTTCTGAACCGGGAAATATCCCCATTTCACCCCTCTGACATGAGCATTGGAGCATTTCATGTTCCGATGCTCTCCCTTGGTCTGCACTGTATGGAACAGGGCAAGGGCTTTTTTGTTTACATTAGCACACTGCTAGACAGAGGCTACTGCACAGTAGTGTTCCCGGTGACGTCAGAGTTACAGGCTAGGGCAGCGCTAAAGCATGCCCAGCAGTGTTCCCGGTGACGTCATTGGGCTCACTGATGGGCAGAAGCCTCCGCCTAGCTTTCCCTATGGAGAGCCCGATACATCACCAGATCTCCAAAAGGGCAAACGTGAGCATTGGCGCATGAAATGCCACACCTCCCCTCTGTACCCTGACTGAAGGCTAAAGGAATTCATTCATAACTTCTAGTAGAAATAATACAAGAATGGCAGAACATAGAGCCATAAGAATAGATGTTGCAGAATTGTTATTACATGAGGAATGCATGAAGCTATTCAAACAGACATGTCAGGAGTGGTGACAGGTCCTCTTTAATGAGAATCTTGCACAAAAGAACTTCTTTTAATAATGCAAGCAAAGCTCCAGTGCCTGCGAATACCAGCCATACTTCATTATTAACTTTGAGGTCACTTTTGGTCTGAGCTGTGCAAGTTATTTTATGTCTAAAATCATCATGATCACGAATATAACACAATTGTTATGCGATTTTGTTATGGTGAAATATATTTTTTATTATATGAAGGAAATAGTAATACAGAAAGAACATCCAATGACATCTACCTGATAATGAGTTTGGCTTTGTTCACATCCTCGTTAGGAGATCCAGCAGGCTTTTCCAGCACAGACTGCAATGAGGTCCGGTGGTGAGCGAGCCGTTTTCTGGCATAAATGCTGGGTATCAGACAGAAAAACCGTCATTTACCGGCAAAGGCTGGCATTTACTCTGATTGATAGTGGTCCGACACCTGGGATCCCCACTAATCAGCTGTTTGAGAAGGCAGCGGTACTCGCAGTAGCACAGCGGTCTTCCCTCATTGAAGTGAATGGGGCTGAGCTGCGATACCAAGCACAGCCACTATACAATGTATGATGCTGTGCTTGGTTTGCAGAGAGAAGCACCAGTGCCTAAAACAGCTGATCAGCAGGGGGCCTGGGTATTGGACCCTCACCAATCAGATATTGATGAACTATCCAGAGGATAGAAAACTCCTTTAAATTAATCTAGAAAGGAGCATGACAACTTATACTTGTCTTCTGACTAAGGGTCTATTCACGCGTCCATAATTTGGGTCCGCATTCTTTCCGCAATTTGCGGACCCATTCACTTTCAATGGGGCTGGAACGGATGCAAATTCACATTTCCAGGATCCGCATCCGTTCTTTTGGGATCTGCAATTTCGTTCCTGAAAAAAAATAGAACATGTCCTATTCTTGTCCACAATTGTGGACCAGAAAAGGCATTTTCTATTATAGGGTCTGTGATGTGCAGTCCGCAAATTGCGGATCGCACATTGAAGGGGTCCGCGTTTTGCGGATCTGCAAAACACTTACGGACGTATGAATGGACCCTTAGACTGGGTTCACATTACATTTTTGCCCTACGTTTAGTGTACATGTTTTGAAAAAAAAAAAAAAAAAGGATACAAAAGCTACGTTAAATGTTAACCTCTAGAGGATTTGAGCCGTACATGTACGGCGCTGTGATCGGGCAGGAGCAGAAGACGCGCCCGCCCGATCCGCGGCAGTGGTCTGGCAGTCACTGATGAGATCACCGATGCTGACCGCGACACATGTGATGTCAGTGCGGGGATCGGAGCTTCCATTGAGTCCCTGTGCTGCTGTGACAGGGACCCGGTGGCAGGGAAGACAGCCCAATGCCTTCCTTAGGCATCGTGGCTGCCTTCCGGGAGAGCCAGCCCCCTGGATCTCACAGGCAAGCAGGCTGTAAGTGTATTACAGTGTGTAATACACTTACAGCCAATGCATTACAATACAGAAGTATTGTGATGCATTGTAAAGGGGATCAGACCCCCAAAAGTTGAAGTCCCAGAGTAGGGGGGAAAAAAAAGGTGTAAAAATAAAATAAAAAGAAACAAAAAAACTTTTACAAAAAGTTCCAAAAACAAAAAAAGTCCTTTTCTCAAAATAAAGTAAAAAAGAAAATTGTAAATAAAAATAGCAAAAAATTATAATAAAAGTAGACAGGTTTTTAATAAAAACTGTGCTAAAAAAAAAAACTTGTCACCTTACATCACTAAAAGTGCAACACCAAGCGAGCAAAAAGGCATATTCCCCCCAAAATACTACCAATCTAACAGTCACCTCATCCCGCAATGAATTTGCCCCTACCCAAGACAATCACCCAAAAAATAAAATATGGAGACACTAAAACATGATTTTTTTTTTGTTTAAAAAATGATATTATTGTGTAAAACTTAAATAAATAAAACTAGACATTTTATGTATCGCCGTATCCGTAAGAACCTTCTGTATAAAAAAAAAAAATCCCATGAGGTGAAAAAAGCTATTTTTTTGTCACCTTACATCACAAAAAGTGTAATACCAAGCGATCAAAAAGTCCTATGCACCCTAAAATAGTACCAAACAGTCATCTCATACCGAAAAAAATTAGCCCCTACATAAGACAGTCGCCCAGAAAAAAAAAAAAAAAAAACGCTTTCAGAATGTGGAGACACAAAAAAAAAATCATAAAAAAAAAGCTTTATTATGTAACACTGAAATATATTTGGTATTGTCGCGTCCGTAACAACCTGCTCTATAAAAAAAAGCACATGATCTTACCTGTCAGATGAATGTTGTAAATAACCAATAATAAAAACTGTGCCAAAACAGCAATTTTTTTTGTTCCCTTGCCTCACAAATTTTTTTTATATAGAGTAACCAAAAATCATATGTACCCTAAAATGGTACTAACAAAACTGCTAACTTATCCCGTACTTTCCAAAATGGGGTCACTTTTTGGGAGTTTGTACTCTAGGGTTGCTTTAGGGGGCCTTCAAATGGGACATAGTGTCAAAAAACCAGTCCAGCAAAATCTGCCTTCCAAAAACCATATGGCATTCCTTTCCTTCTGCACCCTGCCGTGTGTCCGTACAGCAGTTTACGTTCACATATGGGGTGTTTCTATAAACTACAATATCAGGGCAATAAATATTGAGTTTTGTTTGGCTGTTAACCCTTGCTTTGTTACTGGAAAAAAGGATTAAAATGGAAAATCTGCCAAAAAAGTGAAATTCATAAATTTTATCTCCATTTTCCATTAATTCTTGTGGAACACCTAAAGGGTTAACAACGTTTGTAAAATCAGTTTTGAATACCTTGAGGGGTGTAGTTTCTAAAATGGGGTGACTAGAAGCAGCACACCATATGTGCAGGGTCTGAGCTCCTGAACATAGAAGCCCAGTGGCTTAGGTAGGTTTAGCATGGGACCCGCCTGACCTGAGACCACCTTGGCGCTTGGTAGGCGGGCACAGATGTGTTTTGATCAAGCTATATTGGCTAAGTGTCTCTGATTTTATCATATCAGAGTGAGGACTTTGTCCATATATACCGTATTTTTCGCCGTATAAGACGCTCCTAGGTTTTTGGGGAGGAAAATAAGAAAAAAAAAAAATTTGAACCAAAAGGTGCGCTTTTGAACTAATTGTGGTCTGTGGGTGATGCACTGTTATGGAGGATCTGTGGATGACACACTGTTATGGGGGGATCTGTGGGTGACACTTATGGGGGATCCTCTCTGGATGGCACTGTTATGAGGATCTGTGTATGACAGTTATGGGGGGGGGATCTGTGGATGACACATATATAGCATCTTATGCTATGTGTCATCCACAGATCCCCTCCATAAGTGTGGGGGTCGCATTTGCTTTTATAATGGGGGTGGGGGTCGCATCTGCATTTATAATGACAGCGGGGCCCGTGCAGTGACTATTCTACTACACGGGCCCCGCTTACTGTATAATCATATCCCTAATAGTTAATTGTGTGCATGTAATCGCATAATGTGCGATAATGATGAGCGCTATTACTTACAATTAGAAGCGCTTGCCGTTCGGAGCAGAGAGCAGAGAGGAGGGAGGAGGCAGGCCGGGAGGACAGGGCGCTGGCAGTGTGAGTCATACAGTCATGCGCCCACGCCGCCTGCTTCATTCATAAAGTAGGCGGCGCAGGCGCATGACGTATGACTCACGTTGCCAGCGCCCGTCCTCCCGGCCTGCCTCCTCCCTCCTCTCTGCTCCGAACGGCGAGCGCTTCTAATTGTAAGTAATAGCGCTCATCATTATTGCTCATTATGCGATTACATGCACACAATTAACTATTAGGGATATGATTATACAGTAAGCGGGGCCCGTGTAGTAGAATAGTCACTGCACGGGCCCCGCTGTCATTATAAATGCAGATGCCGCCCCCCAGCCCCTCCTCCCTCCGCACGGCATCGCGGCGGGTGTATCATTGAAAACTAGGCAAAATAAGCTACATTCGCCGTATAAGACGCACTGCTATTTCCCCCCCACTTTTGGGGGGAAAAAAGTGCGTCTTATACGGTGAAAAATACGGTAATGCTTGCATCTACTTTATTAAATGCATTATTACCTGTTTTCTATTACGTAAGCCTCAGAAAGTGACTTCAGACCTGAACTGGTCCTTAAAAAGTGGGTTTTGGAAATTTCCGGAAAAATTTCAAGATTTGCTTCTAAACTTCTAAGCCTTCTAACGTCCCCAAAAAATAAAATGGCATTTACAAAATGATCCAAACTTGAAGTAGACATATGGGGAATGTAAAGTAATAACTATTTTTGGAGGTATTACTATCTATTATAAAAGTAGAGAACTTGAAATTTGGAAATTTTTCTACATTTTTGGTCAATTTAGTATTTTTTTTAATAAATAAAAATGTTATATTTTGACTCAATTTTACCACTGTCATGAAGTACAATATGTGTCGACGAAACAATCTCAGAATGGCCTGGATAAGTAAAAGCGTTTTAAAGTTATTACCACATAAAGTAACATGTAAGATTTGAAAAAAAAGGCCTGGTCCTTAAGGTGAAAATGGCAGGGTCCTGAAGGGGTTAACATAAGTTTTTTTTACAATGGAACTCTATGACAGATGCCACTGTATGGAAGTCATTAGATGCAACCGTTTAACATATACTTTTTTTGTATAAGTTAAATGTAAGCCAAAAACGTGATGTGAACCCAGTCTTATATTGTCCTTAACAACACACTAAATACAAGGAGTAGATGGAGAGGGTAGAAGGGACATAGGGAACCACCTGGAAAGCAGAAGATTGGATAATTGCTTCCAGTATAACGAAATGAACGTTCTCGCTGCTGCCAGTAAGATTGATATAAAAGATTTCAAGGCTAAATAACACTGCAAATTGAAAAGAAGACCTAACAGACATATCTCCGGGAGCTAGGTACAATCTTACTAACATCAGTAATTCACTGGCAGAGCTGTTGCCAATATGATTGTCTGTTTTTCAGATTTTTGTAACCATTTTTTTTTTAATTGTGTCCTTTTTGCGTTAAAGTTAATGTGTCACCAAAAATTGTATCTGCCAGTTAAAACCAGATAGCGACTTTTTTCTCATCAGTTTTTTTTTATTTGTATTTCCTGAACATGCTTGACGGGGCTGACATCTTGCCCAAGCTTCTCTTAACAGCATTTACAAAGCTTTACGGAAATTGCTTTACGACAGCCCCATGGTCCATAGATAATGGTCAGGAGGGGGCCTCATTGACTTCTATGGGAGAGTTTTCTAGGCATGCCCTGTGATCTGTGCAGAGGTCCACAGTAGGTCACCTACTGTGAATGGTGGATCCTGTCTCATCATTACAGGCAGGATTAGAATGAGAGATAAGCAGGTTAATGTCCTATGTTTTTTGTATAAATATAGATATCAATATGGAAAATTAAAAATAACAGCAAAGGTTCTTAAAAAATATGTTAAACATAAAAACAATAGACCATTTTCTAATGACACATTCCCTTTAAGGTTGTGTTTATATAAGGAAGGGGCCAGGGGTAGGGCTATAACCTCAGAATGGACATGCTGAATTTTCAGAAGTTGTCTAGTGGTCTGCAAAAGGTTGGTGAATGCTATGAGGACAAAACCTACCAGAATACAAAGTGCTAATTGTAAAACTTGAAGGAGGAGGGATAATGGCATTAGGCTGGTATTCAGGGTTTTGGGCAAGGTCCCTTATTTACAGTGAAAAAGGGGCGGGGAGTGCTTTGCTCATGTATACAACCAGAGTGAAAATACACACACAAGAAATGTTATTATGACCATTTCCTAATTTCCATGTAGGCACTGTGTAGCTCATGAAGGAAGCCATGTGTTGCGAGCTGGCTTGATAGGCTGCCTGCACACATCTCTCGTTGCTGTCATGGGTAAAAGGGCCGATTTACTATAGTTGCAAAAAAGGATTATTATTTGACCAGTCAAAGGTGGTCGTATTTCTGAAACCGTTTGTGTGCTGCTGTGGTGAAAGGGTATTGTGAGTGGACAAATGGCACCAGTGTAAATAAGCAACGTTAAAATTGGAGCACCATGTGGCATTGGTGTGAAAGGTGAACATTGGCTACAAAGGTACACTAGGGTGGACCAACACACTAGAGTGGAGCAGATCACCGTCAAAATGAATCAGGGGGCTGCCAGACGTGTATGCATCGGCAGAAAAGGCTTCAATTTCTGCAACCGTTTCAGAATTGATAAAGAGCTGCCTTCTCTGATGAGTCAGGTTTTGTACTTTATCAAATGGATGGATTTTGGAGTGTCAGGCAAGAAACATCAGAGAATAAACCCCCTGCAACCATTGCTGGAAGTACACAAGCTGGTGGTGGCAGCGTTCTGATGTGAGGAATGTTTTCATGGCATTCTCTGGGTCCAGTCATCAATGTCAAAGGCAATCTGAACCATTGTTGGAATCTTTCCTTGCAGATAGTATACACCCACACATACGGATTGTCTTCCCTGAGGAGGATGGGATATTGCAGCAAGACAATGCAACATGTCACACGGCTTAAAATGTCCAAGTTTGTTTGGAAGAGCATGACCAAGACTTCCAAGTACTATCTTGGCCCCCTTATTCCCCAGACTTGAACCTAATTGAGCATCTGTGGAATTACTTCCACCGTTGTGTTCACTCTATTGATCAACCCCCACGCACCTTCCAGCAGCTATGGGATGCACTGTAGTCGGCAGAGCTCCAGATACCTGGGCCCTTACCTGAGTCATTCCCAGCCGGCTTAGCTGCTGCCTGTGCTGCGCACAGCAGTTATTCTGGTTATTAGCTGGTGAGCATAATATTGTGACTATATGTCTATGGTATTCTACAACCCCAGGTCCTAAAAAGTTTGGATGCTGTGAAAAATTGAAATAAATATAAATGTTAAATAAGTATTTGATCACCTACCAACCAGCAAGAATTCTGGCTCTCACAGACCTGTTAGTTTTTCTTTAAGAAGCCCTCCTACTCTGCACTCATTACCTGTATTAATTGCACCTGTTGGAACTTGTTACCTGTATAAAAGACACCTGTCAACACACTCAATAAATCACACTCCAACCTCTCCACCATGGCCAAGACCAAAGAGCTTCTAAGGGACAAAACGGTAGACATGCACAAGGCTGAGATGGGCTACAGGACAGTAGGCAAGCAGCTTGCTGAGAAGGCAACAACTGTTGGCGTAATTATTAGAAAATGGAAGAAACACAAGATGATTGTCAATCTTCCTCAGTCTGGGGCTCGATGCAAGATCTCGCCTCACGGGATAAGGATAATTCTGAGAAAGGTCAGGAATCAGCCCAGAACTACACAGGAGGACCTGAAGAGCGCTTGGACCAGTCTCAAAGATTACCGTTAGCAACACACTACGCCGTCATGGATTAAAATCCTGCAGGGCACACTAGGTCCCCCTGCTCACGCCAGCACATGTCCAGGCCAGTTTGGAGTTTGCCAGTGACCATCGGATGATCCAGAGGAGGCTTGGGAGAAGGCCATGGGGTCAGATGAGACCAAAATAGAACTTTTTGGTAGCAACTAAACTTGCCGTGTTTGGCAGAAGAAGGATGAGTACAACCCCAAGAACAGAGTCCCAACCATGAAGTATGGGGATGGAAACATCAAACTTTGGGGGTGCTTTTCTGCAAAGGGGACAGGGCAACTGCACCATATTGAAGGGAGGATGGATGGGGCCATGTATCGTGAGATTCTGGCTAACAACCTCTTTCCCTCAGTAAGAGCATTCCAGCATGACAAGGACCCAAAGCACACAGCCAGGGCAACTAAGGAGTGGCTCCTTAAGAAGCATTTCAAGGTCCTGGGGTGGCCTAGCCAGTCTCCAGACCTGAACCCAATCGAAAATCTTTGGAGGAAGCTAAAACTCAATGGGCCAGATTTATCATTAACTTAGGTCAGAATAATGGAGTGAAAAAGTCCCCCAAAAATGCGCAAACGCTAAAACTGCGCACAAATTTGCAACTTTTTTCTGCTCTGCACTATGCTCGCCAGTTTTCTGAAAGTGGGCGTGTTTTCTTATGTAAATGAATCTCTAGACAGATTTACTATTGGGACTATTTAAAAAGTCGCAAAAAAGTCGCAATTTCACTCCAGTGAGGACCATGCTTATCTTATGAGACTTTTTAATAGAACATGCGACTTTTTCATAAAAATGTGCAACGTTTTCCATAAAAAGTGCGACTTTTGTAAAGCTGCTTACTGACGGATAAACTGCTACCGTCAAACCACATTTATTACAGTCTTAAAGGGCCGATCATAAATCTGACTTGGCTAAAACTGACTTTAGCCATATGTGAAAGTGGAGTGAGCTGTCAGAGTAATGACAAATCTGGCCCAATGTAACCCAACGACAGCGACAGTGGGCCAAAATCACTACTGCAGTTTGTGCAAACTACAAGAACTACAGGAAACATTTGACCTCTGTAATTGCAAACAAAGGATTCTGTACCAAGTATCAATTTCTGTTTTTCTATTGTATCAAATACTTATTTCATGCAATAAAATGCAAATGATTTAAAAATCATACAATGTGATTCTCTGTATTTTTTTTTAAGATTCTGTCTGTTACAGTTTTAATGTACCTACAATACAAATTACAGACCTCTCCATTCTTTGTAGGTGGACAAACTTGCAAAATCACCAGTGTATCAAATACTTATTTTCCCCACTGTATGTTGTGCATAAATTACTGTTTCAAAATCGAAAAAAATAAATAAATTGTTTTGTGCCTCAGTTTGGCTTCAGATTTTGAAACATTAATTTATGCGCAGAACTGTAACATGATGTCACAGGCACGAGACTAAGCAAGTCTTGTGTTACTTGTGGTGAGAAGAACAAGCCATCAGCGGAGCCAATACATTTTATTGCAGTACGGAGCGCATATTCTAAACAACGTTTTCAAATGAATCAGGTTCGAACGCGATTCACTCAAGCCTACTGTTCAGCATTGATAGTACCTTTCCAGATGTGTAAGCTGTCCACATCTTAGGCACTAATGGAACCAAGTAGGCTTTTGAACTGTGCGCTGATAAGCTGGATGCTCCTTCTCATCTTCTGCAGAATACGGCCTCTGTGGTTTCCAAAAATAATTTTAAATTTTTATTCATCTGACCACAAAAGTTTTCCATTTTGCCTCAGTACATATTAAATGAGCTTTGGCCTAGAGAAGACAGAAACTTCTCTGGATTGTGTTGACAGATAGCTTTTTCTTGTCGTGATACAGCTTTAACTTGCATTTGTGGATTGCACAGCAACCTGTGTTCATAATGATTTCTGGAAGTGTTCCTGAACCTATGCAATGATTACCAGTACAAAATTATGCTTGTTTTTAATGCATCCAATATTAACCGTTGGCCTTGTCCCTTCTACAGATTTCTCCAGATTATGAATCTTTTGATATTACTGATATTACAATATAGTACTGATATTACTGTAGATGAATGGATATTCAAAGTCATAGCAAATTTACATTGAGGAACACTTTTCTGAAATTATTCCATAATTTTTAGATGCAGTTTTCTGCAGATTTGGTGAACCTCTGCTCATCTTTGAAGAGAAATTACTGAAAATAATTGCACTCATATCAGATACAAAAATCATACTAAAACCTCATTCTAAATATAAGATTCTTAGAAAATATATTTTGATAAAAACACATCTGTGCCAACCTACCACGGCAAGGTGATCTCAGTCAGGCAGGAACTTACTCTATTTGATACCTGTCTCTATGCCATTGGGCATCTACTACACAAGTGTGGTATTGTTGTAATCATACTTACCTGGAGAATGAAGGTAATAGGTCAATTTTACCGCATAGTGAACGGCGTAAAAAAAAGAAAAAAATTTAATTGCATGGTCCTCTAAGAATTAATTTACTAAATGTTATGGTAGTTGCATATGCTAAAAAAGATACTACAGAGATAATTCATCTGTTTAGTTGTCACCTACCACAGTTTATCTCGAAACAGAAAGTTATGGGTAGAATGCCAAAACCATTAATTTACAAGATATTACTGGAGGCTAAATACATTTTTCTGTCAGTAACCCCAGCAATACACACTATTGTCAGCCTCTAGCCTAAAAGGGCTAATGCCAGAGAGGACTGAACACACTGCATTTATCTGCACTATAAAAAAAATACACATCACAGAGTCATATTTGGGATTTATTGGAGTGGATGTTGCATACAGCATATAAGGGGCAGTCTAGTTTCACAAAATGGAAGACACCATGGATTGGCTGCTAAAAAACTAAAATGTAAAAATGGTGCAGGAAATAAAATCAGTCTTTTAGCGAAACGTGGTAACACATGACGTCACTGTTAGAACTTGAGGAACAATGTCTCTTCCCTTGCATATGGCTCTATCAAGCTTTCCTGTAGTGTGTCAGCGAAGGGAATTACAAGGTGCAAAATTTTAAGACACAAAAATACCTTAAGATGGTCTATGGACAACATTTATAATGTCAGACAACTGTCATAAGACTAGAACAGTCCATGAAATACGTGTTCCTCATTGTGTACTTAATATCCCTTTTTTCAGTGTAGGGTCCTCACAATGCTATGCTGAATAATGTAAAATATAGAATTGTATTTCTCATTAGAATTTTATAACTACTCTGGTAAAAAAGGCAAATGACACCTTCCAGTCTAACAAGCATGGTAGAAATAAGCAGCTGTGAAGTATTTCAAACTTATCCTGGAGTAGCAAAATCCCTAAACTGTATTTCTTAATCTGGCATTCCCTCAGCAATAACACTTGAAAGCATAGTGATTCTCATTTTCCCATCAAAACACTTGTCATTGACATAGAAGGTTGTTTGCATCCAGGACACAGGACATTACAAAGGTACACTAGATTCTTAGGATATCTATGCTGCAGAACATCAGACAATTTGGTGCGGAGATCCATTATGCTTCAAATTCTAGTCCCAGGCCTAGTTTGTGGCCTCCTGCATTGATGTTCTTGCCATCGAGCAATGTGGATAGTGTTAATTTGATACCTATAAAAAATAAAAATAAAAAAAATGTTATTCCTTAGCTCCAAGATCTTTCTTAGGGTCCTTTTAAAAGGGCTGATATTCTACCTGGTAAAGAGTGCTGATCCAGGATAAGAGCATGTTGACTGGCAGTTAAGTTTGGAATCCGAATGTATGATTGGGAACAAACTATTGTGTTACCAATCAGTTTTTATTTGGTGGATGCACATCCCGTTTATAAAAGGATGTTGTCTTGCTGACATGATTATTTTTGGTGCCGCATAGTGATGTGAACACCCGACAAACCAGTGTTTGTTGGTTTGTCATGTAATCAACGAGCGTGTTTTATTCCCAATCATTCACCCATGTGGCCCCCTTGCTTTCTTTTCTTTCTTACTTCTCATTCTATTAAATACCCTGACATTACATTCAGGCCCAACAAAGTCATGAGAAAATAGGAATTAGACTTACCGGAAATTCGGTTTCCAGAGATTCCCTCATGACAGCACAACAGGAGGTTGTTTCCCTTTGACCTTCTTGGGACAGGAAACAGGTTAAAAGGTCCCTCCCACTTCCACCCACCAGTGTTTTTCCAGATTATTACACCAGGATGGATGCAACCAATTTATTAAAAGCATCAGAATATCTTATATGCAATATTTACATAGTAGTTAGTAAGGGAGGGAATGTACAGGGTGCCTGTCATGAGGGAATCTCTGGAAAAGGAAATTACCGGTAAGTCTAATTCCTATTTTCCAGCTCATCGCTCATGATAGCACAACAGGAGACGTACCAAATTATAATTTAGGGGGGACCAAGTCTGAGGACAACTTATCTCAGATATTTGTCATTAGATAAAAAATACAAATTCATAGAATTAGGAATAAACCCGAGACAGAAACTTTTTGACTCTGCCAGTAAACTAAATCTTGATGACAGAGTTTGTGAATCCAGTCGTAAATCTGAAATGTCACTTTATCTGCATCCTTGATCAACAGACCTACCACTGTTTATATAGACTTAAATACTTAGAGGTAAAGTGCATCCTTTTTATGGCCGAGGTCTAATAAGACAATTCATTCTTCCTCTAAGCCTAGTCTATATGGTAAGTATCATTGCGTAAAAGCGACTTGCTCTAAAACCAGATAAAGTTATATATAACCACTACACCGAGTAAAAGTTTACTGTAGACCCCCATTGCAGTTCATTACCAAGAGATTAATTGTTATAATCTGATAAACAACTAACTCCAGAATGTCTACAAGGTATACGTAAGAAACTGAGCCAAGCTAACAGCACTGGCACACGGCAGGCATGGACATCAACCATGAGGTAACCAAACTGTACCATTAACTTCACACCGGTCCAGGACAAGCTTGGGATCCCGTACCAGGATGTGTTGGTATGAACTCAAGGGAGAAGAAAGGAGAAAGAATCCTCCCGACGAAACCAGGCCAACCGAGAACCCACCTACCTGCATAGCTTCTAGGTCAGAGACAGCCTTAAGGGTTTCACAAGAGCTTTACATGGCAATAGTCAGTAGACACAGGGACTGAGAAGTGGCAAAAGGTTACAGGACCTGTGCAGCGTACATAGCTGCAGCTTATATGTGTGAGCATGGCTGTAAGCGTGAATGTGGACAGAGGAATGCATAGTCTCTATTGCCTTTTTGTAGCTCCCTGGGTTGGCGTGCAGCGAGGGGAGTCTCCTTCCCGGAGGCGACAGAGGTGCCCTTGGGGGTATGGGTATTAGGTGCAATGAAGGAAGGGGCCCTAATGTTTGTGAAATCAGCACCCTTAGGTGCAAATAGATAGAATAACAGAGAAGAGTTTAGTTGAGCATAAGTTGACATTTACTGAAAATCACTTGTCTTGAGGTAGATATACCAATTCATTGCCATAGATATTATAACAGGTCTAGGTAGGATCTTTACTAAATTTCAGGCCATGAGGCGCGCACGCCAGGCACAGAGGCCATGAGGCGCGCACGCCAGGCACAGAGGCCATGAGGCGCGCACGCCAGGCACAGAGGCCATGAGGCGAGCACGCCAGGCACAGAGGCCATGAGGCAGCATGCCAGGCACAGTATACATTTTTCCTAGATAAAGGAATCAAGTTAGACATAACTAAGCCAGGATTGTAGACCTGAAAGATTTAAGTCTGCGACCTTGTCAATTGAATGCAGCCTTAATTTTTTAATCCACATTCAGTCCTCATTAAAGAAACAGGTGATGCTACTATCACCTGAGTTCCGATTTAGATCCACACACAGATTCTCAATTAAAGTAATTAGAACTGTTGAGGCAATCCAGCTGGTTAAACACATGCATGTTTTACTTACCTGACAAATAGTTTGCATGGTTTACTTACCAATCTTGGAGTATGTGCTGCCAAAGCAAGCACCAATATGTCATGCAGCTTCTACCAACACTTGCATACAAAGCGTTGGTAAGAAGAAAAGAAAAGGCCCCATTCCAGCTGCTGACTGTTTCACACGCACTGAGGAGCGATCCTGCTGAACTCAATTAAGGAACAGCGGATCTAAGCTCCATGAACCCATAGTCGTCCATAGTGAGGTAACCACCAGTTGCATTTCCCACTACATCAGTGTTAGGAGCAAGCCAGGGGACCTCTACATAAGAGGTACTGGCACGGCCACTTGTAGGGTAGGAAGGATGAGGATGAACTCAACGATCTAACCCAGGCCATCAGAGAACCCACCTATAGGCTCGGACTCTGCCAGGTGGGTTCTGGGCTGCTAAGGGACCTCTACCCCGAGAGGTGTTAGCATAGCTATTCAAGACCTGGAAGGAGAGGCCGGACACCCCCCGTTCCTAGTCCCAGGCTTAGGCCCTAAAAGTTCTTGTAGAATCTCTTCAACCCTAGAGCAGGGAACCTCTCTGCGTCTATCCCCTGTAGTGTTAGGAAGAACACTGGTGGGTGGAGGTGGGAGGGACCTTTTAACCTATCTGTTTCCTGTTGCAAGAAGGTCAAAGGGGAACAACCTCCTGTTGTGCCGTCATGAGGGATGAGCTGGAAAAATACAATTTGACAACTAATCTAAAGGTTTTAACAGCTAGCTGGATCTCTACCTAAAACATAAAAATGGCCATACACCAGTAAGGCTACTTTCACACTTGGACTTTCCCTTTCCGCAATTGAGATTCCTTTATAGGATCTCAGTAGTGGGGGGAAAACGCTTCTGTTTTGTCCCTATTCATTGTCAATGGGGACAAAACTGAACTGAACGAAATGGAGTGCACCAAAATGCATTCAGTTCCGTTTGGTTGTGTCCCCATCGCAGATAGAATAAAGCTGCAAGCAGAGTTTTTCTGTCCGCGATATGGTGCGGCGCAAGACGGATCAGTCATAACTCACAATGTAAGTAAATGGGGACGGATCAGTTTTCGCTGACACAATAGAAAACGGATCCGTCCGCTATTGACTTTCAATGTTGTTCATGACTGATTCATCTTGGCAATATTAAAGATAATACAACTGGATCCGTTCATAAGGGATGCAGGTGGGTGTATTATCAGAACGGAAGCATTTTTCTGATCCATGATGGATCCAGCAAACACACTGGTGTGAAAGTAGCCTAAGGCCTCATGCACACGGCCGTTGTTTTGGTCCGCATCCAAGCCGCCAGAACGGCGGCTCGGATGCGGACCAAAACTTCACTTCAACGGGGCCGCAAAAGATGCGGACAGCACTCTGTGTGCTGTCCGCATCTGTTGCTCCGTTCTGTGGCCCTGCAAAACCTGCAAAAAAAATATAACATGTCTTATTCTTGTCCATGCTTTGCAGACAAGAATAGGCAGTTATATGTAAAGGCTGTCCGTGCCGTTCCGCAAATTGCAGAACGAGCACGGACGCCATCCGTGTTTTGCGGATCCGCGATTTGCAGACCGCAAAACACATCACGGTCGTGTGCATGCGGCCTAAGCCAGAGGTTGGAGCACAATCCAAAGTTTAGTAATTATATTTGTTTTGTTGCAGTGGTTACTACTTTCATGAAAGTGACAACAGGAAGTAAAGACTCACCTTTCAATTTTATTCATCCATTATATGATTATTTAAATATACTTTTATATGTATATAAAAATAAAACAAAGCCTACAGCAAAGTTAAAGGGGTTTCCAGACTCCTGATATCGATGACTTTTTCTCAGGATAGTCTTCTAAAAGTGCCTGTGGAGGGCTTGCACAGCCGATAGCTATAGGATAAAGGACCACAGCACTCAATTGCTCAAACATGTTTAATGACGACATGAATATCCAGTGTTGTCCAGTGATCATATCTACAGTGATATAGTGATATCTACAGCCCCAGATCCAGAGCTAAAAAAGGTCTCTATATGACCGAAACGTCCAATTATAAGTGGCTGTTAATTTGCATGCATTATATATCTGAACCACACTGGATATTCATCTTCTAATTAGGCTCCATTCAGACATCCGTACTTTGGGTCCGGATCCGTTTCGCAATTATGCAGAACGGGTGCGGACCCATTTATTTTCAATAGAGACGGAAAAGATGCGGACAGCTGTCCGCATCTGCACCGCAAAAAAAATAGAACATGTCCTATTCTTGTCCGCAGCTGCGGACAAGAATAAACATTTCTATTGGGGTGCTGGCCTGGTGTTTTGCGTGAATGGACCCTAAAACACATTTGAATGAGCAAGAATTATATGAGTGCTGTGGTACTTTAGCCTATCCTCAGAAAAGGTCATTAATATCTAGTCAGTGAGGGTCTGACATCCTGTAGCCCATTGATCAACTGTTCCCTGCAGTCTACGGCTCTGGAACTAGGGCTTAGAATGGAACACAGCGCCATTCAAACTATAGAGGTTGTGCTGGGTTACTACAGCTCAGTTACCATTGAAGTGAATGAGAGCTGAGCTGCAGTAACCCAGCACAGTCACTACACTTAATGGAGCTGTGCTTCCTGTTCCATTCAAAGTGCTAGTTCCACTGCTGGAGGGGATACAGGGTGTCGGACAGTCACCGACAGGATATTAATTACCTACCCTGATGATAGGTCATCAATATCAGATGCCTGGAAAACCGAAGTGAAATACCCATTTAAATAGAACACGTTATCCCCTATCCACTGGACAGGAGATAACGGTTAGACCGGTGGGAGTCAGACTGCTACAACCTCCACTGATCACGAGATAAGCATCCCACCTTTTAATGGAGTGATCACCTATTTCCAGCAATCTCACAGACTCTAAATGGAGCACTGTGATCTGAATGAGTAGTGCGTATGCTTCAACACTGATCATTCAAACAGAGGACATGTTTACCCTGTTCTCATGGGCACCTTGAGCTTGTGATCAGAGGGAGTCCCAGCGGTCATACCCCACTGATCTAACAGTTACCCCCTACCCTGTGTATAACAAACTCCCAATCGTAATCATATTTCCTACCTGTCCTCCCTAGTACCCAACTCCAAACAGTTACCTATACACAATTTTCTATAGTTCTAAGTCTATCTATTGCTGTGCAACTTGAGCCCCTTTACACTGCCCAATGTTTGGGCAGATGATCGCTAATGAGTCCGTGCAGTCACCTAAATCTTAGTTTGCCGACAGCAGATTGTGCTAAGGGCTGTTTCACACGAGCGGATGCCATGCGGGTAATCCGCTGCGAGAGAGTGCCAAGCCCCGCTCTAGACAGCAGAGACACGGAGCATTAACATGATTGTATACTGCTCCGTGCCTCTCTGTGACCTTTTTACTACAAACCACAGTGACAACTTTATCTCACTGTGATTTTGTAGTAAAGAGATCACAGAGAGGCACGGAGCAGTATCAATCATGTTAATGCTCCGTGTCTCTGCTGTTCAGAGCGGGGCTTAGCACTTTCACGCAGCGGATTACCCGCACGGCATCTGCTCGTGTGAAAGAGCCCTAAAAAGCACACTGCTGCCGACAAATAATGATTCTGTAGGGGCACGAGCAATGGTATTCGTGATCACTCCTCCCCTTACTGTGGAGGAGATTGCTGCATTTAATAGCAGTGGTCTCCTCCACACATCGAGTGGGTGATTGTCAGGAAGGAATGCTTTCTTTTCGATAATCGCATGCTCGGGCCATGTAAAAGGGTCTTTACGCATACCCCCATAGACCTATCCCAGATCTGCGACAAACTTTTTTCTAGAATCAATCTCCCTATGTTGTTGTCACTAATGGACTTGCTATCGTTTGCATTACCTTTTAGTTTACCATTGAGCTACAAACAGGCATGATAACCTCCATTGATCTCCTTAATCACTTTTGCTACCCTGCGGCCCTTTAAACATTGACTTTGCCTACTCAATACTGTTATACTGTTATAAAACTAATAAAAAGACATTGAAAAAAATTAGCAGGATAATAGATGATACAGTAGTAGTGGAATCTTTACCTGGCTTAAGAGTCTGAGTATATCCTAATCCAATCAGACTTGAGTTATTCACTTTCGCCTGTAAGAAATCATTACTTAATTATTAATACTAACCAATTCAAATGAAACACTTCATGCAATAATGAGACAGATGTATAATGTGCATATTAGATTCACACCGATAAAGGGACACTGTATTAGCATAGTGAGATATGAGCAACTATCTCCACTACTGATTTATGCTGATGGTAAATCATAACCCTGGTACTGAAAAAATATTAATTAATTACTTTACCGGTCTTGGTACTGATCTTGGTCACCGCATATTGAATAGGATTTTGTCAAAGCCCATCCACACTTTCCAATAACAATATGTTTCCCAGGCACAGTGTATATGGTACATATATGAAAGTATATATGATATGTGAACGTGCCATGTATACAAGAGTTTATATAGTATGTATGTTTCCTAAGTATCCATCTTGGAAACACATGGGGTTTCTACCATGCATCAGTGTATATGAGTGTATATATGATATACAATACATTTAGAAAGGCATCAGACCTTTTCACTTTTTTGACATGTTGCTATGTTGTGGCCTTGTGCTAAAAAAAACATAAGAAAAATCAAGTTTTTCCCATGAATCTGAACTCAGTACCACATAATGAGAAGGTGAAAACAGAATTTTAGAAGTGTTTGCAAATGTATTAAAAGGGAAAAACTAAAATTGTGTGTGGACATAAGAATTCAGATTCTTTGCTATGACACTTGAAATTCAGCCTTCCTTTTCTTTTGACCATATTTGAGATGTTTCTGCACCTTGGTTGAAGTCCACCTGTGGTAAATTCAGTTGACTGGACATGATTAGGAAAGACACCCCCCCCCCATATATATAAGGTCTCACAGCTGACAATGCATATCAGAGCAAAAACCGAGCCATGAGGAGAAAGACCTACCTGTGGAGGTACATCTCTAGAAAAAGGTACAGAAAAATTTTGCGCTGAAAGTTCCCAAGTGCACAGTAGGCTCCATAAATCTTAAATGGAAGAAGTTTGGAATAACCAGAACTCTTCCTAGAGCTGGCAGCTTCATTAAACTAAGTAATGGGGGAGAAGAGCCTTGGTAAGAGAGGTGATCAAGAATGCAGTGGTCACTCCGGCTGAGCTCCAGCAATCCTATGTGCAGATGGGAGAAACTTCCAGAAAGTCATCCATCACTACAGAACTCCACCAATCTGGGCTTTATGGCAGTGTGGCCAGAAAGAAGACTCTCCTCAGTAAAGCCTCGTTCACACATCAGTGTTTTGGTCAGTGAATTCCATCAGTGATTGTAAGCCAAAACCTTATATCTTATATCTGTGTAGGCTCCAGTCTGGGTTTTGGCTCACAATCACTGATGGAAATCACTGACCAAAACACTGATGTGTGAATGAGGCATGATAGACACATGAAAGTTTGCAAAAGGCACCTAAAGGACGTTCAGACAGGATTCTCTGGTCTGTTAAAAGAAAGACTGAACCTTTTAGCTCCAATTCTAAGCATCATGTCTGGGGGAAACCAGGCACTGCTCATCGCCTGCCCAATACCATCCCTACTGTGAGGTATGGTGGTGGCACAATCATGTTGTGGGCGGTTTTCAGTGGCTGGGACAGAGAAAGTGGTCAGGGTTGAGAGAAAGCTGACTGGTGCAAATTACAGAGATGAATGAAAACCTGATCCAGAGTGCTCTGGACTGCAGACTGGGCCAAAAGTTCACCTTCCAACAAGGCAACTACCCTAAGCACACAGCCAAGACAACACAGGAGCAGCTTAGGGACAACTCTGAATATCCTTGTGTGGCCCAGACAGAGCTCTCACTTGAACCCAATCACACATCTTTGGAGAGACCTGAAAATGGCTGTCCACCGACACTCCCCATCTAACTTGACAAAGTTTGAGCAGATCTGCAGAAAATGATAGAAAATCCCCAAATCGGGTATGCAAACCTTTAGCACAAGCCTGTAACATAACAAAATGTGAGAAAAGTAAAAGGATCTGAAGACTGTGTGTGTGTGTGTGTACGCGCATGCTGTGTATGTAAGGCTACTTTCACAATGGTGTTTTGGTTTTCCGCTTGTGAGATCCGTCATGGGCTCTCACAAGCGGTCCAAAATGGATCGGCTTTGCCCTAATGCATTCTGAATGGAAAAGAATACAGCCAAGTCCATGAGGAGAGCCCTCCCAGCCTCACTACACTATGGGTGACAGGCCGCTGTATATACAGAGGCCCGGCAATCAAAGCTGTGCTGCTTTTGTGCCATTCTGGCCGGTAGATGTATGGTTCTGTATCTGTAATATGTAGATGGGGGCCAACCAGCCAGCGTCAAGGACTGACTGATAGATTTGTCAAATCAAGCTTTTCCACCTATTTTTAAATAAGGTTTAGAGTTTATTTTAACTAAATATCACCCTGTCCATTTTAAAGGGGAACCTGTCACCAGGATTTTGGGTATAGAGCTGAGGACATGCCCGCTAGCACATCCGCAATACCCAGTCCCCATAGCTCTGTGTGCTTTTTTTGTGTATAAAAAAAACTATTTAGTACATATGTGTCCTGTCCCTGACTCATCTCAGGGACAGGACTCATCTAAGGTTAATTTTCATATGTATCAAATCAGGTTTTTTTTTACACAATAAAAGCACACAGAGCTATGGGGACTGGGTATTGCGGATGTGTTAGTGGCTATCTAGAAACCCATGTCCTCAGCTCTATACCCAAAAGACATTATTTGAACAGTATATGAAAGCACACAGAAAGGCTTTGTGTAACCTGGGCGTAATTGACAACCGGGTGCTACCATTCCCCCCGTCAACAGGATGTGTGATGCAGCCAGCTAGTATATAAGGACCCATGTAAGCCCAATATGTAAGGAAACACCTCTGTGAGAAGGGAAATGGTGACAGACAGTTGTCCATTTGTTCATACATTTCTAAGAGGAATACCAGAGGAACAGCACAACAATGAGTTCTAAGAAAATATGCTCCAGTGTTATTTCATGGGGAATGCATGCATTTACTAAAACTTGCCAGGAGAGCAGACATATCATTTGTAACGGTGTTATGGTGTCTAAATACAGACGCGAGATATGTAAGCAATAATTTTCAGTAATATAGCTTAAAATGTGGTGGATGGCCCCAAGTTAGGAGAGGGGCCCATATCCTAGAAGCTCCTGCATCTGTTCTAATGATCCCTCAATCCCAATCTTGGCAGTACGATGAGGCAGCTATACAGTACACACACTGCAATGCATACTTACAGAGAATGAAGCATCAGAGTCTATTTGATATTTGGCTGCTATTCCGAAGCGCGTGTTGCTGTTTCCTGCTGTCCATGCCAAGTTTATGGCAGTTTCCAGTTTATCATTCACTTTCTGATATACCGAGCCTCCAAATTCAGTACCGTCGTTCCTGTTGGCAACATCTTTTATTAATCAATAGACATGCATAGCTTCTGAGCAGCGAGGGGATCAGAACTACAACTTCAGTAAACTCCTATATATACACAAAGGTCCAATCTATAATGTGTGTGTTTGTACCTTGGCCATCCACATTTGTGAATGATGTAATCTGGTTTGATCTTTCACTATAATCCCGCCTGAGATAAGTGTGCTCCACCATCAGCTGCTAATGCTGTAGCCTCGAGCAAGCTACAGTGCTGCGGGCCTCCTGAGATACGCACAGGTCTCCAGTAGCACATAACCTGTCCTAGTTACGTTCTAGGAGGAATTTCTAAGGCTACTTTCACACTAGCGGTTTTACTGGATCAGCAAGAACACTTCCGTTACTGATAATACAACCATCTGCATCTTTAACATATCCAAGACGGATCCGTCATGAACTCCAATGAAAGTCAATGGGGGACAGATCCGGAACTCCAATGAAAGTCAATGGGGGACAGATCCGTTTTCTATTGTGTCAGAGAAAACCGTCCCCATTGAATTGCATTGTGGGTCATGACGCAGTTTGCTCTCTGGTATGAGAACAGAATGCATTTTGAAGCATTCCGTTCTGTTCAGTTACGTTTTGTCCCCATTGTCAATGAATGAGGACAAAACGGAAGCGTTTTTTTCTGATATTGAGACCCTATGACGGAACTCAATACCGGAAAATATTAACGCTAGTGTGAAAGTAGCTTTACAGTGACCATAGACAGCGGCCATCTAAATTTGAAGCAGTCATTAACCTAAAAAAATAAATAAAATAAAATAAAAATGCATATGTAGCTAATCAAAGATATTAGTGAATTTATTTATACTGACATGGTTTTTATGTTTGTTTTTTTTGTTTTGTTTTTTATGCAAGAGGCCCATTTCTCATTATAAAATGCTGTGTCCAAAAATATAAAAACAAAATTACACATAATTAGTAACTTCACTATAAAACAAATGTACAATTTATCCAGTATAATGAACACCATAAAAAGAAAAAACAATACCATAGTTGCCTTTTTTTCATGCTCATTCCATCCCTCAAAAAATAGAATAAATGATCAAAAATGTTATGTGCCTCAAAATAGTACTCATAACCTCTACAGATCATAAAGTAAAAAAATCGGTAGTTAGTCTTACCGGTAACGTTCTTTCCAGGAGTCCAACATGACAGCACATGGGAGGATGTCTAATCCAATCACTGTTGGGACAGGAAGTGAAACAGATTAAAAGCCCCCCCCATCCCTCCAATCTCCAGTGTCTTCTAAATTACTACACCGGATGGATGCAACACAATTTTATTACTAATATGATAAGCAATGTTAACATCACACTGAATCACATAATAGGGAGGGAATTAGTAGTGCTGTCATGTTGGACTCCTGGAAAGAACGTTACCGGTAAGACTAAATACCGATTTCCAGGACGTCCTCCATGACAGCACATGGGAGAGTTACCAACTTAGCCATCAGGGAGGGACCACAGCCTGTAGAACCTTACGCCCAAAGGAAAGCTGACGATTGGACGGTAGGTTCAACCTGTAATGTTTACAAAAGGTGTTATAACTTGTCCAGGTGGCTGCCTGACAAATCTGATCTATAGAGGCGTTCGCCTTCTCCGCCCAGGAAGCTGCGACAGCCCTAGTAGAATGTGCTCTGATAGAGATAGGACAGGGACTATCCTGAAGACGATATGCTTCCACAATTGTTGACTTGATCCACTGTGTCAGAGTCCTTCTAGTCACTTTCTTCCCTCTTCCTGCTCTACCAAATTGTACAAAGAGGTTTGAGTCCTTCCTATCAGGATCTGTTCGGCGAAGGTATTCAAGGACTGCCCGACGGACGTCCAGGCAATGGAATTTCTCCTCTTCCGGATCTCTAGGAGAGGCGTAAAAAGAAGGTAAGAATATTTCTTGTTCCCTATGGAAAGTAGAGACGACTTTAGGGAGGAACGCTGGGTCTAACTGAAGAATTATTCGATCCGGGCAGACTCTTAAGAAAGGTTCCTTCATGGATAAGGCCTGAAGTTCACCAATTCTGCGTGCTGAAGTGATGGCTACCAAGAAGGCCGTCTTCCAGGAGAGCAATTTTAATGGAATGGTGTCCAAGGGTTCAAAGGGCATCTTACAGAGGGCATCTAGAACTATAGATAAGTCCCAAGGAGGAACAGTCTGTCTCAGAGTGGGTTTTAGTCTGGATATAGCCTTTACGAACCTCTTTATCCAACGATGTTCTGCTAGTGGGTAGTCCAGGAAGAATGATAAGGCAGATATCTGCACCTTGATCGTGCTAGGGCGTAGCCCTAGATCAAAGCCTCTCTGTAGGAAGTCAAGAATCTGCGCGATGGAAGGAGTTGATCTGGATGTATATCAGCCAACCAGGAATTAAATCTGTTCCAGATCTTCCTATATATAGCATTTGTAACTGGTTTCCTACTTTTTTGTAGTGTGGAGATTACAGCATGTGACAAGCCCTGCCTGCTCAGCATTCTCCTTTCAGGATCCAGGCTTTCAGATTCCACTTTTCCAGATCCGGGTGGGGAAGGGACCCCTGAGTGAGGAGGTCCGGCTGCAGAGGGAGGGATATTGGTTCTTCTACCTTTAGCCTGTCTAACAGGGGATACCAGCTCCTCTTCGGCCAGGCTGGGCCTATGAAAATGAACTTCCCCGAGCTCTCGCTGATCTTCCTCAAGGTGGCCGGGATAAGCGGGATTGGCGGGAAGGCGTAAGCTAGATCCATGTCCCATGATTTTGACATGGCATCTATCCCCAGAGGATCCCCGCTGGGATCTAGGGAAAAGAACTGAGACGCCTGGGCGTTTTCCTTGGAGGCTAGGAGATCCACCTGGGGGTACCCCCATTTCCTGCAGATCTGGTGAAAGACTTGCCTGTTCAGCATCCATTCTCCCGGATGGAATCTTCTTCTGCTCAGGTAGTCTGCTGTAACATTGTCCTTCCCTCTGATATGGAGGGCTGAGATAGATAGGATATTTTCCTGTGCCCAAAGGAAGATTTTTTCTGCGACCTCCTGAAGGCCTGGGTTCTGAGTTCCCCCTTGATGCCTTATATAGCAGACTGTAGTTATATTGTCTGACAGAACTTGAACGTGGTTCCCTTTTAAGAGAAGTTCTGCTGCTTGGAGAGACCTTAGTACCGCCATTAATTCTCTTACGTTTGAGGAGCGCTGACTCTCTGCCAGGGACCATAAACCCTGAAAGAGATGATCTTCTATGTGTGAACCCCAGCCGGTCATGCTGGCATCGGTCACCACCGTCAAACAAGGTCTTCTCAACCAGTGAACCCCTCTCTGTAGGTTGTCGGGAGTTATCCACCAGTTCAAGGACTCCTTTATGGACATTGGGATCCTGATCTTCCTGTCTAGAGACCTCTGGTCTTTGTCCCACTTGGTGAGGACTAGACCCTGAAGTGGCCTTGAGTGGATCTGGGCCCACTGGACCATCTGAATACAGGATGTCATCAGGCCTAGTATCCGCATAGCCTCTCTGATGGAGCAGAGGTTTTTCCTTTGGAAGGAGGATATTTCTTCTATGAAAGCGTCGCGTTTTGAACCTGGAAGGAAGGACATCTGTCTCTGGGAGTCCAGAAGGGTGCCTAGAAAGATCTTCCTTTCGCTCATGCAAAGATCTGATTTCTCTAGGTTGATAATCCAGCCTAAGTCCTGTAGAACCCGTAACGTCGTCTGCAGATGGTTCCGCAGAAGGACCTCTGAGGATGCTGTCAGGAGGAAGTCGTCTAAGTACGGGACTATTGTTATTCCCTGTTGTCTCAGGAACGCCATTATCTCTACTATTAGTTTCGTAAAGATGCGTGGGGCACTTGAAATCCCAAATGGAAGACATTGGAACTGGAAGTGATGCACTATGCCATCTAACGTCACCGCGAACCTGAGGAACTGATGATGGCTTGGATGAATGGGGACATGATAGTAGGCATCTTTGAGATCGATGGTGCACATCAATGCCCCTGCTGGAATCAGTGGAACCGTTGAACGTATTGACTCCATCTTGAATCTGAAATATTGGATCCAATTGTTCAGGAACTTCAGGTTTATGATAGTTCTTAGTGAACCGTCTGGTTTTTTTACCCAGAACAGTTTGGAGTAGTGGCCTCTGCCCTGTTGGGGTCTTGGAACAGGAACTATTGCTTCCATTGCGCAAAGTTTCTCCAAGTCCTGAACCATCTGGTTCTTTAGAGACGGAGACTGGGGAGTGGTAACACAGAATCTCTGAGGGGGAGGATGACGGAACTCTATCTTGTACCCCTCTCGAACCGTCTGAAGTACCCAGGGGTTCTGAGTTACTAAAGGCCACTGATGACTGAAGAACCGAAGTCTCCCCCCCACAGGTCTGGCGTCATTTACTCTGGTAAGAGGAAGTGTTGGGTTTGAGAAGGAACCCCCTCCCCTTACCACCTTTGGGGTAGCTCCACCTGCCTGATTTGCCTTTCCCTCTACCTGGAAAATTCTGTGACTGACCCTGGCCTGAATCCCTCCGAAAGGACTGAGTCTTCTTAGACCTCTCTTCCGGAAAGCCCTTTTTTCTGTCCGCGGCACTCTCAAGGATTGTATCTAGGACAGGGCCAAACACATGTGAACCTGAGAAAGGGATTGAACAAAGTTTATTCTTTGACGCTACATCCCCTGACCAACTTCTTAGCCAAAGGGCCCTTCTAGCCGAATTCGCCAGGGTGCTGTTTCTAGCTGAAATCCTGATGGATTCGGCCGAGGAGTCCGCCAGGTAGGCCGTAGCCATCTTAAGAAGGGGAATAGATTCTAGAATGTCTTCCCTTGGGGTTTTTAGTCTAAGGTGGTTCTCTAGCTGATTCAGCCATAACCCCATAGACCTGGCTACCGAGGTGGCAGTAATGTTGGCGTTAATAAGAGCAGATGAACACTCCCAGGCCTTCTTAAGTAGCCCCTCCGCCTTCCTATCCATAGGGTCTTTTAAGTTTGAGGAATCTTCGAAGGGGATGGTGGTCTTCTTTGTGACCTTCGCCACCTGAATGTCTATCCTGGGAACTTCGTCCCATAGTTTAGTATCCTCAGGATTAAAAATCAGCCGATTTTTAAATTCCCTAGGCATAACTAGCTTCTTTTCGGCCTCCTTCCATTCCTCCAGAATTATCTCCTTCAGATGGGAGTTTACTGGGAATAGGCGAGTCTTTTTTGCCCCTAACCCCCCATACATCTCGTCCTGAACGGATATGGGAGGGCTAGCTTCCTCTACTTGCATGGTATCTCTAACCGCATGGAGGAGGGCGTCTAAGTCCTCAGTAGAAAATAAAAATCTTTTAGGGTGGTCTGAAGAGCCGGAAGCAGAGATGGTGTCGTCTTTAATCTCTCCGTCCGAGACTTCCTGATTATCAGAATCAGAGTCCTCCTGAGTCCTCCTTCTTTTTGGGGGAGGGGAGTCAGGTTGAGAAGGAGGTGGCGGAGGGTTTAGGGAAGAAACCGTAGCCTGTACTTCTTCACGAACGATATTTCTAAGTTCTGTGAGAAAGGACGGCTGCTCCTCCTTCATTAACCTGGCAATGCAATCGGCACATAGCTGCTTCTTGTAAGATATATGCATCTTTTCCCCACAAGTTGCACACTTTCTCGGTTTCCTTCTGGGGTCCTGAGAAGACGACTGCCCAGAACTCTTTTTATCCTAGAAAAAAATCAGAGAAACCGCGCTCAATGACTGGGGAGAGTACACCAGGGTATAAGGACAAAGACACTTACATGAGCTGCAGCAGAGGGGTCAGACGCAATCTCAGATTTGGCTGACGCTTGGGGCTCCATGGTGGCTAAGCAAACACACAGCCGCTCACAACTTCCCCACTGGGGCTTACCTCCACCTCTGCTGCCGCGCTGCTCCGTTCTTATAAGGGGAACTCAACCCCCCAGGGGGGAGGGAGTCAACCCCTGAGCGCGAGGCCGGGCTTCCAGGCCTCCAGCGCTTGTGCTGGGCGCCGCCATCTTGTTTCCGGCTGACCCGGAAGTGACGTCATGATGCGACGACGACGCCGTTGGGAGCGCGCCGCTGAGCCGAGAGCTCCCGGAGGAGAAGCGGCATCAGCGTCCCGCCTGCCGCCGTCCCAGGCAGGTCGGGACAAGCTAGAGAACCCCCGGAGGGGGAGCTAGCGGGGCCGTACGGGACGCCGCCCGACCTGGCCTGAGAGGGGAGTACCGGAACCCCCGACCCGACCTGGCCCCCTGGTGCCTAGGTAAGCACCCGATTCTTAAAACGATAACCTGCTTCACCCTCATCCCAGTAGGGACAGGAAGACACTGGAGATTGGAAGGATGGGGGGGGCTTTTAATCTGTTTCACTTCCTGTCCCAACAGTGATTGGATTAGACATCCTCCCATGTGCTGTCATGGAGGACGTCCTGGAAAAGGTTATGGCTCTTAGGGCTCATACACACAGCCGTTGCCAGGGCCATTCCTTGCATTGGGGACTGCAATTTGCGGTCCCCAATGCACAGGAAAGGCTACTTTCACATTAGCGTTCGATCGGATCCGTTCTGAACGGATCCGCTCATATTGATGCAGACGGTGGCTCCGTTCAGAACGGATCCGTCTGCATTATAACTTAGAAAAATTTTCGAAGTGTGAAAGTAGCCTGAGCGGATCCGTTCAGACTTTACATTGAAAGTCAATGGGGGACGGATCCGCTTGAAGATTGAGCCATATGGTGTCATCTTCAAGCGGATACGTTCCCATTGACTTCCATTATAAGTCGGAACAGATCCGCTCGCCTCCGCACGGCCAGGCGGACACCCGAACGCTGCTTGCAGCGTTCAGGTGTCCGCTCACTAAGCGGAGGCTGAGCGCTGGCAGACGGATGCATTCTCAGTGGATCCGCCTCCACTGAGAATGCATTAGGGCCAGATGGCTGCGTTCAGGGCCGCTTGTGAGCCCCTTCAAACGGAGCTCACGAGTGGACACCTGAACGCAGGTGTGAAAGGAGCCAAACGTCCGTGCGGCTTCCGCAGACTGATCCAGACTCATTCAACTTGAAAAGGTCAGTGATGCATCTGCAAAAAATAAAACAAAAAATAGAGCATGGACTTCATAGTGCTTCCGTTCTGAACCTTCAGGATTGTGTACCCAATGCCATGCAAAAACACCCGGGGCCCGTTTGTGTGCATGAGCCCTTGGAATATAGTAACACATAGTGTTTTATTTTATTTTTGTGCAAAAGTAATAAAGCATAAAAACTATATAATTTTGGCATTGCTGTAATTGTACTGCAAGAGGAACACAGTAAAAACAAAACCCCAAAAACAATAGCATTTTTTTTTTTTTTAACCAATAGCAATATAAAAATAATGTTCTGACTTGATGCGAAGGGCAACAAGGCACTTTCTATCAGACAATTTTGATAAATGAGGTCAATACTGTAGGGATTGATGACATTTTGCGTCAAGTAGAGGGGCAGATTTATCAAAACTGTTAGGCTTATTTCACACAGGCGAGGTGAACGCATTGTACCTGCACTGAATCCGGACCCATTCATTTCTATGGGGCTGTGCAGATGAGCGGTGATTTTCACGCATCACTTGTGCGTTGCGTGAAAATCGGAGCATGCTCTATATTGTGGGTTTTCCAAGCAACGCAGGCCCCATAGAAGTGAATGGGACTGCGTGAATATCGCAAGCATCCGCAAGCAAGTGAGGATGCAGTGCGATTTTCACGCACGGTTGCTAGGAGACGATCGGGATGGAGACCCGATCATCATTATTTTCCCTTATAACATGGTTATAAGGGAAAATAATAGCATACTTAATACATAATGCATAGGGCTGGAGGGGTTAAAAAAAAAAATCCACTTGTTCGCGCAGCCCGGCTTCTCTTCTGTCTTCATCTTTGCTGTGCACAGGAAAAGGACCTGTGGTGACGTCACTACGTTCATCACATGGTCCGTCACACGATCCATCACAGTGGTAAAAGATCATGTGATGGACCATGTGATGAGCACAGTGATGTCATCAAATGTACTATTCCTCAAAGAAGAAGATAGAAGAGAAGCTGGGCTGCACGAACAAGTGGATTAAGGTGAGTTAAATTATTTTTTATGTTATTTTCTCGTGCATGGCATTGGGGGACACAGCACCATGGGTATATGTCCAACTACCACTAGGAGGCACTAGACACAAAAAGTGTTGGCTCCTCCCAGGTGGGCTATACCCTCTCCACAGGCACGAGGCTATTCAGTTTTAGTCTAGTGTCCGTAGGAGGCAGACCTGTCCTGCTTTTTTGCAGGTTCTGCTGTTTATTTTTATTCTTTTTTTCTCTCTTCCGCAGGTCGGTTTTTTTCCACCGTTATACCTGCTGCAGGCTGGGGCTCCATCGTGTTCCACTTTAGTTGCCCCCCCTGCGGGCGCGTACTTCGGTACCATCGCCGGTCACCCAGTCCCCACGGACTGCATCCGCAGTGGCTTGCCGGCATTCCCACGGTTCCCGTGTTGAGTCTGCCGAAGGGGTGACCGTGCTGCGCCCGAAGACATCGGATGGTGAGTATATCGGATGGTGAGTATACTCCCCTGTCCCTGTGTCCCTGCCCCAGGGTTAGGTTCCCTTCTGTGGCCAGGGGGATGGGATCCACCTTAGCTGGGGGTCCTGGGGAGCCTCTTCGTTCCTCCTAGCCAACCCCCTCCCCCTCCTGGGGGGGTTATATTCATTTTTTTCCTCCCTTCTTTTCCCCCTCGGTTGGTCTTTTCTCTCCTCCCTGGCCACAGTCTCTCCCTGGCTTCCCCGCTACTTTAGTCCCCGGCTTCTGCCGGGACTAGGCCTCATCTTCTATGGCCTGTCCCCGGCTCCCAGGTGCTCTGTTTGCCCTGATCTGCCTATCCCCAGGTGTCGCTTCTCCCCCCCTACCCTACTCACCTATTTTTATGGTTCGGTGGGCCCTCTGTCGGCCGCGGTTCGCCCCGCCCCCCTTGCTCCATTCCCGGCCACCTCATAAATCGAGGCCCCGGCTTTTGGGCCTGCTAGGCCGCAATCTTCCCGGCCCCTCCCCCTTGCTTCCCGGGCTTTTCTGAGCCCCGCCCGGCCCTCGGGAGGAGCTATCTCCTCACCCTTTCCTGGGCTAACATGTTTTTTCTGTTGGAGGGGGTGGTTAACCCCTCGATTGCTTCATGTCCCCTGCAGCCCTACTGACCACCTCTTTTTTGGGGAACAGCTGCTGCTGCACCTCTTTGGGGGAACACTGCGTCCGGGTCAGGATAGACAGCCTCTGCTGGCTGCTTTTTGAGCATCTCTTCTCCCAACAGCTCCTCGGTCGCCACGTGTTTTCACGTGCGTCCGCTGTCTACAATGGCTGCCATGTGGTCATCCTGTCCCTGCTGGTGTGCAGTACCTCTTCCCAGATCCCATTGTTTTCCCTGAACAATCTTTTTGTGTAGGTTCCCCATGAATGGGTCCCTCCGTGTCAATGCCATGGGAACCTTGGCCGACTCTCCCTGGCAGTGTCGCTGGAACGCTACCAACCCATATTGCGGCCACCTCTGCCCTCCCAGGGTCCTCCCTGCAGATGGGGCATGCTCAGTTAGGGGTACCTGCACCCGGGTTCAGCGAGGGGTAGCTCACAGTACACCCTCGGGTGGTCTCAACGGGGTCCCACCCCTCCTCGGCATCCTCGGATCCCCCCCAGGACAGGCCTGAGGCTGGTGACGAATCCTTCCTGTCACCCCATCCGTTGCCTCTGGGGACACCTCTGCACCGATTCCCTCGGAACAGAGCATCAGGCGGTCTTCCTCCATATAGAAGCCCTCTGGGAGGTCAAGACTACGTGCACGGAGGAACCTCTCCTACCTAAACAGGGTTGGTATCCCCTCTAGTGGATTTTCGGATGGTGCTCCCCTGACCGCACAGGTATTCAACCGCACAGGTAAGGCAGCCGTCCCCGTGTTTAGCATACTGAGTCACCTACCCGGTGTCTGATACGTACGCCTTCTCCTTAACAGGGGGGTTCCTGCACCACTGCCATAGGCTGTCCCTGACAAGCCTTCCTGGTTCCCCTATACCAGGGGCTATCCTCTACACATTTGAGAGTGTTTCCGTGGGGTTCCCATCCTGGTGTTGGTGTTCGCCACTCTACCTCATTACAGGGAGTTCCTGTTCTGGGCAAGCGGTTAGCTCGGCTATCGCCTCCTGTAGGTTGGTGAGTTCAGAGCAATTGTACAGCCGCCTTGCCCCTTTTCTTAGGTAGTGTACCTACAGGAGCCATTACTCCTGGCTGGCTCTATGGTGTTCCATACAGCACTATTTCTCCCTTCCGGGTGAGATATACAGGTCGCTTCAATTGCCGTTGCAATTGCACCTGTCTGTTCCCAGCCACTTTGCTCCTGTCATAGGTGGAGTACCTACACCATCTCCTGATGCTGTAGCCGATTCCCCTGGCTTGGCGCTATGGTGTTCCATGCGACACTATTTCTCCCTTCCTGGCGAGATATACAGGCTGCCTTTAATTGCCGCTGCAATTGCGCCTGTCTGTTCCCAGCCAATTTGCTTCCTTCACAGGTAGAGTACCTACGCCATCACCGGTGCTGTAGCCGATACCTCTGGCGGGCTCTGTTGTGTTCCATGCGGCAACATTTCTCCCTACGGGCGGAATATAGAGGCCACTTTCAATTGCCGTAGAATTGCCCCTGTCCGGTTCAGTTACCTGTCTGTTCCCTGCCGCCTTGATCCCTTAACAGGTGGAGTACCTGAGCCATCTCCGGATGCGGTAGCCGTTCCTCCTGTCCGGCTTTATGGTGTTCCATGTGGCATTTTCTCTCCTTACAGGACGAGATATTGAGGCCTCCTCCTATTGCCGTGGCCATTGCACCTACCTCATCATAGTGTGCACCAAACGGCCATCTTACTCCCTTCATGGGTAGAGTCCCTGAACCGTCTCCGATGCTGCAGCCGTTCAACCTGTCTGGCTTCTAGGGTGTGCTATGCGGCCCTGTTTCTGTTGCCATTGCACCTACCTGATTGTGGTGTGCACCTGTCTTGTTCTTTGTGGTACCGTGCGGCCCTACTGGGTTCCATTGTTAACGCGGTTGCTGTTGCACCTCTCTGGGTCTAGGGTGCACCATGCGGCCACATTGCTTCGATCTTAAATGTAGTTCCTCTAACACAGCCATATTTCTACTTTACAGGTTGTGTACCTGTACCCTCCGTATGCTGTCTCATTCCCAGATGCTGTGGCTATGTTTCCACTCTCCTTAGTTGGCAACATGCAGCCACTTTCCCCATATTTTAGGCGTGTGTTTGTAGTACCCCAAGCGCTGGGCCCTGTGGTGCGGTCTGTAGCTCAGACAGTTTCTGTATCACTGGGTGTTTTCTGCCCACGGGTTCTAATCTGTGCTGCGGATGTTGGTTCCATCCATTTGGTTCTTCCATACATCTGCCACTCCTTTACTGTCGCGCTCATTGGTCTCCTTCTACCTCTCAAGGCACTGTCTGCACCAGGCCCCCTTCGTTCAGCGTGTGCATGGTTTCCATGTCTGGCAGGTGTGGGCCAGCCCAACCCCCACCTTGTCGGTCTACTGCTACTTCTGGTAGCTCCAGTATATGACTGATCTGTCTGATCCGGCGGGTGGTCCTCATTCAACCACGCTCCCTACTCCGTGGCCAGGTGGTTGTTGGCCTTCGTGCTGTAGTTGCTCTTGCCTTCTCTTTACGGTACTACGGTATGCTGTGCTCCGCGTTACCCCATGTTATAGGGGAGTACTCGCGTTGTTTCCTAATTGCTGAGCGGCCCATTCCTGGTGAAGTACAAGGATCTCCACTGGATCTTCTACCTTGTTTGGACACGTAGCTGGTGGCATCGGCCGCGGCTGCGGTTTTCTGTCTTCGCTGGATGTCCGCCACACGGAATCCTTCTGGGTCCACGGCTTTTATCATTGCTGGACGTCCTCCCTGATGGGTCAAGGACAGGACCTCTGAGCGCCACACACACCTGTCTGAATTTTCAGCTGCTTGCTCTGGTATCGGACAGGGCCCCGTAGTTCCTTTTGGGTCCAGGTGTTTTCGGTATTCCCTTGTATTTTCTGCTTAGTTGTGCTACATGGCGGAGGGGCAGTCCTCTTGGACCTTGCCGTCGTCTGCACCTGTCTGGTGCTTTCTCCCCCCTGGAAGTTTTCTGTATGCCGGTCGCAGCTGGTTTCTACATTTCTATGTAGGCTACCCCGGTTTTTTCATGGCGACTTCTGCATTCCTTATGCATATGGATGTCTGTCGTTTTGTGGTACATCCCGAGCTGCTGTACTTGCCCTCTCTGGGACAATGTTTAAGGTTTGCTGGTCAATATTCTTGGTACGGCTAGTTGTCCATGGCCTATGCCCCTTCCCCTATGGTGGTTTCTTTTCGCCTTTCCTGGATATTCTGGCTTGCGTTGTCTTCTGGTGGTTCAGTTTCTGGTTCCTTGTGAGCCCATACTGGGTACTCCTTTCTGGAGTCCCTGTCCCTGTTCATTTGAGGTCCTCTTGGGATTTGTGTCTTTTTTTCCAGCCTCCCACGTCAAGTACCTGGTATTGAGTGGTTTAGTGCTGCGGTTTGCAGTTCCACCGTATGGTCTCCTTCGGGAGGGACCTCCTCCTGTTGTAGGACCTTTCCTCTTTAGGTTTTTTGGAGTGCTCTCCTTCTACTCCCATGTCTCTCAGTCCAGTGTGTCCTGCCGAGGTTGCCTGGCCTGTATCTGGCTTCTTTTTTCCATGCTACTTCACATGCCCAGTGTTTCCTCTGGTCTTACGCTTCACGGTGATATCTTGTTTTCGGAGGCTTGCGCCTCGTCTCCTGTTTTTGGGGACGCAGGAGCTATCGTTCTTTTCCTGGTTTTTTACCTACAACCCCCTCCTTCTCCAGGGTTGGCGGTTTCCTCTAGCAGCCTTGGGTTTTCACCTTTACATGGGGCGCTTAGCTTCTTTCCTGGCCTTGCGGTGAGGGGAGTCCCCTCCCTTCACATGTGAGCCTTGCTATGGCTCCCCCACTCGTTTGGTTTTCAGTGCTTCCCTGTTTCTTTTCTCCCCTGGCCTTTCAGGGGATGGCCACAGGTTTTTTTGGGTCTGGAACAATGTAGAGCGTTGGGTAGTTTCACCACGCGGTGCTGTCCTAATTTTTTCTCCAGCCCTTGGCTGCGCTCTGTTTCCTTTTGCCACCTTCTTGCATTTGGGATTTTCTTCCAGTCATTTGTCCTGGGGTGCTGGCAGTCTTCCCTGCTTCTTCTGAGGTTTCTTCCTTGTTATGGAACCTCTTGCCCATCTCGTGTTTTTTCCCGTTGGGTCACATGGTTCTCCTGCACCTGTATGCCCAACCGGTGGCGCGTCTCTTCTTTTCCCTCCCTCAGGGACTGCTTTGGGACGTCCCATGGTGCTGTGTCCCCCAATGCCATGCACGAGAAAATTGGATTTTTTGTACTCACCGTAAAATCCTTTTCTCGTAGTAGGCATTGGGGGACACAGATCCCTCCCTATGTTTTTTCTTCCGCTTCTCCGGGCTGGTCTCTTGATCTTTCCCGGTACGGGAGTTGTTGGTTCCTTGCTTTTCTTCTCTCTCCTACTGCTTTTGGTACAAACTGAATAGCCTCGTGCCTGTGGAGAGGGTATAGCCCACCTGGGAGGAGCCAACACTTTTTGTGTCTAGTGCCTCCTAGTGGTAGTTGGACATATACCCATGGTGCTGTGTCCCCCAATGCCTACTACGAGAAAAGGATTTTACGGTGAGTACAAAAAATCCAATTTTTAACCCCTTCAGCCCTATTGTACTAAGCTTTCTGTATTCAGAATGCTATTATTTTCCCTTATAACCATGCTATAAGGGAAAATAATCCAATCAACACAACACCTAACCAAAACTTCTGTGAAGAAGTTTGGGCTTGGGTACCAAACATGCCGATTTTTCTCACGAGCGTGCAAAACGCATTATAATGTTTTGCACTTGCGCGGAAAATTCAGGCATGTTCCCGCAACGCACCCGCATCTTTTTCCGCAACGCCCGTGTGAAACCAGCTTTGAACAAATCAACAGCAACCAATCCTGGGACAGCTTCTATTTCACTAGTGCAGTTAAAGAATTGAAAGCTGAGCTCTTGTTGGTTGTTTTAGTGGTCTTTTTAGACAGTTTTGATAAATGAGACCCCTACTGTAGGGAATGCTGTTTCAAAGAATTTAACCTGAAGCTTTCCATAATAAACCTTAGAGCTACTTACACATTGGTGTGCAACTGGAATTCATCAGTTTTATATCCAACAGCAAAGTTACTTTGTGAGACTCTAGACTTTGCAGATTCAAAAGTCATCTGGTAGCCAGCTAGCCAGCCCTCATAGCCAAACACCACAGCACCGCGTACAGATGGACCGGCGATATCAAAGTCCATATCACAGCCCACGTTAATGTGCTCTCGCTTGTAGGCACTCTTAATCTTTGCATTCTTCTTTCTAAATAGTGATAGAAAACAAGACAGTCAAGTTGTTCTTTAGGAAGGCACGGGGAAAGCATAAGGTACAGTAAAATCACACAAGCTGCCAACACACCTATAAGAAATGGCCGAACTGGACCTTTTCCACCAACCATCGATTGAGAATAATATGCAAACAATTGTTCGTGATGGCAGACTATGGCAGGAGTCAGCGGCCTCCAACACCCCAGCTGCTGTTAAACTCCTAACATGCTACATTCACTTTTTGGGGAGTTTTGAGGACAGTCGAGCAAGTGTGCATTCTGGGAAACCCTGCCAGGTTGGGCGTTTCCATTCCATGTCCTGGCCGGTCAAGATATAAGGTGCGCGGCCAAGTTTAGAATAGAATTTTCCATACCATACACGATACTGACAATGGTGCAGGGAGCAGTCAGAAGAATACATGCTATATATAGAGGAGCGGATAATGTCTGAATAGATCATGGGATGGGCAGTCACAGTGTGCAGACCAGTGTGGCAAAGTCTTCACTTGTGCTTCCATCACTCTCCGATTACCTGAACAGATTTTGGAATTAGTGCCCCTTTCCTTAAATTTCAGGTATATCAATATACTGTATTATCTAATATATAATATATACATTATTAGAGAGAGGGAGAGAGAGATAATAGAGATATGATAGATAGATATAATAGATAGATAGATATACACACACCCCTCCCTAAGTGTTGTCCTGTGTCGGTTTGTAACAGAAATGCTGCCACCATGTGGTTGGATGACTATGTGACACTAAGAGCATTGACTGCTCATGCAGCGCTCTGCTAGATCAATGAAAGAGTTGCCTCTGCACACTTCTTTCTCCCTGCCTGATCTGGGTGAAACACAGCTATATTCATGCTGAAAGATCCTAAGGTACAGTGAAAGGGGATTAAAACTTTGATTACTGGAAACCGCAAAGTAATACAGTACCAGCAAAGTGTATGAAATTAGACAATTCTCGTCTACACCCTGATGATGTCACAAGTGGGAGGGGCCAGAACCAGGAAGAGACTACTGTGGTGTAAGTGTTGAGAAATGGGATCTTTTAATAAAGATAATGGCAGGTGTGTGTTTGTTAGGAGTCTACGGCAGTGTTTTGTGTAGCAAAGCTATATAGCAGTGCTATGTTTATATATGTCAGCTGTGTAGGAGACCAGTGTTTGTGATGGGGTGTTTGCAGCTGTACTTTGTGTGTATATGTCAGCTGTGTAGCAGCCCATACATATTAGGCTACTTTCACACTTGCGTTCAGAGTGGGTCTTCCCAGATGGATCCGCTCATATAATGCAGACGATGGATCAGTTTAGAACGGATCAGTCTGCATTATATTGTAGAAAAAATTCTAAGTGTGAAAGTAGCTTCAGACGGATCCGTCCAGACTTTACATTGAAAGTCAATGGGGGACGGATCCGTTTGAAAATTGAGCCATATTGTGTCTAATTCAAACGGATCCGTCCCCATTGACTTACATTGTAAGTCTGGACAGATCCGTTTGCCTCCGCACGGCCAGGCGGACACCCGAACGCTGCAAGCAGCATTCAGGTGTCCGCCTGCTGAGCGGAGGCTGAACGCTGCCAGACTGATGCATTCTGAGCGGATCCGCATCCACTCAGAATGCATTAGGGCTGGACGGATCCGTTCGGGGCCGCTTGTGAGAGCCTTCAAACGGAACTCACAATCGGAGCCCCGAACGCTAGTGTGAAAGTAGCCTTTGTCAGCCAAACCCGGCCGACAGTCCAGTGTGTTGAGGGAGAGAAGGATCAGGCAAAACTAATGTATTAATCTGTGCTTTTTGTTCTCCCAGGAAATAAGCCGCAGCCAGAAGTGTCTGGTAGCAGCTTTATCCTCTCTCTCCGTTGAAAACACATACATATTCAGCCAAACCAAACGTATGTGTATGTGTGTATGGGGAAGTTGGGAGATATAGCTGTTCAGCCAACAGCTATTAAATATGTAGGGGGGCCTTAAAGGGGTTGTCCCATCTCGCCTTAGAAACTAAGCGCTGACCATCAGGTGGCCACGAAATAGCACAGCATGCTAGGCCGTTTCTATACTTTCCATTGCAGTGTATGGGAGCTTCACAAACAGCGTAGTACCCATGAACTGCTATAGGAGCTACGGAAATAGGGGAGCACCAGCCCACTTGGCTGTTTCCCTGCCACCTGGTGGCCGGCACTTAAGTATCATTTTGTGTTAAAAACTACGAGATGGGAAAGCGCCTAGAAGTTGAATAGTGTGTACTGGGCATAATTATAATGGAGCAATTTCGACACCTATTTACCAAGTAAGAAATCAATTGTTAGGACAAATTCAAACACAAATAAAGCAAGCTCAAGAAACCATGATAACAGAACAAGCACGTAGCATTCAAAATCAATACATGCAATTTTATCACAGATTAAACGTGTAGACGGAAACAAACTGATGAAAGGTATGGTAATAATCTACAAAGATTCCATTCGCTAAAACGAAAGAATCGTATATAGAACAATTTGCAAAGGTTCACACTCCTAAATGTAAAAAAAGAGGATATGCCAGAATATAGGTGAGGGTCCTAGAGGTGAACCTGGGTATGGCTTCAATTTGCAAGTGCCAAACAGTTCATAGACTTTAACAGATGGCCTTAAGTACGCGTGCCCCTCTTTACTAAAGTCTACGAGGGTTAGGCAAGGAGCGGAGCAAACAGTGCCACTCCCCACTGACTTTGACTTATTAGAGAATGGCGTAAGAGCCTATTGAATTTAGTCAATACTCACTGCTATTATGGGTAAAAAGACAAAACAAATCTACTGGAAAAGTCACTGAGCATACTGGATAAAGCCCAGACAAAACTACAGCTCTAACACCTTTAGGCCCCATGCACACGGCCGTGGAACCGCGGCCTGGATCCCTCCTGAGAGCAGGAGCGCACGGCGTCACTGGTTGCTATGACGCCGTGCGCTCCCTGCTGCCGGCACAGTACAGTAATACACTGGTATGATCTATACCAGTGTATTACTGTACTGTGCCGGCAGCAGGGGGCGCACGGCGTCATAGCAACCAGTGACGCCGTGCGCTCCTGCTCTCAGGAGGGATCCAGGCCGCCGTTCCACGGCCCGCACACAAAGGAGAGAGAAAGGAGAGAGAGATAGCTGCAGCAGAAGGACACCCCTGAGTTGCCAGCCTGAAAAGAAATCTAGCAGAGTAACTGGAGCAATTAATTGGGGGGGACAGATCCTTGTGAGGTACAGGGCTGGTTCTAGCTTTGTTAACTTACTTTCACATCTGCGTTTTCAATTCCTCTATTGAGATCTGTCATATGATCCATATCGGAACCAATGCAATCCCCCTCAATGGGGAAGGGGCAGCTGTGTTGGGGGAAAAGATGGCTAGAAGGTTGGAGAAGTGTTTAACTTTTTTTTTATTTTTTTTATTGCATTCCAAGAGCTATAACTTTTTTGTCTTTTTATCAATGTATTTGTATGAGGTCTTATTTTTTGCAGGACAAGTTCTAGTTTTTAATGCACCATTTTGGGTACATGTAATGATTGATTAAAGCCAGCTGTTTAGCTAAACCCCCTATGTTTACGTCACTAAGGAGTTAAACTAGGGACTGGGGAAGGAGGGTAATTACGTTATCGGAGGGGAAGATAGTGCAGATAGAGACCGGGGACAAGGTAGTGGGACTGGGGGGGGGGGATGGAAGGAGGGACTAGAACAGTTCAGAAGGAAAGGTGTAGGGTAAAAATATACATAAACCTCTAAAATGTATGTATACTAATGCCAGAAGCCTGACTAATAAAACTGGTGAACTGGAATTAGTGATGTGTGAGGAAGGACTATGACATAGTGGGAATAACTGAGACATGGCTGGATGATAGCTATGACTGGGCGGTTAATGTACAAGGTTACAGTCTGTTTAGAAAGGATCGTCAAAACCGGAGAGGGGGAGGGGTCTGCCTTTATGTAAAGTCCTGTCTAAAGCCCACACTCCAGAAAGATATAAGTGAGGGACATGAACATGTGGAGTCACTGTGGGTAGAGATACATGGCGCTAAAAACAATAATAAATTACTAATAGGAGTTTACTATAAGCCACCTAATATACCAGAGTCCACAGAAAATATACTACTAAATGAGATAGACGAGGCGGCAAATCATAATTATGTTATTATGGGGGACTTCAACTACTATATAAGACATAATGCAACCGGATCTGTTCATGACGGATGCATCCGTTTGTCATATTGTAATGGAAGCGTTTTTGTAGATCCATGACGGATTTGCAAAAACCGCTAATGTGAAAGTTGCCTTAGAAAGAGATTGGTATGTACTATATGATGTCTTATTTTCATTTATTACATTAGTCATGAAGAAAACCCCTTTAAGGGGCAGCCTGCAGGCACATCAAATGACAGTGTCACCAATATTGACCTTAGTATTGTGATTATGAAATATAGACACATTGCTCACCAGGATATCACGCACTACATCGATCAATAAAGATATTAGCAAGCAAGGAGCCTGGTGTAGACAGTCACTTCTTACCCAGTATTAGGCGAGAACGAGGAGTCAAAGGTCAACTTCAGTCCTTTAGTAAGCTGAACAGAGAAGAAGTTAGCCAGTTGCATTTCTAGTTGTCAGATAGAGATTAGTAATGTGCGCCTACTGGCAGGTCTCCTTACCTGGTCTTCCACAGTGACCTCGGTGCCCAGCGTGTTATCAGTGTTCCACTTCTCTGTGAATGTCAGTCCATACTCTGACCACTTGTATTTGGTTTCCAGGCTGCCACTGACCTTGCTGGTTTCTGCATTTGCTGAACCCGAGCTTGTAAATTCCTGGATAAGCAAGAAAGATTGCTGTGAACATATGGGTATGCATCTCCTAAATGTATCACCCTTGTTAGTACCTGTCTCACCGTGAGTGCTCAAATTCATTCAATTGTACAGCTCTTACAGCTGGATTTATACAGGACAATTACAGTCCTCACCAGTGCCAACAATGTATTACCTGGAGTCATTTTGCTGCGATGGGATCCGTATTTGTAGAAAGCTATTCCTGTTACCAAAATAAAAAAACTTAAAGGGGTTTTCCAAGACTTTATAACTGATGACCGATCCTATCCTGATTACTCCGCCCATAGAGGATGATTGACAGTCTTCTGGATACATATGCAGGGTAATCAGGACTCTCACCATCTCTCCTGGGAGTCCTGTAAGGAGTTATATTGCTCTCTACTACAAACTAAATAAACCTATATATCACAGAGTTCAGCCTCTCCTCCTCTACCACATCACATGACAGGGTCACTTTGAAAAACCATGGTTTTAAGTAGATGCCCTGTTACACGACTCGAGAATTGTTTAAAATGAAGGGTGTAAAATCAAGTGAAGTCATTCATTATTTAGTATAAAAGCACTGAATGATCAAACAAGTGATAATTGTATAGTCTGTCTTCTTGTGATTGCTCGTCATCAGGTTCCTTTACAGCACAGGCTATTTCACAATGGGTGGAAATGCAACAACTGATCTATTACCCGATGCTCTGCATATCTAAAGGGTTTGTACTAATCAAACTGGCTGACCTGTTACATGTGCGCTTGGCAGCTGAAGGCATCGGTGTTGGTCCCGTGTACGTATGTGCCCGCATTGCTGAGAAAAATGAGGCTCTAGGAGCAATGGGGAAGAGAGCTGAGCCTCTAGGTGTAATGGCAACACCCCCATTGCTCCTAGAGGCTCATTTGCATGAATTAAAACATCATTTTTCTCAGGAATGCGGGCACATATGAACATGGGACCAACACAGATGTCTTCAGCTACCAAGCGCACATGTAACAGGTCAGCCAGTGCCATAGGTACAAATCTGCTTATCTAAACATTCAGTTATGGATTCCGCTACCACAGATCATAACTTATGGTCCGTAGTAGCAGAATCCATAACTGATTTCTTAGATAATCCCAAGCTTGTACGCCAAACTTGAAACACAAGTCCGCTCGTCCCTACCTTTAACTACTTGAATAAGGACTCATTTGTTGCTTGATCAAAATGAATTATCTACTTGTGTAAAGAGGCCTTAAGAAATCATATATAGCGTTCCCTCACGTTACAACTGTCAGGATACAATATTTTCAACATAAAAGGGTCTATCCTGAGTCATCGTGACTTGAAACCAGACTGAACACATAGGGGTCATTTATCAAACTGGTGTAAAGTCGAACTGGCTTAGTTGCCCATAGCAACCAATCAGCTATTTCTTTGACCAATTCCACATTGAGATGGTTATTTCAACTTACCAATCCATTTTCAGATTTTGTTTTCAAGTCAAGCCTTATGAAGCCAAACCCTAAAAGAGAATATATTAGGAAACAGTTATATGACTTATGGATTAGACAATCAATGTCAAGAAAGTAAAGGCAGCATTTTATATGGTAAGCCTTCTTCTAAAGGAGAGCCCCCACTGCAGCCAGAAAAGAAAGGCCCTCGTCTATGGCACCTCCCAAATACCTCAGGCATTAAAGGGTTTCTACCACTTGAATATCACATATTTGGTGTTCAGACACTAGCGATCCGCTAGTGTCTGTTCTTGCCTACAAGCTAATTATCACATTAATCCGGCCTGCCGATACCTCAAAAAAAGCACTTTTATCTTTATGCAAATGAGCCTCTAGGTGCTATGCAGGCGTTTTTCATAGCACCTAGAGGCTCCGTCTACCTTGCAGTTTGCCGCCCTGCGCCTCGCTCCAGCACGCCCATCTCTGCCTGTAATCGATCCTCCCCCTGCTTCAGCCTTCCGAAATCTCGCGCCTGCGCCGTCCGTCGCGGCATTCGGAGGCATTCGGCGCAGGCGCAGTCAATGTCTGACCGCTCCGTGCTCAGACATTTCCACTGCGCCTGCGCCGATGACATCGGCGCAGGCGCAGTGGAAATGTCTGAGCACGGAGCGATCAGACATGGACTGCGCCTGCGCCGAATGCCTCCGAATGCCGCGACGGACGGCGCAGGCGCGAGATTTCGGAAGGCTGAAGCAGGGGGAGGATCGATTACAGGCAGAGATGGGCGTGCTGGAGCGAGGCGCAGGGCGGCAAACTGCAAGGTAGACGGAGCCTCTAGGTGCTATGAAAAACGCCTGCATAGCACCTAGAGGCTCATTTGCATAAAGATAAAAGTGCTTTTTTTGAGATATCGGCAGGCCGGATTAATGTGATAATTAGCTTGTAGGCAAGAACAGACACTAGCAGATCGCTAGTGTCTGAACACCAAATATGTGATATTCAAGTGGTAGAAACCCTTTAATGGGTCGTGAGAGGTTTTTGTAAATGGTTTTTCTAATTTTGCCCAATAAAAAACATATTAACATCTTCATTTCTCCATTTATGAAGGTATATGAGGGTTTTTTTTTAGTTTTTTTTAATTTAAGGACAACTTGTAGTTTTCATTTGATCACTTTTAACAAGACCGGCGCTTTCTGCAACCATTTTTTTTAAAAGTCACAAATACACGTGTTCTGGAATTTTGGGGTCAAACTGAATGATAAATCTCCGCTTGTTTGCACCCTTTGTGACGAGCAATGAATAAAAACACAATTTTGGCATTTCTTTGATTTTTTTTTTGTTTCCTTTTTCTCAACCTAATGGCAGCTTTTTTGGTTCCAGTAAGGGACTTCAACATGCAATATACTGATCACAGGGATAAAAAGGGAAAATAAAGAAAGAGCAGAACTGTTGTAACAACTTACCATATCCTTTGGTGAATATATCTCGGGCAGATTTACCCAAATCAGCATAGGACGGAGGTATGGCCATTTTCTACAAACAAAAAACAAAAAACAAAAAAAACTGGGAAAATATGAATATATTAATAGATAAGCCCCTAAAATCTTTAAAATCCAATCCCCAGGGAGCCGCCCAAGCCCCCTGATGGCAGTAGGCCACATGGTGGCACATATGTAATGATAGCGGATGCACACTACACTTCTATTTTCCACACGGTAGCAGAGCGCTGTAATGCGGAGCTTATTCACATTCATTCCACATCGGTGCGCCTGCTGGTTGGCATGTCATGTAAAGTATACAGTGTGTATATATTCTCCTATAGACACATTTAAGAAGTCACGTATAGCACTGCTGCAAATCAGCACAAACACCGAAAAAAAATAGAGGAAATGAAGATGAAGCAAAGCTAAAGCTCCTCTGTCCAAGCAGAATGTCAGGAATGATTCATCACACATGCATGGCTTGCTCCTCCTAATGCCTTCTGGGTAATCTGCCATTTTACAGTCTAGCAGGAAATAGAGCTTAGTAAGGCAGATGTGCGGGGTACACCTGCCACACAGCCCTGTGCACATGTGAATCTTCTGTGTAATCCATACACATTATACCGTTCTAGAGCTGCACAGAACCTTGGCTGACGACCTGCTGGACGTGCATGTCTGCATGGTTTTCAATCCATTATTAACCGATTATGTATCAACAGTCAACCTGACACCATACATGTCCACACCCGCCTGAGCTGCATCTCAGCCAACACCCTAACCCTGGGTTCACACCTGAGCGTTCCTCAAACGCGCGTTTTACGCGCGTTTTTGTCGCGCGTTTTTTGTAATAGTAAACGCGCGTTTGACGCGCGTTTGTGTCATTGACTGCAGTGTCCTATGGCCACAAACGCGCGTCAAAACGCCCCAAAGAAGCTCAAGTACTTGTTTGAGCGTCGGGCGTTTTACAGCGCGTTCGTACGCGCTGTAAAACGCCCAGGTGTGAACCCTTCCCATAGGGAAGCATTGGTTTTCATGTCTTAAGCGTTTTACAGCGCGTTTGAACGCGCTGTAAAACGCTCAGGTGTGAACCCAGGGTTAGGGTGCAGACACACGCTCAGGCTTTTTGATGCAGTTTTTGAAGCCACAATCAGGTGTGGATCATAACAGGAGAGAAAGTATTAGGGCAAATACTACTTCTTCCCTTTTTTTTAATGCACTCCTGGTTTTTGCTACAAAAACTGCATAAAAAAAAAAAAATCTAGTGTGAAAGTACCCTTAAAGATAAAGTACAGGGAAGCAGGGGTGCACCTAGCCTTTCTGCTGCCTGAGGTGAAAACTGAAATGACGCCTCCCCTTCAGCCCGACTGTTAACCCCCAAGTTCCTTTTACGGCGTAGATGTCTGTGACTTAAGGACCAGCGCTGTACATGTAAGGCGCAGTGATCGGGCAGGTGCAGGACCTGCAATCACTGATAGCCGGACCCCTGCCGGCGCATTAACCCTTGATGTGCCGCGGTCTGCACTGACCGAGGCACGTGCGATGTATGGGGAGGGAGCTGCCATCGGGTCCCCACGCTGCTGTGACGGGGACCCGATGGCAGGGAAGACGGCCCGATATTACATTTAGTAATACACTTACAGCCCAAAAAAAAAAAGTTGCAAGTAAAGAAAAATTGAATCCTTTTCCCAAAATAAAAATAAAAAATTGGGAAAAAAAATAAAAGTAGACATATTAGGTATCGCCGCGTCCGTATCGACCGGCTCTATAAAAATATCACATGACCTAACCCCTCAGATAAACACCGTCAAAAAAATAAAAACGGTGTCACCTTACATCACTAAAAGTGCAACACCAAGCGATCAAAAGGGAGTATGCCCCCCAAAATAGTACCAATCTAAATAAGCCCCTACCTAAGACAATCGCCCAAATAATTAAAAAAAACTATGGCTCTCAGAATATGGAGACTTTTTTTGTTTCAAAAATGTCGTTATTGTGTAAAACTTAAATAAATAAATAAAAGTATACATATTAGGTATTGCCGCATTCGTAACAACCTGTTCTATAAAAAATACCACATGACCTAAACCCTCAGGTGAACACCGTAAAAAAATATAAAAATGGTGTTAAAAAAGCCATTTTTTGTCACCTTACATCACAATTTTTTTATAGCAAGCGATCAAAATGTGATATGCACCCCAAAATAGTGCCAATCAAACAGTCAACTCATCCCTTAAAAATGATACCCTACCTAAGACAATCGCCCAAAAACTTAAAAAAAATATGGCTCTCAGAATATGGAGACACTCAAACATGATTTTTTTTTGTTTAAAAAATTATATTATTATGTAAAACTGAAACAAACAACCCAAAAAAGTCATATTTGGTATTGTCACATCAGTAACAACCTGCTCTATAAAAATACCACATGACCTGTCAGATGAACGTTGTAAATAACAAAAAATAAAGACGTGCCAAAACAACTATTTCCACCTCATCCACCATGACGGCCACAATGAGATTGACCCTTGACCTCTGTGGGGACAGGAACACACACACAGAGAGTTTAAGTTCGCCACAACCCCCCCCCCCCCCATGCCCTCAGTGTTTTCCTGCCCCTACGGGGGTTAACACGTAGAGAGAGCCCTCCTTGTGGAGGGAGGAAAAGAAAGAAGAATCCATATTGTTACCGGATCTCCAGCTGTCCTCCCACGGCAAGGGCTAAAGCTGGGCAGCAGGAGCATCGAGGACCCACGTTCTGGCTTATGCTGGAGCCTGCGGTCCTTCACATACAGCAGACCTCCTTCCTCTGGGGGAAGCAGTCAGCTGCACCGGACTCACCGAGAGGTACGGGCGCGAATCTGGCGTCCTCTTGTGCTAACAGGTGACCGGCAGGGGGAGTAGGTGCGGCACATGAAGCGCAGAAGTTAGGGGACTGTGCGGCGCATGAACAAGCCGACAGCCCGGGACGCAGCTTGATGACGCAACACGACGGAATTTGAATGAATCGCGGGTCTTCACTCAGCGTTTGCCTGCAGTTCACTCTGCGATGTTTGAGACACCTACTCCTCGTCAGGAGGTCCCGGATCACTCTGCAAGTGCCAGTACTGTGAGTCCCCTGTGGGGGGTTTTGAATGCTAGACTCCACATTTCTTTTTTGACAAGTGTTCTAGCTATATTGGCTAACTGGGTGTATATTTGGTTGTTCCTTTGATTCCAGGGCACAAAAGACTCTAGATAAAAGATAAAGATAATAAACTGCAATGCCTGCTCTAAAAAACTCCCTGAAAATTATAGGAAAAGACTTTGCAAGTCTTGTCTTTCTGAGATATGGAAGGAGGAACAACCAAATATTTTTTCAGAGATAAGATCTTTTATTCAGGATCAAATAAAGCCCTGCTTAGCATCTATATCCACTCCCAGTATTTTTTCTCATCCGAACAGATGGGGGGGAACTATTAAGATCCGTCAGATCCACTATGGGAGTTGAGGACACACCTAAACCATGCACAGTCCAGGACGAGATGTTCAGAGGAGTTAGATCTAAAAAATCTATTGTTTTCCCGATAAATGAAAACATAAGAGAAATGATTATGGACGAGCGGTTAGACCCGGAGAGGAGACATAGCAGCAATATCCGTAGCTAGGGCCATGTACATCTGGTTGGGAGAACTAGATGAGCATCTTAAAAACAAAACCCCAAGAGATCAGAGATTCTATCCCTTTACTTAGATCTGCTACGGTCCTAGCCAATGCCTCTGCGGGAACTATTAGTTTCTCTGCCAAAGAAGGGGCTCTAGCTAATGCCGCCCGTAGGGCCTTATGGATGAAAGCCTGGTCTGGTGACAAGGCTTCAAAGGCTAAGTTATGTTCAATCCCCTTCTCAGGAGAGTTCGTTTTTGGCCCTACACTAGACAAAATATTGGAGGGCTGCGGATAAGAAAAAGGGTTTTCTGGAAGATAGGGATCAAAAGAAGAAACCCTTTCGGCAGTTTCAACCCCCTCAGAGATCATATAGGGGAAAAGGTAAAGCGGGCAGATGGAGCTACCCCAAAGGGGGAAGAGGAAGGGGTTTTATCCTCAACTCTCAAAACAGTCTAGTAAACAATGACGCCAAGGTGGGGGGCAGAATGTTAGGTTTTCTATCTTCATGGAAGCAAATCACAACAAATCCCTGGGAACTAAACATTGTTGCTCAGGGGTACAGGTTAGAATTCTCTTCAGTTACCCCCAAAAGATTCCTAACCTCGTCTCAAAGCAGGTCAGAATTACCCAATTTATGAAAGGGGGTTCAGGAACTTTTAAGCTCAGGTGTAATCCAAAGAGTCCCAAATCCAGAAAAACGGTACAGTTTTTACTCAAACCTTTTCCTAGTAAAAAAGCCAGACCAGTCCTTTCATACCATTATAAATCTAAAACTGCTAAACAGATCCATTCTGTACAGAAAATTCAAGATGGAATCCATCAGATCCACAATCCTGCTACCAAAAGGGACATTCATGTCCTCAATAGACCTCAAATACGCCTATTATCATATTCCCATCCACCAACTCTCACAGGAATTTCTTACAGAACGCACTAGAGCTAGGGCTAAGACCCAGTACGCTTAAAGGGGTTGTCCAGGTTCAGAGCTGAACCTGGACAGCCCTCCATTTTCACCCAGGCAGCCCCCCTGACATGAGCATCGGAGCAGTTCATGCTCCGATGCTCTCCTTTGCCCTGCGCTAAATTGCACAGGGCAAAGACATTTTTCTGAGTTAGACTGGCTAGGGCAGAGCCAAATCCCGCCCATCAGTGCCGGTGACGTCACCGGGCTCTCTATGGGGCTGACAGGAACCCCGGTGACGTCACCGGCACTGATGGGCGGGATTTGGCTCTGCCCTAGCCAGTAAAACGGCTAGGGCAGAGCTAAAGCCCGCCCCTCAGAGCCGGTGACGTCACCGAACACACCGCTGGGTGGAAGTTACCGCCCGGCAGTGTGTTATTGAAAACACAAGAGCCCGTGCCCTGCGCGATCTAGCACAGGGCACTGGAGCGCATCGGAGCATGAGATGCTCCGATGCTAGGCTCAGGGGGGCTGCCGGGGTGAAAATAAGGGTATGTCCGGGTTCAGCTCTGAACCCAGACAACCCCTTTAAGGTGCAGATATCTGCTCTGAGCACCATCTTTGACACTAGCCTAACTGATCATAGGTGGGTAAGAAGATTCATTAAGGCAGCGGTTAGATTAAGGCCTACTCTAAGGTCCAGAGTTCCCACGTGGGATCTGAACACGGTACTTGAGGGATTAACAATGCCCCCCTTTTTTCCTCTATCTAACATATCGATAAAACATCTATCCCTAAAGTGGGCCTTCTTAATAGCTATTACTTCGGCTAGACGTATTGGGGAGTCACAGGCCCTCTCTTGCAGAGAGCCATATCTTCAGATTCTGGAGGACCATATTCGTCTGAGATTAGATCCAGGTTTCTTACCAAAAGTGGTCTCTTCCTTCCACCGAGACCAGGAGATTTTCTTGCCTTCCATTCCCAATCACCAGGATGGGGAGGTGGAAGACAAAATTAGACTCCTAGACGTTAGCGAGACGGTTATTCAGTATCTGGAGGTCAGCAGAGAATTCAGGAGGGATGATAACTTGCTGGTCCAATTCTCAGGTAAGAATAACGGGAAGAAACTTACTAGATCCTCCTTAGGCTACTTTCACATTTGCTTGCGTTCGGAGCGGATCCGTCTGGTGTCCGCACAGAAGAATCCGCTCCTATAATGCAAACGATGGGATCCGTTCAGAACGGATCCGTCTGCATTATAGTTTAGAAAAAATTCTAAGTCTAATTGTTAGTCAGACGGATCCGTCCAGACTTTACATTGAAAGTCAATAGGGGACGGATCCGTTTGAAATTGCACCATATTGTGTCAACTTCAAACGGATCCGTCCCCATTGACTTGCATTGTAAGTCTAGACGGATCCGTTTGGCTCCGCACGGCCAGGCGGACACCCGAACGCTGCAAGCTGCGTTCGGGTGTCCGCCTGCTGAGCGGAACGGAGGCCAAGCGGAGCCATACTGATGCATTCTGAGCGGATCCGCATCCACTCAGAATGCATTGGGGCAGTACGGATCCGTTTGGGGCCGCTTGTGAGAGCCTTCAAACGGAACTCACAAGCAGAACCTCGAACCCAAGTGTGAAAGTAGCCTTAGCCAGGTGGATTAGATCCACTATTGAATGCTGTTATTCCATCCAAAATAAGTCCTACCCAGGGGTAGTTAGGGCTCATTCGACTAGAGCCACCGCCTCCTCTTGGGCAGAAAAAGGTGGAGTACCCCTAGATCAAATCTGTAGGGCCGCAACTTGGTCAAGTGTATATCTTACCGGTAATTCCGTTTCCCTGAATCCACTATGACGGCCCATACTAACCCCATCCCCCAAAAAATATATAATCCCCCCCCCCCAAAAAAAAAAAAAATTATATATATATATATATATAGATAAAAAAAAGAAGAGGAAAGAAAGGAATGGAAGAACCCTTTCTTCAGGGGTATGAAGTAATATCCTATTTTTTCTGTTCACCTACCTTGGTAAGGGGGTGGAGGGGTGGGGGGAATTTAAACTCTCCGTGTGTGTTCCTGCCCCTACAGAGGTCAAGGGTCAATCTCATTGTGGCAGTCATGGTGGATTCAAGGAAGCGGAATTACCGGTAAGACTAAATTACGTTTTTTTGTTACCTTGCCTCATAAAAAGTATAATATAGAGCAACCAAAAATCATATGTACCCTAAAATAGAAACAACAAAACTGCCACCTTATCCCGTAGTTTCCAAAATGGGGTCACTTTTTGGGAGTTTCTACTCTAGGGGTTCATCAGGAGGCTTCAAATGGGACATGGTGTCAAAAAACCAGTCCAGCAAAATCTGCCTCCCAAAAACCATATGGCGTTCCTTCGTTCTGTGCAATGCCGTGTGCCCGTACAGCAGTACAACCACATATGGGGTGTTTCTGTAAACTACAGAATCAGGGCAATATATTGAGTTTTGTTTGGCTGTTAACCCTTGCTTTGTTAGTGGAAAAAAATGGATTCAAATGGAAAATCTGCCAAAAAGGTGAAATTCTGAAATCTCATTTTCCATTAATTCTTGTGGAATACCTAAAGGGCTAACAAAGGTTGTAAAATCAGTTTTGTATACCTTGAGGGGTGTAGATTCCAAAATAGGATCATTTTTGAGTGGTTTCTATTATGTAAGCCTCATAAAGTGACTTCAAACCTGAACTGGTCCTTAAAAAGTGGGTTTTGGAAATTTTCTGAAAAATGTCAAGATTTGCTTCTAAACTTCTAACGCACCCAAAAAATAAAATGGCATTGGCAAAATTTTAGGTTAATTTGGTATTTTTTTTATAAAAAAAAAAAAAAAAAAATATTATTATTTTGACTCAATCACCACATAAAGTGACACATGTAAGATTTGCAAAAAATGGCCTGGTCCTTAAGGTGAAATATTAAAGGCATACTGTGACACAGAGATGAGCGCTTCCACAATAGAAACACTAGTTTCACTCAGCCCTGCCCCCACTTGTCTCTAAGCCTCGCCTCACCTGGCCTCATTGGAGGTGCACCCCTGCAGGGAAGATATACTATATTAGCCTGTAGTATTCAGGATAAATTGCTGTGTTGGCACTTTGCAATAAATAAGTGGGCTTTAGGTTGCAGTTTCGGCACTTGGCCTCTAAAAGGTTCACCATCACTGACCTATCCTATCCGATCGGCAGGGGGCTATTTTGTTGGGTTACATGGTGCTATCTTGGACACTGACCTCCCTTGTACGTCTGCTACAATTTTAAAAAAATTCTAAGGTTAAGTTCACGTCTGCAGATTCCATCAAACCAAAAGTTCTGCATGAAACACTTATTTTTTGCTAAAAGACTGTACTCCCGAAAGGAAACCTGATGGATTCCATTATTGTCAATGAGGCACCGTTTGATTCAGTTATGTGCCTTATCTTTATAGTTCTGCTCCTACAGTGGAGCACAGCATTAGAAACAGGAGGCGCTGGGTTATGAGATTTATAATAAAAAAATATATTTTGTGTGAATTATTTCAGGGGTGTTGTAGGGGTTATATGTACACATGCCTATTCCAGGGTTTGTATTGGGAAATTCTGTGGACGTGTTCGTTTGGTAAAATTATAGACCATTATTACATGGTGGCACACATCATTAATGCGTCTCTCCCCAATGTGCCATGTAAATCATTCTCATTGTCATTTACTGCAATACAGCTACATTTGTCCCCAGTGTAAGGAGCTGGTTTTACAGAAGCCACTAGATGCCAGACCCCCGCTTTACTAGTCTAATCGTGCTACAGGGACATGGAACTGGCCCATGAGAAACAGGTCCTGTTTCACTGCCAACAGTCTTGGCATAGGAGGCTGAGAGTCTTAACTCATAATTCGGTGAACTCATCTTCCACAATACTATAGCGCTTGAAAGGCAGCATACTATAGTGCTTTCACATACTATAGCGCTTTCACATACTATAGTGCTTGAAAGGCAGCATACTATAGCGCTTCCACAATACTATAGTGCTTGAAAGGCAGCATACTATAGTGCTTCCACATACTATAGCGCTGGAAAGGCAGCATACTATAGTGCTTCCACAATACTATAGCGCTGGAAAGACAGCATACTCTAGTGCTTTCACATACTATAGTGCTTGAAAGGCAGCATACTATAGCGCTTTCACATACTATAGTGCTTGAAAGGCAGCATACTATAGCGCTTTCACATACTATAGTGCTTGAAAGGCAGCATACTATAGCGCTTCCACATACTATAGTGCTTGAAAGGCAGCATACTATAGTGCTTTCACATACTATAGTGCTTGAAAGGCAGCATACTATAGCGCTTCCACAATACTATAGTGCTTGAAAGGCAGCATACTATAGCGCTTTCACATACTATAGCGCTTGAAAGGCAGCATACTATAGCGCTTCCACAATACTATAGTGCTTGAAAGGCAGCATACTATAGCGCTTCCACAATACTATAGTGCTTGAAAGGCAGCATACTATAGCGCTTCCACAATACTATGGTGCTTGAAAGGCAGCATACTATAGCTCTTCCACAATACTATAGTGCTTGAAAGGCAGCATACTATAGCGCTTCCACATACTATAGCGCTTCCACAATACTATAGCTCTTCCACAATACTATAGTGCTTGAAAGGCAGCATACTATAGCGCTTCCACATACTAAAGTGCTTGAAAGGCAGCATACTATAGCGCTTCCACATACTATAGTGCTTGAAAGGCAGCATACTATAGCGCTTCCACATACTATAGTGCTTGAAAGGCAGCATACTATAGCGCTTCCACAATACTATAGTGCTTGAAAGGCAGCATACTATAGCGCTTCCACATACTATAGTGCTTGAAAGGCAGCATACTATAGCGCTTCCACATACTATAGTGCTTGAAAGGCAGCATACTATAGCGCTTCCACAATACTATAGCGCTTGAAAGGCAGCATACTATAGCGCTTTCACATACTATAGCGCTTGAAAGGCAGCATACTATAGCGCTTCCAAGATACTATAGTGCTTCCACAATACTATAGCTCTTCCACATACTATAGTGCTTGAAAGGCAGCATACTATAGCGCTTCCACAATACTATAGTGCTTGAAATGCAGCATACTATAGCTCTTCCACATACTATAGTGCTTGAAATGCAGCATACTATAGCGCTTCCACATACTATAGTGCTTGAAAGGCAGCATACTATAGCGCTTCCACATACTATAGTGCTTGAAAGGCAGCATACTATAGCGCTTCCACAATACTATAGTGCTTCCACAATACTATAGCTCTTCCACATACTATAGTGCTTGAAATGCAGCATACTATAGCGCTTCCACATACTATAGTGCTTGAAAGGCAGCATACTATAGCGCTTCCACATACTATAGTGCTTGAAAGGCAGCATACTATAGCGCTTCCACAATACTATAGTGCTTCCACAATACTATAGCTCTTCCACATACTATAGTGCTTGAAATGCAGCATACTATAGCGCTTCCACATACTATAGCGCTTCCACAATACTATAGCTCTTCCACAATACTATGGTGCTTGAAAGGCAGCATACTATAGTGCTTCCACAATACTATAGTGCTTGAAAGGCAGCATACTATAGCGCTTCCACAATACTATAGTGCTTGAAAGGCAGCATACTATAGCGCTTCCACAATACTATAGTGCTTGAAAGGCAGCATACTATAGCGCTTCCACAATACTATAGTGCTTGAAAGGCAGCATACTATAGCGCTTCCACAATACTATAGTGCTTGAAAGGCAGCATACTATAGCGCTTCCACAATACTATAGTGCTTGAAAGGCAGCATACTATAGCGCTTCCACAATACCATAGTGCTTGAAAGGCAGCATACTATAGCGCTTCCACAATACTATAGCGCTTCCACAATACCATAGCGCTTCCACAATACTATAGTGCTTGAAAGGCAGAATGGGAACAGTGAATATGTAAAGATGTAAAGGGGATCTGAATACACGTCACTATGACGACACTAACTGACACGCTATCATGGGAGCACACGTCTGCAGCATCCCCATCAGAGAGGTCGTACAGTTTTTCAGCTCACACAGGGAACTCCTACCTATCCTAGGAAACTAGGATCTCACAGTGTTCAGCATGTCCAAACCTATTGGTGCCAGTTGTATCTGGCGACTACTTATTCCCTATAAAAAATAAAAATAAAAAAAATTAACAGTTGCCTGTTTTTGGTGGAATCATGGTTGGCTGATGTTGGCCAGTCAGTTTTCGCAGTTCAATGCACATGGCGAGGTTCCAGTGTCGCACTTCGGTGGTCCTCCCTGCCAATATTTGTTTTCCCATGTTCCGGGGACGATATCCTGCATACATGATGAATACTGCTGCAGCCAATGACTGGTCTCAGCAGACACATGCGGTATACTGCTGAGGCCAGACTGTCTGCACAGAGACAGAGGGAGATTTATCAAGACAGGAACTTTCCGCTCTGGTCTGGATACCCCCTACACTGCTGGAGGATACACCTAATTTATGACAAGGCTTCATTTACGTCAGATTACTGGCATAGTATAGTTACTTTCTAACACCACTTTTCAAGGAGTGAGGGAGATGACAAATCTCCCCCATGGTGCATACCAGATGTCACTGCTGCAGCCAGGAAGATGGCATCATTGCTGCAGCAGTCTTAACAACAGCTTCCCCATCAAAATGTATTTTTACTAAAGTCTAAGGGCCAGATTGATCATTAGCTCAAGTCAGAATAATGGAGTGAAAAATTCCCAAATTTTTGCGCAATCGCTAAAACTGCGCAAAAATTTGCGAATATTTTCTGCTCTGCACTATGCTTGCCAGTCTTCTGAAAGTGGGCGTGTTTTCTTATGTAAATTAATCTCTAGACAGATTTACTATTGCGACTATTTAAAGTCACAAAAAAAGTCACAAAAAAATGCGCAATTTCACTCCAGTGAGGACCATGCTTATCTTATGAGACTTTTTAATAGAACATGTGACTTTTTCGTAAAGACGTGCGACTTTTGTAAAGCTGCTTACTGACGGATAAACTGCTACCGTCAAACCACATTTATTGCAGTCTTAAAGGGCCGATCATAAATCTGACTTGGCTAAAACCAACTTTAGGGGGGAATCACAGAATGAACATACGACCCTGTTCACGGGATTATAGTAGAATTAGGTCAAATTCACAAACGGGTATCACAGAAAGAACCATTTTAATTCTAAAGCTTCACTTTTAATATTTATATTTAAAATTCACGACCCATAATGTATAAGAAATATATATAAACAAGAAAAAGAAATAAAGCAAATATAAATCTATCCCACTTGACTTCTTGGATGTAGGAAATCAAGTGAATGATGAATAGGGGCAGTGTCCCTAATGGATTCCCCTACAATTATGGCCCTGCCTGAAAACGGAATGGCCGCCCCGATAGGGGCGATCCCGTATCTCGTACCTCCTATAATGCCCTGGAGGACCCTGATACAGGTGACCGATGATAGTAATCCTATGGGGAGACCAGTACTAGTCTACAGGTGTGCCAAAAATAAGAAATGCTTTATTTGTACAAATAACACCCCAACCCCCATACAGTGGAGGTAAAAATGACAAAGACAATGTGTGATTGTGATATGTTTGTATAGAGCGTCCCTACGCGTTTCGCCCTGTTAATATTGGGCTCCTCAGGGGACAAAAACCAAAATAGCACACGGGGTGTATCACATAAAATATCAAGGACAGCAAGACAGCCACGAAAACAATATTAATCAAGTGACTACAGTATAATTAAATATAGTATGATAAACTAGTCACTTAATTATGATTAATTATTGGAGAATGAGACATACAAAACTCCAGTTATACAGTAAGGCAGAAGGTATGCCAGGCGGTGCAACTGGAGGGTGATGAAGTATAACTGATCACAAGATAGTGAACCAACAATCACCATAAAGACACATATCCTATCATTTGTTAATAATATTGATGGACAATTGTGTGAGTATAGCAGGTGATAGCGGTCTATTCCAACTATAGTTGTAGCTGAGGAATTAAATATAATGATACTAGAAGGTCTGTTAGCATGTCACAATGGTCTATTATGAGTATACATAGAGCCAGAGTGGTCAGATGTATTAATATATAGGGATTAATCTATCCCCTCTAGCTGTACCGACAATCAGACCCCTGTATTTGTCTTATGGCGGCATATTAGAGCTGTAACAGATCAACAGACTATTATATAGTGACAAAGCATATGGAGACTTGCGTGTCCAGGAGATGATAAAGGTTTCTCCATTAGTATCTGGCCCACTCCGGTAGGTAAAGATGTCCTGATACTGGGGGGCTACAGAGGATGGTGCCGCAAAGTTTCGGCGTGACCGCTCGCCCAGATGAAGACGCGGCCGCACCTGGGGAGCGGCGTCTGTGCTTAAATCAGCACCACTTCCGGGTATGACGCGCGGACACGTGATCACATGACAGCGGTCACGTGACTTGCCGTGACGTCATGAAGGCAAGGCCCGCATGCTGCGTCGGCAGCTAGGGGGAGACGGCTTAAGCGATGCACATAACAGATCGCTGAGTTGTTGAAGCTTATAGCCTACAAGATGTTGGTATGCGGAGCCCTATGTATAGGTATCATTCCATAGGGTCACAGAAGGGCCATAAGTGCCTATATCATATATACAGACGTGGACAAAATTGTTGGTACCCTTTGGTCAATGAAAGAAAAAGTCACAATGGTCACAGAAATAACTTTAATCTGACAAAAGTAATAATAAATTAAAATTCTATAAATGTTAACCAATGAAAGTCAGACATTGTTTTTCAACCATGCTTCAACAGAATTATGTAAAAAAATAAACTCATGAAACAGGCATGGACAAAAATGATGGTACCCCTAGAAAACACAGAACATAATGTGACCAAAGGGACATGTTAATTCAAGGTGTGTCCACTAATTAGCATCACAGGTGTCTACAACCTTGTAATCAGCCATTGGGCCTATATATATGGCTCCAGGTAATCACTGTGTTGTTTGGTGATATGGTGTGTACCACACTCGACATGGACCAGAGGAAGCAAAGGAAAGAGCTGTCTCAAGAGATCAGAAAGAAAATTATAGACAAGCATGTTAAAGGTAAAGGCTATAAGACCATCTCCAAGCAACTAGATGTTCCTGTGAGTACAGTTGCACATATTATTCATAAGTTTAAGATCCATGGGACTGTAGCCAACCTCCCTGGACGTGGCCGCAGGAGGAAAATTGATGACAAATCTAAGAGACGGATAATCCGAATGGTAACAAAAGAGCCTAGAAAGACTTCTAAAGAGATTCAAGGTGAACTTCATGCTCAAGGAACATCAGTGTCAGATCGCACCATCCGTCGTTGTTTGAGCCAAAGTGGACTACATGGGAGACGACCAAGGAGGACACCATTGTTGAAAACGAATCATAAAAAAGCAAGACTGGAATATGCCAAACTACATGTTGACAAGCCACAAAGCTTCTGGGAGAATGTCCTGTGGACAGATGAGACAAAAATCGAAGTTTTTGCCAAGGCACATCAGCTGTATGTTCACAGACGAAAAAATGAAGCATATCAAGAAAAGAACACTGTCCCTACTGTGAAACATGGAGGAGGCTCTGTTATGTTCTGGGGCTGCTTTGCTGCGTCTGGCACAGGGTGTCTTGAATCTGTGCAGGGTACAATGAAATCTCAAGACTATCAAGGAATTCTAGAGAGAAATGTACTAGCCAGTGTCAGAAAGCTTGGTCTCAGTCGCAGGTCATGGGTCTTGCAACAGGACAATGACCCAAAACACACCGCTAAAAACACCCAAGAATGGCTAAGAGGAAAAAATTGGACTATTCTAAAGTGGCCTTCTATGAGCCCTGACCTCAATCCTATTGAGCATCTTTGGAAGGAGCTGAAACATGCAGTCTGGAAAAGGCACCCTTCAAACCGGACACAACTGGAGCAGTTTGCTCATGAGGAGTGGGCCAAAATACCTGCTGAGAGGTGCAGATGTCTCATTGACAGTTACAGGAAGCGTTTGATTGCAGTGATTGCCTCAAAAGGTTGCGCAACAAAATATTAAGTTAGGGGTACCATCATTTTTGTCCATGCCTGTTTCATGAGTTTATTTTTTTACATAATTCTGTTGAAGCATGGTTGAAAAACAATGTCTGACTTTCATTGGTTAACATTTATAGAATTTTAATTTATTATTACTTTTGTCAGATTAAAGTTATTTCTGTGACCATTGTGACTTTTTCTTTCATTGACCAAAGGGTACCAACAATTTTGTCCACGTCTGTATTTTCAGGCAGGGCCATAATTGTAGGGGAATCCATTAGGGACACTGCCCCTATTCATCATTCACTTGATTTCCTACATCCAAGAAGTCAAGTGGGATAGATTTATATTTGCTTTATTTCTTTTTCTTGTTTATATATATTTCTTATACATTATGGGTCGTGAATTTTAAATATAAATATTAAAAGTGAAGCTTTAGAATTAAAATGGTTCTTTCTGTGATACCCTAAAACCAACTTTAGCCATATGTGAAAGTGTGGCTGTCAGAGTCATGATAAATCTGGCCCTAAGAATGTGATACGTGAACACTGGGCATACAAGCTCCTTGCCCTTTCCACACCCTCTGCTTAGTCACTTTGGTCGGGACTTGAATGACCTGAAGCAGCTCATATAAACGGCCACAGTTGTCAGGCAGCTGGACCCTGCACTCACAGGCCCTTTATGATGGGAGAGGGACTGTGGGAGGACTGTTGCTGTTTGTGATGGGATAGGTGATAAGGTACTGTACTCTGCTGCCTCCAAGAGTCCCATAGACTTTGATGGGGGCAGCGCGACTACTGCTCCATTCATAGCTTGCCTCACTGCAGTCCAGCAATAAAGAGGAACATGTGGGATCGGGACCACCCGTCTGTGGATAGGTGATGTCCATTGTGGGTACAGCAAAGATATTACTGTTGAATGCCCTACAATAAGAAAAAATTCTGCGGCACTTCCAAGGCGTAAAATGAAAAAGTTTTTTTATTTACCAGACAGCAACGTTTCGATCCTTCTCTCTGGGATCTTTCTCAAGCAGTGAATATTTACCAAATTCTACAATTATATTTTATAGGATATTAGTTAAAGGTTTAGGGCAGAAATGTCATGGATTTGTGAAGTCACCATAGCAACTAGCAGAACTATGAATGCAGCTGTAGCACATGATGAGCTAGATAAATAAAGCAAAGGGTACACAAATGTCTGTATAAACTGTATATGTAAAACCTTATATCAATGCACCAGGATAGAGCAATATTCCATGCGGTCACTTGATTATTGTTTATGCTATAAAACATTTTCAACCTGATTACAATCACATTTCAGCAGGTGGTCTAGAAAAGGGAGAGTTCGTGTTCTTTGTTTATTTTCCATCCTCTTAGCTTTAACCCTTAAAGGGGTTATACAACCCCTATAATGACCCCCCTAATGCCCAAGCTCCTCAGACAGGTTATACTTACCCCAGCACCCGCGGCACTCCTGTCCCCGCACAGCCGCTATGGAGGCTCGTCCCAGTCATGGCCTGCTATTGGCTGCCTCCCAGATGTTTTCATCCGCGTGTCTGGGAGATGCAGCAGCAGCAGCTATGCGGGGAGTGGGTAGGTATAATCTTAGGGGTCCAGACATTAGGGGGGGGGGGTCATTATAGGGGTTGGATAACCCCTTTAAGTTCAAAGGTTGTTCAGTGATTAACTAGCTGGTCGGCAGGGTTCCAACACTCAGTGCCCGCACCCGTCAGCTGTTCAGATGTAGCTCCGTCAACCTTGTAGTGGAAGGAGTCCCATTGAGGTCAATGCGAAGAGTGAAAACAGTTCCCTCCATTACAAGGTTGAACATGCCATGTATTTCCAGCAAAAGAGCCACATCGGAACAGACAATCCACGGTATAGGCCAGGGGTGGCCAACCTGTGGCTCTTTGCTTCTTCAAGTGAGGCTCTAGCTGTGAAGCCAGGGAGCAGTCAGGCCGGCTATCTTTCCGCCCCATGCTCAGATCTCTTTTCCTGATCGGGCACTGTTACTACTTTGCAGCTCCAGCTCACTCTCCACTACATCCTGATGCACATAGTGTGAGAACGTAGTATGTGGAGATACGCACTATGACCTGATGTTGTGCTCATCAGGTCACAGTGGAGAGCGTGTCAGACCTGCAGAGTAGCAGATGCCCGAGCAGGAGCCCAGTGCCTGATCAGGAGAGGGAAGAGATTTTTTTAAATTATAGAATTGAGCATAGGAGGTTCTTGTCTGAGCATGGGGGGTCCTGATCTGAGCAATGGGGGCCTGATCTGAGCATGAGGGTTCAGATTTGAGCATGGGGGCAGATCTGATCATGGGGGGTCAGATCTGAGAAGGGGGGAGATCTGAGCATGGGGAGGGGATCTGAGCACTGAGGGTCTGACACTGGGAGTCTGATTTTTGTTGTCTGATCCGAGCATTGGGGGTCTGATTTGGAGGTCTGATGAGGTTAGGGGATCTTATTGTAGGTCAGATTAGGATTGGGGATCTGATTTAGGAGTCTGATCTGTGGTCTGATGAAAAATATTTTTTTTTCTTTTTTTCTCTGCTAATGAAAAATAAGAAAAATATATTTTTTTGCAGACCTCAGGTCGGTTGAAAAATATTATTTTTTTATCTTATTTTTCTTTGTTAAAACCTAGGTGCATCTTGTAGGGCAAAAATACGGTGACTTGTGTGTAAATGTATAGCTTGTGGCTCCTGGTAGTCATACGTTTTTTTTTCCGGCTCTTTGTGTATGCAAGGTTGGCCACCCCTGGTATAGGCCATCACTGGGAAAGGCTGGACAACCTCTTTAAATATATACTTCCCCAGCAAAAAAAAAACAACAAATGAAGCTGCCGCCTCGAGCACCAATGCCGTCATCTTCCTGGCTGCAGCAGGGATATTTCATGCACACAGGTCATCACGCAGCCTATCACTGACCTCAAGTATATGGAACATGAGGCTGGTCACAGCATAGGAAGCAGCAGGGGCGAAAGTGGTAAGGCCGTTCACACCTCCGTTTGTGGATCCGGCACAGAGAAGCCTGCCGTATACTCTATTTCACAGCTGGACTCCCATTGATTGCAATAGGGGCCTACGGTGATCTGGCCGATTTCTGACCAAAATGTCGGGTTTCAGCCGTAACAAAACCATTGCATGCAGGGGGATCTGGCAGTGAATAGGAGGATCTGGCAGGCTGCTCTATGCAGTATCCACAAACAGAGGTGTGAACAAGGCCTAAATAGTGCTTCTTTTGTTTGTTTTTTAGGCCATTTATAATTGCTGGGGATGTATCTATTTAACTCAACCCATTGTCCCATGAAAACAGCCTTAAATGGGTTCTGCACTTGGTTTAAAACTGATGATCTATCCTCTGGATAGACCATCAGTATCTGACCGGCGGGGGTCCGACGCACGGGACCCCCGCCGATCAGCTGGTTGAGAAGGCAGCTGCGCTCCAGTAGCGACTAGTATCAACTAGCGTGGGCGGGGCTAAGCTCCATTCAAGTGAACAGAGCTTAGCCACGCCCACGCTCGTTGATACTAGTCGTGACGTCACTGGGCCAGCGGTAAACAGCGAGAAGGCCGTGGCGCTGCTGGAGCGCCACTGCCTTCTCAAATAGCTGATCGGCGGGGGTCCTGGGTGTCACACATGCGTGTTCAGTGCGGGAATCATTCTCCATGTGTAAGCGTGATCCTCCGTTCTGGAGTGCGCGGCATTATACTGACTTATAGTAGTGTGTCTCTCTACATGACCGTATTGCTACAGAATCATAGTAACAGCTTTAGAAGGAAGGTGACGCAGAGGCACAAATGAGCCTCTAGGAGCAACAGGGTTCTTACTGTTAAGGCTCATGCACACAAACGCATTTTATTTCCGTGTCCATTCCGTTTGCGGAACCATTCATTTCAATGGGTCCGTAAAAAAAAACAAAAAACGGAAGTTACTCTATGTGCATTCCGTTTCCGTATGTCAGTTAGCAAAAGAATAGAACATGTCCTATTATTGTCCGCATAACGGACGAGGATAGTACTGTTCTATTATAGGTCCGTTGTTCCATTCCGCAAAATACGAAATGCACACGGAGGCATCTGTATTTTTGTGGATCACAAAATACATACAGTCGTGTGCATGAGCTCTTACACCTAGAGGTTCTGACCTCTCTGCAACTGCTGCACACTGATTGGCAGTGTCAGGCGTGATGACATTTGCACTGCCTGGTCCTGTCAATCAAAGTTCTTTTCAAAAGCAGATGCAGGGGAAGCAAAATGGGAGGCTGCTGGTGGTGAAAGCGGCCGAGTGATGGTGCACTGACTGGCATGGCACTGCTTACAGAAAAAAATATTAAAGGGGTTGTCCGGGTTCAGAGCTGAACCTGGACATACCCTCAATTTCACCCAGGCAGCCCCCCTGTTATGAACAGTTCATGCTCAGATGCTCTCCTTTGCCCTGTGCTGAATTGCTCAGGGCAAAGGCATTTTATGGCGTTTCGGTGACATGATGAGCCCTCCAAAAGGACTGCTAGGTGGAGGCTTCAGCCCAGAAGTTAGATTGGTGACGTCACCCGCACTGATAGGCGGGTATTAGTGCTTCCCTAGTCTGTAAAATGGCTAGGGCAGCGCTAAAGGCCACCCGTCAGAGCCGATGACATCACCGGGAACACTGCTGGGTGAAAGCCTCTGCCCGGCAGTGTGTTATTATAAACAAGAAAGCCCTTGCCCTGCACGATCCAGCACAGGGCAAGGGAGCGCATCGGAGTATGAAATCACAGGGGCCGGAGGGGTAAAAACGTGGGTATGTCCGGGTTCAGCTCTGAACCCGGACAACCCCTTTAATTCTCATAATTACAGAAATGGATTTTTATAAAAAAAAGGTGTGCCTATTGTACAGGGAACCAGGCCTACAAGGCATTAAGCTTACTTGGGAAGTGACTTTTGAGCGGACAAGACTCCTTTTAAAGACCGGAATACCACTTTACGGTACGTTCAATTGCACCAGCAGCAAATCTGCATCCACATCTGTATGAGGTACAGGTGGATATGTTTGGAAATCCACAGCATAATAAGGCCTCCGTTCTCCACACTGCTCGTCTAGCATTACACGGATCTATAATGCTATGTATCTCTTCATGACCCTCCTTCTACAGGATCCTAGGGACAGCATTATTACACTATCCTGCAGTAGCAATAAGGTCATGCAGAGACACACAGCATTATAAGGCCTCCGTTCTCCACACTGCTCGTCTAGCAGGAGCGCACTGCATCACACTGATCTATAATGCTATGTATCTCTTCATGACCTTCCTTCTACAGGATACTAGTGACAGCATTATTTCACTATCCTGCTGTAGCAATAAGGTCATGCAGAGACACACAGCATTATAAGGCCTCCGTTCTCCACACTGCTCGTCTAGCAGGAGCACACTGCATTACACTGATCTATAATGCTATGTATCTCTTCAGGACCTTCCTTCTACAGGATACTAGGGACAGCATTATTTCACTATCCTGCTGTAGCAATAAGGTCATGCAGAGACACACAGCATTATAAGGCCTCCGTTCTCCACACTGCACACTGCATTACACTGATCTATAATGCTATGTATCTCTTCAGGACCTTCCTTCTACAGGATACTAGGGACAGCATTATTTCACTATCCTGCTGTAGCAATAAGGTCATGCAGAGACACACAGCATTATAAGGCCTCCGTTCTCCACACTGCACACTGCATTACACTGATCTATAATGCTATGTATCTCTTCATGACCTTCCTTCTACAGGATACTAGGGACAGCATTATTTCACTATCCTGCTGTAGCAATAAGGTCATGCAGAGACACACAGCATTATAAGGCCTCCGTTCTCCACACTGCACACTGCATTACACTGATCTATAATGCTATGTATCTCTTCATGACCCTCCTTCTACAGGATCCTAGGGACAGCATTATTTCACTATCCTTCTGTAGCAATAAGGTCATGCAGAGACACACAGCATTATAAGGCCTCCGTTCTCCACACTGCTCGTCTAGCAGGAGCGCACTGCATTACACGGATCTATAATGCTATGTATCTTTTCATGACCCTCCTTCTACAGGATCCTAGGGACAGCATTATTTGTTGCAGATTTCATCCTCTGCATTGCAGGCAAGTGAAATCCGCAGCAGAAATCTGCAACCACGCGCTGCGGAATTCATGTGTACCGCACGGAAGGTTATGTCGGGAAAATATCTATAGCACGCAGATGATATTTTGCATGCAAATCCTCTGTGGAATATCTGCAGCATCTATGCCACATGTGGTACCTCTCAGTTACACTGCCATGATCACAATCACTTGGTGCCAATGAAAAGTAGAGAACCTGCACACTATAAGGACTGTCTGGCTCCGATATAGCACAACCATACTCCACAGAGCTGTACACGGACTGTATCTCAGACACACACTGGGGTCAGTATGTATACAGCTGCTGGATATCACTGAGGAGTGTGATCCATCAATGGTTAACAATCTGCGTTGCCTGTCAGAAGGGCACAATATGTCTGCCATCTGTTGGTTTTATACCCGTAATGTGTCCAGGCCTAGGCATGCTCCATGGCACATACCAGCATCCCGGGAGGAAAACCTGCCACTACTAGCTAATCCTCATACTAATAGGTAGTAGCGTTCAATTACTGCTAACCCAATGGCCATGTGTAGCCTACACGCCACACGTCATATGAGGAGTGCCCTTCATGCTCAGGGTCAAATGACATCTTATTTCAGGGACACAACAAATGGGCTCTTGTCCTTGATTCACACCATCCCAGGGCATGGACAATGGGCTGATGAATGCCAATACACAGCATAGATTATGGACATTATATATATGGTGGGCATCAGGCCCTGCCCCATCCATGCTGCATTATCGGCCCTGGCATCATGCCCTGTATGACCTTGGGCACACACAGAGGTGAGTGGTCCATTACTGCTCTGCAGGGGCAGCAGCTCACGTGTTCTCCCCCCTTGTGCTGTCACCTCGGGGGGGATGTAGTAGTACTAGGAAGCCATAAGCCCAGAGCCTGCCCACCCTGATGAAGGATCTGAGCCCACCAGCCTGCTACTGCGCCCATATTACATGACCTATCTCCCTGGAAGGAGCCAGGGCTTGCCTGCGGAGATAAGGCCGCTCCTGTCACACCGTGATACAACGGTCCCTCCCCAGCACCCCACACCCGGGCCTCTCTGTGGCCTGTGACTATACCCGCGTCACCGGGCCGTGCCAGCTCTTACCTTTGTGTCAGAGCCTGCGGTGCTGCGGCTTTACCGGGGACTGACAGAGAAGGAGCAGTAGGATGAGTGGGAGGGGGCGGGGCGCCAAGAAAACCCTAGGAGAGGGGTGGCGTGACGTCATCGGCACGCCCCCTGGAACGTGGTGCCGGCCGCTGAGTTACGCACGCAGATGTGAATGGAGCTCCCTGACTGCTGGCGGCGGCATTCACTGACTGGCGTGACAAGACTGAGGCAGGTGCTATCTGACCGGACATGGGAGAAATGCGCACAGAGCCTCCATTGCTCTTAGGTTCTGATCGTGTCCTATTGGCCTGGCTGATCTCTGGGACATTTGGTGAAATGCTAGAGCAGTTTGGACATGCCTGTGCTAGAGGAACAGGAGATTAGTGGTGCATCCTGTGGTCTCAGAAACCACCTGCAAGCAGGGCCAGATAAGGTGCACGATGGGCCCGGGCTCTCTATCCAACTCGGGCCCCTTCCTCCATTTTAGTTTAGTATTTTTTTTCTATATAAAGAACCTGCGGTGCTTAGTGAGCGCCACAGTCTCTTCCTAGGCCATATGACATCACATCCACCATTACATGGCTTAGGTGCAGCTCAGTTCCATCTGAGTGATTAGGGCTGAGCTAATACCAAGCGCAGTGCTATCAAATGGACAGCGCTGGGCAAAGAGGCTGCGGCGCTTACTGGGACATCGCGGTCTCCTCAAACAGCTTATTGGCTAGGGTGCCAGGCAGGGCCAGTGCAAGGATTTTTGCCAACATAAGCGAAGCTACATTTTGGCGCCCCTCCCCCTCCTCCAATATTAACCACCTCCGGACCGCCTAACGCACATGTGCGTTCCGGAGGTGGCAGCGCTGCGCACAGTCACGCATATACGCGTCATCTCGCGAGACGCGAGATGACGCGAATATGCGCGCGCGCATGCGCAGTTCGCGCCGGCATTTCTTCGAGAAGCATTTCGTCAGCAACCTGCCAGCCAATGATCGTGGCTGGCAGGTTGCTGATTTTTAAAAAATCCAATCAAAGTGCCAGATAGCAGATCATATTTGTAAATATGATCTGTTATATGGCTGCCTGCTCCTCTGCTGGTTCTTTTCGTCGGTTGGATCCAGCAGAGGAGCAGGCTTCACAGTGAGTACACCAAACACTACACTATAGCCCCTGATCACCCCCCCTGAACCCCAATTAACCCTTTGATCACCTCTTTGATCACCCCCTGTCAATCACAAGTGAAAAGAAAAAAGTGATCAGTGCAAACTGTCACTTTTTTTTTTCACTGTTATTGACCGTTAGGTTTTAGGTATAGTTTAGGTCCCTTGGTTAGGTAGTTAGCGATCAGTTAGCGCCCAGCCCACCGCACCGCAGTCCGTTATTCGCTGATTAGCGTATCGCTAATCAGCATTTGTACTTTTATAGTATCTGGAAGTGATCAAAACTGATCACGGTCAGATCTATAATAGTACTAGTGTCACTTTAGCTCGCCCTCCACCCAAAACGCAGTGTTTGCCCGATCAGGCCTGATCGGTCGCCCACACGTGCGTTCGCCCACACCCGCCCCACCGCAGTGACAAAAAAAAAATTTTTTTTTGATCACTGCACATTCACTTTACACGCACTGCGGCGATAAAAAAATCAGTTTTGATATTTTTTATCAACCGCAGCGGCCTCTGGTACTTCGCTAGGCTCCCCTTTGTAAGACAGGCTTGCTTTTTTTTTTCTTGGGTAGTCTCAGGGAATACCCCTAAATTTAGTTGCCCACATGTCAAACAGGGGGTATTCCTCTGAAGAGGCCTACAGGCTTCTGACCCAGTCGGATGAGGAGTGGGAACCCTCATCTGATGAATCCAGCGGGTCAGAATACGAACCTGTAGAAAGCAGTGGCTCTCTGACCCAAAGTTCGGACGAGGAGGCTGAGGTCCCTGATACCACCAGGCGTACCCGGCCCCGTGTCGCTAGACCGCAGGTTGCGCAGGATCCGCTTCAAGAGCAGCAGAGTGGGGCTGGTGCTGTCGGATTACGTGGTGAGGCATACACCAGCAGCCCAGCCCTCCCTGGACCTAGTACCAGCACTGCCGTACAACCTGGTGAAGTAGCGAGCACCAGAAGGGCAGTTGAAGCTGGTACGGTGGCACGTGCAGTAGTGACCCCGTCGCAGCCACCGCAAAGACGTGCCCGTAGAGCCCCTAGAATCCCAGAGGTGCTGGCAAACCCTGATTGGCAGTCCCCAACTTCAGCCGCACCTGTAGTTTTCCCTTTCACTGCCCAGTCTGGAGTTCGGGTTGAGACGGCTCAGATCGGTTCGGCCCTGGGATTTTTTGAGCTGTTCTTGACTGCGGAGCTTTTAGACTTAGTCGTGGCAGAGACAAACCGGTATGCCACACAATTTATCACCGCTAACCCGGGAAGCTTTTATGCCCAGCCTTTCCGGTGGAAACCAGTCCAAGTTTCCGAACTTAAAACTTTTCTGGGCCTCCTCCTCAACATGGGCCTGACAAAAAAACATGAATTGCGGTCATATTGGTCCACGAACCCGATTCATCACATGCCCATGTTCTCTGCTGCCATGTCCAGGGCACGTTTTGAGGCCATCCTGCGGTTCCTGCACTTTAGTGACAACACCGCCTCCCGTCCCAGGGGCCACCCTGCTTTTGACCGGCTCCACAAAATTCGGCCCCTCATAGACCATTTCAACCAGAAATTTGCAGATATTTATACCCCAGAGCAAAACATCTGCATAGACGAGTCCCTGATACATTTTACCGGGCGCCTTGGCTTCAAGCAATACATCCCAAGCAAGCGCGCCCGGTATGGGGTCAAATTGTATAAGCTCTGTGAAAGGGCCACAGGCTATACCCACAAATTTCGGGTCTATGAGGGAAAAGATCAGACCCTGGAGCCGGTCGGTTGCCCTGACTACCTGGGGAGCAGTGGGAAGACAGTTTGGGACTTGGTGTCACCCTTATTCGGCAAGGGGTACCATCTTTATGTGGACAATTTTTACACAAGTGTGGCCCTCTTTAGGCATTTGTTTCTAGAACGGATTGGCGCCTGTGGTACCGCGCGAACTAGTCGCGCGGGCTTCCCCCAACGGCTCGTTACCACCCGTCTTGCAAGGGGGCAGAGGGCCGCACTGTGTAACGAAGAACTGCTCGCGGTGAAATGGAGAGACAAGCGTGACGTTTACATGCTCTCCTCCATTCACGCAGACACGACAATACAAATTGAGCGAGCAACCCGTGTCATTGAAAAGCCCCTCTCAGTCCACGACTATAACCTCCACATGGGAGGGGTCGACTTCAATGACCAGATGTTGTCTCCGTATTTAGTTTCCCGACGCACCAGACGCTGGTATAAGAAGGTGTCTGTATATTTAATTCAATTGGCTCTGTACAATAGTTTTGTTCTCTACAGTAAGGCTGGGAGAACTGGATCCTTCCTCAAATTTCAGGAAGAGATCATTGAGAACCTCCTGTATCCAGGAGGTTCCGTGGCCCCAACCACCAGTGTAGTTAGCCGTCTACACGAGCGACATTTCCCCAATGTCGTTCCTGGTACCTCAACCCAACCGTCACCCCGAAAAAGATGTCGTGTCTGTAGCAGGAGTGGAATAAGGCGTGACACCCGTTATTTCTGTCCTGACTGTCCGGACCACCCTGCCCTATGCTTTGGAGAGTGTTTCCGGAAGTACCACTCACAGGTACACTATTAGCATAGGGATCATCTCACCAGGACAGGCACACAGGGCTATTAGGGCCTATTCACTCACTGCTGCTGCAAACGTCTCCTTTCACATGGGACAAAGTGCATAACGCACTTCGCCACATCTTTGGGCGATTTGCGCTTTGCACATTGACCCATGGGGAAGGAGAGGTTTGTTCTATAAAGGTAAAAAAAAAAAAAAAAAAAAACAGGTAAGCAAACAGGTTAATGTTTAGTTCCAAAAGTTAAAGTTACATGTTCTGTTCCAAAGTTAATAAAATTATTGCGTTGTGGCCTGTTTTTTTCTTTTTTTTTTTTTTTGTCTTTTTACCTTCCAGGTGGACCAACCGATCTACTAGCTGCAGCACCGATGTGCATTCTCACAGAAGCATTGCGCTGCTGTCAGATTACACGCAAGTCGGTGTATGCGGCGCTGCAAGACGAGATTTCTACTCTGCAGTGACAGATACGTTTGCCGAGGCATACGAGCTGAGGAGGAGGCGGCGTTCCTATGCTTTGGCAAGCACTTTGTATGTATATATATATATATATAAAAAAAAATATCCCGGCAATGATTTATTCATCCACATCGATTGATGCGAATGGAGAAATCTGGTTTGCCAGGGCATACGAGCTAAGTGGGTATGGATGTAGGGCGGAGCTCCTATGTCCTGGCAGACGCCTTTCCCCTCCATTTTTTTTTTTTGGCAGAGATTTTTTCATCCACATTGATCGATGCGAATGAAGAAATCTGTGCCGTTCATTTTTTTCTTTCAGCCCAGAGGCTGAACGGAAAAAAAAAACTCATTACCTGTATGCTCAATATAAGGAGAATAGCAGAAACTCCTAATGCTGGCCATACATGTAATGATTGCGGAGACCCTCAAATGCCAGGGCAGTACAAACACCCCACAACTGACCCCATTTTGGAAAGAAGACACCCCAAGGTATTTTCTGAGGGGCATATTGAGTCCATGAAAGATTGAAATTTTTGTCCTAAGTTAGCGGAAAGTGAGACTTTGTGAGAAAAAACAAAAAAAAATCAATTTCCGCTAACTTATGCGAAAAAAAAAAATTTCTTTGAACTTGCCAGGCCCCTCATTGGATACCTTGGGGTGTCTTCTTTCCAAAGTGGGGTCACATGTGGGGTATTTATACTGCCCTGGCTTTTTAGGGGCCCTAAAGCGTGAGAAGAAGTCTGGGATCCAAATGTCTAAAAATGCCCTCCTAAAAGGAATTTGGGCCCCTTTGCGCATCTAGGCTGCAAAAAAGTGTGACACATCTGGTATCGCCGTACTCAGGAGAAGTTGGGGAATGTGTTTTGGGGTGTTATTTTACATATACCCATGCTGGGTGAGAAAAATATCTTGGTCAAATGCCAACTTTGTACAAAAAAATGGGAAAAGTTGTCGTTTGCCAAGATATTTCTCTCACCCAGCATGGGTATATGTAAAATGACACCCCAAAACACATTCCCCAACTTCTCCTGAGTACGGCGATACCAGATGTGTCACACTTTTTTGCTGCCAAGGTGGGCAAAGGGGCACATATTCCAAAGTGCACCTTTCGGATTTTGCAGGGCATTTTTTACACATTTTGATTGCAAGGTACTTCTCACACATATGGGCCCCTAAATTGCCAGGGCAGTATAACTACGCCACAAGTGACCCCATTTTGGAAAGAAGACACCCTAAGGTATTCCGTGAGGGGCACTGGCGAGTTCCTAGAATTTTTTATTTTTTGTCACAAGTTAGCAGAAAATGATGATTTTTTTTTTTTTCTCTTTTTTCCTTACAAAGTCTCATATTCCACTAACTTGCGACAAAAAATAAAAAATTCTAGGAACTCGCCATGCCCCTCACGGAATACCTTGGGGTGTCTTCTTTCCAAAATGGGGTCACTTGTGGCGTAGTTATACTGCCCTGGCAATTTAGGGGCCCAAATGTGTGAGAAGTACCTTGCAATCAAAATGTGTAAAAAATGCCCTGCAAAATCCGAAAGGTGCACTTTGGAATATGTGCCCCTTTGCCCACCTTGGCATGCAAAAAAGTGTCACACATGTGGTATCGCCGTACTCAGGAGAAGTTGGGGAATGTGTTTTGGGGTGTCATTTTACATATACCCATGCTGGGTGAGAAAAATATCTTGGTCAAATGCCAACTTTGTATTAAAAAATGGGAAAAGTTGTCGTTTGCCAAGATATTTCTCTCACCCAGCATGGGTATATGTAAAATGACACCCCAAAACACATTCCCCAACTTCTCCTGAGTACGGCGATACCACATGTGTGACACTTTTTTGCTGCCAAGGTGGGCAAAGGGGCACATATTCCAAAGTGCACCTTTCGGATTTCACCGGTCATTTCTTACACATTTTGATTGCAAGGTACTTCTCACACATTTGGGCCCCTAAATTGCCAGGGCAGTATAACTACCCCACAAGTGACCCCATTTTGGAAAGAAGACACCCCAAGGTATTCTGTGAGGGGCATGGTGAGTTCCTAGAATTTTTTATTTTTTGTCGCAAGTTAGTGGAATATGAGACTTTGTAAGAAAAAAAAATAATAATAAAATCATCATCATTTTCCGCTAACTTGTGACAAAAAATAAAAAGTTCTATGAACTCACTATGCCCATCAGCGAATAACTTAGGGTGTCTACTTTCCGAAATGGGGTCATTTGTGGGGTAGTTATACTGTTTGGGCATTGTAGAACCTCAGGAAACATGACAGGTGCTCAGAAAATCAGAGCCGTTTCAAAAAGCGGAAATTCACATTTTTGTACCATAGTTTGTAAATGCTATAACTTTTACCCAAACCATTTTTTTTTTGCCCAAACATTTTTTTTTAATCAAAGACATGTAGAACTATAAATTTAGCGAAAAATTTATATATGGATGTCGTTTTTTTTGCAAAATTTCACAGCTGAAAGTGAAAAATGTCATTTTTTTGCAAAAAAATCGTTATATTTTGATTAATAACAAAAAAAGTAAAAATGTCAGCAGCAATAAAATACCACCAAATGAAAGCTCCATTAGTGAGAAGAAAAGGAGGTAAAATTCATTTGGGTGGTAAGTTGCATGACCGAGCGATAAACGGTGAAAGGAGTGTAGTGCCGAAGTGTAAAAAGTGGCCTGGTCATGAAGGGGGTTTCACCTAGCGGGGCTGAAGTGGTTAATGATTGTAGTTGAGTTATTACTTTTTTTTTAAAACATCATTGAATGAAATGCCGTGCGCTTGGTGTCTGCTCTGGCGCTAGCCTAGCGCTTATCTCATAATTTTTATCATCAGACATCACCATATTACCAATGAATCACGGTTCACCTACCTGAGTGGGGCTGTGACTGACTCCTGCTGCTGGCTGCGTCTTCAGTCTGGCTGACAGCTGTGTCTGTTAGTCAGACGAGACACAAGTTATGGTACGTTCACTCTTGCCATATCGATTGCCACTCAGCTTTCCCAGGAACAGATATGCCTAGGTTATGGCCCAATAGAATGAGAATAGAAGCAGAATAAAACAAATCAAGGAATCGTCATCCTCCTGAATCTTGAGAAGATGGCCGAGATGAGTTTCTCCGGGGTTGTATAGGCTTCTAGCTGCCATCATAGACGCTCAGTATGATGATGGACATTAGTGATCTCACCTTCCTCCCCCGTAAGTATTATCATTCATCCCACACCTCTGAACGCTCCCATATCTGCCTCTCCACACGGAGCGTGACTCAGACGGTCGAACCTTTCCCCTTACTTTAATTCCATTGATAAAGTACTAACCACACCATGGGGCTGATGCAACAGATCGTGAATATTCTCATCCCTGTTACAGGAAGATGAAATATTAGTTACATATTCATTTACAGCAATGAACCCAGAAAGCAACATTGCAACCGTTACATCTCTACTCTTGACTCCTTTGGTGTATGAAATAAGGGGCCACAAGGGACATAACACGTGGCTTACTGTATAGCGTTCTCGCATGCGGACCCCTCAGTCACTAATTATCTGACGGGACCTCAAATGCATTACTGGGATTCTCCCCTGCAGGTGCTGACTTACTGCAGTACTCAGCTCAGCTGCTTTCTTAATGAACCCAGGTGAGCGCAGACAGTCAGCTCGCCTCACCTCTAGTCCCTGCTCCCGCGGCCAGTCACGTCCATGTAACGTGTTGCCGTGAGTGAGGACTGGGGGCGGGCGGCGGCACAAATTCAATCGCCGCAAGTTGTAAGTGATAAAAAAAAAAAAGTTATTCATTCTTCCGCCCTGCGCAGGGCGCGCCCTAAGGCAGCCGCTTGGTCTACCTTATGGTAGCGCCGGCCCTGGTGCCAGGAGTCGGACCCCCACCAATCTCATATTGACCATCAATATATAAATCCCAGAGAACCCTTTTACCTATCTGTAGTGTTACATAGGACTGCAAAAATACCCAGGAGCCATTGGCTCCTAAACTGAAAAAAATTTGTAGCCAAATTAAATTTTTAGTTGCCAAATGTAAAATACATACCATATTTTTCGCTTTATAAAACGTACCTGAATGTAAGACGCACTCCAGGTTTAGAGGAGGAAAATAAAAAAAATATTTTCAATCTAAAGGTGGGTTTAAACATGTGCAGTACATGGGTGCATACCTATGGATGAAGGGGGTTATAGTCATATAATATAAACACTGTCCAGTGTACCGTAATTCCCCTGTGTTATAACCCCCCTCATCCATAGGAATGCACCCATGTACTGCAATACATGGGTGTGTTCCTTTATGGACACATTTAATATACACAGGACAATTATGGTACAATCCATGGACAGTGTTGATATTAAATGTGACTATAACACCCCTCATCCATAGAAATTCACCCATGCACTTCTGCACATGGGTGTATTCCTATGAATGAGGGGGGTTAGTCACATTTAATGCAAACACTTAGGCCAATAATAGTACAGCCCCTGGACAGTGTTTATATTAAATGTGACTATAACCCCCCTCATCCTAAAGAGTGAGTACATGGGTGTATTCCTATAGATGAGGAGAGGTTATAGCCATATGTAATACGTATTTGTCCAGGTCGCCTTGAGCTCCCCTTCTTTATATCCCGGCTGTCACTCACCAAGTCTCCGGTAGAGACAGTCCCAGGGGAAAGCAGTGCTGACTCGGAGTGCCGGAGGTTCAGTAGTGGCGAGCGGTTGGGCAACTGACTAAACTGGTTGGTGGAGGCGGCAGAGCAGCAGTTCCCGCCATGCTTACCACCAATCAGCTCACCATACAAGGCAGCAGTGCCAGAGCGGGTCACAGTAGGGGAGAGAGGTGTGGTTCGAGGACAGCACAGTGTCAGTGCTGCTAAGCAACAGCAGACTGAGCGCTCACACGTCCTATTAAACATGCATGCTGGCGGCATTTAGCTTCAATGACCGCCGCCCTCCCCACACTTCCTACTAGAGGGCGCTGCCTCACATTATTAACACTGGAGGTGGGTCTCTAGATAACAGCCTGCAATGTGACGGCCATACGCATGTTCACTTTATAAGACTCATTGACTTATCCCACCCCTCATTTTGGGTGGAAAAAGTGCATCTTATAAAGCGAAAGAATACGGTAAATTATAATAAAAAAAAAGACTTGGAGGAGAAGATGAGACGCAGCTCACAGTAGTGAGCCAGCTCTACATATATAATGGAATACAGCACCACATACCTCTAAGGCCTTTTTCACACTTGCGTTGTCCGGATCCGGCGTGTACTCCAGTTGCCGGAATTACACACCCGATCCGGAAAAACGCAAGTGTACTGAAAGCATTTGAAGACGTCTTCAAAATGCATTCAGTGTTACTATGGCTGCCAGGACGCTATTAAAGTCCTGGTTGCCATAGTAGTAGTGGGGAGCGGGGGAGCAGTATACTTACAGTCCGCGCGGCTCCCAGGGCGCTCCAGAGTGACGTCAGAGCACCCCATGCGCATGGATGACGTGCACGGACGGTAAGTATACTGCTTCCCTGCTCCCCGCTACACTTTACCATGGCTGCCAGGACTTTAGCATCCCGGCAGCCATGGTAACCACTCTAAAAAAGCTAAACGTCGGATCCGGCAATGCACCGAAACGACGTTTAGCTTAAGGCCGCATCCGGATCAATGCCTTTCAATGGGCATTATTTCCGGATCCGGCCTTGCGGCAAGTCTTCAGGATTTTTGGCCGGAGCAAATGCTGCTGTATTTTCTCCGGCCAAAAAACGTTCCGTTCCGGAACTGAAGACTTCCTGATGCATCCTGAACGGAATTTACTCCATTCAGAATGCATTAGGATAAAACTGATCAGGATTCTTCCGGCATAGAGCCCCGACGACGGAGCTCTATGCTGGAAGACAATAACGCAGGTGTGAAAGAGCCCTTACTTCTACAGAGTTTGTAAAACAGACACGTTAGATTTCTCATAATTGGGGTCATTTATCAAACTGGTGTATAGTACAATTGGCTTAGTTGCTCATAGCAACTAATCAGATTCCACCTTTAATTTTCAAAAGGAACTGTCTAAAATTAAAAGTGGAGTCTGGTTGCTATGGGCAACTAAGCCAGTTCTACATTACACCAGTTTGATAAATGACCCCCAAATGTCCCTATAGTGTCCACAGCAATTATAATGTCCCCTAGAGTACCCCCAGTAATAACATCCTATATTGTGCTCCAGGTAATAATACCTGTATAGTGTACCTGAAAAATAATGTCCCCTAATATTCAGGGCTGTGGAGTCGGAGTCGAGGAGTCAGAGGCAATTTTGGGTACCTGGAGTCGGTATTGGAATAAAAAAATATAAAAAAAATTTAAATGTCCGATTTCACAAAAAGTTATAATAAATAAAAATAAAAAAAATAAAGTTTAAATGTCCGAATTCACAAAAAATTATAATTAATTACCGTATTTTTCGCCCTATAAGACGCACCTAAGGTTTTTGGAGGAAAATAAGAAAAAAAAAATTTTGAACCAAAAGCTGTGCTTTTGGTGGGTTTTGAACTAATGGTGGTCTGTGGGTGGCACTGTTATGGGGGCATCTGTGGGTGGCACTGTTATGGGGGCATCTGTGGGTGGCACTTATGGGGGCATCTGTGGGTGGCACTGTTATGGGGGATCATTGTGGGGGCATCTGTGGATGACACATATATAGCATCTTATCTTATGTGTCATCCACAGATCTCCCAATAACAGTGTCCCTGTGTAGTGAATGGGGGCCGGCATCTGTTTCTGTAATGGCAACGGGGCCCGGTGCCTGCTTCATTCATAAAGTGGGCGGAGCAGGCGCATGACGTAGTGAGCTACGCTACGAGCACCCGCCCGGCCTCCTGACTGCCAAGAAGTTTTTAAGATGATTGGAATACTTTAACAATACCCACAAGTTAGATATGATTACTGTATACTACAGTGAGCAGGGCCCGGTGTAGTAGAATACAGTGACTGCATCGGGCCCCGCTGCCATTACAGAAACAGATGCCGGCCCCCAGCCCCTCCTCTCTCTCAGCCTATTCACAGACGGTCCTAGCATTCGCCCCATAAGACGCACTGCTATTTTTCCCCCACTTTTGCGAAAAATACGGTACTTCTCTACTGTAAGAATAAAAGCCAATGCATGCAGTGCGTCACGTTACCGCAAAACGAACACGTTAAGTGACCATGAAGAAGCACGCTTTTCATATGCTTCACTATATGGCACGCAATGCACAGTTAAGGAGCGGCAATACTTATACTTTCCATTGTGTTGTGTTCCGCTGTTACAGGGACCGCAACGCCCATGGTTAACCTAGCCTCTCACTAATAACTGATTAAGTAAATATGTTTTTTGCAGGACTAGAAACACTTGTATAAGTGACTTGTATAAGTGATGGGAATGGATGGTCAATAGTTCAAGACTGAAGCTGTAAACCATCAGAAAAACTGCTGTCATTCAGCTAAGGCTATAAAAACTTGTAAACTCGATTGTTAGCTTAAACGTTAATCATGATTATGGGATTCTACTAGGGAAATCATGTTTTAGGATAAATGCCCCTTCTTGGATCCTCCCACTGCCCTATCTTCAGCAGAAGATCAGCACACAAAGGAGAAGGCAGCAGCTTCCTAGCCGGTAGTTCTGTGGTAATGACATTCGCATATTAAATACAAAGGAGTCGGAGTCGGAAGTACTAAAAACTGAGGAGTCGGAGTTGGACCATTTATCTACCAACTCCACAGCCCTGCTAATATGTCCATGTAATAGAAATGCCCCCATAGTTCCTACCCAATAGAAACATCCCCCACACTACCCCCATAGAGTAGTTTGCCCCCACTGGACTGACATTCCAGAACACCAACATGAGACGTGTATTTCACCTGAGGAACGTCTCCTTGTCACCCTGAGGTTAGAAGAAAAACTGCCCCTCTATGTTAACTTTCAAAGTTTTCCCAATTTTTTGGACTGACTGACCTTCATTTTTTTAAAGTAATGATGGCCACTCGTTTTTCTTTACTTAGCTGCTTTTTTCTTGCCATAATACAAATTCGAACAGTCTATTCAGTAGGACTATCAGCTGAGTATCCACCTGACTTCTCCACAAAGCAACTGATGGTCCCAACCCCATTTATAAGGCAAGAAATCCCACTTAAACCTGACAGGGCACACCTGTGAAGTGAAAACCATTTCAGGTGACTACCTCTTGAAGCTCATCAAGAGAATGCCAAGAGTGTGCAAAGCAGTAATCAAAGCAAAAGGTGTCTACTTTGAAGAACCTAGAATATGACATATTTTCAGTTGTTTCGCACTTTTTTGTTATGAATATAATTCCACATGTGTTAATTCATAGTTTTGATGCCTTCAGTGTGAATCTACAATTTTCATAGTCATGAAAATAAAGAAAACTCTTTGAATGAAAAGGTGTGTCCAAACTTTTGGTCTGTACTGTACATCACACACATCTATACATCACACACTGTACTCCATACATCACACACATCTATACATAACACACTGTACTACATATATCACACACATCTATACATAACACGCTGTACTACATACATCACACACATCACTACATACATCACACACTGCACTACATGCACCATACACTGCACCAAATACATCAGTGCATGTGTGTAGTGCAGGCAGGTTATTATAGTCAAGTGATAAAGTACAGGGAAGAGATTAGACTGGACTTTATCACTTGACTGTAATTGTCTGCTGTTATTTAGACTAGTAATGATAAGTCCCCACCTCTTAGGCCCAGTTCACACCACCACTATTTATTTCTGTTCTGATTAGTTAGATACGCAGAACAACAAAAATCGCTGAAGTGCTGGATCGGGCACATAAGGGTGGATTTTTGTCTTGAGTTCAACGTACACAAAAAACGTATACATTAACGGACGCCTCAGACAGATGACATACTGTGTCGTCCATCACCATGGAGTTCCATTGTAGAAAAAATAACTTTTTTTGCAGAACTCTGCAGGATGGAAAAGTGTAGTGTACCATGTTTTTCCATCCTGCAAAGTCCAGAAAAAAAAACTTGTAGGCTTTTTTCTTTTTTTATGGAATCCTATGGTGACGGATGCCACAGTATGGCATCTATCTGAGGCGTCTGTTAACCTATATACTTTTTTTGTGTACATTAAATGTATGCCAAAAATGTGATGTGAACCCAGCCTAACTGACAAGGAAGAAGCTGAACAGACTCCGCCGACTATGATGGAGTCCGTTCAGTTTCCATCGGGATCTTGTCTTTCCATAGCATCACCACGACGGCCATACAAGGAGATTGACCCCTGACCTCTGTAGGGGCAGGAAGCAGAGAAAGGTTTAAATACCCCCCTCCCACCACCAAACACCAGTGTTTCCTGTCCCTACAGAGGACAGGGGCGGAGAAAGGTCTCCGTGTGCAGCCGCGGTGGAGATGAAGGTCCTGAATTGGATGTTTGGCGGGGCCCCCCTGTCAGCCTGCGGTCTTGTACTAACGCCGGGCAGAGGGGAGAGGGAGAGACTCGCCTTCGGTTGATCTGGGGCCTGCTCCCGGAGCGCAAAAACACCCGCTTGTTTACAAAAGTCACACCGGGTTGCGCGCCCAGCGCCATGCGGCGCTGTACAAATTTGGCACTTCCGGCCAGCAGTGACGTTACCGGAAGTGACGTGGCCGGCTTCTGGAGGCGGGAGAATTCAAATGGATCCCCCTGCTGCAGCGTCCTGCGGTGAGCGCTTACTCTCTCTGGCTATCCTCCAGGATGTCTGCGTCTGAGCACACTGAGGCCTCTACCCTGCCGTCCGTAAGTTTTTTCTTCTTCTCTCACCTGGGCACACTATTGTGGATATTTTCCCTGGTTTTAATGGTTTTTTTCTTGGCTGTTCCAGACTGCTAAAGATCTTCTGAGAAAGCCCAAGAAATCCTCAAAGTGTATTTCATGCTTCAAACGTTTACCTGATGACCATCCTAAGAAGTTGTGCGGGGACTACATTTCTAAAATTGTCCGTGAGGAACAGCCGTCCCTCATGGACGAAATTAGATCTATGATGCAGCAAGAGATTAAATCCTCCTTTGCGGTCATTTCTACACTTCAAACAGAGAAACCCGTTTTTACGGAGCCCCCCGCCAAACGCCACAAATCAGACGATTGTTTCATCCGATTCTGAAGTTTATGGTGGTTCGGCTTCCTCTTCTAGATATATGGAGGATGAAGATAAAATCTCTGAGCGAGAATTTTCTCAGAGGATAAGGAAATTGTATTTCTCTTCTGAAGATATGCCCGAGCTTTTAAAAGCCGTTAGGGCTACTATGGGGGTAGAGGAGGTGCATTCTACTCCATCAGTACAAGATGAGATGTTCGGAGGTCTCAGGGTGAACAAGTCCAAAGTCTTCCCTATTAATGATAACATCAAGGGGATGATTTTGGATGAATGTGCAGATCCGGAGAAACGGCTAGGAGTTGCCAAATCCTTCCAAAACCTTTTTGATCAGGAAGAGGCTAGGACCTTTAATACCACTAGGGCAATTTCGTCTTCTCAAGCAGAAAGAGCGGGTGTCTACCTTGAGGAGATCTGTAAGGCAGCCACATGGTCCAGCATCCATACTTTTGCCAAGCATTATAGACTGGACCTTTTCAAAAAGACTGATATGTCTTTTGGACAAAAAGTCCTTCAGTCTGTGTCCCCCCCTTAAATTCATATTTGATATACCTCCTTGTATGGCCGTCGTGGTGATGCTATGGAAAGCCGGAATTAGTACTTTGTCTGGTAAAAAGCCGGAATTAGTACTTACCGGTAATTCATTTTCCATGAGATCACCACGACGGCCCGTATTTCCCTCCCGTTCGTTACTTGGGGGTTGATATGAAGAAATATCTTCTCCTATTTATTTGTTTTTCACGTGTGTATCCACCACCTTTTACTCTGGTATTTTGGAAGCACTGGTGTTTGGTGGTGGGAGGGGGGTATTTAAACCTTTCTCTGCTTCCGGCCCCTACAGAGGTCAGGGGTCAATCTCCTTGTATGGCCGTCGTGGTGATGTCATGGAAAATGAATTACCGGTAAGTACTAATTCCGGCTTTTTACCAGACAAAGAGCTGCAGACAAGGCTTTTTTTTGTCTGGTCTTTCAACAGAATCTGCAACAGACGACCCGATGGGAGCCTTCAACGCAGATGTGAACAAGTGTAGGCCTATGGGTAAAAATACTCTTCAAAAATGGTAAGAGGAGTATTTTTACTTTTCTGGAAAAAACATAGTCCGACCTCTGGTACTAAGAATGGTCATGAAGGGGCTCATGGTGCGCTGCTGGTGATTCATGGCATAGGTGGCTTATCACTAATGGCATGAGGGGAGGGGTGGAGCTCATGGTGCGCTGCTGGTGAAACATGGCATGGGGGGGCTTATCGCTAATGGCATGAGGGGAGAGGTGGGGCTCATAGTGCACTGCTGCGGATTCATAACATGGGGGGCTCATGTCATGAGGGAGGCTCATGGGCATAGCACTGTGGACTGATTTCATGGGGGGACTAATGGCAGGGGAGACTGGCATGAGTAATGGCATTGGGGACTGATTAGAGTTTTATAAAGCAAAAAAAAATTTTAAGAAGGCTTTGGAGTACTTGATTAATCGTTGGAATAATCGATAGAATACTTGATTACTTAAGTAATCGATAGCTGCAGCCCTAGCTGGTACTACAGTAAACACCCCATTTATCCATTACCACCATGTCACCCTGATACAGCTGGCACTGCCATAAATTTAGCTCCTTTTACCTATTGCCATCATGTTTCCTTGATATGGTTGGCACTATTGTAAATATCCCCTTTACCCATTGCCTTCATGTGTCTTCAGTACATTGCCACTACCAACAAGCCAAGAGTGGCTGGACATTGCCAATGGTTTTATGGAGACAGTGCCATTTCCCAACTTCATTGAGGCACTGGATGGTAAGCACATCCGTGTCAAGAAGCCGTTGTCCTCATGGTCCTGATACTACAGTTCTAACAAGCACTTTTCGGTAGTGTTGTCCTTGGCCGACAGTAATCACCGGTTTATAACTGTAGATATCGGGTCCTATGAAAGCGCTGTTGATGCTCAAATCTTCAGAGTTTCAATAATGGGTCGGCTGCTTCTTACCAACCAGCTGTCCCTCCCTGAACCACGGATACTGCCCGGATCATCTGAAAAAAAATCACAGAAGTGCTGGATCGGGCACATAAGGGTGGATTTTTGTCTTGAGTTCAAAGTACAAAAAAAAACGTATACATTAACGGACGCCTCAGACAGATACTGTGTCATCCATCACCATGGAGATCCATTGTTAAAAAAATAAAAATAAATACTTTTTTTTTTGCAGAACTCTGCAGGATGGAAAAGTGTAGTGTACCATGTTTTTCCATCCTGCAAAGTCCAGCAAAAAAACATGTAGGCTAACACGCTTTTTTTTTTTTTTTTATGGAATCCTATGGTGACTGACTGCTCCAATCGTGATTGTGAGTTATGAGGGCTTTAGACTCTCTACACATGTCATGTGTCCTTTTCCCAGAAAAGACTTGGACGACAGGCAGGTTATTTTCCACTATAGGCTCAGCAGGACCTATAGGTTTGTGGAGTGTGCCTTTGAGATACTATATAGTATGTGGAGAGTTTTCCTGAGGACTATACAGATGAGTCCGGATCATGTGAAATCTGTCGTAAAAGCCTGTGTTCTACTTCATAACTTCACCAGGATTTATAATGCCACAGTGGATGGAGGACAACACCTGCCAACAAGACCTGTCCATCCTATTCCCTGTTCCCAAGCCAGACCCACAATGATATGCAACTGATAACACTGGCTAATCCCTCAAGCTGATGTTAAGAACTGAGACTTTAGCCAAAGTATTCCTGTCAGGAACACATCAGAGCCCTTTTGCACCACCATCAAGGTATCTCAATGTGGAATGAGTTCCTACCACTAGACTACCTACGGTGTGTGAACACGTTCTGAGAGGTGCTAAGATACAGCAATGGCAGTTCTAGGGCATATGATATCAGCAATCCCAGCAGTACCTTATGCACAGATCCACTCCAGAGATCTTGAAGCGGACATCATAAGGTCCTGGGACGGCTCCCCGTATTCTTTGGATCAAAAAGTCCACCTTTCCTCAAAGGCAAGAAGCTACCTGTTGTGGTGGATGATGCAAAAAAATCTGCAGGAGTGCCATGGATGTTTCCAGACCACACCATAATTACCACAGACGCCAGCCCTTGGGGTTGGGGAGCCCACTCCCAAAACAGATACTGGCAAAAGAGGTGGGATCTAAATACAAGGAAAGCATCCTCCAATTTCAAGGCGTTAAAAGCAGTAGATAGGGCACTGACTGTGGCGTTTCCGAAAATAATAAACAGAATAATTGTGTTCTATTCGGACAATTCAACAATGGTGGCTTACGTAAACAGTCAAGGAGGAACGAGAGTCTCTTCCCTCCTACATCTATGCAAGGAAATCTTTTGTATAGCAAATAGAAGAATGCTTTTCCTTGCAGCAGTACATCTCAAGGGGAAGGAGAATGTTATAGCGAACTTCCTCAGTCGCGTTTCCATAAGATAGGGCAAATGGTGTTTAAACAAAGAAGTGTTTTTTTTTTTTACAGATAGTCCAGAGGTACGGTCTTCCTACAGTGGACTTTTTCGCTTTAAGAGCCAACAGGAAGGTAGAGACATTTTTCTCCTTCAATCAGCAGTGGATGGGTTAGCTCAGGACTGGAGACAAGAATTGGGGTACGCCTTCCCTCCAATTTGCCTCATCCCACAAGTATTGAAGAAAATAGAGAGAATGCCTCGGTTATCCTGATTGCATCAAAGTGGCCCAAGAGGTCCTGGTTTTCCAATCTTCTGAGGTTGGCAGTACAGCCTCCATTGACCCTACAATTGAGAGAGGACCTTCTTTACCAGGGTCTTCTAAGTCATCCCAGCCTAGAAGTTCTTCAGCTTTTGGCATGGATTTTGAAAGGGAGGTCTGGTCAGGAAGGGGATTGTCAGACAAAGTGGTTTCCACCTTGTTAAAAAGTAGGATATATTAAAATTTTAAAAAAAAAATAACATTCCTAGGTCACAGCCCAGATCCCTTTAAATCTCCACAAATACCAAGAATCCTAGATTTTTTTGCAAGCAGAGCTAGATAGGAATCTTAAAGCTTCCACACTAAAGGTTCAGGTAGCTGCCCTGCTATTATTTTGATTATAGGGTATCCATGGATTAAAAGATACTTGTCAGCAGCCTCTAAGTTACATTCCTCCTTAAGACCATTGTCTCCTCCCTGGGATTTGAATATGGCTCTTTCGGCCCTATCTCAGAAGCAGTTTGAACCATTAAATTAGATTTCTATTAAAATGCTCTCCTTTAAAATGGCCTTCCTTCTACCAATAACCTCTGCTAGACGGGTTTCTGAGATTCAAGTGTTTTCTGCTTTCCCTCCCTATACCACTTTTTTGGAGGATAAAGTTATCATCAAACCAATTCCATCTTTCCAGCCGAAGGTCTCCTATTTTCACAGAAGTCAGGATGTGGTTCTTCCCTCCTTTTGCCCAAATCCAGCTAATCCGTCAGAATTTTTTTTTTTTATTGCTTAGATGTTAGGAGGTGTCTGCTTTTTTACCTAGATTCCACTTCTCCTTGGAGAATAGATTAAAATCTCCTAATCCAGTTTCAGGGAAAGTGTAGGGGCCGCAAGGTTTCCACTAGCGTTATTGCTAGATAGGTTAAGAATGCTATTTCTCTTGCCTATTCTTCCCTTAGTCTGCCCCCTCCAAGGTGTTTGGGGCTCATTCTACCAGGGCCATTGTGACCTCTTGGGCAGAAAGGGCAGATGCTTCCCTGGCCCATATATGTAGAGCTGCTACTTGGAGCTCTCCCCATACTTTTTTCCGACATTACAGGCTGCATCTTGACTCAGATGTGACCTTTGGGAGTAAAGTGCTACAAGCTGTAGTTCCCCTTTAATTTTTGTCTTGTTTATATTTTAGTCTTGCATGTGTGCCGTCCTAGGTGAGGGGAAAACAATAATTAGTCTTATCGGTAATTGTTTTTCTTGAAACCCATGACGGCACCCCAAAAATTTCCCTCCCTAATATTTTTTTTTTTTTTAAAGTTAATATATTTATATAGAGCCTCTTTTCCTTGGAAATTTGTTGGAACTACCGGATGGATTCTCTTCTTTCCACTATTCATGTTGTGTTCTGTCCTTCTTGCTTGTGGTTGGCACGCCTCCGGAGTTTGATTTATTATAATCACTGAGGTGTGGTGGGGGTGTAAACCATTTTATCTCTTCAGGTTTCCTGTCCCGGATGGAAGGTCCTAGTCACATGGGTGCTGTCATGGGTTTCAAGAAAAATAATTAACGGTAACAGCAATTATGGTTTTCCATTCAGAATTCATTAGGGCAAAACTGATCCGTTTTGGATCGCTTTTGAGAGCCCTGAACGGATCTCACACACGGAAAGACAAAACGCTAGTGTGAAAGTTTGATCAGACTTGATGTCACAGAATACACTGCAATACACTATTGCAGTGTATTGTAGAGCCATCAGACCCACTAGATCTTCAAGAACCAAGTGGGTCTGGGTACCAAAAGTCTTAAAAAGTTTTAAAAAATTGGCTTTTTCCTATTAGGGTTGTTGCAATTAGGGTTGTTTCGATACTAACATTTTGATTTTGTTTTGATACCATAAAAAGGTATTGCAATACTCAATACCATTCGATACCACGGAAAAAAAAAAAACGCCCAAAAAAGCTGCGTGCATTTTATGGAATGTTCAGCCCATAATCGAACAGTCCTATCCTATATTTTGGGGGTCCAAGGTGACTAAAAAAAATTGGCGAATCGCATGATTTTTTTATTTTACTGCGTTCACCACATAGGAGATTTTTTTTAAATATTTTAATAGTTTGGACTTTTCAGACATGGTGATATGTAATATGTTTATTTATTGTTTATATATTTTATATGTAAAATTGGGAAAGGGTTGATTTATACTTAATATTTTGGTGTTTTTTTTTTTTTTACTTTGTTTTCTTTTTACTTTTTGTTTAATAACGATTTCCCCCCTCAGGGGCTAGAACCTGGGATCTTTTAATCCCTTGTCCTATTCATCCTAATAGATCTCTATTAGGGTGAATATGACTTTACACTCTCCCTGCTGCCCTGTGCATAGTACACACAGCAGCAGGGAGCTGACTATGGCAGCCAGGTCTTCAGTAGCGTCCTGGCTGCCATGGTAACTGATCGTAGCCCCAGGATTACACTGCTGGGGCTCCGATCAGAAGCTGCCACTGCAGCCAATGAAAGGAGGTGAGGGGACTCTGTGGTCACTGCCACCAATGATTTTAATACTGGGGGGTGGGGGGCGCACCGCGCCACCAATGATAATTAACATTTAACCCTTTCGCTATTGGCACCATACATGTACGGTGCTGGTAGCGTTGTGCAAGCATGACGCACGCTTGCGCGTGCAGCGGGCGTCATGGCCAGCAAGTCTCTGCTATTTCAAACAGCAGTGACCTGCAGCTAATTTCCACAATCGGCAATAATGCTCATGACATGATCAAGTGAGATCACGGCACCTGAATGCGCAAAAACCCGGAAGCTCTTGGTACTGAATCCCCGTGCGGCCAATCGGGACTTCAGTACATGCGCTGAGTGTTTATGAAGAAATTCAGAGCATCAATGCTACAATTCTTATTTTAGCCACCAGATGGTAGGCCAACATAAGAAATGAGCAAAACTCAAAGAAATTGTAATTTTTTAAATCCCTTATAGGTCAAAATGAAAAATTTAAAAACATAATTTATAAGGTCATTTATGAGCCTTAAAATGATAATTATTTACAAAAAGTTAAATATATAATATGTTAAAAATATATAAAAGTATATATCACCGCCCTTTCCATAAAAAAATGACAATAAATATAAACATCCTGGGTATCACCGCGACTGAAAACACCCATAATATTAAAAGAAAAAGAAAAAAAAATCAAATGCTGCATATTGCGTAACGGAAAAAAGGGTCAAAATGTACGATTTGCCATTTTTTCATTGCTTCTCTTACCCAAAAAAAAATGAAATAAAATGTGATACAAAGTCATGCACAAAAAATGTGCCCCTAAACAGCTCAGTAGATAGAAGCATAAAAAAGTTATGTGGGTCAGAATATAGTGGTGTAAAAAAAAAAAAAAAAATCGCAAAGTTTACATTTATTTTTACAGACATAGAGGAGCTGGAGAGGGTTCAGAGGAGCGCAACGAAAGTAATAACTGGAATGGATGGACTACAGTACCCTGAAAGATTATCAAAATTGGGGTTATTCACTTTAGAAAAAAGACGACTGATGAGAGATATAATTACTATGTATAAATATATCAGGGGTCAGTACAGAGATCTCTCCCATCATCTATTTATCCCCAGGAATGTGACTGTGATAAGGGGACATCCTCTACGTCTGGAGGAAAGAAGGTTTGTACACAAACATAGAAATGGATTCTTTACGGTAAGAGAAGTCAGACTATGGAACTCTCTGCCTGAGGAGTTGGTGATGGTGAGTTCACTAAAAGAGTTCAAGAGGGGCCTGGATGTATTTCTGGAGTGTAATAATATTATAGGTTATAGTTACTAGAGATGGGTCATTGATCCAGGGACTTATTCGGATTATCTGATTGGAGTCGGGAAGGATTTTTTTTCCCCTAAAGTGGGGAAAATTGGCTTCTACCTCACAGGTTTTTTTTTTTTTTTTTTTTGCCTTCTTCTGGATCAACTTGCAGGAAAACAGTCTGAACTAGATGGACAGATGTCAGTTTTCGGCCTTATAAACTATGTTACAAGGGGTAACAGCAAAAAAAACATCGCAAATTGAACACGGCAACACCCCATATGTAATCGTAAATTGCTGTTTGGGCACATGGCAGGGATCAGAAGAGAAGATGCGCCATATGGTTTTTGGAGGGAAGATTTTGGTGGAATGGTTTATAGGCGCCATTTTGCAATTGGTCAGCCTCTGGAGATCAGTACAGCCATTTTCTGACAACCATACATTTTAATTTTCTCTCAACAGAGCTTTATCATTGTTTCTATTTTGGGTTACATATAACTTTTTGATTACCTTCTATTTAGCTTTTTGGGAAAAGCCATTGCTTTTAGATTTTTCTTACTGCAGTGAACACCGTGTGGGAAAAATGACGATTCTGCCGTTCAGGACAATTACAGAGACACTAATTTTATATAGCTTTTTTTTTTACGTTTTACCACTTTTACCAAAAACCTTTTTGAAAAAAATTCCTGTTTCTGTGTCACCATTTTCTGAGAGCTGTATTTATTTATTTTTTCTGTCAATCATCTTATGTGGAGGCTCGTTTTTAGGGGGTCAGTTGATGTTTTTATTGGTACCATTTCGAGATACATAGTGCTTTTTGATCCCTTGCTATTACACTTTTTGTAAGGCAAGGTGACAAAAAAATGGCTGTTTCTACACCATTTTTTACTTTATCTTTCCCATTTTTTGACTTTTAAATTTTTTAATTCAATTGTCCGTTGTATGGGTTCATTTTTTGGTGGGATGAGGTGATGTGGGGGGTACATAGTATTTTGTGATCGCTCAATACTACACTTTTTGTAGGCCAAAGTGACCAAAACATGGCTTTGTGAACATGGTTCAATACGGGAATCTCGCCCCTCGTACACACGAAACTTGTGAGTGTACCCTGAGGTACTCTCAGAAAGTTTGTACAGCTTCACGCCATACCTCACCCGCTTAGAGGGAACATACTGGTGGAAAATGAGTCTCCCCTTGAAAGCAATGAGAGACTCATCAACAGCAACCTCCCTTCCAGGTACATAGGCCTCCAAAAATTTGGCCCCGAAATGATCGATGACCACCCTGATTTTGTACAGGCAGTCATAGGCCTGATCACCGCGGGGGGGGGGGGGGGGGGGGGCATGCTGCGTTATCTGCATAATGCAGGCATTTCCGAATGGCCTGAAAATGGGAAAGTGTCATGACCATAGAGTAGAGTGGGGTCTGGTAGAGGACGTCCCCACTCCAGTACTGCCTGACACTGTTTTTTTTTTATTACTAGGCTCATGTGCAGCACAAGGCCCCAAAACGTCCTCATCTCGGCTGCACTGACTGGAGCCTGGGTGTTGAGCAATGAACTGTTTGGCGTTCAAGTTTGTTTGCTCCACCATCAGATTCACAAAGTGGTCAGTGAAAAAAATAAAAATTAAATAGTCATATTCAGTGAAGCCTACTGTGGGAATCTGGATTCCTGGTTGGCCAACAAAATCAGGAATCATGGGCTGAAAATCCTCTGGGGTACACCAGACAAGTTCACCAGTAGGACTTATCTGGTGGGCCGGAAAACTAGTACGAGCCCCAGAGCTGCTCGTACTAGTGTGGATCACAGGGTCCCTGGCATGGGGGTCCCCTTGCTCTACCTGGTGGCGTCTCCGCCGACTTGGGGACTCATCATCATCATCACTAGATGATGAGGAGGACGCAGATGACAAGAGGAAAGTGGGGTCATCCTCGTCCTCACTGGGGCTCTCGGAGTCGGAGGCAAGCAGGGCGTATGCCTCCTTGGCCATGAACGTCTGGCGGACCATAGGGGAGTGTGTGTGTGCTTGCGTGTGTAGAAAACTTTATTTAGTGTGTGTGGGGAGACAGGTGTTCACGTACACTTACCCCTAAACCTAACAGAAAAAAATATATAAAAAAAAAGGATTCAAACTCGCTGATTAGTGGTCCGAAGCTGATCAGCGTTGGGGTGGGCGATGTGCTAACAGTGGCCGGACTCTAAGAGTGCCGGCCACAGTCAGAGTATGCACACACAAAAAATTGTGCCCCAAAAAATGTATGTGTGGGGGGGGCAAGCTGCAGCTTGGCGTCCTTCTTTACTGATAGTCATGTGACCGTCCGGGGGAGTACGTTCGGTGCATGGAGCGCTATTAGGAGGCGGGCCGTGCGGCGCACGTACCTTAAAAAGGACTGGTGCGACGCCGACACGCGCCGATAACCTGAGGGCGCAGCTGAATGACGTCAGACGCCAGCAGTAATTCAAAATAATTTCAGTTCCAGTCAGCCCTCGCCTGCAAGCACCACGATGTCTGAAGCACCTACTCCCCGCCAGGAAGCCTCCGGCCATCAGTACGACGAGTCCCCTCAGGGGGGGGTGTATTTCAAATTTTACACTCAAGTTCAGATGCTAATTGCGGTATATCTGGTTGCTCCCTCACCTCCAGGGCACTAAAGAGTCTAAATCTAAAGTGAGACTCCTAAAATGCAATGCGTGCTCCAAAAGGCTCCCTGAAAATTACAAAAAAAGGCTGTGCAGATCCTGCACGGCAGAAATTTGGAAAGAAGAACAGCCAGATATTCTAACAGAAATGAAATCTTTCATTTTGGACAAGATTAAGTGTTCTTTGGCCACTATGTCAGCTTCCGCCAGTAACCCCAACCCTCCCAAGAAACGCAAACTCTCTGTTACTTCCTCCTCTGATGCCGAGGATGTAGAAGAAGCCTCCGTCACATCTAGACAGTTACCTAACGAGCATCCCCTGTTAGAAGGGGAGATCGTGGAGGAAGATAAAAAATATTTCTTCTCAGATGAAATGGAGGAATTACTAAGGGCTTTTAGGTCCACAATAGGAATTGAGGATACCCCTAAGCCCCGTACTGTCCAAGACGAAATGTTCGGGGGTCTTAGATCAAAAACTTCCATTGTTTTTCCTATAAATGAAAACATACAGGAAATGATCATGGAAGAGTGGTCGGATCCAGAGAAGAGGCTAGGGGTCCCCAAAAAGTTTAGAAATAGACTCTGCTTTGACCCAACGGAATGCAAATTATTTAATGAGACCCCTAAGGTTGACATACAGGTAGCCAAGGTGGTAAAGAGAACCGCTCTACCTTTTGAGGACTCCTCTCCGCTGGGTGATCCGATGGATCGAAAAGCTGATGGGCTCCTGAAAAGATCCTTGGAGTCAGCGATGTTCGGAGTTAAAACAAATATTGCAGCAACATCCGTAGCCAGGGCCATGTATATATGGCTAGGGGAACTCGACGAACACCTAAAATATAAAACTTCTAGAGAAGAGATTAGGGATTCTATCCCACTCCTTCGATCCGCCACAGCATTCTTAGCAGATGCTTCCGCGGAATCCATCAGTTTTTTTAGCCAAAGACGCTGCTCTCTCTAATGCAGCCCGGCGGGCACTATGGATGAAAGCCTGGTCAGGGGACAAAGCATCCAAAGCCAAGCTCTGCTCTATCCCATTTTTAGGGGAATTTGTTTTCAGGCCCACTCTAGATAAAATTCTAGAAAGAGCAGCTGATAAGAAAAAAGGTTTTCCAGAGGATAAGGAAACTAAAAAGAAGCCCTTTCGTCAGTTTCAGCCTCAACAAAGATCTTACAGGGGTAAAGGAAAGACCGGCAGATGGAGCTACCCTAAAGGGGGAAAAGGGAGAGGCTTCATCCTCAATCCCCAAAACAGGCAGACCAAACAACAATGATGCCAGAGTAGGGGCAGACTGATGGGTTTTCTATCTTCATGGGAACAAATCCCTGGGTTCTAAACTTAATCTCCCAGGGTTACAAGATAGAATTCACATCAGTCCCCCCAAGAAGGTTCTGTATCTCGGCCCAGAACAGAACTTCCAAAGATATGGCAGGGTGTCCGAGACCTTCTAGATCTAGGCGTAATTCAAAAGGTCCCAGTGCTAGAAGAGAGGAGAGGATTCTATTCCAACCTCTTTCTAGTAAAAAAAAAAACAGACCAGTCCTTTCGAACCATAATAAATTTAAAGCCTTTAAACAGATCCATTCTGTACAGGAAATTCAGGATGGAAACCATCCCATCCACAATTCCTCTGATCCAAAAAGGGGCATTTTATGTCGTCGATCGACCTCAAAGACGCATATTACCATATCCCTATTCATCATCTCTCTCAAAAATATTTGCGGTTCGCACTAAAGGGGTGGATGGTTTGATCCACCACTTTCAGTACGTCGCCCTTCCTTTCGGCATCTCCGCCAGAATTTTTGCAAAGATCGCTGTAGAGATGGTGGCTTATCTTTGCCGAGAAGGTATAACAATTATCCCAAACCTCGACGATTTCCTAATTCTGGACAGAACAGAAGTAGAAAACCCATCGGCAACTCAAAGGTTTTCAGAGATTCTAAAAGTTCTTGGTTGGATTATAAACATAAATAAATCCACACTTACTCCATCCAGAAGAATAAGGTTCCTAGGTGTAAAACTTGACTCAACCTTACTAAAAACATTTCTTCCTCAGGACAAAACAGTGGCGCTGATAGAGAAGATCAGGATGTTTCAGAGTTCTCACAGATGCTCCATCAGGAAAGCCATAAGTTTGCTAGGAAGCTAACCTCCTGCATTCCCTCGGCCCCCTGGTGCCAAACCACGCGAGGATAATCTAGAGTTGGATTCTAAGAGAATGGAATGGAAAACAGGTAGACCTAGACAGAAGTATATGGACACCACAGTCTGTGAAAACGGATCTCAATTAGTGGAAGGAAAAAAGACTACTTGGAGGTCTACAGTGGCGGACCATCCGGTCATTCAGGTAATAACTGATGCAAGTCTTGAGGGCTAGGGAGCCAAAATAGGAGACCATCTGCTGCAGGATACTTGGCCAGAAGACATAAAAAGAAGGTCATCCAACTACAGAGAACTGTACACTTTCCTCGAGGCGATAACAAAAGGGGAAGACCTGTTAAAGGGTCAACACTTAAAGATACTGTCCGACAACACCACAACGGTGGTATATTTGAGGCACCAAGGAGGGACAAAGTCACGCTTACTTGGTGGAGTGGCAAAAAGAATCTTCTCTTGGGCAGAAAAGAACACCTTATCGCTCTCCACCGTCCACTTAAAAGGATGCGAAAATACAGTGGCAGACTACCTGAGCAGAGAAAGAATAGATCCAGGAGAATGGTCCCTGAACAGGGAAATCTTTCAGAAGATATCCGAAAGATGGGGTCAGCCCGAAATAGACTTATTGGCTTCCAGACAAAATACTCAGGTAGAGCTCTTTTGCTCCCTAAATCTAGAGGACGGACCTTGGGCAATAGACGCCCTGTCAATACACTGGAGATGGAAACTAGCATACGCATTTCCTCCAATACCTCTAATACCTCGAGTCATCCAGAAGTTCCTAGGAGAACCAACCACTCTCACCCTGATAGCCCCCTATGGCCAAAGTGGAGTTGGTTTTCTACTCTGAAACAACTGTCGCTGGAAGATCCTTGGGAGATCCCCTTTCAGAGAGACATGCTAGTCCAGGGCCCTCTTCTACATCCCGACCCAAAAATATTCAGACTCACCGTTTGGATCCTGAGAGCGAGACCTTAAGAAGTAAAGGCCTTTCAGATAGAGTGATGCTCACACTCAGAGCCAGTAGAAAAAAGTTACATCTTCCATCTACCTAAAAAGATGGAAAAAAAATACTGCTCTTGGTTAGGGGTGGATCACCAGACACCTCCTCTCCTCCCATCAATAAAATTCTAGATTTCCTTCAGAATGGCTTGGAATTAGGATTGAGACCTAGTACTCTGAAAGTACAAATATCGCTCTCAGCACCTTCTACGACTGCAGCCTAGCCAATCACAGATGGGTCAGGAGATTCATCAGAGCAGCAACCAGATTAAGACCCATTCTAAAATCTAGGGCTCCAATTTGGGACCTAAACATCATCCTAGAAGGTTTAACAAAACCTCCCTTTGTACCGCTGTCAGATATTTCTTTAAAGCACCTTTCCCTAAAAACTGCTTTCCTGGTAGCAATAACCTCAGCCAGATGTATTGGAGAACTTCAAGCCCTTTCCTACAAGAAACCATATCTCCAAATCAACGAAGATCACATTCGTCTGACGCTCGACCCATTGTTCCTCCCTAAGGTGGTCTCATCCTTCCACCGGGACCAGGAAATATTCCTACCCTCTATCATTGGGTCTGAAGATGCAGGGTCAAGCTATAAAATGTGCCTATTAGACATTAGAAATACTGTCATTCAATATCTTGAGTCTACCAAAGCATTTAGGATGGATAATAATCTCCTAATACAGTTCTCAGGAAGAAATAAAGGGAAGAAGCTATCTAAATCCTCCATAGCTAGATGGATCAGATGCACCATTGAGTGTTGCTATGTGATACAGGGCAAATCCAGCCCTGGAGCCGTTAAAGCCCATTCCACTAGGGCCACAGCCTCTCCAGATCTGTAGGGCTGCAACTTGGTCAAGTGCAAATACCTTTGTAAGACACTATCGTCTTAATCTTTCGAACTTGAATGAAGCTCTTTTTGGCAGGAAGGTTTTGCAGGCGATATCCCCACCCACTTAGTCATTTGTAACATTTCATTGTGGGCCGTCATTGTGGATGAAATGGAAAAACCGCAATTAGACTTACCTGTAATTCCGTTTCCTTGAATCCACCATGACGGTACTATTCCCCCCCCCCCCCCCCCCCAAAAAAAAGAGGTGTGTGTATATAATATTGCACAGGGAAAAGATATATTAAGGGGTATGAATCAATATCCTTTTAATTTTTTTTCCACCTTTGGGGTAATTTGTAAAGCACTGAGGAGGTGGAGGGGGGAATTTAAACTCTCTTCATGTGTTCCTGCCCCTACAGAGGTGAAGGGTCAATCTCATTGTGGGCTGTCATGGTGGATTCAAGGAAACGGAATTACCGGTAAGTCTAATTGCGTTTTTTCCCCCTAAACTCTCCCTGCCTAATCTAAGCTGTGGTGGCTCAGATGGGGGGTGCTGGGTGCAGATCCAGGACACAGTGTGGAGGAGGAGGATAGCAGAGCTGGGGGAAGTTTAACCCCTGCCCGCCCGTGCAGCCAATAGGAAGCGATCCTGGGAGGTGATGTCACCGCCACCTCCCAGGATCTAAAGATGGTGATTGGTGGTGGTATTATCACACCACCGATCACCATCCTAGTCCGGGTTATCGGGTCACCGGAGACCCGGAAACGCAGCAAACCACAGGTCTGAATTGACCTGCGATTTTCTGCGATGGGCGATACGGGGGGGGGGGCATTGTCACAGAGTGCCTGCAGAATGATTTCAGCAGGCACTCTGTTGATCGGAAATACACAGGGCGTACAGGTATGCCCTGTGTCCTTAAGTACCGGGACATCAGGGCGTACCTGTATGCCCTATGTCCATAAGAGGTTAAATAACAGTGACATCCACAGAGCTTCCATAACAGTGACATCCACAGCGCTTCCATAACAGTGACATCCACAGCGCCCACATAACAGTGACATCCACAGCGCCCCCATAACAGTGACATCCACAGCGCCCCCATAACAGTGACATCCACAGCCCCCCCCATAACAGTGACATCCACAGCCCACCCATAACAGTGACATCCACAGCGCCCATATAACAGTATCACTGTTATGGGGTCACTCTAGTTGTTATCTACAGTGCCCCCATGTGCTATCCACAGTGCCCCCATGTGCCATCCTCAGTGCCCACAAGGGCACCCATGTGCTATCCAAAGTGTCCCCCATGTGCCATGCACAGCTCCCCCAATGATGCCCACAGCATAGCGATCACCCCTATGTCGCTGATCGCTATGCTATCACTCATGTACAGCGCTTACATCGCGCTGTACAGGAGTCAGTACAGGCTTCACATAGAAGCCTGTACACTCAGACGGACAGTGGTCCCGGCGCATGCGCAGTACTGTGCAAGCGACTGGACCGAAGAAGGCTGGCAGGAGGCGGTGAAGTCAGTGATGACGTTCCGTCTCCTGCCTCAAATAGGAAAAGAAGAGGACGGCGCTGGACCGGAAGACTTCAAAACGCTTCAGGAGCGGTCACGTGACCGTGAAGAGTATCATAGGAAGGGCTGCGCTGTGGAGGGTAAGTATTGGTGTAATAACCTTCCCTCCACAGGTTATAAAGATGGACAATTTTCAAGTAGAGGCCGGAGAACCCCTTTAACATTCGTAATAAAATGTTTTAAAAATCTTCGTTAAAAAAATCAATAAAAATACTATATTAGTGCCACCAGACAGATAATATAGGCACAGCTAAACATTTCTGTGACTTGGAGGAAGATAGTAACATAATCTGGACACAGTGCAATGAATGAATCTGATTGTAAAATGTCAAACTTTACTGCACCTGCTTGTAACTGTCACCATCACAAAGAAAGCATGTGATTGCTGGAACTGGCTAGGCTTTGCAATTATGGCTTGCAGTTGTTCCACCATCTAATAATAACACGATAAGAACAGCACAAAAAAAACTGTACAGTTCATAAGATTACAGTGAATGAAATCAGACCAAAGGCTTTCCTTGTTGCTGAAGTTGAGGTGTAGTCCGTGATAAGTCATTGAACCTTGACCCCATAACATTCATATGATTAAAGCTGAAAGTCAGCATAAAAAGTTGACGACAATTACTTGATTTACAGTTTGTTCTAGTAGTACAACATAAATTATAAAAATGTGGTATTGCCACTACTGTTGAGCGAAGCATCCAAAGTGGAATTCAATCTGTAGTTTAGGAATAATTAGATTTCCTAAAATGGTGGCAACACGTGTTACAAAGTGAAAGTAAGAAGCCCGGGAACGCAAGATCCCCCATAATGCTGTGCAGACAGGCCAACCTGCAGCTAGCCAGCCTTTATGATGCCACAGGCCTTTAAAAGCTTTATCCATCACGGTCTCTGCCATTTCACTGTGAGCATAGGGAGAGACAAGACAAGTGCTAGAGACCGTGTTCAAGAAAGCTTTTAATTGTACAATATTGGATAGGGAGAGTGCAGGAAAAGTGTAGGGAGACCATAGGGAGAGTTTTCAGACACTGTAGGGAGAGTATAGGGAGACTGCATGGATCCATAGGAGACAGAGCATCAATCCTTGTGGAGGGCACAGAGCTATCTAATTGAACAGTGTTCACCTTGTTTAATAGATAAGCAATTTAATTAAGCATTGATTATCAAATTGGGGTGAATAACCTGTCTTGTTCTACTATTATTGGGGTTTCCATCCCCCTCTTTAATAGATAAAGAATTATATTATACCTTGATTCTCAAATTGAGGTAAATGACCTGTATAATTCTGCTGTTATTGGGGTGTCTACATTGTTTTAATATATACAGTATTATTAGGACTTGATTCTCAAATTGGGGTGAATAATCTGTCTTGTTCTACTGCTATTGGGGTGTCCATCTTGTTTAATATATAAGCAATTCTAGTAGGCCTTGAAATTCAAATTGGGATAAATAACCTGTCTTGTTCTACTGTTATTGGTAGAGTTGGGACAAGTCCAATTTTCTCCGAACCTGAAAAGGTTCTCGAATCTATCGAATCCTATGAATCCTGTACGCAAGAATTGTGTGAACGGTGTAAGAAACAAAGTGATCCAAACACTTATGTGGGGGATCTGTGGATGACACTGCTATGGGGGGGGGGGGATCTGTGGATGGCACTGTTATGGGGGTGGATCTGTGGATAGCACTGTTATGGGGGGATCTGTGGATGGCACTGTTATGGGGGATCTCTGGATGGCACTGTGATGGGAGATCTGTGGTTGACATATATAGCATCTTATGCTATGTGCCATCCACAGATCCCCCCCATAACAGTGTCCCTGCAGTGTGAATGACCCCCAATACAGGGGCTGGGGGCCGGCAACTGGATTAGGAATGACAGCGGGGACCGGTGCAGTCCCTGTATGCAAATGCATTGGCCCCGCTCACTGTAGTATAATCTTATGATCTAACCTGCATTGTTAAAATATAATAATCCATCTGTATTACTTACATTCGAACATTAAGTTCCGTAGCAGGGAGGAGGCAGGACGGGCGACCGGCGCGTCACCCATTGCGTCACGCCCCCGTGCCGCCTGCTTCATTCATAAAGTGGGCGGCGCAGGCACGTGACGTAGTGAGTGACGCGCCTCCCGGCCTGCCTCCTCCCTCCTCTCTGCTACGGAACTTAATGTTGTAATACAGATGGATTATTATATCTTAACAATGCAGGTTAGATCATAAGATTATACTACAGTGAGCGGAGGAGGTGCATTAGAATACAGGGACTGCACCGGTCCCCGCTGTCATGGATTCATTGGATTTGAATTTAGTAAATGAGGTCGGGATTCGATTCCATAAATCCAACAAGATTTGTGGCTTTGACGGATTCACTGTCCCACCTCTAGTTATTGGGGTGTCCATTTTGACATTAAATAACCTATTTTACATATATAGTTAGAGTTACTGTAGAGTATGTCCAACAGACAGTTACCAGGGCCCTTCAAAGGAACAGGCAATGGCAAAAATGTTGCCGTAGCCGGCAGAAGAAGGGGGGTATCAGCAGCCTCAGGAACAGGCCAGGGCTGCCAGTGTCATCCAGCTGTCGAGTTAACGACCAATCCTGTTGTCCTAGAATGGTTGACTCGGTCTTCAACATCATCTCAACTGACATCAGACACAGACAGCCAGGAGTCGGTGGGTTCCTCTGCCGCCACACTTAGTTGGTATGGCCCAAGAATAAGTTCTGTGTATTCACCTGTCCTGAACCTGTCTCTTTCCTTTGCTGTTTCTTCTGCCAGGCAAGTAATATATACCGCCGACTTTGATCTGCTCTGCTTTTCAGCGAGGACGAGCTTATTGAGGACAGTCAGCAGCTACTGGCCAGCCCAGATTTGGAGAAGAGGTCCACTGCTTACTCCTGTAAGCATACAAGTAGCAACAATGACAATCAAATGGGAGAAGGTGTTGTGAGAGGTCAGGGATGCGGCCATGAGACTGGAGAAGCTGACATAAGTGACGAGCAGACAGTAGTGGATGATGAACTAGACGATCACACGTGGGAGCCGGGTGAAATCACCAGTGGGTGAGGGTTGCAGCGTGGCCCTGAGCCAGCAGTGTGGCAGCAGTGTGAGATCTGGACCCAAACATGCCTGGAGTAGATTGTCTGCTACTCAGGAGCCTACCTGTCCGGAAACAACTAGTGGTGCATGGCTTCACACCCCTTCTCCAGCAGTCGATGCTCCACCACCTCAGCAGAAGGGAGCTGTGTTTCCTACCCATAGTCTACTGGTCCTGGTGTTTTTACTCCTACACCTCGTCACACGTTTAGCCAGCAATCGACCACCAAGGTGACTGCAAAGAAACAACAGTATGCGTGCACTCATCCAATGACACAGAAACTGATTGTGCTCCTGGTCAAGTTGCTAGTACTACAGTCCCTCCCTTTCCATCTAGTTTCCCTTACTGTACCAGCATTGCATACGTACATACTGCAGAAGGTGGACCAGTCCTTGAGCCTGTCGGTGTCTGGTACAGTTTGACAGTGCCGACATCTGGAGATGTAACTACGGTCAAGGAAAATATGTGTCCTTTATGGCCCACTGGGTAAATGTGGTTTCTGCCCAGGTACACCAGCAACTTGGCCAGTGATGGGAATGCCACCTTCATGTTCTCATGCTGTGATGGTGGTCCAATGTCCTCCTCATCCTCCACTTTGTCTGCAGTCTTCACTGTAGGCACAGTTCTGAGTTGTCCTCCAGCATACCACCTTTGCAGAGCACGGCGGTGTCATGCTGTTGTGCACCTGGCCAGTCTGGGTGATCGGAGTCAAACCGGGAGGAACTGCTCCACGTTCTTCATCAAGAAATCAAATCCTGGCTGTCTTCTCACCAACTGAAAATCTGAACCATAGTCACCGATAACGGGAAGAACATTCTGTCAGTGCAGTGTCAAGGAGGACTGACCCATGCAGCCTGCATGACGCATGTCTTTAATCTGGTTGTACCCCGGTTCCTAAAGTCTTACACCAAACTGCAAGACGTCTTGAAAATGGCCAGGAAACTGTGCATACACTTTAGGCACTCTTACAATGCAAAACATGTCCTTTTTAACCTGCAAGGGAGAATGGTGTTCCCAAACATCACCTCATATGTGACGTTTCCACACTTTGGAACTCCACCCTTCTCATGTTGGACCGACTATATGAGCAGAGCAAGGCTGTGAAAATTTCTTGATGATGGAGGCAGACGGGAGTACTCCCCTATGTAACTTCGACATTAGCCAGTGGCAGCTCATGCGTGATACTTTGCTCAGACTCTTTGAGGAGGACACTTTGTCAGTTGCCAGGACTATGGGATGAATGATGTAATTCCACTCCTTCATGTCCTGGAGCAGATGTTGATATATCTGACTGGTCAGGGGACAGGAGACGTGGCACCTAGATCTCACGGCCACCTGAGCCCTGTGGGGCTGAACTGTCAGAGGAGGAGGACATTTATGCCCACGAATTGTATACAAAAATAGGTGATTTATGTGCCCAAGAGACAGAAGAGGAACAGGAGGATCTGGAGGGCGATCAGACGACAGACGGTGGCAGTATTCAGTGGAGGTGGAGGCAGGGAGAGTTCCCTTTCAAAAATGGTCAGATGCATGCTGAGCTCCTTGCATAGTGATAGCCACATTATCACCATTCGGCAGAGGGATGACTACTAGTTCTCCAAAATGTTAGTACCTACTGAAGAAACCAGCAGCAGGACATGGAGCAGAACCTTAACCAGCATGTAGCGGCATACTTGGACTGCACCTTGTCACCCCAGATCCAAGAAACTAGAATTTTGCCCGCAACTAGCCGAGTCTTCCCTGGACAAACTTTCCTGCCCAGCCAGTAGTGTGGCATAGTGCAGTGGGGGGTATAGTAACCCCAAAGAGAATTCACCTTTCATCACAAAATGTTTAGATATTAACCTTTATAAAGATGAATCAGGCGTGGATCAGCCAGGAATTTCATAAATCAGTGCCTGAAGCATTAGACTAGATAATTCTAGCAGTAATGTTCTGACTGCAGTGTGCTGCCACAGCAGAACATTGGGAAATATGGTCTGTTACGTCTGGCCATGTGCTTCAGCCACTATTCTGATGCCCCCTCCCCACTCTGTTACTGGGCCACTATGTTGACTCCTAAAGCTGTGGCCACCCTCACCACTCTGTGACTGGTTAACTATGTTGACTCCTCATGTTTCCACCCTCACCACTCTGTTCTGGTGCCACTAGTGTCCCTGTTTTGCCTTGTTAACATGATTGTTTACTTTACCCTTCTGATCTGTCAGAAGAACCGAAAAATGGAAAACACTACAGATCCTATCTTTAGAGCATCCATAAGGCCTTGATCCCACAGTCAGTATTTTGCATCAGGATTGGATCATGCATCTCTGTTTTGGACCCATTCCTGTTTTTGCCTTACAAATACTAATCAGTTACTGACAAAATACTTTTAATTGTTTTCTGACGGATCAGAGAAAGGGAAAAATAAACAGTGATGTCAACACAAACATACTGCTGACGCCCTCCCCACTCTGTCATGGGGCCACTACTTGTATCAGTGGCTATCAAAATAGGTTATCTATCAATCTATGTAGAATCAGCAGAGAGTGTAAAATGAGACATCGCTTTCCCACTATAGCAGAATCAGTGGCTAACATAACAGGTTATCTATCCATCAGTACGGACACCCCAGAAACAGTGAAATGACACCGCTCTTTCCCACTATATTACAATCTTGAGCCACTGCACGGTTAAGTACATTATACCTGACGCTAATATTGACCTGTAAGGCTGAATTCACACTTCAATTATTTGCCTAGTTAATTCCAGCAGTTACTGTATGGTGAGCCAAAATCAGGAGCCAATTCTACTCAAATATAAGGTATCATAAAAAGATCTGCACCTGTTCTGTGCTGTTAACCCATAACTGACCAAATAAGTTAAGTGTGAAGTGAGCCTAAGGGTCCATTCACATGTCCGTTGTTTCTTTCCTGATCTGTTCCGTTTTTTGCGGACCAGATCTGGACCCATTCATTTTCAATGGGTCCTGAAAAAAAATCTGACATTGTGCTGTCCGATTTTTTTCAGGACCCATTGAAAATGAATGGGTCCAGATCTGTTCCGCAAAAAACGGAACAGATCAGGAAAGAAACAACGGACGTGTGAATGGACCCTAATAGTGACGCACAGTCATTTTACAGCTAACAGAAGTGACTCAAAAGCATATGTTTGCACTGCCACAACATGGATAAAAATTATCTTTTTTTTTTCCTCCACTTCTTTATTGGCACTGCCTCCATCTCCTTCTTTTGTTCCACTAAAGAGTCATTGGGACACAGCTCGTGCAAGGACGCACACTGTAGTTTTTTCCCTTTACTAAAGGCTGCTGTGTGCTTTTCTTTTGCTTTAGGTAGGGATTAGCTAGGTCTGTTGGTGGCCTGCACGGTCGACCATTTACTGTATGAGACCTCCCTGTCATACTGACACAGTAATTGTTTCACTACCAGAAAGGACTAGCTATGCATGTTGCTTCAATGCACAGTGATGTTCACCGAGATATATCACATTATACCAGAAATCTACTCCAGCTTCTGACTGGAGTAGATTTCAGTTGTGGCACACAGACGACAGAAGATGCAACAAATTTATTAAGAGGCACTCTTAGGCCTGCCCGTTGCCGTGTTGTAGTCAGCATCACGGATTCAGGCCCATTTCCTGAGATGCGGAATGGTATGGAACAGAACCCTACGGAAGCACTATGAAGTGTTTCCATGGGGTTTCGTCCCGTACTTCCATTCCACAAAAAGATAGAACATGTCCTATATTTTTGCGGAAAAGCCGAATCGCGGACCCATTAAAGTAAATGCCCCACGGTCGGTGTTCATGCATTGCGGCCTGCAGCACGGCCACGGGCGCACATGTTCGTCTGCAGAAGGCCTTAAATGGATTGTCTTAGTGTTTAAAAGTGTTTTGAAATTCTCAGCATAGGTCATCAGTATCTGATTGGTGGGGGTCTGAGTCCTAGCACCCGTGGCCTCTTCTTAGGACAGCGACAACGTGTACATCGGTCACATGGCCTAGGCACAGCTAACTGCCATTCAAGTGAATGTGGCAGAGCTGCAATACCAAGCACAGCCACTATCCAATGGACAGTACTGTGCTTGGTAACCTGTGAGGAGGCCATGGTGCTCACGGAGGAGTGTGGCCTGCTCAAATAGCTGATTTTGGACCCCCACCATTGTCATATTGATGACAAGTGGCACTATACAGATACAGTTTAGTAAATAAAATTTTTAATTACATGCAATTACAAAAGTATTCAGATATAGGTGCTGGTTTGAAAGTTGTAGAATATTTTTTCTGGGACATCCCCTTTAAATTTATCACCACTTCAAAAAAGTTTCAAGAAGCTTAAAAAATTGAAAATTATGGTGTAAAAATATGATCTGCACCAGAATTTGGGACTTTTTATGTTATTTTGGCATAAAAGCTTTTATAAATGTCCCCTTATGTGTGAATCCAGCTATAGGGTGAACTCACATACGATAGATTTATTGCTGACATTTCTACTATACTATAAAATCTGCTTCATACATCTGAATGAAGTTTTCTGTAATATGTGCAGGAATTTCTGCAAGCCCGATTCAGGTGAAGAGGACAGTTACAGAAATTCCAGTTAATCTGACATAAATTCTCCCATAAGCCACATGCTGAAAATCTGCATATAATACAGTAGAGCTATGTAGATGAGATTTGCAATATCTCATCTACACAGTTTGGAAATTTTCCTTGTGAAAATTAACCTGCAGTGAAGGTTTTGGAATCTGCAGCATGTCAATTATTTGTGAAGATTTCCAGTGCAAATTTCAACCTGTGCAACACGAGGCAAATCCAAGCCAAAATCTGCAAATAACACTTGTAGATTTTGTTGTGAATTTAGTACAGAAATGCAGCAAAATACGCACAAAAATCTTCATTTGTAATGATGGAATGAGATATTTAACGGAAGTTTAGATATATATTGGGGGTCAATTACATATATTTTACACCAGTTTTTGGCATAAAAATGTCACACAACCCCCTTTTTGTCATACCATTGTTGAGGGTGTGGCGTCATCAGTGATGACGTCACCGTGCCCAGCCAGGTGATGTCATCATGTTAGTGTGTGCGAGATTTGGTGCGTTTCTTCAATCAAGATGGCCTCCTCGAGCAAAAAGATAAGGCATGTATTTTTTTGTTTTTAACCTCTGAAAGGCATCTTAGGTATGTCCCTCTTATATGTTGTTTAAATGTATTTTATCTAATAAAGTCATGATTTTAATTGTTGGTCTAGTGTATTATGTGTGGGTTTTCTATGCATATAACATAAATCAAGATGTTGAAACCTTTTAAGAGGAATAAATAAGGGAGATAAACACAGAAAAAATAATACTGGGCGTAATCTATAGACCTCCTAACATTAATGATGTCCCGAATAGTTCGCCGGCGAATAGTTCCCGGCGAACATTGCTTGTTCGCCTCTGCGGGCGAACATATGCGATGTTCGGTCCGCCCCCTATACATCATTATTGAGTAAACTTTGACCCTGTACCTCACAGTCAGCAGACACATTCCAGCCAATCAGCAGCAGACCCTCCCACCTTCTGGACAGCATCCATTTTAGATTCATTCGGAAGCTGCATTCACAGTGAGAGGAGGGACAGTGCTGCTGCTGCTGATTCAATAGGGAAAGCGTTAGCTAGGGCATTGTTCTGTGTCCACAGACTCATCTGCTGTAAGGATAGCGTCCTGACAGCACCCCCCAGAAAAAAGCCCTTTTCAGGGCTGGTACATCAGTGTGCTTTTTCTTTTTTTAATATAAATATATATATATATTGCAGTTACCTCGCTGCCCGTGTGTGAGAGGTTGCAGGCTCAGTCACAGACAGCACGTGCACACCATTCATACAGGGTGTGACAGAAAATAACTTGCAGATAAAAAAAATTCTATTCAATATTTTTCTGTGACATAATCACATTTGCCAACCCGTGTGTGTCAGGCCCACACAGACTGTATTGTGGCTAGTGGCTAGGCCTCCACTTATACCGTTACAGGGTGTCAGTCACTCAAATACCTTGCAGATAAAAAAATTATATTTCCATTTTTTCTGTGATATCACATTTGCAAACCCGTGTGTGTCAGGCCCACACAGACTGTATTGTGGCCACTGGCTAGTGGCTAGGCCTCCACTCATACCGTTACATGGTGTCATTCACTCAAATACCTTGCAGATAAAAAAATTATATTTAAATTTTTTCTGTGATATAATCACATTTGCAAATTGAAAGGCCGTGTGTGTCAGGCCCACACAGACTGTATTATGGACACTAGCTAGGCCTCCACTCATACCGTTACAGGGTGTCATTCACTCAAATACCTTGCAGATAAAAAAAATTATATTAACATTTTTCTGTGATATTATCACTTTTGCAAATTGCAAGCCCGTGTGTGTCAGGCCCACACAGACTGTACTGTGCCCACTGCCCACAACTTATATAGGGTGGCACAGTACCTTGCACGCATAAACCACTTATCTAAAAGAAAAAATGTCAGGCAGAGGCAGGCCACCCCGCAGGGGCCGTCGTGGTGCTGTCTGTGATTTCCACTGGCCCTGGAATAATGCCCAGTGTTCAGAGGCCACGTACCCTGAACCCAAAAAATTCTGAGAAAATAGTTGACTGGCTTACACAGGACACACAATCTTCAACAGCTTCCGCTAAGAACCTTGACGCACCATCCTCCTCCAGCTCAGCTTTGGTCACCACTCTCCCGCCACCACCACAGCCGCTTCACTTGATCCCTCAGAGGAGTTATTTACACATCAGTTGGATGAAATTAGTGATGCGCAACCATTATTGCCAGGGGATGTAGATAACAGGGATATGTCTCAGTCAGGCAGCATTACACACATGGATGTACAGTGTGATAATGATGATGTTGTACCCGCTGCTGCTTCCTTTGCTGAGGTGTCAGATACTAGTGAAGTGGTTGATGATGACGATGTGTCTGTGGATGCCACGTGTCGATGCCATTTGCAACCTGTGCCAAAAGAAACTGAGTTGTGGGAAATCCAACACCCACCTAGGTACAACTGCTTTGCGAAGGCACATGATCGCACATCACAAACGCCTATGGGATCAACACATGATGACGAGTAGAAGCAGCACACAAGCTCAAAGCCACCATCCTCCTCCTGGTCCAGCATCTTCAGCCACGTCAACCACTGCTGTCCTCCTTGCCCCCTCTCAACCACCCGCCACTCCGCCTCTCACCTTCAGCAGTTTCATCTCATCTGCCCACAGTCAGGTGTCTGTAAAGGAAATGTTTGAGCATAAGAAGCCAATGTCACAGAGTCACCCCCTTGCCCGGCGTCTGACAGCTGGCTTGACGGAACTCTTAGCCCGCCAGCTTTTACCATACCAGCTGGTGGAGTCTGAGGCCTTCAAAGAATTTGTCGCTATTAGGACACCACAGTGGAAGGTACCCGGACGAATTATTTTTTTCAAATAAGGCAATCCCAAACCTCTACTCAGTGATTGAAAAGGAAGTCATGGCATCTCTGGCATACAGTGTTGGGGCAAGGGTACATCTGACCACTGATACCTGGTCTGCAAAGCACGGTCAGGGCAGGTATATCACCTACACTGCGCATTGGGTCAACCTGCTGACGGCTGCCAAGCATGGAATGCGTGGCTCTGCAGCGGAGTTGGTGACACCGCCACGATTTGCAGGCAGGCCTACTGCCACCTCCTCTACTCCTCCTACTCCATCCTCTTCCATAACCTCCTCGGCTGAGTCCTCTTCTGCTGCGGCATCTGGCTGCACATCAACTGAATCCCCCCAGCTCCCCAGGGGCTATTCCACATCCCAGATACGACAGTGTCATGCTGTCTTGGGGTTGACTTGCCTGAAAGCAGAGAGCCACACCGGACCAGCACTCCTGTCTGCCCTGAACGCACAGGTGGATCAGTGGCTGACCCTGCACCAACTGGAGATCGGCAAAGTGGTGTGTGACAATGGAAGCAATTTGTTGGCGGCGTTGAATTTGGACAAGTTGTCACATGTGCCGTGCATGGGCACATGTGTTGAATCTCATCGTACAACGCTTTGTATCTAAGTACCCAGGCTTACAGGACATCCTCAAGCAGGCCAGGAAGGTGTGTGGCCATTTTAGGCATTCCTACGCGGCCATGGTGCACTTTTCAGACATTCAGCGCCAAAACAACATGCCAGTGAGGCGCTTGATTTGCGACAGCCCGACACGTTGGAATTCAACACTCCTAATGTTCGACCGCCTGCTCCAACAAGAAAAAGCCGTCAACGAGTATTTGTATGACCGGGGTGCTAGGACAGCCTCTGCGGAGCTGGGAATTTTTTTGCCACGTTACTGGACGCTCATGCGCAATGCCTGTAGGCTCATGCGTCCTTTTGAGGAGGTGACAAACCTAGTCAGTCGCACCGAAGGCACCATCAGCAACCTCATCCCATTTGTTTTCTTCCTGGAGCGTTCCCTGCGAAGAGTGCTGGATCAGGCTGTAGATGAGCGTGAAGAGGAAGAGTTGTGGTCACCATCACCACCAGAAACAGCCTTGTCATCGCTTGCTGGACCTGCGGCAACGCTGCAAGAGGAGTATGAGGAAGAGGAGTCAGGGGAGGAATGTGGCTTTGAGGAGAAGGAAGACCAACCACAGCAAGCATCCCAGGGTGCTCGTTGTTGTCACCTATCTGGGACCCGTGGTGTTGTACGTGGCTGGGGGGGACAGACCGTCAATGACATCAGTGAGGAGGAGGAACGGGAAATGAGTAGCTCGGCATCCAACCTTGTGCAAATGGGGTCTTTCATGCTGTCATGTCTGTTGAGGGACCCTCGTATAAAAAAGGATGAAGGAGAACGACCTGTACTGGGTGGCCACGCTACTAGACCCCCGGTATAAGCAGAAAGTGGCGGAAATGTTACCAAATTACCGGAAATCAGAAAGGATGCAGCAGTTCAAAACCAAACTAAAAAATATGATTTACACAGCTTATAAGGGGGATGTCACAGCACAACATGAATCTAACAGGGGAAGAGGTGAAAGTAATCCTCCTCCTACCATGACCACGGCGGCAAGGACAGGACCCTTTACAGATGTGTTGTTGATGGAGGACATGCAGAGCTTTTTCAGTCCTACACATCACCACAGCCCTTCGGGATCCAGCCTTAGAGAACGACTCGACCGACAGGTAGCAGACTACCTCGCCTTATCTGCAGATATCGACACTCTGAGGAGTGATGAACTCCTTGACCACTGGGTGTGCAGGCTTGACCTGTGGCCTGAACTATCCCAGTTTGTGATAGAACTTCTGGCCTGCCCCGCTTCAAGTGTCCTGTTAGAAAGGACCTTCAGTGTAGCAGGAGGCATTGTCACTGACAAATGAAGTCGCCTCGGTCAAAAAAATGTTGATTACCTCACCTTCATTAAGATGAATGAGGCATAGATCCCGAAGGGACTGACAGTGGGGGATACGTTTGACTAACAAAAGGCCTGATGACATGCCTTGGCCTCAAAATGGTCCCCACGCTGCTGTATTTAATGTCTGCATACCGGATGACTTTCGTGAATTCTCCACCACCAACTAGGGTTCAAGCCACAATGTTTTAGTCACCTTTCTGCCTGGAAAACATCAATTTTTCCGGCCGCTGCTACAACAGCGGCTGCAACAATACCTAGTTTTTCAGGCATGTGTACATGCCTAATTTTTATGGCTTCTAGTGCTGCACTGTGGCTGCAAAAACAAAACAAAGAAAAGGCACATACATGTGTCAATTCCCCTTCGTGATCGGTACCTTGTTGTGGTGAAGGGGCTTGCGTATCACAATGAAGCGATCATCACCTCTATGAGTGTGTTGACAATGTTGCCACACCCCAGATAATGCCGTTGCTTCATTATGATCAGACTAAAAGCGATCGGCTGTATAATTTTTCATAGAAAAAACATTTTTCTTTTTTTTGTATGGGTTTTTAATACATAAAATAAACTATTAAGAGACTTTATTATGATTTTTTTATTAGAAATAATGCAGACAATTTAAAAAATCCCCATCAATTCCAATACAAAGCAAGTACAGAGCTTAGAACAAAATTTCAGGATGTCGTTAATTCGACAATGATTAATCAATTCGACACACGTCACCCGGATAGGGGACGTAACAGGGATTAAACTGATGAGAATAGTACTACAGAAAATACCACTCATATCGGGTGTGACAGTAAATTGCACGGCGCAGACGCAGTGACCGTGGCATGGATTCAAACAAAGGGGAGGGAGCCAGCGTTTTTTAACTCTCCCCATTCGAAAAATCAATTAAATTCACCTTTCGGGGACCCTTGGTGTTGTACGTGGCTGGGTGGGGGAAGAAACCTTCAATGACATCAACGGGACATGGCTAGCTTGATATCCAACCTTGTGCAAATGGGAAGTTTGCTGTTGGGCAAATGGACTGTTTGCGGTGCATTAAAAGGGGAGTTTGGTCTGTCAATGTCTGTGAAGCGGGCGTAACCCTTACACTACCTGATCGATACAACATCATACCTGATCGTATGCACACACTGGATGTTTTAAACCACGTTGTTCAAAAAAAATTAGGATTGTTAGGTGATTTATGCCCTTTATGGATTAAAATCCAACTCTGCGTCAACTATGTAATTTTCCATGGGAGTTTTGCCATGGATCCCCCTCCGGCATGCCACAGTCCAGGTGTTAGTCCCCTTGAAACAACTTTTCCATCGCTACTGTGGCTAGAAAGAGTCCCTGTGGGTTTTAAAATTCGCCTGCCTATTGAAGTCAATGGCGGTTCGCCCGTTCACGAACATTTGCAGAAATTCGCGTTTGCCGTTTTTATGTTCGCTACATCTCTACCTAACATCACAGAGGAGATATACCAGATTTTTCGCCCCATACGACTCACTCCCCCCCCCCCCCTGCGTCTTATGGGGCGAATGCTTCCATTTTACATCACAATCTGCGACGCTTCAGCATCGCAGACTGCGATGTATGAGCCGGGAGAGAGGAGGGGCTGGAGTCCGGAACTAGGGGCGAGGCCCGGTGCAGTCACTGTACTCTTACACCGGGCCCCACCGCTCACCGCAGTATTTAAAAACATGATTCCTTATCCTGTTATCAAGTTTAACTAAAGCTGCGCTCTCCCCTGTTTCCCTGTATCCCCACAGCACTTACGAACAAGCTTCAATAGCAGGCAGAGCGGAAGGCAGCAGTAACGTCACTCACTGACGTTGAGCGTCTGCTCCTCACACTTTATGAATGAAGCAGGTGCGCGACGTCAGTGAGTGACGTTACTGCTGCCGTCCGCTCTGCCTGCTATGGAAGCTTGTTTGTAAGTGCTGTGGGGATACAGGGGAACACGGGAGAGCGCAGAGTTAGTTAAACTTAATAACAGGATAAGGAATCATGTTTATAAATAATTCGGTGAGCAGAGGGCCGGTGTATTTTGGGGTACACTGTTATGAGGGGGATCTGTGAATGACATATAGCAGTGTCACCCACAGATTCCCCCCATAACAGTTCCATCCACAGATCCCCCACCCCATAACAATGCCATCCACAGATCTTCCACCCCATAGCAGCGCCATCCACAGATCCCCCATAATAGCGCCATTCACAGATCCCCCATAACAGCGCCATCCACAGATCCCCCATAACAGCTCCATCCACAGATCCCCCATAACAGTGTCATCCACAGATTCCCCATAACAGTGCCATCCACAGGTCCCCCATAACAGTGCCATCCACAGATCCCCCACATGACAGTGCATCATCCACAGATCCCCCATAATAGTGTCACGCACAGACCACCATTAATTCAAAACCCACCAAAAGCACACCTTTTGGTTAAAAATATTTTTTTTCTTATTTTCCTCCTCAAAAACCTAGGTGCGTCTTATAGGCCGGTGCGTCTTTTAGGGCGAAAAATACAGTAAGTTTAACTATATAACCAAAAAGGACGGGCTGCACAGGCTGCTACAGTGGTCATCATTAGAGATGAGCGAATTTCTAAAAAATTTGATTCGGACGTTTCGTCAAATTTCCCACAAAGATTTGATTCAATCCGAATTTATTCATGACAAATCGCGTTAAAAAACAGCTATTTCCTGGCTTCTGAGAGCCTGTATAGTAGTGTAGAACACTGTGCATTGCAGAAACATGCATAAGGTGTCTGCTGGGGGAGTGTGAAACAGTACTGTGAGTTAGTATGACACGTAAATAATCGGCGTCTCTCTTAGAATCACTTCACTAATTTGGTCAGTTACAGGGCCAAAACTGACCAAATAACTCAAGTGTGAACTCAGCCTTACAAGTCAATGTTAGCATCAGGTATAAAGAACCGTACAGTGGCTCAAGATTCTACTACAGAGTGAATGAGCGCACTCCTTTTACACCGTCGCCAGCTGATTCCACATAGATTTCAACAGAACCTGTTCTGTTACATGCTGAGACAAGTAGTGTCCCCCTGACAGAGTGGAGAGGGTGTGATGAGTAATTTTGTTTTGATGTCACTGTTTATTTTGCCCTTCTTCTCATCTGTCATAAGAACAACCCCCAAAAAAATTATCCTGTCTTTTGAGCATCCCCCTTCACATGATCAGCATTTGTTCAGTATTCCATCAGTATTGCTAAGTCCAAAAAAACAGGAGTGTATCCAAAACAGAGATGACTTGTGAATAGAATATTTGCATGTCTTCTGTGTTTTGTACCCACTGCTGCTTTTGGCTTCCAAATCATGATCCAATCCTTATGCAAAATAGGGACCATGTGATACAGGCCTTATGGCTGCTCCATAGACAGGATCTGTTGTGTTTCTCATTTTTCTGTCCTTCTGAGAGATTAGAAGGGTAACATAAATGGTGATGTCAACAATAGTTGCCCAGAGTGGTGAGGTGGCAACAGCATGAGTCAGCACAGTGGCCCAGTGACAGAGTAGTGAGATGGCAACAGCATGAGGAGTCAACATAGTGGCACAGTGACAGAGTGGTGAGCAGGGGTGTACATAGAAATCATTGGGCCCCATAGCAAGAATTTAAATTGGGCCCCCATGCCCGTTCCTAGTCCCTCCCACTATGCGCCCTGGCTCCTCTCACTACCGTCCCTAACTTCTCCCCTGCCCCACCTCATGCAGCAGTATTTTGCTCTACTAAAATGGCAGTACTCATGCCGGAACTCAACAGACCCATTATAGTGAATGGGGTCTGGTAGGTTCTGGCGGTGTTCAGCATATATTAACAAGAATCTGAAGCATTACATGATGTAATACCACCCAACTTTCCTGCTGTTAGGTGGACCTTGCCACAGATGGCGTTGCGCAGTGCACACTTATTTTATCCGATATTTGGTTGTGCAGGGAGGGCACGGCTCTCCTGGAGAAGTAGTGGCGGCTGGGAACGACGTACTGTGGGACAGCAAGCGGCATGAGCTGTCTGTCTCCACCAGCCTGAATGACAGCATTTCAAAGGCCAGTAGTTTAGAAATGCCGGCATTCAGGGCCAGGGATCAAGGGTGGCTAGGTGGGAATTTACGCTTTCTCTCAAAGGTTTGTCAGATGGAGAGCTGAACGCTTCCGTGTGACATGGTGGAGATGCTTGGGTGACAGAGGTGGTGTTGTTGGTGGCACATCCTCTGTTTGCTGGGCGGCAGGTGCTAACGTTCCTCCAGAGGCAGAGGAAGAGTCCAAGGCAGCAGCAGAAGAGGGAGCAGGAGGGGCCTGAGCCCTTTCTTGGTTATGAAGGTGCTTACTCCACTGCAGCCCATGTCTCGCATGTAGATGCCTGGTCATACAGGTTACGCTAAGGTTTAGAACGTTAATGCTTCGCTTCAGGCTCTGATGGCACAGCAGGCAAACCACTCGGGTCTTGTCGTCAGCACATTGTGTGAAGAAGTGCCTTGAACTCCTTGAAGCTGCCTTTGGTGTGCTCGGTCCCTGGTGACGGTGGCCAGTAACAGGCGAACTGTTTTGGTGACGGCTGCTCTGCTTTTGCACCCTGCTCCCGCTTTTGCTACGCTGTTGGCTCGGTCTCACCACTGCCTCTTCCTCCAAACTCTGAAAGTCAGTGGCACAACCTTCATTCCATGTGGGGTCTAGGTCCTCATCGTCCCCTGCATAGTCTACCACCCAGTCTTCCTCCCTGACCTCCTTTTCGGTCTGCACACTGCAGAAAGACGCAGCAGTTGGTACCTGTGTTTCGTCATCATCAGAGACGTGCTGAGGTGGTATTCCCATGTCCTCATCAGGAAACATAAGTGGGGAAAGGCTAGGTGGATGCCCTTGGGAAACCCTGCAGCAGAGTCTTCAAACAGCATAAGATACTGCTGCAGGACTTGAGGCTCAGACAGGTTCCCCGATATGCAATGGGGTGATGTGACAGACTGATGGGCATGGGTTTCAGGCGCCACCTGTGAGCTTTCTGCAAAAAACTGGGTGGGAGATAATGGGAACGTGCTCAATCCACTGTCGGCCACCGAATTGACTAGCGCCTGTACTTGCTCAGGCCTTACTATCCTTAGAACGGCATTAGGCCCGACCAAATATCGCTGTAGATTCTGGCAGCTACTGGGACCTGATGTAGTAGTTTCAGTAGGACGTGTAGCTGTGGCACAACGGCCACGTCCTTTCCCTGCACCAGAGGCTCCAACAACACCACCACGACTGGGTCCCTTATTATGTTTGCCTCATAGTTAGCATTTACAAAGCAAAGTAAAAAGTGGTTAAGTCTGTTAAAAATAATTAACCGCCAATAAAAACCCTGATGTAGGGTATTGCACAAAGTTTTTTTTTTTTTTACTCTATATGACAGCAGTATTTGTGGCCTAAATTTCACAGTAACTTATGCACGTCTAATCCCAGATCTGCAGTATATCAGAGGGTTTTTTCACCCCAGTAAGCACAAAGCCGTATTTCTGGCCTAAATGTGACAGTCACTTATGCACGTCTAATCCCAGATGTGCAGTATATATCAGAGGGTTTTTTCACCCCAGTAACCAAAAAGCCGTATTTCTGACTTAAATGTGACAGTCACTTATGCACGTCTAATCCTAGATGTGCAGTATATATCAGAGGGTTTTTTCACCCCAGTAACCAAAAAGCCGTATTTCTGGCTTAAATGTGACTTGTCACTTATGCACGTCTAAATGTGACAGTCACTTATGCACGTCTGCTGGTGATGGATCATGTGATGGACCATGTGATGAGCGTAGTGCCATCATCAAAGGTCCTATTTCTCACAGATGAAGACAGAAGAGATGCTGGCTGCGCGAACAAGTGGATTAAGGTGAGTTAAAAAAAAAAACTTAACCCCTCCAGCCCTATTTTACTTAGCATTCTGTATTCAGAATGCTATTATTTTCCCTTATAACCATGTTATAAGGGAAAATAATAATGATCGGGTCCCCATCCCGATCGTCTCCTAGCACCCGTGAAAATCGCACTGTATCAGCACTTGCTTGCGGATGCTTGCAATTTTCATGCAGCCCCATTCACTTCTATGGGGCCTGCTTTGTGTGGAAAACACACAAAATAGAGCTTGCTGCGATTTTCACGCAACGCACAAGTGATGCGTTAAAATCACTGCTAATGTGAACAGCCCCATAGAAATCAATGGGTCCGGATTCAGTGCGGGTGCAATGCGTTCAACTCACTCATTGCACCCACGCGGAAAACTCGCCCTTTTGTGAAAGGGGCCTTACACCTTGCTGCACTGACTGGGGATCCAAATTGCCATTATAAAGCTCTGTAATTCCAGCAAACCGTTCTTGTTATTGGGGTGTGAGTGCTGTTTAATACAGATGCGGACATGCACGGCTAGATCGCTGCTAGCATGTCCGCAATATACCTGTCTCATATCTCTGAGTGGTTTTGTTGAGTGTAAAAAATGATTTTATATTTATGTAAATCAGCCTGGTAAGGAGCCCAAGGGGCTGTACTAACTGTTCTGGAGCCCGGCCACGCCCCCCCAGTGAAGGAGCCCAATACCGCCTGTATCCATGAATCTCCTCCTTTCTCACAAAGTCAGATCGGCGTAATCTCGCGATGCGCGAGCTCGAGCATGCGCTGTGTCGGCATAGTGTTCCTTCCCTGTGCAGGCATCAGCCTCAAGATTACGGTGATCTGACTTTGTGAGCAAGGAGGAGATTCGTGGATACAGGCGGTGCTGGGCTCCTTCACAGGGGGGCGTGGCTGGGCTCCAGAATGGTTAGTACATCCCCTTGGGCACCTTACCAGGCTGATTTACATATATATAAAATATTTTTTTACACTCAATAAAACCACTCAGAGATATGGGACAAGTATATTGCGGACATGCTAGCGGCGATCTAGCCGTGCATGTCCGCATCTCTATCGGGTAAAAATAGGTGAAAGAATCCCTTTAACAGGGTTTATTAAAAATATTTATATGACTTATTTGTCCTTTTGCGGTGCAGTTCTAAAGCATTTTTGGGCTTGTATTTGTGGTGAAAAAAAGGGCTTATTAGCCATTGTGTGTTGAAGTGAGAAAATGACAGCCCTTTTTGGCATGTATTAGTATAAAAAATATATATATTATTTGCTGTTCTAAAGCCTATTGTGGCGTGTATAAGTGGAAAAAAGTAAGGGCCTATTTGCCGTTCAGCGGTGCAGTTATATGTTCTAAAGCCCTTTTTTCGTTGTGTATTAGTGGCAAAAAATATATGTTATTTGCCATTCAGCGGTGCAGTTATATGTTCTAAAACCTTTTGTGGCGTGTATAAGTGGATAAACTAAGGGCCTATTTGCTGTTCACCGGTGCAGTTATATGTCAGCAGGGTGGCAGCAGTGGGAGGTCGGCAGCCAAATGTGCCCGGGTAGACCACCCGCTTCGCAGGAACCTACCTGCCTGAAAAGTAGTGGTGCAGGGGTTCACCAAAGCAGCGGTGGTAGCAGTCAGTCAGTGCGGAGTGTTGGGGGTAAAATCACCTACTCGGCGGTGTGGCAGTTTTTTGTTAAGCCGCCGGAGGAGGTGAACATGGCCATTTGCAGAATCTGTGGCCAGAAGGTGAAGCATGGCCCTACGTCAAATATGCAGCGTCACCATAAAGTTGCCTGGTAGAACCGTGGCTCCGATGTGGTGGTCCAGCCTGTCACAGCAACCGCTGCACCACCCAGTGACATGCACCCAATTTCAGGCAGTCAAGGCTCCACCACCTCAGCTGAAGGGAACTGTCTGTCCTTCCCATCATCTGCTGGTCCTGATGCTCCTGCTCCTCTTCCTACTCCTCGTCAGTCATTCTGTCAGCAATCGATCTCTGAAGCGATTGCCAAGAGACAACAGTATGCGGGCACTCATCCAATGGCACAGAAGCTGAATGTGCTCCTGGCCAAGTTGCTGGTGCTGCAGTTCCTCCCTTTCCAAGTGGTGGACTCTGCATCTTTTAGGGAACTGATGGCTTGTGCTGAGTGGAGAGTCCCAAGCCGTCATTTCTTTGCCAAAAAGGCAGTACCAGCCCTGCACACGTATGCAGAACAAAAGGTGGGCCAGTCCTTGAGCCTGCCGTGTCTGCCAAAGTGCACGGCAGCGCTGACGTGTGGAGCTGTAACTATGGTCAGGGACAATACATATCCTTTACTGCCCACTGGGTGAATGTGGTTCCTGCACAGCCACACCAGCAACTTGGCCAGGTGACGCTGCTTCTGTCTCCACGTTGTCACGCCGTGGGTCCTGCGACAATGTCCGCCTCTGCCTCGTCATCCTCCACCGTGTCCTCAGCCTCTATTGCAGGGACAATTCACAGTGCCCCTCCAGCATACCACATGTGCTGGGCACGGCGGTGTCATGCTGTTCTGCACCTCATTTGCCTGTGCGAACTGAGTCACGAAGAGGAGGAACTGCTTTGTGTCCATCAAGAAATCGAATACTGGCTTTCTCCTTGACAAGTTAAGATCGGAACCATGGTGACCGACCATGGGAAGAACATGGTTTTGGCGCTGCATCAAGGAGAGCTGAGCCATGCGCCCTGCATGGCACACATGTTCAATCTGGTTGTCAAGCAGTTCCTGAAGTCCTCCACCCATCTGTAAGACATCCTAAAAATGGGCAGGTAACTTTGCATGCACTTCAGCCACTTGTACACCGCAAAGCACACCCTCTTTGAGCTGCAGCGGCAGAACGGCATCCTCCAACATAGGCTGATTTATGGGAGAGGCTTAACTGTGATAAGTGGATGAAGCGCTTCCCCTGACCTAGCTGGCTGTGTTGTGCCAGAAGCCAGGAGCGAAGGTAAGCCAAGTAGTGGGCAAACATAGAGGAGAGCAGAGTAGTGACCAAAAGCTTTTAATTCCACTCAGAGGGCAAGACTACAAAACGCCTGGGAAATCTCTACATTCGGGTTCGGGATGTATCTTGTGAAGCAGGAAGAGCACCAACGACCCATGCATTTGATCACGTGCGCCGGGACCTCGTTTTTTGATGTTGAGGACGCGGCCCCTATTCGGAGCGAGTGTCCTGTGATGGCCAGTCGGTTATGGCTGAGACCTGAGGCAGGACACGAACTGAATTGACGTCAGGGGCCCCCCACACCAAGGAAGCAGCGGGCCATCTAGGGGGGCATCTTGCAACAGGGCTAACAATTGACGGAGGACCATGACCGGCCACCAATCGTTCGAGGTTTAAAACCTGACCTCCGAAGGAGGCCCATGCTGATTGGCCTTCGTTAAAGGGAGCCAGAGGACAAAAATGGTCATGGGCCCAGGACAACTGCCGCACCTGCAACCCCTGACGTTTAGGGGAGGTGCTGGTAAACTCACCTGGCCTGAGGAACCCGTAAAACCCGAGATACATGGCTGCCTTAATAATTAAACTAGGAGAGTGCCCAAAAGAATGTCTATCCAGCGCGGACGACAGTCTCCTAAACATCTCGCCGGAGACAGGCTTTCTACGGGCGGTAGGGGCATCCCCGCACCTCTGGATCCCTCTAAGGGCTGCCTTGACTGCCTGCACTGAAGAAATGGAACCTCCATTTGGATTATGAAGCATGGCGCAGTGCTGTATTCCCGCTAGGTACAGCCCGATGGTGTTTTTTTGCTGTTTGTGGGCATGGGCCGTCGTTGCCCAGGGGCTAGATACCCCTGTTTGCCGCGTGTGGCCTGTTTCGGCGGGGGTGCCAGCCTGGGGGCAGTAGACCTGATAGTGAGGCCAGAATCAGGGAGTAATAGAAGAAGGGGAGGGACTCAGAGGGGACAGGAACGACCCAGGTAGGAGCCAAGGCACCGGAGCCGCCATGGCATGAATCGGCCGGGCCTAAATGGAGATTCCGGCGTGCGCTCCACTCTGGAACGCACGCCGAATCCGTGACCAGGCCCGGCTGAGGGACTCCGGCGTGCGCTCCAAGCTGGAACGCACGCCGACCACGTGACCAAGCTCAGGCCCGGCGGAGGCACTCTGGCATGCGCTCCAAGCTGGAACGCACGCCGAATACGTGACCAGGCCCAGGCCTGGCCGAGGGACTCCGGCGTGCGCTCCAAGCTGGAACGCACGCCGACCACGTGACCCGGCTCATGCCTGGCGGCGGATTTCCGGCGTGTGCTCCATGCTGGAATGCACGTCGGCCTGCAGCGGAGCCTGAGGATCAAACATTGTCAGTATATTGATATAGGTACTCGGCGAGATCAGCAGTGAGTACCATAGCCGCTCCTTATTATTGTATTTCTTATAGATGATTACAAGTGTGGTCCCCTTGATTTTAAGTAACGCTAAAGTAGTTTGTTTGCATTTTGGCCTCCCTTTAAGTAGCGGAGACGTGTTACTTCGGGCTAATTGTCGCTTCCTACTGTCTTCCTCCATCAGACTTGTCCCCCGCTGCTCATTCCTCTCCCGTGTAATTGTATAGGAAGCGCATTGCAGCTGGAGTGCAAACTTTAAACCTATGTAGCTTAGTTTGTGACCAGTTCAATCTGGCTGGCTCAGGATGACATCAGTGGGATGCAGAAGCACAGCGAGTCTGACCCAGTCTTCGGGAGGGAGTTTGGACGGGAAAGACAGGAGAGAAACAAGCAAAGAGAAACAGGAAGAGAGAAACAATTTGGGGCAGAAATGTGTATCGGCATGCGTTCCACGCTGGAACGCATGCCGACTCAGGGAGCCGGAGGTATGTGACCGCCGCTGATGGAGCCCTTGTGGCGCATTGTTTGCACAGAATTACCTCTCCTGAAGACGTGACGGCAGCGTATGAAAACGAAACGAACGAACCAGATGAAAGCAACTCACGACGTGCACGGATGCAGTACCAGAGCAGGCGACTCCTTATCCAGAATGTGAACAGAAGCGCCCTGAGGAGCTGGGGGCTGGAGCTTAAGAAGGTAAGATGCCCCTCCCACAAATTCAGGCTGACTTTTCAGCCTTCCACATGTGACGTTTTCACCTGTTGGAATTCCACCCTCCATATATTGTACCGACTGTACGAACAGAGAAAGGCCATAAACGATTTCTTGATGATCCAAGCAGACAGGAGTACTCCCCTGTGTAACGTCGATGTCAGCCAGTGGCAGCTCATGCGTGACACCTGCCGTTTGCTCAGACCCTTTGAGGAGGCCACGTTATTTGTCAGTCGCCAGGACTACGGGATGAACAATGTCATTCCACTGCTTCATGTCCTGGAACAGATGCTGGTAAATCTGGCTGGTCATGTGGCCTATATCTCACGGCCACATGAGCCCTGTGGAGGCTGAACTGGAGGAGGAGGACATTGGAGCACAAGCAATGTATAGCGAAATGGGTGGTTTTTCTACACAGGTGACAGGAGAGGTGGAACAGGAGCAGTCAGAGGAGCTACAGGGCCATGAGGAAGACGAGGCAGAGGACCCAGACACACCGTGGCAGTATGCAGTGGAGATGGAGGCAGGGAGTCCTTCCGAGCCCATGGCCCAATGCATTCTCACATGCTTGTGTAGCGACAGCCGAATTGTCACCATTCGGCAGAAGGATGACTTCTGGCTCTCCACCTTGTTGGACACTTGCTACTGGTCCAAAATGGGGGCCTTTTTTTACACCCGCTGAGAGGGAGGACAAACTGAACTACTATAGAGACATCCTATGTAGAGAGCTCGCCCTCTGCCTATCTGCGCCTTCATCTATCCCCTCGCAAGTCTGACCGGGAGGCCCTCTGTGCTCACGTTCCACTGTCATGGCTGTTGAGGAGGGGTGGGCTGGCAGGAGCAGTACCAGCTCTATTACCAGCAACTTAAGTCTAGAGTCGCTGATAGGCAGCTTTCTTAACCCGCCTAGTAAAAAAAGACTCACCAGCAGCAGCATCTAGACCTTGAGCAGAACCTGAACCAGCAGGTGGTGGCATATTTGGACAGCACCCTGCCACCCCACATTGAAGATCCGCTGGAATACTGGGCAGCCAAACTGGATTTGTGGCCGCTACTGGCAGAGTTTGCCCTGGAAAAGCTGTCCTGCCCGGCCAGTAGTGTGGCATCAGAGCGGGTGTTTAGTGCGGCGGGGGCAATAGTTACCCCAGGAAGAACTCGCCTGTCCACCCAAAACGTGGAGAGACTGACCTTTTTCAAGATGAATCAGGCGTGGATCCACCAGGATTTCCAGCCACCAATGCCTGATGAATCAGACTAGATCATCCATGGTGCCACACCAACACTTTGACAAAAGAGATCAGTTTCATCTTGCTACCGCCCTCTACTATTCTGATGCTGCCACCCGCCTGATGCCACACATCTGATTCCAAGTGCTCCTTCTTGCACCCACAATCTTCAGCAGGTACTGGTATTGCCACTCACCTCCCCACTCTTTCACTGGGTCACTCTGTGGTCTCATTATGCTGCTGCCACCTCCACACTATGTCACCTTGCCACTCTGTGGTCTCTTAATACTGCTGCCACCTCCACATTATGTCATCTTGACACTCTGTGGTCTCCTCATGCTGCTGCCACCTCCACACTATGTCACCTTGCCACTCTGTGGTCTCTTCATGCTGCTGCCACCTCCACACTATGTCACCTTGCCACTCTGTGGTCTCTTTATGCTGCTGCCACCTCCACACTATGTCACCTTGCCACTCTGTGGTCTCTTCATGCTACTGCCACCTGCACACTATGTCACCTTGCCACTCTGTGGCCTCCGGATGCTGCCGCCACCTCCACACTGTTATAGTGCCTCTGTGTAGCCTCCTTCTGATGCTGCCGCCACCTCCACACTGTCATTGTGCCACTCTGTGGCCTCCTTATACTGCTTCCACCTCACCACTATGTTATAGGGCCACTGTGGACTTCTCATGCTGTTCCCACCCTCCCCACTTCATGACTGGGCCACTATTTTGCCTTTTGGCCTGGCTGACATAATTTTTTTTACCCTTCTTCTTATCTGTCAGATGGAAGGAAAAATAAGATGCACAACGGGTCCTGTCTGTGTGGCAGTTGTAAGGCCTGTATGGTCCCATCAAAATTGGGTTGTGATTTGGTATCCAAAAGCAGTAATGGGTACAAAACACAGAAGACATGCAAATATTCTATTCACGTGTCATCTCTGTTTTGGATACACTTCTGTTTGTTTTTTTGGGCATTGGTAATACTGATGGATTACTGACCAAATGCTGACCGAGTGAAGGTGGATACTCCACAGACAGGATCCGTTTTTTTGGGGTTATTGTTCTGACGGCTTCCCCCAACGGCTCTTTACCACCCATCTTGCAAGGAGGGAGAGGGCCGCCTTGTGTAAAGAAGAACTGCTCGCAGTGAAATGGAGAGACAAGCGTGACGTTTACATGCTCTCCTCCATTCACGCAGACACGACAATCCAAATTGAACGAGCAACTGGAGTCATTGAAAAGCCCCCCTGTGTCCACAAATTTCAGGAACAGATCATCAAGAACCTCCTGTATCCAGGAGGCTCCGTGGCCCCAACCACCAGTGTAGTGAGCCGTCTACACGAGCGACATTTCCCCAATGTTGTTGCTGGTACCTCAAACCAAGCGCCACCTCGAAAAAGATGTCGTGTCTGTAGCAGGAGTGGAATAAGGCGTGACACCCACTATTTCTGTCCTGACTGCCCTGACTACCCTGCCCTATGCTTAGGGGAGTGTTTCCGGAAGTACCACACAAAGGTACACTTAGTATAGGGATTGACACAGGACAGGCACACAGGGGTCTTAGGGCCCTTTCACACAGAGCTGCTGCAAACCTCTCCTTTCACCTGGGACAAAGTGCATAATGTACTTCGCCACATCTCTGGGCGATTTGCGCTTTGCACATTATCCAATGGGGAAGGAGAGGTTTGTCCTATAAAGGTAAAAAAAAATCACAGGTAAGCAAAAAAGTTAATGTTCCAAAAGTTCAAAAAAGTTAATAAAAGTTAATGTTCTGTTTCAAATGTTATATAAAGTTAATGTTAATAAATTTATTGCGTTGCGGCCTGTTTTTTTTTAACCTTCTAGGTGGACCAACCGATCAACCAGCTGCAGCACTGATGTGCATTCTGACAGAAGCATTGTGCTGCTGTCAGATTACACAAAAGTCTGTGTATGTGGCGCTGCAAGACGAGATTTCTCCTCTGCAGTAAAAAAGATACGTTTGCCGAGGCTTATGAGCTGAGGGGCGGTGTTCATATGCTTTGGCAAACACTTTGTATATAAAAATGCATACGGGCTGAGTGGGTTTGGATGTTGGACGGAGCTTCTATGTCCTGGCAGACGCCTTTCCCTTTTTTTTTGCACACTTTTTGGCAGAACGGAAAAAAAAATATCTCATTACCCGTATGCTCAATATAAGGAGAATAGCAGAAACTCCTAATGCTGGCCATACATGTAATGATTGTGGAGACTCTCAAATGCCAGGGCAGTACAAACACCCCCACAAACAAAAAAAAATCTATTTCCGCTAACTTGTGCAAAAAAAAAAAAATCTTCTATGAACCCACCATGCCCCTCACGGAATACTTTGGGGTGTCTTCTTTCCAAAATGGGGTCACGTGTGGGGTATTTATACTGCCCTGGCATTTTAGGGGCCCTAAAGCGTGAGAAGAAGTCTGGTATCCAAATGTCTAAAAATGCCCTCCTAAAAGGTACTCATTGGAATTTGGGCCCCTTTGCGCACCTAAGCTGCAAAAAAGTGTCACACATGTGGTATCGCCGTACTCAGGAGAAGTAGGGCAATGTGTTTTAGGGTGTCTTTTTACATATACTCATGCTGGGTGAGAGAAATATCTCTGTAAAATGACAACTTTGTATAAAAGAATGGGAAAAGTTGTCATTTACAGAGATATTTATCTCACCCAGCATGGGTATATGTAAAAATACACCCCAAAACACATTGCCCTACTTCTTCTGAGTACGGCAATACCACATGTGTGACACTTTTTTGCAGCCTAGGTGCGCAAAGGGGCCCAAATTCCAATGAGTACTTTTAGGATTTCACAGGGCATTTTTGCTCATTTGGTTTCCAACCTACTTCTCACTCTTTAGGGCCCCTAAAATGCAAGGGCAGTATAAATACCCCACGTGTGACCCCATTTTGGAAAGAAGACACCCCAAGGTATTCCATGAGGGGTATGGTGAGTTAATGTAAAATTTTATTTTTTGTCATAAGTTAGTGGAATATGAGACTTTGTAAGAAGAAAATAAATAATAAAAATCATTTTACGCTAACTTGTGAAAAAAAATAAAAACTTCCATGAACTCACCTTGCCCATCAGCGAATACCTTAGGGTGTCTACTTTCCAAAATGGAGTCATTTGTGGGGTGTTTCTACTGTCTGGGCATTGTAGAACCTCAGGAAACATAACAGGTGCTCAGAAAGTGCGTAAATATTTTTTTTTGCACCATAGTTTGTACATAGTTTGTAAACGCTATAACTTTTACCCAAACCAATAAATATACACTTATTGCATTTTACTTTAATCAAAGACATGTAGAACAATAAATTTTGAGAAAAATTTATATAGAAATGTAGTTTTATTTGAAAAAACTGAAAGGGAAATTTTTTTTATTTTTTGCAAAAATTTCGGTCAATTTCGATTAATATTAAAAAAAAAAGTAAAAATGTCAGCAGCAATGAAATACCACCAAATGAAAGCTCTATTAGTGAGAAGAAAAGGAGGTAAAATTCATTTGGGTGGTAAGTTGTATGACCGAGCAATAAACCGTGAAAGTAGTGTAGTGCAGAATTGTAAAAAAGTGGTCTGGTCATTAAGGGGGTTTAAGCTAGGGGAGCTGAGGTGGTTAATCAGGTCTGACAACATAATACTGATTGTTGAACTTAGTATTGTTGTGACATCACACCACTATGTCTGTAGCATGTATGTATGGACAGCAGAGAAATCTCTCTCACATGCACATTGCACATTTATTTTCCTGTCACACACTATACCCTACACTATCTAACACTAACTATATGGATTATATATCTCAGCTAACTATCTCTATAACCTACACTACACCCTGCACTGGACCAGCTACACAACTCCCTATTACTAACACTAACTATATGGATTATATATCTCAGCTAACTATCTCTATGACCTCACTACACCCTGCACTAGACCAGCTACACAATTCCCTATTACTATCTAAAACTAACTATATGGATTATATATCTCAGCTAACTATCTCTATAACCTACACTACTCCCTGCACTGGACCCTATCAGCTATTCAGCTACACAATTCCCTATTACTATCTAACACTAACTATATGGATTATATATCTCAGCTAACTATCTCTATAACCTCACTACACCCTGCACTGGACAAGCTACACAATTCCCTATTACTATCTAACACTAACTATATGGATTATATATCTCAGCTAACTATCTCTATAACCTACACTACACCCTGCACTGGACCCGATCAGCTATTCAGCTACACAATTCCCTATTACTAACACTAACTATATGGATTATATATCTCAGCTAACTATCTCTATAACCTACACTACACCCTGCACTGGACCAGCTACACAACTCCCTATTACTATCTAACACTAACTATATGGATTATATATCTCAGCTAACTATCTCTATGACCTCACTACACCCTGCACTGGACCAGCTACACAACTCCCTATTACTATCTAAAACTAACTATATGGATTATATATCTCAGCTAACTATCTCTATAACCTACACTACTCCCTGCACTGGACCCTATCAGCTATTCAGCTACACTATTCCCTATTACTATCTAACACTAACTATATGGATTATATATCTCAGCTAACTATCTCTATAACCTACACTACACCCTGCACTGGATCAGCTGCACAATTCCCTATTACTATCTAACACTAACTATATGGATTATATATCTTAGCTAGCTATCTCTATAACCTATACTACACCCTGCACTGGACCAGCTACACAACTCCCTATTACTATCTAACACTAACTATATGGATTATATATCTCAGCTAACTATCTCTATGACCTCACTACACCCTGCACTGGACCAGCTACACAATTCCCTATTACTATCTAAAACTAACTATATGGATTATATATCTCAGCTAACTATCTCTATAACCTACACTACTCCCTGCACTGGACCCTATCAGCTATTCATCTACACTATTCCCTATTACTATCTAACACTAACTATATGGATTATATATATCTCAGCTAACTATCTCTATAACCTACACTACACTCTGCACTGGACCAGCTGCACAATTCCCTATTACTATCTAACACTAACTATATGGATTATATATCTCAGCTAACTATCTCTATAACCTACACTACACCCTGCACTGGACCAGCTACACAACTCCCTATTACTATCTAACACTAACTATATGGATTATATATCTCAGCTAACTATCTCTATAACCTACACTACACCCTGCACTGGACCAGCTACACAATTCCCTATTACTATCTAAAACGAACTATATGGATTATATATCTCAGCTAACTATCTCTATAACCTACACTACACCCTGCACTGGACCAGCTACACAACTCCCTATTACTATCTAACACTAACTATATGGATTATATATCTCAGCTAACTATCTCTATAACCTACACTACACCCTGCACTGGATCAGCTACACTATTCCCTATTAATATCTAACACTAACTATATGGATTATATATCTCAGCTAATTATCTCTATAACCTACACTACACCCTGCACTGGACCCTATCAGCTATTCAGCTACACAATTCCCTATTACTAACACTAACTATATGGATTATATATCTCAGCTTACTATCTCTATAACCTACACTACACCCTGCACTGGACCAGCTACACAACTCCCTATTACTATCTAACACTAACTATATGGATTATATATCTCAGCTAACTATCTCTATGACCTCACTACACCCTGCACTGGACCAGCTACACAATTCCCTATTACTATCTAAAACTAACTATATGGATTATATATCTCAGCTAACTATCTCTATAACCTACACTACTCCCTGCACTGGACCTTATCAGCTATTCAGCTACACTATTCCCTATTACTATCTAACATTGACTATATGGATTATATATCTCAGCTAACTATCTCTATAACCTACACTACTCCCTGCACTGGACCTTATCAGCTATTCAGCTACACAATTCCCTATTACTATCTAACATTGACTATATGGATTATATATCTCAGCTAACTATCTCTATAACCTACACTACACCCTGCACTGGACCAGCTACACAACTCCCTATTACTATCTAACACTAACTATATGGATTATATATCTCAGCTAACTATCTCTATGACCTCACTACACCCTGCACTGGACCAGCTACACAATTCCCTATTACTATCTAAAACTAAATATATGGATTATATATCTCAAGTAAACTATCTCTATAACCTATACTACTCCCTGCACTGAACCTTATCAGCTATTCAGCTACACTATTCCCTATTACTATCTAACATTGACTATATGGATTATATATCTCAGCTAACTATCTCTATAACCTACACTACTCCCTGCACTGGACCCTATCAGCTATTCAGCTACACAATTCCCTATTACTATCTAACATTGACTATATGGATTATATATCTCAGCTAATTATCTCTATAACCTACACTACACCCTGCACTGGACCACCTACACAACTCCCTATTACTATCTAACACTAACTATATGGATTATATATCTCAGCTAACTATCTCTATAACCTCACTACACCCTGCACTGGACAAGCCACACAATTCCCTATTACTATCTAACACTAACTATATGGATTATATATCTCAGCTAACTATCTCTATAACCTACACTACACCCTGCACTGGACCCGATCAGCTATTCAGCTACACAATTCCCTATTACTAACACTAACTATATGGATTATATATCTCAGCTAACTATCTCTATAACCTACACTACACCCTGCACTGGACCAGCTACACAACTCCCTATTACTATCTAACTATATGGATTATATATCTCAGCTAACTATCTCTATGACCTCACTACACCCTGCACTGGACCAGCTACACAATTCCCTATTACTATCTAAAACTATCTATATGGATTATATATCTCAGCTAACTATCTCTATAACCTACACTACTCCCTGCACTGGACCCTATCAGCTATTCAGCTACACAATTCCCTATTACTATCTAACACTAACTATATGGATTATATATCTCAGCTAACTATCTCTATAACCTACACTACACCCTGCACTGGATCAGCTACACTATTCCCTATTAATATCTAACACTAACTATATGGATTATATATCTCAGCTAACTATCTCTATAACCTACACTACACCCTGCACTGGACCAGCTACACAACTCCCTATTACTATCTAACACTAACTATATGGATTATATATCTCAGCTAACTATCTCTATAACCTACACTACACTCTGCACTGGACCAGCTGCACAATTCCCTATTACTATCTAACACTAACTATATGGATTATATATATCTCAGCTAACTATCTCTATAACCTACACTACTCCCTGCACTGGATCCTATCAGCTATTCAGCTACACAATTCCCTATTACTATCTAACACTAACTATATGGATTATATATCTCAGCTAACTATCTCTATAACCTACACTACACCCTGCACTGGACCAGCTACACAACTCCCTATTACTATCTAACACTAACTATATGGATTATATATCTCAGCTAACTATCTCTATAACCTACACTACACCCTGCACTGGACCAGCTACACAATTCCCTATTACTATCTAAAACTAACTATATGGATTATATATCTCAGCTAACTATCTCTATAACCTACACTACACCCTGCACTGGATCAGCTACACTATTCCCTATTACTATCTAACACTGACTATATGGATTATATATCTCAGCTAACTATCTCTATAACCTACACTACACCCTGCACTGGACCAGCTACACAACTCCCTATTACTATCTAACTATATGGATTATATATCTCAGCTAACTATCTCTATGACCTCACTACACCCTGCACTGGACCAGCTACACAATTCCCTATTACTATCTAAAACTAACTATATGGATTATATATCTCAGCTAACTATCTCTATAACCTACACTACTCCCTGCACCTTATCAGCTATTCAGCTACACTATTCCCTATTACTATCTAACATTGACTATATGGATTATATATCTCAGCTAACTATCTCTATAACCTACACTACACCCTGCACTGGACCAGCTACACAATTCCCTATTACTATCTAACACTAACTATATGGATTATATATCTCAGCTAACTATCTCTATGACCTCACTACACCCTGCACTGGACCAGCTACACAATTCCCTATTACTATCTAAAACTAACTATATGGATTATATATCTCAGCTAACTATCTCTTTAACCTATACTACTCCCTGCACCTTATCAGCTATTCAGCTACACTATTCCCTATTACTATCTAACATTGACTATATGGATTATATATCTCAGCTAACTATCTCTATAACCTACACTACTCCCTGCAGGGGCGTAGCTATAGGGGGTGCAGAGGTAGCAGTCGCTACCGGGCCCAGGAGCCTGAGGGGCCCAAAGACCCTTGTGCTGCATAAGAAGACACACAAAGCACTGAGGGAAGGGGGGCCCAAGCCTAACTCTTGCACCAGGGCCCATGAGCCTTTAGCTACGCCCCTGTCTCCCTGCACTGGACTTTATCAGCTATTCAGCTACACAATTCCCTATTACTATCTAACATTGACTATATGGATTATATATCTCAGCTAACTATCTCTATAACCTACACTACACCCTGCACTGGACCAGCTACACAATTCCCTATTACTATCTAACACTAACTATATGGAATATTTATATGCGATTTTAAATGTAATTTGGACAAGCACAGCACAGCATTCAAGCTCCTCTCTCTCTCACATGGAACTACACAAAATGGCTGCTGGGGAGTGTCTTAATTTATATAGTGAAAGGGTAGGTAGCTTTTTTATTGGTTGCTAGGGATGTTGCTAAGCTGTGACAAAGCCTTCTCATTGGCCCACAAGCTAGAAGAAGGGAGGGATGATCACCTGATGTGTACTGTGTTAAGGAAAAAAAAAAATGAATATTCGTCATTACGAATAGATAGCACTATTTCGCGAATTCTCGAAGTGCTGATATTCGAGATAAAAATTTGTAATACGAATACTCGCGCTCAACACTACTCATTATTATTATTTTTTGTTTTATTCTCTTGCTATATCAAAAATGACCTGCAGATGTCAGTGATAAACCAGAAATAGTTTAAAGAAGTAACTCTAAAACTGCAATTTGCAGCAAATCAATTTTATTTCAGACTGAGTCATATGAATAAGCTCCAAGGGTTTTTGTCTTGCTAAATCAGTCTAAAATGCTGTGCTAATTAATCTCACAACATAAACTTAACCCCTTAACAATCAATCCATCATGACTGGGTGCTAGTTCCCACATCATGATGAATGTGATGATCTCGAGGACCCTAATGACCCCACAATTCCAGGCTATATTGTTTTCAAATACTATATATTCCAAAGCATTATGCAAGTGATTAATTTCACAAAAATGTTCCTCAAAATATATTCTAAATGTTAGAGTTTCACTCCAGAAAAATCCTGCAAAATCGCCCCTGCCATCTCACGTTTAAACTTTGGCATCCTAGTGAGAGAAACCGGACAGAAAACAAGAAGTTGGAGATTCAGATGACCCTGGGCCTTTCTCACAATGCTTTGTGCTTTGTAGATAGCTCAACCACCAGTCAGGAGGGAGCATATTGCTTTGTCTATCAGGGTCTATGTTACCTTTGAAGCGCAGATGCCATTGTGAGCTTAACTACTGATAGGATGTGTCTGACATGTCTCTGGCAGACACAGTAATTAGACACAAGCCTTACATTTTACGGTCTTGTGGGAACAGTTTAGGGATTTTGAAGAAGATATATTTAGTTAGCTATGGTAGTGATTGCTGCTGATAAATAAATAAAATAAAATAGAGGATGTCAGGTATCGATTGACAATGACAAAACACGACTTTCTGCCTAGTAGTCCAGTCTAGGTAACTAAGTATAGTAGTGGAGAAATGAAGAACCACACTCTGAGGGTTTTCTGGTGCCAACAAGGGCTAAAATAGCCATGTTACATATAGTAGAGATTGAGGCACTCAGACCATCTGGTGAGGGTTAGAAAACACCCCCTCCTTTCCCCCTCCCTCTTTCCCCCCGTTCCCCCTCCCTCCCTATGTCCCCTCCTTTGCCTTCTTCCCCCTCCTTCCTTTTCCCACCTTTCTCCCATCTTCTACCCTGGTTTCAACTTTATATATTTTTTAAATTAGTAGATATGGATTTCCCTAGAGGTTATTGCCTTCTTTTCTCCCTATACCTAATAAGTCCATTCCTGACATCCTCTATTTTATTTACTTATTATCAGCGGCAGTTCCTCTACATGATTTCTTCATATCTAGCCCAGACATACGGTACTTATAATTTCTGCATTTGGATGTCATTTATTACAATATTGCAGACTTTGGAACTGATCTTGCTGGTGGAACGCAAGCGCAGGCTTCTTCTGCTCACGTGATGTCCCAGTGGAACGCATTCTTGCATCCTGGACATCACGTGAGGCCCGATCACATGACCGGAACTACTTCCGGCCCATACACTTTATATAGAGGCACACACGCATCCACGCCGCACATCCAATGCCCTGCCAGCCGTTCCACATGCTTTACAGGTATCTAAGTTTTTCGTTTTCTTTCAGGATTATCCCCTCTTCCTTCCTTTTTCTTCCAAGGGACTATACGATGCCGACATACTTTTGGCACTTTAAATTACTGAGGGGTTATTTATCTATGTAACCTAGATATTATAACCTACCACTACCTTCAATCATGTGTATTATAGCCTACCACTACCTTCAATCATGTATATTATAGTTTATAACCACCTACAATCATGTAAATTACCTTCAATCATGTGTATATGGTGTACCACCTGATACTGACCACCTTACCTTTTTGTGTACTATAGATCGCTAGTATGTTCATTTAATAAAATTTTTCGTCTGTCCTTGTTTTTCTTTTTCTTTATCTTTTTTGAGTTTTCATACTGGTTGACAAAAACGGCATGTCCCATGTACCCGTTATTTGCAGATAAAATCTGACCACTGAGGAAGGTCCATAGAGACCGAAACGTACGTTCATTTTTCTTTGATTGATTTTGATGTGAAAATTGGGCAACTGGATTATGAAACTGATGTATGGAAATCCTTTCTTAAATGCAAAACTGAATGGTCTGAGTGCCTCAATCTCTACTATATGTAACAAGGCTATTTTAGCCCTTGTTGGCACCAGAAAATCCTGAGAGTGTGGTTCTCCAATTCTCCACTATTATATTTAGTTACCTAGACTGAACTACTAGGCAGAAAGTCAGGTTTTGTCATTAGGGGCAGTCAGTGTACTGTTGTGTCTGTAGCCAGTGCTAGAGCTGTAGTAACTTCATTAGTTACACCACACAATATCTAGGCTTTAAGAGATTGTACCTTAAAGTTCAGGATCCCATCCAAAAACGTTCTATGGTTTCTAAGTGCGTATTGCAAGAGTATTTTAGTGGTGTACTATATACTTTGGTCACAGCCAGAGGACATCCAGATGGGCTTATGTTTTTCCCCCCTAAAAAACCTGTTGCAATTTATCTAATTTATAAGTGAGCATTGCAATAAGTGTGTGACGAAAAGGTAGGGATAAGTGCAGCCCTAAACTCCACCAACTCACCTATCCCTAGCTACTTGCACGGTCCGTCCTAACCGACAGGGTACAACTGGGAGGCAGTCCCTAGCTTACGTACGTGCAGGGGCCTAAAGGGAGGAAACAAGGGGAGAAAACAAAAGACAAGGACAGAAAACACAGAAGCAACAAGCTTCCCAGGCTGGGTAAAACCACAACTGAAACCAATGAAAGCCAAGGTCTAGACCCAGATGGTAACAAGGGCACAAAGGGGTAATTCAAGATCGAAGTCAATACAAGCCGAGGTCAGGAGCCAAGAGGTCGCGTCAGTTCAAGGGGTAACACAAGATCAAAGTCAAATACAACCTGAGGTCAAACAAAAGTAGTCACACATGCAGAGAACAGTAATGTGGAAACCATACCAATTATAGGCAACCTGTGGCCAGCAGGTTTCCTGTTTAAATAGGTCTAATTGATGGGTCATGTGACGTGGCCAGCGTCACGTGACCCATGTCCAGCACAGCAATACACCTGAGCGCCGACTCATTGACATCAGCGCTCATTTCAACCCTGCTCGTTGTCTAGGGGACGAAGGACGCCGGCCACGCTGAACAGCCGTGAGTGGCTGGGTCCTCTCCGCCCCCTTGTTACCATAGAGATGAGGACGCCAGCCACATCCTTGCTCCTCCTCACGAATGGGATGCCGGCGGCACTGCAGGGAGAGAGTGCATCGCTGGATCCCCGTTACCGTAACCCTCTTTCCATGAGGGGCCACCGGACCCGTAATCACTGGAGTAGGTTTTTCTGGGTTGGCTAAATGGAATCTCCTCACCAACCTCGTAGCATGCATTTTACTCGCTGGCACCCAAGACCTCTCTTCCAGACCAAAACCCTTTCAGTGAACTAGATATTGCAAAGAATTATGAACTTTCCTCACATCAAGGATTCTAAAAACCTTGTATTCTAGTTGACCTGCAACCTCTACTGACGGCGGAGATTCCTGTGCAGAAGACACAGGCGACACATACTTTTTGAGTAAAGCTTTGTGTAAAACATTATGAATGCTAAAGGAGTCAGGTAACAGTAACTTAAAAGACACAGAGTTAATGATGTCAATAATCTCATAAGGACCAATAATTTGAGGTGCAAATTTACCCAAAGGTATCTTAATATGCAGATTCTTGGTGGATAACCACACCTTGTCTCCCAACCCAAAATCCACCCCTTTAGACCGCCTTTTGTCAGCATTAACCTTTTGAACCTCCCAGGCTTTTTTCAGGATTGAACCTGGGCCCAGACTGTGCACAGTTCTTTAACTACTACATCAGCTTCCGGAATCTGAGAGGAAGACAGCGAGAATGAGCTAAATCACAGATGAAATCCAAGATTACAAAAGAAGGGAGACATACCAGTAGACAAGTTCACTTGATTATTAATGGCCAATTCAGCCAAGGACAAATGTTTCACCTAAAGATGTTGGTTGTTGGAGACGTAACACCTCAAATACTGTTCCAGAGACTGGTTTAAATGTTCAGTTTGACCGTTGGTTTCAGGATGAAAGGCCGAAGAAAAAGACTGAGAAATTTTAAATTTATGACATTTAGGCCCTCCTAAATTTTGAGAATAATTGAACACCTCTATCCGAAACCACATTTTCCGGAATTCCGTGTAGACGTATTACATGGTCCATGAAAAGAGAAGCTAAAATTTTAGCATTAGGCAATTTTGTCAGAGGGATGAAATGAACCGTTTTGGAAATTTGGGACTAAGGTCTACTAGGGATAGGTAGCGGTCGCAACTCACCCACCGGACAGGACCTAGGAGTCTTGAACCTGGCACAAACCTCACAAGAAGATACATATGATTGGATATCTCTAGACAAGGTGGGCCACCAGTAAAACCTGGAAACTAGTTCCTTGGTGGCATTAATGCCAGGATGCCTACTAAAAACAGAATTGTGGCACTCACCTAACAGTCGGAAATGTGAATGACCAGGGACAAACAACTTATCTTTAGGGGATTTTAACAGACCCCAGTGTTGTCCTGCAGTAATCTCGGTCGTCAAATCGGAAGAGACCGCAGCCACAATGATACCTGTCGGCAGAATAGGTTCTGGTGGAGTATCAGGAGACTGAAAGGCAGAAAAATTCCAGGATAGGGCATCACCTTTTAAATTTTTACTTCCTGGCCTGAAAGTAATGCAAAATTAAAGTGTGTAAAGAACAATGCCAACCTAGCCAGTCTGGGATTCAAACGTTTAGCAGATTCCAAAAATATTAAATTCTTATGATCAGTAAGTACCGTAACACAATGTTGAGCCCCCTCCAAAAAATGATGCCATTCCTCAAAGGCCCATTTAATCGCAAGTAACTCTTGATTACCAATATTATAATTTCTCTCAGTAGAAGAGAACTTTTGAGAAAAGAAAGCGCAAGACCTCAAATTAGTGAGAGTTGATGACACCTGGGAGAGTACTGCCTCTACCCTATCCTCGGAGGCATTAACCTCAACCACAAAAGGCCTCTCTTGGTCTGGATGAACCAATACTGGTGCGTTAACGAAACACCTCTTGAGTGTCTCAAAAGCCTCTATGGGCTCAGGCAATAAATTCAGTAGTTCCGCCCCCTTCTTGGTTAGATCAGTAAGAGGCTTTGCAATAATAGAGAAATTTTGAAAACACTTCCGGTAATAATTGGAAAAACCCAGAAAGCATTGCAACGCTTTAGGAGAGGAGGGTCTCACCCATTCCAAAATAGCCTGCACCTTCCCCGGATCCATCTTAAAGGATTGGGGTGTGAGAATATATCCTAGAAATGAAATCTCCTGCACTCCAAATATATACTTCTCACTTTTCGCGAATAATTGGCTCTCCCAAAGAACCTCCAGTACCTGTCTAGTGTGAGTAACGTAAGAATCCCAGTCCGGTGAATAAATCAGAATATCATCTAAATACACAATTTTCCAATAAATTGTTTAAAAATGTCATTGACTAAATTGTGGAAAACCACCGGAGCACTACTTAACCCAAACGGCATCATCAAATATTCATAATGACCCTTAGGGGTATTAAAGGCTGTTTTCCACTCATCCCCTTCCTTATTTCGAATAAGATTATAGGCCCTCCTGAGATCAAGTTTAGTGAACCAGTGATTTTAGTGAACCAGTGAGCATCAAGAACTTGGTTAAACAGGTCTGGGATTAAAGGCAAAGAGTACTGGTTCTTAACGGTAATCTTATTTAATTCTCTATAATCAATACACCATTCTTTTTCCCAACAAAGAAACCCCCCGCCCCCATAGGACATATCGAGGGTCTAATATGTCCTTTTTGTAAGCTCTCTTTCAAGTAATCCCTCATAGACTTCCGTTCTGGACCGAACAAATTATAAATACGACCTTTAGGGTACTTACCGTATTTTTCGCCCCATAAGACGCACTTTTTCTTCCCCCAAAATGGGGGAGAAATGCCCCTGCGTCTTATGGGGCGAATGCTGCCACTTTTACATCGCAAGCTGCAATATATGAGCAGAGCGGGGACTCGGGGAGGGACTGGGAGGAGCTGGGGGCCGGCAATAGCGGCGGGGCGGTGCAGTCAGTGTAGTATAGCACCGCCCCGCCGCTCCGGTATGCTAATATAAGATCTCATATTGTAGTAATAGTAATAGTAATAGTTATTAAACTTGCCCCCCAACTGCTATTACTACCTTACCTCCTAATCGCTGCTGTAGAATTCAGGCCAGGCGGGCGGGCGGCAGCGTAACTCGTGTCACGTGCCTGCGCCGCCTACTCTATGAATGAAGTAGGCGGCGCAGGCAAGTGACGTCAGTGAGACGCGCCGGCCGGCCGTCCTGCCTGCCTGATTTCTACAGCAGTGATTAGGATGAAAGGTAGTAATAGGAGTTGGGGGGCATGTTTAATATCTATTAATGCAATATGACAACTTATATTTTGTGCTGGCGGCGGCGGGCGGGCGGGCGGGAGGAGGGGGTAGGTTGGGGTTGGTTCGGATTGCGATCTGTGGATGGCACTGTTACAGGGGGGGGGGGGTGGGATCTGTGAATGGCACTGTTATGGGCTGGGGGGGTCTGTGCATGGCACTGTTATGGGCTGGGGGTCTGTGGATGGCACATATATAACAGTGCCACCCACAGACCCCCCCCCCAGCCCATAACAGTGCCATCCACAGATCCCCCCTGTAACAGTGCCATCCACAGATCCCCCCTGTAACAGTGCCATCCACAGATCCCCCCTGTAACAGTGCCATCCACAGATCCCCCCTGTAACAGTGTCAGCCACAGACCCCCCCCTGTAACAGTGCAAGCCACAGATCCCCCCATAACAGTGTCAGTTATCCACAGATCCCCCATAACAGTGTCCGTCATCCACAGATCCCCCCATAACAGTGTCCGTCATCCACAGATCCCCCATAACAGTGTCCGTCATCCACAGATCCCCCCATAACAGTGTCCGTCATCCACAGATCCCCCCCATAACAGTGTCCGTCATCCACAGATCCCCCCCATAACAGTGTCCGTCATCCACAGATCCCCCCATAACAGTGTCCGTCATCCACAGATCCCCCATAACAGTGTCAGTCATCCACAGATCCCCCCCCATTACAGTGTCAGTCATCCACAGATCCCCAGTAATAGTGCCATCCACAGACCACCATTAGTTCCAAACCCACCAAACACCTTTTGGCTAAAAAAATTTTTTTTTCTTATTTTCCTCCCTAAAAACCTAGGTGCGTCTTATGGGCCGGTGCGTCTTATAGGGCGAAAAATACGGTAGATCCCAGAACAAGATTGATGGCACAATCATATGGTCTATGAGGGGGAAGGAAATCAGCATCGGACATGGAAAAAATATCATAGAGTATACTTAACCCCTTAAGGACCCTGGGATTTTCCGTTTTTGCATTTTCGTTTTTCACTCCCTGCCTTCCCTAACTTTCTTATTTTTCCATTCAAATAGCCTTATGAGGGCTTATTTTTTGCGGTACAAGTTGTACTTTCTAATGGCACCATTTTTGGTTGCATATCATGTAGTAGGGAAAAAAATCCAAATAAGGTAGAAGTGGGAAAAAATGCACTTCTGATAAAGGTTTTTATTTTTTATTTTTACACTGTACACTATGCGGTAAAATTTACGTGGTTACCATTCTCCAGGTCAGTACGGTTCCAACGATACCACACTTGTATAATTTTTCTTGCATTTTAATACTGGAAAAAAAAATAATTTAAACCTTTGAGGAAAAGTTTTTTATTTTATTTTAAGGAAAGAGGGGTGATTTGAATATTTTTTTTTATATTTGAAAAAAACAACTATTTTTTTAAACTTTTTTAAGTCACCTTGGGTGACAATAACTGGCAATCATTCGATTGCCCATAGTATTCAGTGATGGCTAAATACTATAGCCATAATTGAAGACTTCATTTGCACTAAATCAATGCAAGGCTAATTGACTCTGGAGCCTGCTTGAGCCTTTGGTCAATTAGCTCAAGGTATCAGGTCCCCCGATGTCAGCTGGGGAACGCTGTTACTAGACTGGAAGTGTGTGACTTCCGGTCTGCACAGATGCTGTGGTCAAATTTGACCACAGCATCTGAAAGGTAAGATGTATGCGATCAGCCTTATGGCTGATCGCATACATATGTTGCGGGTCTCTGCTATTTCAAATAGCAGAAACCCTGCGGCTAAGGCGCCCGCTGCATGCGCGAGCAGGCACCATGTTTAGGGATCGGACCCATGACGTAGAGCTACGTCATGGGTCCTTAAAGGGTTAAAGCCTGAAAAAATGCTTCAACCGTAGCTATGCAAGGGGAATCCGTGGGGAGAGAGTCAGCCCATTCTTGTGGGTCTCCCTGCAACAAAGAGATAATAATGCCTACTCTTTGTTTTTTCAGAACCCGAAGAGTGTGGGCGTAAACAAAAATAAAGCTTACAGCTCTCCTTAAATGTCAGAAACTACTTATGATCCCCTGAAATATGATCCGGCAACTTAACATGAGGTTCAAGGTTCTGAAAGGAGGAGGCCACAATAGGTGGAGTCTGAAGTAACTCATGCTGCTGTAGCCTCTCTGCCATTTCCTGCACCATTTCGGCGAGGTTATGTACTTGGTCTGTAAGTACTCGCATAGGGTCCATGGCTTCAGGTAAGGCCTGTGATTCTGTCACGAAAAGGTAGGGATAAGTGCAGTCCTAAACTCCACCCACTCTCCTATCCCTACTGTGAGAAGGCACAAGGTGCCATTATAGATGATTGATACGTGTCACCGAGGTGCCTGGCCTCAGTGAAATGAACCGGTAATGTTTCGTCAGTAACCCTAGGTTACTGACAGTTGCTAGAGGTAGTTTAGATGCTAAATGCAGCTGATCCGGGCCGGGTTTCATTGGAGTAGTCAAAGAGCAGGGTGGGATGACTACTCCCACGTATCCAGGCCAGGTGTTGGCTGGCCTATTTAAGCCAGGAATCCCAGGAGAGCTGGGGGTGTGGTTCCAAGTCTGGAAGTGTAACAGACTGGGAGTAAAGCTGTGTGATGTGTTGCTGTGGATAAGCCTGCCGTGGCCTACTCTTTTTCCCCCTCTCCAGCGGGTGGTGGAACTCTGGAACTACAGAGCACTGTGAGTTGGACCATTTCATATGAACTGTGTTTCTTTGTGTTTACCTGCTGAAGTAAGCGAGAATTTGTTAAGGCTGTGTTGAACAAAATAAAAGACTATTGTTTAAATGACACCTGAAGTCACTGTTTGAGCTGATCCCCACACTACCTACTTGCACGGTCCATCCTAACCGACGGGGTACAACTGGGCGGCAGTCCCTAGCTTACGTACGTGCAGGTTACCTGTTTAAATAGGTCTAATTGATGGATCACGTGACGTGGCCAGCGTCCCCTGACCCATGTCCAGCACATCACTACACCTGAGCGTCGACTCATTGACATCAGCGCTCAGTTCCCCCCCTGCTCGTTGTCTAGGGGATGAAGGACGCCGGCCATGCTGAAGAGGCGTGCGCGGCCGGCTCCTCTCTGCCCCCTTGTTACCATGGAGACAAGGATGCCGGCTGCATCCTCGCTCCTCCTCATGAATGGGATGCCGGCGGCGCTGCAGGGAGAGAGCGCGTCACCGGCTCCCCGTTACAAACTGTATTTTAGTAATCAGTATACCTTCCTTTAGTAATCAGTATACCTACAGATGGGTTCACATCACGTTTTTGTCATGCATTTAACGTATACACAAAATGGATGCCATACAGTGCCATCCGTCACCATAAAGTTCCATGGTAAAGAAAAAAAATTATTATACGTTAACGTATACATTTTTTTTATAGGACTCAGCTCATGGAAAAGCATGGAGTGCTACAGTTTTGTATCCTTTTTCTTCTCCCAACATATACATTAAATGGATGTCAAAGACATGTTGTAAACCCACCCTAATCTGTGACTTTTCTTTGTTTTAATAGGCTCATAATAAAATGTCTGTAAACGACAGATTGGAAAACATAATAGCCATGCCTCATCATCTGCCTCTGAGAATGTGGGTGGCTGTTGTAGTGCAAACAGCAGTAGCAGCATAGTCGGCAACAGCCATCCGGCCAGTAGTTGTGGCAGCAGGCCACAGTTCTCCCTCACTTCTGGTAGGCGACAGATTATTATTGAGGATAAAGAAGATTGTGGACTGGATGGCTCACTCATCATCTCAGCAATAGCTGGATGATGTCGATGTCACCTCTGAGTCTGAAATTGTGCCTTTGAGCTGGAGTTTAGTGCACTCTTCCTTCTTGTGGCCCCGGAGAAGCCTTTGATTTGCATCATCTCCATCTTCACTGCCCCCTCCTAGTAGGGCACCTTCTTTATTCCTAAGAAAAACCAACATGTACCAGAGAAAATACTCAAGAAAGTCTTTCTGTTGGTGAGTTGTGTAAGAATAGACATTCGTGTGCATGTAGCCTTACATTGGACTGTATGATGGAGACGGTTTTGGGGGAGGTGATGTTTCTTACGTGGGACTGTGTGTTGGATGAGGCTGTGGGGAGGGAATTATGTTTTGTACATGGGAGTGTATGTTGGAGAAGCCAGGTGTGATGTTATTTACATGGGACTGTATGTTGGAATAGCTGGGGCATGGACATTACCCACTTTGTACAGAACCCTGCCCCTTTTTTTTACAGCACTCCACCCATTTTGTGAGTTGCCCCTACCTCCTGTATATGGAGCCCTGCTCCTACCCCGATGGACTTTGTGTGCCACAACTGCATCATAATGATATGGAATCCTGGCACCACATACAGTTACAGGCAATGGGGGGGAATTTATCATTTGAATTTATATTTGAAGTCAGTTTTGATTTAGGCTGCGTTGACGTTGACGTATTTTATGACACATTTATCAAATGTCTCCTATTGTTTGATAAATCTTTCTTGTCTTTAAACCAGTTTTCCTACTCCACCTTGCTCCTGGAATGAGATTGAGACTTTTTCTCATGACTTTTTTTTAAAAAGTCTCAATGATAAATCTGGTATGAAGCTCGTTAACATAGCTAACCACACTCACTTTTTCACCACATTACAAAACTGGAGAGAGTCGTGTAAAATTCAAAAAGTTGCAAAATTTATGATTGAGTACAAAAAGTTGCAACATTTTTGCAAAAAGTAGCAAAAACCATATTTTACAACTTTTTGAAGACAGAATTTTAGAATGAAGACATGACAAATTAGGGCCTATGTCTAGAACAGGGCTCTTCAACCTTCAGTGCTTTCAGCCATGGTGACGTGCACCTGCGCACTGGGATGTGCTGACTAACCCCCATTTCTTTTTTTGCAGTCTGCATTGAAGGTGTGGCTGACTCTATTGGTTATGCACTCCTAATTCACCTGTCTGTCCCACGGGCTGATTTTAATTAGTGCAAGTATAAAGCCGTAGTCTGCTCCCACTGCATTTATAGGAGGCCATTTGGCACCAGGAGAAGTAACATACAGAGTGGGCTCAGCATGCATGTGGAACCTGCATTCCCTGGATTTAATGGAGGCCAGTATGTCACCAGTGGAGATAGTATTTAGTGTAGGTTCCTGTCCTAAAGAGATTACCTTGCCAGTGGTGAACAGACACAAAAATTTTTGTACAAAATGGATTTGCCAAGAATCTCACATTTGGCCGTTGTGCCGTTTTCAGTTATTGACTTTCAATGGGTCCTTGGAAAAATCGGAAAATGCACCGTTTTGCAGCCGAGACCGTGATCCGTGTATCCTGTCCGTCAAAAAATAGGACCTGTCCTATTTTTTTTACGGACAATGGTTCACGGACCCATTCAAGTCAATGAAAGAACACGGATGCACACAAGATTGGCATCCGTGTCCGTGATCCGTGGCCGTAGGTTACTTTCATACAGACGGATCCGAATATCCGTCTGCATAAAAGCTTTTTCAGAGCTGAGTTTTCACTTTGTGAAAACTCAGATCCGACAGTATATTCTAGCACAGAGGCGTTCCCATGGTGATGGGGATGCTTCTAGTTAGAATATACAACGAACTGTGTACATGACTGCCCCCTGCTGCCTGGCAGCCCTTGATCTCTTACAGGGGGCTGTGATCCGTACAATTAACCCCTCAGGTGCTGCACCTGAAGGTGTTAATTGTGCGTATCATAGCCCCCTGTAAGAGATCCGGGGCTGCCAGGCAGCAGGGGGCAGACCCCCCTCCCTCCCCAGTTTAAATTTCATTGGTGGCCAGTGCGGCCCCCCCTCCCTCCCTCTATTGTATTAATAACATTGGTGGCACAGTGTGCGCCCCCCCGGCCCCCCCTCCCTCCCTCTATTGTAATAATAACATTGGTGGCACAGTGTGCGCCCCCCTGGCCCCCCCTTCCTCCCTCTATTGTATTAATACGTTGGTGGCACAGTGTGCGGCCTCCCCCGGCCCCCCTCCCTCCCTCTATTGCATTAATAACATTGGTGGCCAGTGTGCGGCCTCCCCTCTCTCCCCCACCCCCACCCCCATCATTGGTGGCAGCTAGGTTTAATCGCTGGGGCTCCGATCGGTAACCATGGCAACCAGGACGCTACTGCAGTCCAGGTTGCCATGGTTACTTAGCAATAGTAGAAGCATCATACTTACTTGCTGGCTGCTGCGATGTCTGTGTCCGGCCAGGAGCTCCTCCTACTGGTAAGTGACAGATTATTTAGCAATGCGCCACACAGATCTGTCACTTACCAGTAGGAGGAGTTCCCGGCCGGACACAGACATCGCAGCAGCCAGCATGGCAGTAGCGTCCTGGTTGCCATGGTTACCGATCGGAGCCCCAGCGATTAAACTGTGACTCCGATTGGAACTCCGCTGCCACCAATGATCGGGGGGGGGGAGAGGGGAGGCCGCACACTGGCCACCAATGTTATTAATGCAATAGAGGGAGGGAGGGGGCCGGGGGAGGCCGCACACTGGCCACCAATGTTCTTATTACAATAGAGGGAGGGGGGGCCGGGGGAGGCCGCACACTGGCCACCAATGTTATTATTACAATAGAGGGAGGGAGGGGGGCCTCACTGGCCACCAATGATATTCAAACTGGGGAGGGGGGGTCTGCCCCCTGCTGCCTGGCAGCCCTGATCTCTTACAGGGGGCTATGATACGCACAATTAACCCCTTCAGGTGCGGCACCTGAGGGGTTAATTGTGCTGATCACGGCCCCCTGTAAGAGATTGGGTGCTGCCAGGCAGCAGGGGGCAGACATGTACACAGTTTGTAGTATATTCTAACTAGAAGCGTCCCCATCACCATGGGAACGCCTCTGTGTTTGAATATACTGTCGGATATGAGTTTTCACGATGTAACTCATATCCAACAGTATATTCTAACATAGAGGCGTTCCCATGGTGATGGGGATGCTTCAAGTTAAAATATACCATCGGATTGGAGAAAACTCCGATCCGATGGTATAAAAGGGACTCCAGACTTTACGTTGAAAGTCAATGGGGGACGGATCAGTTTGCAATTGCACCATATTGTGTCAACGTCAAACGGATCCGTCTCCATTGACTTGCATTGTAATTCAGGACGGATCCGTTTGGCGCCGCACGGCCAGGCGGACACCAAAACAACTTTTTTTTCATGCCCGTGGATCCTCCAAAAATCAAGGAAGACCCACGGACGAAAAAACGGTCACGGATCACGGACTAACGGAACCCCGTTTTGCGGACAGTGAAAAAATACTGTTGTGTGCATGAGGCCTTATAACGTAGAATTAGCATTAGTACATTTTCCATAGTAAGCATGGCACTATTAAATTTATTATTTATGTTTGCAGAGTGCTGTTGTATTGTTTGTTTTTGCAATTGTCTCTTGTTGTTTGATAAATTTGTCTTGTCCTTAAACCTATCACTAGAAAAGAAGTCTAGAAAATGAGTGTTCGTAGTAATGCGAGTTAGCAATGATCTGGCAGTGTAATACTGCCACCGATTACCCACTTTTAACAGGTTTAAAAATCAACGTTTACTGACAGCAGATCTGGGTGTGTAATCACAATCTGCTTCCATCAAATAATGATTCAGTATAGGGAAGAGCGATGGCATTAGCGATTGCTCCTCCCCATACTGAGGAGGAGATCACTGCATGTAATAGCATGTAATGTGTATTCTGTCAGTGTAATATAAGCTTAAGAGACGTGGTGAGATGGTTCAACAGGCTCCTAAATAATAATAATAAAATAAAAAAGGTGCTTGTTACACTTCTGAACAGTGACCTGAATAACTAATCATTTATAGTAAATGGCAGCCGTTGGATTAAAGGGGTTATCCAATCCCTATAATGACCTCCAGAATGCTGGGCCTTTCCTCTAGAGCATATTTACCTGCTCCCCGCCACCCGTGTCTCCATTGATCCCTGCACGGCCACCGCTGCATCTCCCCCAATGGGAGGCTGCAGCTAGGGAGGCTGGTCACAGTTGCTTCCTGCTATTGGCTGCCCCTCCTTCCCCCATTGCCGGATGCTTTGATCTGCCTGATGGGGAGATGCAGTGCTGCAGTGTGCCGGGGAGAAGGTAAGTATGCTCTTCTAGAGGAGGGGCCCACACATTCTGGAGGCCATTATAGGGATTGGATAAACCCTTTAAGCTTTCATGGGACATTGCCAAAGGATACAAGTGGTAATGAAAAAAAAGCATGGAAAGCAGAAAAGGTAATAATGAGATATTGTAAAAAATGTATATTTTACTTATATCTAATATATTCTAGAGCTTCACTTTAAGACAATAATGTCTTGGTGTCTATCAGACACCAATATTCTTCATCGTTCTTATCCCTGCGCATCTACCGCTAGATCTCACAATATATACCACATACTGACCCACATTCAAAGAGAATGTCACGAGACATACAGACAGTTAGTGCAGGTGTTCCAAAGCTTCACCACAAAAAAATCCAATCGTTCTCAAAGGTCATATGAAGTTTTCTCAAGATTTGAACAGGTGTCTTAAGATTATGTATTTTCTTTGTCTTGATGTTATGAGGTTACTTGGATTCATGGTATCTTACCATCAAACAGCTGCCTAAAGGCATTTAGATTCTGTTGAGTTATTGTACACTTACTGACAAAAAAATAACCTCTACAGTAATCTCAACTGTCAATAGATTCAAATGGGAAATCAAAGAAACTCTGGCCTGCAATAGCGAGGCAGTAATCTATCTATTAGAATGCCCATGAGCTAAACAATATATAGGCCGTACGTCTAGACCATTGAAGGTTAGAGTGGCAGAACACATAAACAATATACGGAAAGGATATGAGAAACATACACTCTCAAATCATTTCAAAATATGTCACGCCAGTGATCCGACAGGGTTGAAATATATGGCTCTACAAACAGTGAAAAAAGATTTGAGAGGGGGTGATTTCATTTCTTGGATGTCAAGAAGCGAATCTAAGAAGATCTTTGAGTTTGGATCCTTGCACCTTCAGGTCTTAACGCAGCATTAGAATTTTTTGGGTTTCTATGAATAGGTGTGTGATAAGGTCGCACAACGTGTTACCAGTGTTAACCAGCACCCTGACACTTTTTGTGCCCTCTCATTAACCTGTTTTCATCAGAAGTTTAAATTTTTTTTCTTTTATTAATATCTTAATATTGCGTGCCTTGTTTCCATCTGTATTGCTATAGGAGTGTTTTATTCTTTTTATGACATGATTTATATTTGGTATTAATGCTGTTATATATCGTTAAAAAAACGCAGGGTCTGTATTATCGTTAATATGAACACATGATTTCACAGTCCGATCCAGGTTTTCAAGATAGCAATATAGCTCTAAATAAAAGCGATCGGTCCCATATTTCCACTACCACCGAGGAAGAAACTATATGTTTCGAAAAACGCATCTGGTGAATGGTGAACTAGCGGTATTCATCTATATGGTGCAAAGTGCATTGAAAAAGAATTTAAATTGCCTTCATACTATCCCACTCACAGAAGCTGTACGAGTCGGCGTTCCCATGTTTCTACTGCGCAGATGTAAGTAAGTGTGCCGGCACACAGGAGAACAGTAAGACCAAACGCAACTGCTGGACCAGAGGTGAGCGCAGGCGACACTGTTATAACCTCTGTATGTTGAAGACAAATTACATGGGAGAACTAAACAATGGGAGCTGCTGAGAGCCGATGTCTTCAGAGAACGTATGTAGCATATGCGAATTGGACATTTATCGCAATATTGGCTATTAACATCGGCATCTAGGTTAAGGAAAGTACGGAGGTGGATTACAATCACCGAACATTGTGTAACACAATATATTCTTTAGAACATAAGGAAGAAAAGTTCAAACGCTACCACAATATTACTAATAACATTTAGTCACTAATAGTATAGGAAGTGACTAATGAGTGCGTGATTACACTCCTGGATTATCAATTGACTATGCACCATTAGTGAATTGGACATATACCGCATTTTTACTCCAATTTTCTGAAAGTAACTTTTTTATTCATTTTTAATCTTTGCGTGAGCTCCGCAAACACATATAGTTGGGATCGTGACAGTGAATGATTTATTAATTTGTTTGTTTTACATATTTTCAATTTAGACATATATTTATAGTTAAATAAATGGTGTATTTTTATGTACTGTGACCTGGCCATTTGTATGTTACGTTCTAAAAAAAAATAACGCACACTTATAGAAAACTCCGATTGCTGCATAGCTTGGCATGCACTTATGTCTCAGGCAAATATGTAAATGATTACAGGTGTGGTCTGATTAGACACTGGGTCTTTCCACAAGGGAGCATGAAAGTGCTTCCCTGAGCTGCCCTATAAAAAGGTTCTCAGAGACTACCTTTGAGTGGTCTACCTCATGGTGGGAGATCATTGACTGCTAGACAGGCTTCCTATGATGCGCTTTAAAACATTTTGTCCAGTTGATAGACTTGACATGGTTGTTTTGACAAATTGTCCACCATCTAGTCTGTTCTCCTAACAGCTAGGTCATGTGTTCGGAGTAGTGGTTACATGAGGCCACGCACACAGCAAATGGGCTACGGATGGCCCAGACAGACTACCTGCCGAGAGGATGGTTTGATCCGGCGACCAGCACTAGCAGCTCCCATAGTTTCGTTCCACCACGGCTCAGACACAGGTTGCAACTTCATGACATACTCCTATGTCTATTCAGACCATTTCAAGCCACTTAGCAGAAGGAAATTTGGTGTCACAGCACCCATTACGTGTCATGCCATTAACAGACAGCCATCATCGTTTATAGTGGTGTTATAAATTAGAAACCTTGACTGCTATGGACTGGAAATGTCTTTAGCGTCTAATCCAGTTACTGTTTGGGATCCCACGACAGTCAGATTCCAGTATGAGGCCTTGTAGTAAGCACTTCAATCGTGTCGTTGTGGAGTCACACATTGCCCCAGCCGCTGGTGTGATGATCTGGGGAGCCATCACATACAGTATGACAGTAGTGACTCCTAGTAGTGATACAAGGGACACTTAACAGGTCAGTGATATGTGCAGGATATCCTGTGGCCACATGTGTTGTCTCTCATGGCAGGGCTTCCAATTGGCATTTTTCAGCAGGATAATGCCTACACACAGCGAGGGCTTACCAGGAATGTCTCGCCAGATTGCAACATTCCCTTCACTTGTCTGGTCGCCAGATTTATCATCAGTCGAGCATTTATGGAACCAGCTGGGACGCCAACTTCAGCAAACTACGATAAATCCTGGACAAAATTCTGGACAATAATGTGAAATGTATGGCAAAGCGAGGAAAAACTGAAATATGTTCTCACCTAGTCTTTTCAGATCCCCAGTGCCTAAAAAAATATGGTTTGGTCAAAACAATTTTTTCAACCAATATCAAATTGGAGACTTCATGAACTTTAACACTGATCTTGTGGTTTACAAAATACACTGTACTTTTTACAATAAATCATATGTGCGATGTACAACAAGAAAATGAAAAGTTCGTATAGCCAAGCATTTTGCCGACTTTGCAAAGAGAAGTGTGGCACTGAGTGTGACAAAGCACTTTATAGAAAATCATGATGGAATAGAAAGGGTGTATAAACCCCTGAGAAGGGGTAATCATAATAAGACTAAAACAAATTAACAATTGACAGACACACTACCATATGGAAATACACTGGTTAATATCCATTATTTTATTTAGAATGCATGTATAGCAATGTACAGATACATAAAACAACCCCCCCCCCCCCCCCCAACAAAAATGACATATACAGTATATAGAAAAATGTATGAAAATATAAATTAAAATATTAAAATAGAGGTAAAATGGTGTATCGGTTGATGATGTTAATAAATGGCTATTGTATCTCTTTGCATGCTCCTTTTTATGTAGCCAAAATTCTTGTAATATGTCCAAATATATATAAAGTTATTGGTTATTAGTAATTGATTGCCCAGGTCATAGTAGTATTGTTAGAGAAGAAATGTAAATGTTATTGAGCTAAATATTACCACTCCTGGAGTTACACTGCACCGTCTCTCACTGCTGGGAATGAACGCTGGCTTAGCCCTCCTGCACACAAACACATGCGCCCTGTGGTCATGCTGTGCCCTGCAAAATGTGGGCCGCATGCACGAGCACTGTCTGTGGGGCAGCTGCAGCGGATCGTGGACCCATTCACTTTAATGGGTCCGCAATCCAGCTTTACGCAGACATGTTCTATCTTTTTGTTGAACGGAAGTACGGGGCGAAACCCCACGGAAGCACTCCGTAGTGCTTCCGTAGGGCTCCATTCCGTGTTTCCGTTCCACACCATTCCACATCTCCGGATTTGCGAACCCATTTAAGTGAATGGGTCTGCATCTGTTATGTGGAATGCCCACGGAAAGGCACCAGTGTATTGCGGATCCGCAAATGCGGTCCGCAATACGGCAACAGGAAGCACACGTTTGTGTGCAGGAGGCCTTATGCTGTTTGTCTTGGCGTCCCACGTGCAAGGTACTTTTCCAGCTTGCAGAGACTCTCAATGCGCAGTCACACTCTCTATTACGCTTTTCTCCTCACTTGTTCGGCGACCCACATGGCACCCGACACCTGTGCTTGTCGGCCTGGAGTGCTGTGCGGTTTGTACTTGCTCTTGCACTCTCCTTGCCCGATCAGTCTATCTATGCGACTGTCTGGGACTCCTGCCGTCTGCCAAACGCATTTAAGAGCTCACATGTGCTTTCCTCAGTGGCTCTATGTACTTTTCATAAATCCTATCCTTTTAAACAATCCATTTTGGGGCGGTACATCTCTTATTGGACCCCTTAGTGATATCAAAAATCCGTAATGGATTATGATTATCTCCATTTATACTATGGGAAAACAAATAACGAGAGAAAAAAGAAGAACAAAGAAGCATTGAAAACAGATCATTATATATATGCGGTTGCTATTTATCAATCTACCCTTTATGTATATACTCTTTTTATTTTATTAAATAATCCATGTGATATACATCAGATATTTACCGCATATTTCAATCTAGAGAGGGATGCATATTCTATATACAAAGATTATGATATACATCTTCTTTCTTATAGCAGTTTTAAAATAATCTCAAAGGGACAATCATTATATGTCTAAAGGCATAAAAACCGCATTGCGGTTTACATGCGTTTCCCATGCGTTTTTTGTATAACAGTGCTTTTTCCAGTTTCCCCATCTCCCATCATCATCCATATACTTATTATCATCATATATGCTCAAATTCAACTTAAAGAGGACCTTTCACCTAAAAAAAAAATGTAAACTAAGACCATAGCTTTACTTACATGCCCCCATGAAGTGTTGATCGTTTTTTCTTTTTTCAAACTGTGCCCCCGTTTGTCCGCTATGCCCCCCCGGAATAATGCCCGCCGTCTATGGTAATGAGCCAGCCTCAAATGGGCTGGCTTTAAAAGTTCTCCTCGGCGTGCCTTCTCTCTTCTCCCTGGCACGGAGCGCATCCAATCAGCGCGCTCCGCTCTTAGCCAGGGAGAAGACGCTCCAGTTCTCGCGAGACTTCAGAGAACTGGAGCGATTTCGTCTATCCGGCTAAGAGCGGAGCGCGCTGATTGGATGCGCTCCGTGCCAGGGAGAAGAGAGAAGGCACGCCGAGGAGAACTTTTAAAGCCAGCCCATTTGAGGCTGGCTCATTACCATAGACGGCGGGCATTATTCCGGGGGGGCATAGCGGACAAACGGGGGCACAGTTTGAAAAAAGAAAAAACGATCAACACTTCATGGGGGCATGTAAGTAAAGCTATGGTCTTAGTTTACATTTTTTTTTTAGGTGAAAGGTCCTCTTTAAACAGTAACATCCAACATAATCATACATCTATAAATAGATTTCACTTTTTTTTATTTTACATTCTTTTAATTCATTTTAATTTTAACTAATTCTTGATCTTGACAGATGGTTCCGTTGAAGAATTAGATCAAGGTGTATTTCCAGATGGTAATGTGCCTGTCAATTGTTACATTTTTTGAATCTTTTTATTGGCATTGGATATGCCTATGACAGTGCACCTAGTTCCATAATAAAGAGGAGTGAGCTTTACATATTTATTATATCTAATCATAATAAGACGTTTAGTTGAGAAACTTTCTGAATTTTATGTCTTGATAGTACATCTCCCATGGGTCTAAATTATAAAACAGATCTATTACTTTTGTATTAAAACATCATTTTATCTATGTCTCCATATGCCCCTGTTCACATTGATGGTGTTTCAGCCACACTACAACATCCATTTTGTCTGATGCCTCATATGTTTCTTTATTGAAATGACAGATTGAGATCCTTATGGCCCTGTTCACACTGCTTGTGCTTCAACCACACTATAATATGTATTTTATCTGATACCTCATGTGTCCATCTATTGTAGTGACAGATCGAAATCCATATGCCCCTGTTCACATTGTTAGTGCTTCAGCCACACTACAAAATGTATTTTTATCTGATGCCTCATGTGTTCTTTTACTGTAATGATGGATCCAGATCCATATGCCTCTGTTCACATTTTTTGTGCTTCATACTGTAACATCCATTTTGCCCCTGTTCACATTGCTTATGCTTCAGCTACACTACCGCATCCACTCTATCTAATGCCGTATGTGTTCTTCTTTCTTTCTTTTTTAACGATCCAGATTCATATGCCTCTGTTCAAATTGCTTGTGCTTTAGCTACACCACAATATCCATTTTATTTCATGCTTCACGTGTTCCTTTTCTGTAATGACAGATCCTGACCGTTGTACCATAAAGAAGGAGGGTTTTTGTCCATGGGTCTAACCTTTTTTGCTTTTAAATAGTATGTACATGTATTAAGTATTATACTGTGAACAAGGACTCAAGAAGTAGTCAGAAATGTGTAGTTTATTGGTGAACTACTACTGTACCGTAATTTTTTTTAGAAGATTAAATAAAAGTTGGAGGATTTTAACAATTGCTCCGGATTTGGCTTTCTGAAACTAATTTGTATATGGTCTACCTTAAAGGGATTCTGTCATGAGATTTTACCCCTATAACCTAAACATATGCTCATGTCCGGACTAATAAGAAGAATCCTAAGCTGGCTTTATTCAACTTCACTGTGGCTCTATTTGCCCCAAAGACAGGTTTTTATAACCTGTCAATCACTTACTTAAGATGCCCAAGGGGAGGTCCGTTAATACAGGGTGCTCGGCCGCACCCCTGGCCGTCTGGTGCCCAGCGCCACCTTCCCTGTCTTCTGCGCCGCCTTCTACAGCTCAGCACCGCCTCCGCAATCCTCCCCGTCCCTCTGCCAGATACCGCACCTGCGCACTAGGCTCAGCCTGATGCACCCGTGTGGACTCTTGGCAGCGGCTTCATTGAGCAAAGTGCGCATGTGCCACCTGATGTGCATGCGCACTTCGCTCAACGAAGTTGCTGCCAGGAGTCCGCGGCACATCAGGCTGAGCCTAATGCGCAGGCACGGGATCTGACAGAGGGACGGGTAGGATTGCTGAGGCGGCGCCGAGCTGTAGAAGGCGGTGCAGAAGACAGCAAAGGCGGCGCTGGGCACCAGACGCCAAGGGGCACCCTAAGTAAGTGATTGACAGGTTATAAAAACCTGTTTTCTGGGCAAATAGAGCCACAGTCAAGTTTAATAAGGCCAGCTTAGGATTCTTCTTATTAGTCCGGACATGAGCATATGTTTAGGTTATAGGGGTAAAATCTCATGACAGAATCCCTTTAAATTTCTCAAACTTGTTGTTTCTAAAGGTAGCTATTTTGGATGCAGGAATATTGCTACACACTGTGCTGCAATCACAAATATAACAAACCTACATTCATGGGACAGATATAGGACTGCAAATTAGAACATCAACAATGGGATGCTATAGATGAATGTCAATCATAAATTTTTTTGGTAGTTGCATTGTACTTACGTTATGTATTACATTACATGAAAATCGCTGAATTTTCTATATTTTGCGTTTTTCACACAGCCCTGGTCCCATAGAAGTGAATGGGGCTTCCGTGAGTGTGACGCTAAAGAGGCTCGTCCCCATCCCCGCCTGTCATTGGCTGCTCCTCCCCGACACCGGATGTTTTCATCCGTGTACAGGGAGAAGCAGCGGCGGCGGTGCGGGGACCAGGAGCGGCACAGGGAGCGTGGTAAGTATATTACCTGTGAGGGGCCCAGCACATGGGGGGGCTATTTGTGAAATTGTATAACCCCTTTAACTGAGGAAGCATTTTGTGAGCACCTACAGTTGACTAAACCATAAAGCTGAGTTGGTAGTAAGTCTACTTACTGGTGCAAAAGGTAAAAGGTACACATGGTGCAAAGTAGTTGAAAGTAACTATATTGTCTAAAAAACTGTGGTATCTGTGTCTTGTTCAAGTTACATTTTGTTACTGACTAGCAGCTGCATAAGTTAAAGTACACTGGTACTCTTAAAGGGGCAGGTATATCTGTGAGTCATTGGGAAGAATCACTTGGGAAAGGTATCTAGAGTCAAAGCCAGGAGAATCAGTAGAAGCCTAAACAGTAGACAAAGTGTAAATCTTGAAACAACTTCATATTTGCCAACATTTCAGTTGGTAAAATCAGCGAATATAAGCCTCGCTCCTGGGAACACCCCAAACCCACCTGAAAACACCCACATATGGATGTGGTTTGTGTTAGCCCCACCCTTTTTTGGCCCAGGACAGCGTTGATTTGTCAGGACTGTCTCTGAAAATCAGGGACAGTTGGCAACTATGCAGCCATGGTCAATACACTGGAAGGTCCAACAGATATGCAGCATTTTTCTGAGAAGAAAGACCAAGATGCAGTCAGGAATCAAAGACTCACAGGCACTGACAAGCAGTAATTGTCTGACTTAAATCCCCTGAGCCAGGGACCTGATTTTCCCAGCGTCCAGACTCACTGATAGGTATTTGACCAGAGCATGGCTGGTCTGCATGGCATTCCTCCTGGAACAGCTATGAACCTGATACATATGTCATTCCAGATCTCCCACAGCACGACTACACAGATCGGGGTGGGTGCAGAAGCAGTCAGCGCTGGAAAATAGCTTTGTAAGTTCCTTACCATAGGGGTCTAGTGCTCATGAGAACCAGGGCTAATGAATACATGAATCTGGGGCAACTCTGTGAAATATGTCTAGGTGGGGCAAGCTTTGATAGGAAGTAGCCTCCCTGAAACCCACAGTGGCACAAGTTGTTCTAGTTAAAGCTATTAACCCTCCTGGAGGATACCTGACCTTCTAGAGCACTAGTATTGTGGCACACTGTTTGCTGGACTGTGGTGAAGAGGCTGCTAACCTAAACAGTTCGTCTGTTCAAGTGTAACAATTAAACATATTTTACTATCAGATGTGTCATTCCTCTTCATGTTCAAAATGTATCTTCAACTTTCCAGTAGGGTTGCACTGGGTATCGAATTATTGATACCCAATCTATACTTTTGTACCCTGATCGATATGATATCTGGTTTTACTACTAAGACGACTACAAAATTATCTCCAAAATTTTGACACAAATTGAACCCCCCATGTTAGACACAATATTTTATGGAATGCCATGGATCTAGACAATATGATCTAAAAACAATGAGGACAATTCCTTAGTTGAAGGAAGTTCGCTTAACGGAACAAAATAAGACATTTTAGAAAACTTGTCCACCACCACCCAGATCATGGTCTTCCCTTGGGAGCATGGAAGATCCGTAATGAAATCCATGGAGATGTGTTAACAAGGCCTCTGGGGAATAGGCAATGGACAAAACTCTCCAGCAGGACAAGATCTGAGGGCTTTGGACCTGGCACAGGTCTAACAGGCCGAAACATAAGTCTGAATATCCTTAGACATTGTAGACCACAAATAGCCTCTAGCAACCAGCCTCTTAGTGTCCTCCATACCCGGGTGTCCTCTCAATACCCGGGTGAAGTTCAGACAGTAAAGGGGTTCAAGACCCTTCCGGGACTGATTGGTGGATATCTCGGAGGACAGATCAGGAGATATAGCGGAAACGACAATGTAAAGTAAATTAAAACCAGACCTCGGGCTTGGGTGGAACAGAAGCTTCTGGACAAGGCACCCACCTTGATATTCTTTGAACTCAGCCTATAAGGGACAACAAAATGTAAGCATGTAAAAAATAAAGCCCAACATGCCTGTCTAGGGTTGAGTCTTTTGGCAGATGCCGCAAATGTCATATTTTTGTGGTCCTTGAGAACCACTACTTGTTGTCTAGCCCCCTCAATAAAATGACTCCATTCCTCAAAGGCCCACTTAAAGGCCAGAAGCTCAAGGTTGCCTATATCATAATTAGCTTCTGCAGAGGAAAATTTTCTGGAGAAATACACACAAGGTTTCAAGTAAACATAGACATGCCTTAAGATAAAACTGCTCCCTCTCCTACCTATAGCTAATATGACTGTTAGTTCGGCCGGTGACATATACCCATTTTTGGTGTGAGATACACGTGCACTGCATATGTGACAGGGAAATTAATATAGTTAATCCGCCTGTTAGGCTAGGTCTACACGACGACATTTGTCGCGCGACATTTTGTTGCACCAATGTCGCGCGACAATTTTTATAATGGCAGTCTATGGTGTCGCACTGCAACATGCGACATGCTGCGACTGCGACGCGACAGTCGCAGAAAATCCATTCAAGATGGATTTTTCTGCGACTGTCGCGTTGCAGTCGCAACATGTCGCATGTTGCAGTGCGACACCATAGACTGCCATTATAAAAATTGTCGCGCGACATTAGTGCAACAAAATGTCGCGCGACAACTGTTGCGCCCTATCTGTCGCGCGACTTTTTGTCACGCGACAAATGTCGTCGTGTAGACCTAGCCTTAGTTCGGTGGGTAACATATACCCATTTTTGGTGTGAGATACACATGCACTTTATATGTGACAGGGAAATTAATATAGTTAATCTGAATGTTAGTTTGGCCAGTGACATATACCTATTTTTGGTGTGAGAAAAACGTGCACTGCATATTTGACAAGGAAATTAATATAGCTAATCTGACTGTTAGTTCAGCCGGTGACATATACCCATTTTTGGTGTAAGATACACGTGCACTGCATATGTGACAGTAAAATTAATATAGTTAATCCGCCTGTTAGTTCAGTAGGTGACATATTCCAATTTTTGGTGTGATACACACGTGCACTGCATACGTGACAGGGAAATTAATATAGTTAATCAGTTTGTTAGTTCGGTGGGTGACATATTCCCATTATTAGGTGTGAGACACACGTGCACTGCATATGTCACAGGGAAATTAATATAGTTAATCTGACTGTTAGTTCGGTGGGCAACATATTCCCATTTTTGGTGTGAGATACATGTGCACTGCATACATGACAGGGAAATTAATATAGTTAATCTGACTGTTAGTTCGGCCGGTGACATATACCCATTTTTGGTGTGAGACACATGTGCACTGCATATGTGACAGGGAAATTAATATAGTTAATCCATCTGTTAGTTCGGTGGGTGACATATTCCCATTTTTGGTGTGGGGTACACCTGCACTGCATACGTGACAGAGAAATTAATATAGTTAATCCATCTGTTAGTTCAATGGATGACATATTCCCATTTTTGGTGTGAGGTACACTTGCACTGTATTAATATAGTTAATCTGACTGTTAGTTTGGCTGGTGACATATACCCATTTTTGCACTTCCTCAGGTGCATGTAGGTGGCAGGACGTTCAGCGTCATTTTGTATGCCCGAATACCAGTGTACGGCAGAACAAGTAGAGGCGGTAGTAGATTGGATGGCTGACAGTGCCTCCAGTTCCTTCACATTGTCCCACACCCAGTTCCCTGCTGAAACCATAGAGTTCGCAACTGCAGCCCATGGGCATCTGTCTTTCACCTCACCCTCGTGCAAATCAGCCAAGCAGTCTGAGCTCCAAGTCGTGCAGCAGTCTTTTATGCTTTTTGATGACTCTGCTGGGGGGTTTCTGTGGGCCATCCACCTAGCCCTGCCCCAGAAGTGGAAGAGATTGAGTGCACTGATGCCCAACCACTTATGTTTCAGGATATGCACATGGGAGAATAGAGATGGCCTTGCGGTTCTCCGGGCAGTCGTTTCGTGGCGAACTTTGCGTGTTTGCAATTCGCCGAACATGCGAACATATGGAGAAATTTGCGCCCGCCATATTCTTTTAAATTGTGAAGAACTTTGACCCATGACACATCCATCAGGTGGTACAGGACAGCCAATTGAGACATTTCAGCACATGTATATAACCCCTACCTTATAAATAAACCTGATCTGGCCGCCATTTTACATTCAGTGTTTTGCCAGTGTAGGGAGAGGTTGCTATGTGGTGCAGGGACAGGCTGTTAGGGACACCAAACGCTAGCTAATAGGGCCACAAAAGTCATTTTAAGGACTGGTATAGGTGTGCTATCGATAGGTGTGATACACAGAGGAGTGCGATATACTCATAATATACTTTTATAATGAGTCAAAAACACATAGATCTATATAGTGATCACCTGGAAGTCAGGGGCCTAGGGGCTAGGGGCTTACTAGGACCATTTTTTTTATAGGGTAAGGTTCCGGACGGTGTCGCTCTTATCAGGGCGGGTGGTCTGTGGTTAGGCTATCAGGGTCAGAATAGCACCCCCCTGTAAGGCAATATCAGGGACAGTTCTTTGCCCATCCTGTCCTTCAATAACACATCATCATCTAGCCCAGGGATAGATGTTTTTTGCCTCCCCTCCGGGATTCATGGATGTGCACTGGAACCCCCCGGATTGTGGTAGGACATATGGTTTCTGATTTAGTACCGCCGAGCACTTGTTATTGCCTACCACATCTATGCTTTTTGCTTAACTTTAATTACTTAATTTATTTTGAGGGATATCTTTTCCATTCACACTTCCGCAAAATGGGTCCGCATCCATTCCGCAATTTTGCGGAAAGGGTGCAGACCCATTCATTTTCAATGGGGCCGGAATGTGCTGTCCGCATCCGCATTTGCGGATCCGCACTTCCGCATCTGTGCTCAAATGCAGACAAGATTAGGCATTTTCTATTATAGTGCCGGCGATGTGAGGTCCACAAATTGCGGAACACTTACGGACGTGTGAATGGACCCTCATAGTAAAATTATTAAAGGTTACGTTTTATCTATGTATACAGTATTCTAATGGATTGCCTTCCTTGTACAATGTTATAATATACTTTCTATGTTAGAAAGTATATTATAGTGCATTTGTATTGTGCGGCAGTCGTGTGCGGTTCTGCTGCGATACTGCAGGTATATAGAGGGACAAGCGTTATTGGAACAAATAATTTCTACTGGTGTAATATACCAGTCGTCCCCCCAAAAAACTGATTGAAGCGGGGTGTTATATACCAATATACTTTCTTTATAGTGCATTTGGGTACTGTATAGTGCATTTGCGGATGCGCGTACGCGAAAATTATATTACCGATATTTCGCATTGAAAGAAATAATGAATCGAGTTTGCAAATTCGAATAATACATCTGGTATGTCACTGTCCATGTTGTGGGACTATTTGTGCACTTCTAGTAATTATTTCTTGGCTGCAAATATGAGCTAAAGGTTTTTCAGGTTCGCCTGCCATTAAAATGAATGGGACCCGCCGCGAACTTGCGATTCACGAACATTTGATCGTGTTCGCGAACCGTCCCGGCAGATGTTCGTCCATCACTATGGGAGAACCACCGCAGCACGTCTCTAATGATGATGATAAAACACAGGTGCCAACTGCTGTGGCTTTCTGCCATGTGCAGACTGGCAAGGAGGGCAGGGGTGAAGAGTGGGTGGAAGATGATGTGGAGGATGATGAGGTCCTAAATCCCACATGGAATCAAGGTCATGCGAGCGACACATGCAGTTCAGAGGAAGAGGTGGTGGTTACACAGCTCCAGCCGCACAGCAAAAGAGGGAGCAGGGTGCAAAATCAGAATGGCCGTCCCCTAGACAGTACGCCTGCTACAGCCCACCGCACCCAGGGACTGAGCACACCAAAGCCAGCTCCAAGGAGTTCCCTGGCATGGCAGTTCTTCAGGCAATGTGCTGACGACAAGACTCGAGTGGTTTACACGCTGTGCAATCAGAGCCTGAAGCGAAGCATACCATAAATGTTCAAAACCTGAGCACTGCCTGCATGATCAGCCATCTAAATTCAAAGCATGAGCTGCAGTGGAGTACACACCTGAAAAATCAAAAACAATCTCAGACTCCTCTTACTCCCTCTTCTGCTGTGGTCTTGTCCTCTTCCTCTCCCTCTGGAGTGACAGTGGCACCTGCCACCCCGCAAACAAAGGATGTGGCAGCAACACAACCACCTACACCACCATCACCCAACATGTCTACATTGTCCCATGGAAGCGTTCAGCTGTCCATCCCCCAAACACTGGAGAGAAAATGTAAGTACCCCCCCCCCCCCAATCCATTGCCCTAAATGCCAGCATTTTTAAAATTCCTGGCCTTTGAAATGCTGTCATTGCATCTGGTGGAGGTCTTTTAAAAACCTTATGGCAGTGGCTGTCCCACAGTACGTGGTTCCAAGCCTCCACTTCTTTTCCAGGTGAGCCATCTCTGCCATGCACAACCAAGGTCCACATAACTACCGATATATGGACCAGTAAGCACGGACAGGGACGTTATATCTCCCTAACTACACACTGGGTAAATGCAGTTAGCAGTTTGGAGCATGTCCTACCGCCACCGAGGATTGCAGGACATTTCTTGTTTCCTTCTGTTGCCTCCTCCGCCTCCTCATCCGGTCAGCGTAACACCTTCACCACCAACTTCAGCACAGCCAGGGGGAAACAACAGCAAAACGGCTGTTTTGAAACTCATCTGTTTGGGGGAGAAACCCCACACCGCGCAGGAGCTGTGGACGAGCATGGAACAAGAGACCAATGAGTGGTTGGTGCCTCTGAGCCTCAAGCCTGGCCTGGTGGTATGCGATAACAGGCGAAATCTGGTAGCAGCTCTGGGGCTAGCCGTTTTGACTCACATCCCTTGCCTGGTGCATGTGCTGAATTTGGTGGTGCAGAGGTTCCTTAAAAATTACTCCGATATGTCAGAGCTGCTGCAGAAAGTGCGGGCTGTCTATGCTCTCTTTTGGAGTTCTCACCCTGCTGCTGCTCGCCTGTTTCATCTTCAGCCTTCCCGCTCACCGCCTCGTATGCGACGTACCTACAAGGTGAAACTCCACCTTGCACATGCTGGAGATATTGTGCAAGCAGCAGCAGGCGAAAGCTGCAGCACACGGGTGAGTCGCTTTGCGGAACAGTACCACTTCACTACCAACGAGTGGCTTCCATGCGGGATGTGTGTGCCGCATTGTGCTGTTTCAAGTACTCCACCAACATGGCCAGTGCTGATGTTGCAGTCCTCAGCGTTACTATCCCTCTTCTATGTCTCCTTGAAAAAACACTTCGGGCAATGATGGAAGAAGATGTGGCACAGGAGGAGGAAGAGAAAGAGGGATAATTTCCACGGTTATCAGGCCAGTCATTCACAAGTGGCTCGGATAGTGGGTTCCTGCACCAACAGAGAACAGGTACACAACTGTCCAGCCAGGGCACAGTTTTGCAGGATAAGGAGAAGGAGGATGATGATGAGGAGGAACCGTGTTCAAAGCAGGTTGGCACCCAAAGCAGCTTATGGGCATCAATGGAGCGTGGATGGGGGGATACAGAGGATACAGATAATACACCTCCCACAGAGGACAACTTGTCATTGCCTCTGGGCAGCCTGGCATACATGAGCAACTACATGCTGCAGTGCCTGCACAAAGACTGCCGAGTTGCCCACATTCTAACCAGTGCTGGAGCCCCGCTACAAGGACAACGTGCTGTCCTTAATTTCGTCACTGGAGCGTGATAGGAAGATGCGCGAGTACAAGCGCACGCTGGTAGACACGCTGCAGATGGCATTCACACCTGACAGGCGGAGCTCAGTGGAAGCACAAAGCGAAGGCAGAGGAGGAGGAAGAAGTCTCCAATGCAGCTAGGGCACCTCCAGCACCTCAGAATGGAGGATTAGCATGGCCGAAATGTGGAAAAGCTTTGTCAGCACGCCACAACAACCAACACCACCAGATGATATGGAACGTCTTAGCAAGAGGCAGTATTTCAGCAACATGGTGGAGCAGTACGTGTGCACATGCCAACACGTACTGACTAATGGGTCTGCCCCATTCAACTTCTTGGTCTCCAAATTGGGCACATGATCTAAGCTTGCTCTTTATGCCTTGGAGGTGCTGGCCTGTCCCTGCGGCCAGTGTATTGTCCGAACGTGTGTTCAGTACGCCAGAGGCGGTGATAACAGACAAGCGCAACCGCCTGTCCACAGCAAAGGTGGACAAGCTCACCAGGGGCGTTCCTAGGTCAAAACATTCGGAGCCTAGGCCCCTGATGTTTTTTCCCAGGCCCGAATATCCTGCCTGCCTGTTAGATATAACTGTATTGCCGTGCTCAGAACGGCAATACAATTGAATCTAATACACAGCAACAGCTGAATGACCTGTGATGACCTCACAGGTCATGTGATCAGTTCTAAATGCAGTAGCTGAAAAGGACCTGGGGTGATGTCACCATCATATGACCAGTGCAGGAGAGGACGGCTCAGCAGTGAAGAGAAGCCCTGGGAAGAGGCTGAGGTGCAATCTGCTACATGAGGAGAGGTAAGTGAAGATTACTCAGTGTGAGAGGCAGAGCAATATTGGGAGTTGTAGTTATTTAACTGGTACTGTATGTTAGGGCTGAAGGGAGGGAAGTTATTTACATGGGACAGTGAGGTGGAGTGATGTTAATTACATGGGACTGAAATTTGGAAGTGGCTGGGGTAGGGTGATGTTATTTACATGGGACTGTATGTTGAAGGCAGCTGTGGGAGGGAGTGATATTTACATGGGATTAAATGTTAAAGGGTAATATTATTTACATGTGACTGTATGTTGAAGGTGTCTGGGGGAGGGAGTGATGTTATTTATATGGGACTGAATATTGAGGAGGTGATGTTATTTACATGGGACTGTACGTTGAAGGTGGCTGGGGAGGGGTTGATGTTATTTTCATGGGACTGTATGTTGGAAGGGGCAGGAGAGATGGTGTGATGTTATTTACATGGGACTGTATTTTAGGGGGTGCTGTAGATAGAGAGGGATGTTATTACTGTTGTCTGTGAAGGTTCTCATTTATCCAGGTCATGGTATATCTGTAAAGAATAAATCAAGGCAACTGGACGTACTGTAGATTTCTTGAAAACGTTTCACTCGTTCTTCCAACGAGCTTTCTCAATTCTGAGTGACTGTAAAATTCTGGGAATAAATATGTAACTGAATCAACATCTGGTAATTATACCCAGCATTGGGTCAAAGGTGTTGATTCCATTATCCTAATTGGAGTCAGTAGGTGATAAAGACTTCCCAGAAAAAGGTGTCAAGACAGCATTGTATGTGGCAGACAATAGATGTCTAACCCCCCCACCTCTATTCAAGCTTGGCTTCTCCATTTTTACGTAGATGGCCTCCTTCACGCCTCGTTTGTACCAATCGGCCTCAAAAGGATTTTTAATAAACAACACATTCCTGTTTGCTTTAAACCCAGCAACACACTGAGGCAACAACTGGTTCATAGAAACATAGAAACATAGAATGTGTCGGCAGATAAGAACCATTTGGCCCATCTAGTCTGCCCAATATATCTGAATCCTATGAATTGTCCCTGGCCCTATCTTATATGAAGGATAGCCTTATGCCTATCCCATGCATGCTTAAACTCCTTCACTGTATTTGCCGCTACCACTTCTGCAGGAAGGCTATTCCATGCATCCACTACTCTCTCAGTAAAGTAATACTTCCTTATATTACTTTTAAACCTTTGCCCCTCTAATTTAAAACTGTGTCCTCTTGTGGTAGTTTTTCTTCTTTTAAATATGCTCTCCTCCTTTACCGAGTTGATTCCCTTTATGTATTTAAAATTCACCCCAAAGACCCAACGCCTAAGCACAAGATGGACAACATTGTGTACGCAGTCCAGTGCAATGAGGAATGCTCAGAACTGTATATCGGCGAAACAAAACAACAACTACATCAGCGTATGGCTCAGCATAGAAGAGCCAAAACCTCTGGTCAAGATTCAGCCGTGTACTTGCATCTAAAAGGAACAGGTCACACCTTTGAAGACAGTCAAGTATGTGTTTTGGATACGGAGGCCGATTGGTACAAACGAGTTCTTGTAAGAGCTGTTCCTGGTTCCTGTGGTGATTTTGGTGTAGAGCGGAGTGCTTGGAGTCCTGTGAAGCTGCACAACCAAACACTCCCTACTACGTTCCATAAGCTGGCAGTCCCTAATGGACCACTAGCGTCATGGTCTTGTAAAGGGTATTGGGGGTAGGGTAGCTAACCATTAAGTCTTTTAAAGTTTTAGACAGGCCCCAGCGGAACTGGCGCCTTAAAGTGGGGTCATTCCAGCCAAAAGCAACATACCACATCCTGAACTCCGCACAGTACCCGTCCACAGGCCAGGTACTCTGTTTTAAACTAACAAGTTTACTTTTCACATACGCCGCTTTGTGTGGCTCATCATACAACAGCTAAGACAGGTAAGTCAGAGGTGAGAGAGAACTCCCACTTCTGGGGATCCCCCTGTAATAGGAAAATAACAATTTCAAAACGTTACTGCCCCATACTTAAACATAGGGGCCTCAGACCACGCTACATTTGCACCACAAGAGGCTGGAGTCACGACAACCATACAACAGCAACATTAAGGGCACCTCAACTGCCATCAGGCAGAAGAACCCCAGAACCAGCTTGTGCCCCAAAGGGTGCACCCTTCCTGTCTGTGGTTCAAATTTGGGATTTTTTGTCTCTGATTACTCAGTTTCTTTTAGGTGTAGAGAAGGTGAGCTGAAGATGACTGTATGTGTGGTTCCCACTCTGAGGCATAGGGAAGGGAGTGAGATGGTGCAGGGGGACTGGTAGCACTGTTTATTTATACAGAATTGACGGCACTTATCCAGCATGGGTAGTACTGCATTCTAGAGATTCACACCCATCTGGTTAGCACTTAGATGGGCTATCATTTGTTTTTCAAATGATCTAAAACACAATTTCAGCCTGTGTATGAGCTACTTGACAAAAAAGTGAGGTGACGGAGTGCAGTGTCAGACATTCTCCCATAGAGATGAGAAAACGGGTTATCAATAAATCAGGTTCATTATGAATTTACTAAAATTCTGCTACCAAATGAATCCAAAATTTGGGCAAATGAATCACACAAAACGGCGCCCACCATTTCACTGTGTAAATGCCATTCTGAGCTCAGCCTGCCATGTGAGAGGATGTGTATGCAATCTATCCTGGCAGACACCTATTACAGACACAAACCAGCCATATTAGGGTGTAGGGCTAGTTTAGGGACATTTATTTAGGTAGATTGACTTAATAGGTAGAAATGTCAGGGTTTTATTAGAGAAGGAAGGCATAGGTTCAGTGTGTATGTGTGTTTTACAGTGAGGGGAGGGCAGCTGCTGGCAATTGGAAAGTTTCATGTAATGCAATGTAATGTAATCAAAGAAGAGAGAACTTTTTTCTGTGCATCAGTAACCAGCCTTTTCTTAAATAAAAACTTAACTTCTTCAAATCATAAGTGTTTTATAGGCACATTCCCAGAACATTTAGCTGGATAAGTTGCGCAATTGCGCCTCTTCTTTCGAAAAACCACTTGCAATATTGCTAATGTTTAAAATTGTGCAGTTCAGTGCATCTTTCTGCTGCTTTAATATACCAGTTAAGTTCAACTCATTACAGTGCTGCATTATTAAACTAGTTAAATTCAATGGGCCAGATTTATCATGACTCTGACAGCTCACTCCACTTTAACATATGGCTAAAGTCAGTTTTAGCCAAGTCAGATTTATGATCGGCCCTTTAAGACTGTAATAAATGTGGTTTGACGGTAGCAGTTTATCCGTCAGTAAGCAGCTTTACAAAAGTCACACATCTTTACGAAAAGTCGCAAGTTTTTAGGAAAAAGTCGCATGTTCTACTAAAAAGTCTCATAAGATAAGCATGGTCCTCACTGGAGTGAAATTGCGACTTTTTAGCGACTTTTTAAATAGTCCCAATAGTAAATCTGTCTAGAGATTCATTTACATAAGAAAACACGCCCACTTTCAGAAAACTGGCGAGCATAGTGCAGAGCAGAAAAAACAACAAATTTGTGCGCAGTTTTAGCGTTTGGGACTTTTTCACTCCATTATTCTGACCTGAGCTAATGATAAATCTGGCCCAATGTCTTTTACTGCAGTTAGTAAAGCAGCTTAATTCAATGCATTATAATGCTGTGTTAATATATCAGTTAAATTCAACCCATTATATTACTGCATCGATATACCAGTCAAGGGATTCCTTCTGCTCCTCCTCCTTATGGCCTCAGAGAAGCATTTCACTTGCGTCATCTGTCTTTGCTGCTCTCTCCAAGTTGACACCTTCTTTTTTCCTGAAAAGAGCAAAAAAAAATAATATTACGTGCTATGGAAGATACTGAAGATCGTCTCCGTATTGATGACTTTTGTGAGAAAAATCACAGTTTGGACCTCCATGAGTAATTGTAGCACAGTGCCGCACCTTCACTTAAATTTAATTCAGCAGGCAGTAATACTTCTTGCCACTGCCAGCTGTCCATAAAAATTGTCTTGTCGTTCTCCAAATGGGGTGCAGTTCCATGCCTTCACCAAAATGTAATTCAGCAGACAGTAGTACTACTCGCCAGCTGTCTGTAAAACGTGTCTCATCAAGTGTGGCTCACTTTACGCAAATTTTATTCTTTTCTATGGAATTCTTATATCTCGCCAGCTGTCTATAAAATATAGTTCTCCTACTGAGGCACAGTTCCACGCTTTCTCCTAAATTTAATTCAGCATGCAGGCATTATTACTTCTGGCCAGCTGTCTCTAAAAAGTGTCTCATCGTTTTCCAAATGTGGTGCAGTTCCACAACTTTACCAAAATGTTATTCTTCTCTATGGCATTTGTACTTCTGGCCAGCTGTCTGTAAAATGTGACTTTTCTTTTTCCAAATGTGGCACAGTTCTGCGCCTTCTTTCAAATTTAATTCAAAAGGCAGACCTTATTACTTCTGATCAGCTGTCCGTAAAGTTTCTTGGCCTTCTCCAAATGTGCTGCAGTTCAGCCAAATTATATTCTTCTCTATGTCATTTAATTCAGCAGGCAGCAAGGGAGGACTGGGAACTTAGTGGTCCGGGGGGGAAAAAAATTCAAGTGGCAACATTTGGTTGGGCTACACAAAAAGGCAGGGCTAGCAATACCATAGCGCAAAATACTGTCCCAGCAGAACCATAAACCACAGAGCAGCACAATATATTGATGCCAATTTCTGTCCTCCTCCAGTTGTCTCTAATTAAGATATAGAGCAGGAGACTTAGGAGGTGAGATGTGGGCCACATCAGTTGAATTCAGAGGGCATGTGCAGTCGCTGGTAGGGTACATGAGTTTCTGATTCTCACAGCATTAACCGCTGAGAGATCATTATGTACCTGGCCAGCGGCAGAGAGGAGGGCTTGGGTGGCCCCCATGGGCATCGGCCCACTGGGAAATTTCCCGGTAAGGTCTATAGCCAATCCGCCCCTGGCAGGCAGGCATTATTACTTCTGGCCTGCTGTCCATAAAACCTGTTCAGTCTTCTCCAAATGTAGTGCAGTTCCATGCCTTCACCAAAATTGCATGCAGTAGTACTTCTTTCCAGCAGTCCAAATGTAGTGCAGTTCCATGCCTTCACCAAAGTTGCATGCAGTAGTACTTCTTTCCAGCGGTCTCGTCTCGTCGTTCTCCCAATCTGATGCAGTTTTTTCTTCTTGTTCTGCAAATGTGGTGCAGTTCCATGCCTTCATAAAAATTTTCATCAGCAGACAGAAATACTTCTTGACAGCTGTCTACAAATGTGGCGCAGTTCCATACCTTCATAAAAATTTGAATCAGCAGACAGCTGTCTATAAAAATTGTCTTGCTGTCCTCCAAATGTGGTACAATTCTGTGCCTTCACCAAAATGTTTTTCTTCTCTTTCGCTTTTGTACTGTGGCCCAGCTGTCCTTAAATTTGTCTTGTTAGTCTCGAATTGTGCTGCAGTTCAAGTTTTTCACACCTAGTTGCAGCAGCCAGTTTAGTTTGCTACATGATATAAAAATGTTTTCCACTGCAGAGCCAACCTGAGGCACATTAGCAAACAGACCTACACAACCGGAACAACTAGGTTCAATCGTACCTTGACTGTGCCCTTTATCCGGCACATACCCTGTTCCTGACCCCCTGGACTAATGGGAGGCAGAACAGAGGCTGGAAATGGCCCAGTTTGCTATCACTGTACTGTCTTGTCCAGCCTCCAGTGTGAGAGGATTTTTAGTGTGGCAGGTGACGCCTTTACACCCAAGCAAGTAAAATTGTCCTGTGCAAGTGTCCAAAACATTACCTTTATCAAAATTAGTCAGGCACCACATGAATCCATAAGGATTTCCACATATCTCCATCTGATGACAATTTATAGATCTGCCATTGCTGACACTGGCTATTTATCACCACTCCAATGATGCAACAGTTGCTGTTTGTCTTTTCATGGTGTTCCATACTGCATTTCAGCTGCTGCTGCTGAAGTGGATACCCCCCTGGTTCCACTACTACTACCCAAAAAAGCTGCACAGCCCCTGCCTTATCCGTGATGTCCCACACTGAGCTCTTCCTTAAAAAAGGGACTAATTTTTCTCATGCTACCATGCGTGTAAAAAAAACACCGGAAGGCATCTGCCCTCAATAAAGGTCAACTTATGGAATGTTTTTTCATTTTAAAAAAGCATAACAAATCCAATAATGCAGTGTTTTTTAAACACCCATTAACCTTGCATTTACCCTTCGCTATATATCAATATCACTGAGATTTTTTTACTATTGCTGTCATTGCATTAACACTTAAAAGGGGTAAGAGAAGGAAGAGGCTTAAAAACTTAAAATAGAGAAAAACAAGAGAGGAATAATATAAGTCCTAGGAGACCTCAGAGTGTCATTGTCACGGCTGAGGATGGGGAAAATCCTCAGCCGTGCGATGCCAGAAGATTTTATGCGCTGCTTGACCAGGACGACAGTATTAGGGAGCAGGTCACCTGCTATCGCGTCCCTAAACTGACCCTGACTCCTATCCATATGAGTCAACCCTGAAGGTGGGAGGACTCATACACCGGATACCTTGGGGTCCCTACTAGCCCTCAGGATTGCCCTGGAACAAGGAGCAAGGTAAGACGACCTGTTCCTTCTGGACACGAAGGAACAGGAGTCTCACTGGCCAAGCTGCAGGGAAAGGAACATAAACAGCCTATGGATATGGCAGGAGGCTGAAAAGCACTTCCACACCTACCTGCCACAGACACTCAGACTGGATCCCGTGCAAGACAGCAAGTGTCCACACCCAAACACAAATGGACACAGCACACACACAAACACACAGGAACTCAGATCCATAGGTACATTGCATAACAAAGGAAAACATCAAGTGGACATCAACATAAACTTAAGAGTCACAGTTAGTTTGTTTATGACCACAAGGGTCGCCCCCACCTGCAGATGGAATACACAGGAGGCTGCTCCAGCTAAGCATGGCTGAAGCAACCCACTGAGACATGCCAAACACAGAGGCTTTATAGGCCTAAGTGGCCACACCCACACAGACACACCCAGTGTCTCACACACACAGAAAGGAAGTTAACCCTTCCAGCACCAGGGAAGGGAAAACACCACTTAAAGGGGAAGTGCACACAATACATAAAACCAAGTGCACACATACACACATATCACACACAACCGCATGCACAACATAGCAAGCTGCCATGACACAGCTCAGACTGCTATGCTGCCACATACATACAACCACAGGTGAGGAAAATACCACAGCCTTCACCTGTGATTGACAACCAAACCAAAGACCGCTGACAACCGCATGCGGTTCAGGAGTCACGACCATAACCATGGCCGTGACAGTCATCTACCAATTTTCAGAACTATTGAAATATGTTTTGATTCAGTTAGAATAGTTTTTTTCATATATACAGCTCATGACATCGGACCTGTAAAGAAACTCTGCTCACAAGGAGACACTTACCTTATTAGTCCACCAGATGTCTTTTTCCTCCAACAGGACTTGAATACAATTGACATTTCAGGACATTATCCAGTATTTACAGGATTTGTACATTCATCCCCTCTAATGGGTATTGCATCATAAGATTGGACTTTCCCTCCACATGCTCTTCTTCAACAGGTGTCAAATACCTCTCCTTGAACATTGGGATTCATTTCCCACAGAATTTTTCTCCAACAGGATTTTTTATGAATTGACATTTAAACTACCATTTACCAGTTGGTTATTTTATATCTTATACTGTATACAAGTGTTTATACCTACAGATATATATATATATTTACTAGCGATCTGCCTTATGAAATTGTTCACATCTATTTGGCGACACATTTTATGATACTATTTTTATTCAGGCATACCCAGCCATTGTTTTTTAGGCACATCCAGCCATTATTTAATAAATAATCTTTGAATCTACCTATCCTCCATACATCACCTATGTTTTGAGTGCCATCCCTCTACTTCCACTTACTCCTCCTCCATTACAAGCGTTGGGTACGCTTTGTTTGGATTGAGCACCATATTCCACCCCTTGGAGTTATAGTGAGCCGCCTCTTACCTATATTTTAGAATAGTTTTGGGCCTGATTCAAATTTTTGGATCGAATTTTAAGAATTTCACTCATGTCTAATCTGCTCTCCACAGTCCTCTAATCTAAACCCAACAGAGAAGATTTGGTGTATTTTGAACTAGAGACGGAAAAGCAGCTAGTGCTCAAGACTGAGTGCTGTTAGGATAGGACTGCTACCTACTGACATGTGAAAATGCAAGTACTGCATTATACTCTGCTTATCTTCTATAATTGGGGCCGACAACTCAGCAAGAATGGTTGCACCCTGAGGTATATTATATGCATGACATTTAACCCCTTCTACCCCGGGCCAGTTTTCGTCCTCATGCCCAGGCCATTTTTTGCAAATTTGACATGTATCACTTTATGTGGTAATACTTTTGGAACACTTTTACCTATCCAAGCCATTCTGAGATTGTTTTCTCGTGACACATTGTACTTCATGACAGTCATAAATTTTAGTCAAAATATTTACATTTTTTAAAACAGAAATTGATACCTCATAAAATATTTATTACTTAACATTCCCCATATGTTTACTTTATGTTGGCATCATTTTGTAAATGTCATGTTATTTTTTTAGGACGTTAGAAGGCTTAGAATTTTAGAAGCAATTCTTAACATTTTGAAGAAAATTTCCAAAACCTATTTTTTAAGGACCAGTTCAGTTCTGAAGTTTCTTTGTGGGGTTTTCATAGTAGAAACCACCCATGTAGGTAGAAATACCGGCTCATTATTTCTGCAAATAGTATATATATCCGCGTGCTGTTACGAATAAGAACCTTTCGAAACGCGTCAACAGCCTACACCAGAGAGAATTGAGCCTTGTATTATCTGTGCACTTTTGATAAATAAAGCCGGAGAATTTGACACTTCAAGAAAAAGTGAGTGCTGGAGTCTGAATCTCTTTATTATTTCTAGAAACCACCCATAAATGACCCTATTTTAGAAACTACACCCTCAAGGTATTTAAAACTGATTTTACAAACTTGGTTAACCCTTTAGATGTTCCACATAAATTAGAATAAAATGGAGATGAAATTCCACTTTTTGGGCAGATTTTCCATTTTAATCATATGTTTTTCCTGTAACACATCAAGGGTTAACAGCCAAACAAAACATAATATCTATTACCCTGATTCTGCAGTTTACAGAAACGTGTGGTGGTAAACTGGTGTAAGGGCACATAGCAGGTCGCAGAAAGAAAGAAGCGCCGAACGGTTTTTGGAAGGTAGATTTTGCTGGACTGGTTTTTAGACACCATGTCCCATTTGAAGCCTCCCTGATGCATCCCTACAGTAGAAACCCCAAGAAGTGACCTCATTTTGGAAACTATGGGATAAGGTGACAGTTTTATTGGTATTATTTTGGGGTACATATGATTTTTGTTCACTCTATATTCCATTTTTTGTGAGGCAAGGTAACCAAAAAATGTTCATCTGACAGGTTAGATCATGTGCATGTGCTATTTTTATAGAGCAGGTTGTTACAGATGCGATGAAATAAAAAAATGTGTCAACTTTGTCAGTTTTACATAATAAAGCATTGTTGAAAAAATTATGCTTTTTGTCTCTATTTTCTGAACGCCATATTTTTTTTATTTTTCTGCTGCAGGGGCTACTTTTTTGCAGGAAGAGTTGATGTTTTTATTGGTACCATTTTTGGTAACATGATTTTTTGATCATTCATTATTACACTTTATGGAGCAACGTGACAAAAAAATTGGTTGTTTTGGCGCAGTTTTTATTTATTTATTTTTACAGTGTTCATCTGTGAGGGTAGGTCATGTGATATTTTTTATAGAGCAGGTCATTAAAGGGAACCTGTCACCGGGATTTTGTATATAGAGCTGAGGACATGGGTTGCTAGATGGCCGCTAGCACATCCGCAATACCCAGTCCCCATAGCTCTGTGTGCTTTTATTGCTTAAAAAAATCAATCTGATACATATGCAAATTAACCTGAGATGAGTCCTGTACGTGAGATGAGTCAGGGACAGGACTCATCTCAGGTTAATTTGCATATGTATCAAATCTGTTTTCTTACACAATAAAAGCACACAGAGCTATGGGGACTGGGTATTGAGGATGTGCTAGCGGCCATCTATCAGCCCATGCCCTCAGCTCTATACACAAAATGCTGGTGACAGGTTCCCTTTAAGGACGTGGTGATACCTAATATGTCAACTTTTTTATTTTTTATTTCACTTTAACACAATAATAGCATTTTTTAAGCAAACAAAATTATGTTTTAGTGTCTCCATAATATGAGAGCTATAGTTTTTTTATTATTATTCGGGCAATTGTCTTATGTAGGAGCTCATTTTTTGCAGGAAGAGGTGATGATTTGATTGGTACCATTTTGGAGAGTGTACGCCTTTTTGATTGCTTGGTATTGCACTTTTTGGCACAGCTTTTTTGGCATAGTTTTTATTTATTTATTTTTTATGGTGTTTATCTGACGAGATATATTATGGTCAATGTGTGTTGTTTTCCTTTTTTTTTCTATTTTTTATTATAAAATCAGGGGGAAGGGGCTTTTTTTACTTGAAACTTTATATTTTATTATTAGAATCACTTTTTTTTTACTTTCTTTCACTTTATTTCTGTCCCACTCTGGGACTTCAACTTTTGGAGGTCTGATCCCCTCTGCAATGCATTACAATGCATCTGTAATGTAATGTATTGCCTGGTATTCTATTACACAGAGTAATATACTAACAGGTTGCCTAGGAGACCCAGTCTGGGCTGAATCTCTTAGGCTTCCATAGAAGGCAGGTCCCGATGCCTTAGCAAGGCATCAGGATGCCTTCTCACCCATCGGGTCCCCGTCACTGCCACGGTCAGCTCAGACTGCATTATAGAAGGGGTTAATCCGCTGGCATCAGCTTTTACAGCAATGTCGGCGGATACATCAGGGGCCCAGGCTTTCAGTTACTACCGGGCCTCTGCAGTGATCAGGCGCACACCGCTCTGGTGCCCGCCCGATCACCATGATGTACTAGTACGTTAAATTGCGGCAAGTCACCTGCCGCCATGACATACTATTACGTTGTGTCAGGAAGAGGTTAATATAGGTGTACAAGATTCCACCAAGGTTTCATTTTTTCCTGTACATATATTGTTGCTATGAGTTGCTCAGCTTTTTTTTTCCTTTGTAGTACCTCTCTAAATCTGTTACTAAGGCAAATTATGGCTATTTTGAAAAATGTTAAATATAATAGAGTTCAAAACTGTATTATTTTTTTGGTTATTGTATAGTTCCATTTGCGTTGCATCTTAATTTCATTGACTTTACTATTCTGAGATTTAAAAAAAGCTAAATGAAGAACACTCTTGACTGCTACTTCATATACAGTATAAAGGTCCATTCACATGTCCGCAAAAGGGTCCGCACCCGTTCCGCAATTTTGCGGAACGGGTGCGGACCCATTCATTCTCTATGGGCCCGGACATGAAGCGGAGAGCACACTATGTGCTCTCCGCTTCCGCATTTGTGGAGAGCGGCCCCGAACTTCTGGGTTTCGGCCGCAAACTTCCGGTCCGCAGCTGATAAAACATGTCCTATTCTTGTCTACAGCTGCGGACAAAATTGGGATTTCTATAGTGGGTGCCGGCTGGGTGTGTTGCGGATCCGCAATTTGCGGGTCTGCAACACACCACGGACGCGTGAATGGACCCTTAGTTGAAGGTACATTGACAACATTTCATACATTGTTTTAACACAGCCATATATTTAAGGGTATTTGTCACAGCTTTAGTAATTACGTCGTATTTTTTAAGATCCAGGGCCACTATGTCTGAATATAGCCTAACTGAAGCAATGGTGGTTTTATCTACTGAATTTACTAACAGACAAAATACTCAATATAACGTCAACAATCAATCCATGTGTGGAAAGCTATAGAGTGATCAGAAGTGTTTGATATCATATTCACTCCATGTTGGATTATCTTCCGGGTATAGTCAGAAGGTGCTTGGTAAAGGGCATTAGCCAGCAGATTTGTATCTATGAAACTGGTTATGAATCTGTTGCATGTGCGCTTGGCAGCTGAAGGTATCTGTGTCGGTCCCATGTTCATATGTGCCCGGATTCAGAAAAATGAAGTTTTAATATATGCAAAGCTCCACTTTCTCTGCAACTGCCACATCCTCTCAGGTCACATGCATATATGGCACATCATTGCTCAGCTATTTTCAAAAGTCCAAAAGCGGTAAATGGAGGGGTGGACATCTATTTGTGGCCTACTCTCCATTCACTGCTATGTGACATTCCAAAAATAGCTGAGCAGTCAAAAGATATGCCATAAATGTCCAATAAATGGAGGTCCCACCTCTGTATCTGTTGCTGTCTAAAAAATGGGGCCCCAAAGTGAATGGAGTCCAAGCTGTGCTTGCACCACCACCCCTCCATTCCCCACTAATAGTAGAGCGCTGACTCGGTTCTATTTGGAAGTTCCAAAGCAGTGAATGGAGAGGATTAACCATTTACTGCAGGGTCACCTACATCTATCGGATATTTATGGCATATCTTATGAATATGCCATAAATATTCCAGCCATTTTGTACCCTCAAGAACTTTTTGTCCTTGTTTTCCACTGGCTATCCATGTTCAAAAGGTTTTCAAGTTTTCTCCTATATTTCTACAACAGCATGTTGGGACTCCTATACCTTCTACTATCATTCCTCCTAATAAAAACGTGGCACGGTTAATGCAGGTCATTTCTTATTTGCTTTTACAGGCTTAATCTCAGGTAACTACAGAGAAACCCAACCAACTGTTGTTTTTAGCTTAGGTCTGCTGTTCTTTCAGAGTAGCAAGTTCACTAGTTATCCGGGTATTACTAAGATCTTGTAAGAGCTTTTCTCGATCTGTTTGTTTGCCAACTGTGGGGAAAGACATGGAGACATTTATTAAGGAACGTGACATCTATTCTTACAGTGGGACATTTAGGAGACTACCCTTTGGTCAGTTAAAAATTGTTGCCCATACGCAATAGACCAGTGGCGTAACTAGAGTGTTACGGGCCCCAGTGCAAACTTTGGATCGGGCTCCCCCCACCCCTCATTTTTACAAAGAGTCGGCAGATTTTCTTTACACTTACGCTGGGTTCACACCTGAGCGTTTTACAGCGCGTTCAAACGCGCTGTAAAACGCTCAACACATGAAAACCAATGCTTCCCTATGGCCCTGGTTCACACTTGAGCGTTTTACAGCGCATTTGAAAGCGCTGAAAAACTTCCTACGCTCAAAAAATTTCTTGAGCTTCTTTGGGGCGTTTTGTCGCGCGTTCCTGTACATAGACTTTCGGGAACGCGCGACAATGGGCGTTCGCTTGTCTCTGTATGCGCGATTGCAAACGCCGGTACAATCGTGCATACAGAGCACTCCATCACGAACGCTCAGGTGTGAACCCAGGGTTAGGGCTCTTTCACACCAGCGGATGCCATGCAGGTTATCCGCTGCGTGAAAGAGAGCCAAGCCCCGTTTCGGACAGCAGAAATATGGAGCATTAACATGATTGATACTGCATCGTGCCTCTCTGTGATCTTTTTACTATAAACTCACAGTGAGATAAAGTTGTCACTGTGTAAAAAGTATTATTAATCATGTTAATGCTCAGTGTCTCGGAACGGGCTTGGCACTCTTTCATGCAGCAGATTACCTGCACAGGATCCGCTCATGTTAAAGAGCCCTAAGCCCAATGCTACACTCACCAAGTCCTAATAAAATCTGGTCCTACCTCATCCAAGGTGTCGCTGGCATTGGCGTGATGTCCACTGGATCCAGAACAAGGTTCTTGTGGTCATAAAAAAAAAGACTAATCACATAAGGAAGGGATGGTGACTGCCCCTGTGAAATCACCAGCAGTGGGCTCTGTGCTGGCCTGTAAGACTGAGCCATGTCAATGCATAGCAGGGTGTTCTAGGACATTTCCCCTAAGTGCTACCACACAGTACTAATGCCCACACTGTCGCCCCTTCACAATAGTTATGTCATCCTTGTGGCCCCTCGCAGCAGTTATGCCCACCTTTGTTCCTGTCAAAGTAGTTATGCCCACTTTTGTGCCCCCTCACAGTAGTTATGCCCAGATATGTGCCCCTCTCACAGTAGATATGCCCAGATAGGTGCCCCCTCACAGTAGTTATGTGTAATGACCAGTGTCACGCACAGGGAGGAAAACAGGGAAAGCCCTGCCTAAGGGAGAGGGAAAGGTGGTGACCCCTAACTCACCTTGCGGCTGGCACCTGACTGCCCTGACGTCCCTAGACGGGTTCCTCACCCGTGCGGCGATCACGTGCCTAAACCCTGGCTTTCCCTGAAATGAGCCCTAGATAGTGAATGGGCCGGTGGGATCGCTAGTCCTCACCACTGCACTAAGAGGGAAACACCAGGGAGAGGACAGACAAACACAAACACCCAGGTGGACGACAACAACTGTCCACAAAGGTCCAACAGGGATCCGGAGGGTAGCGTTCTGAATCAACAGTCAGAGAACGCAGCAACACAGCTCCAGTGGGTCAGGATAGATGTCCAGGCAGGAAGCTCTATCTCTGGCAACCAGAGAAGTGTGAGAGAGGAATATAAGGAGGTTTGGGAGTGCTGGACAAGGAACAGCTGAGGAGAAGGAGCTATGGATCCCTGAGTGAGCCAAAAGGGTTTGCAAAGCAAACCCAGAAAGCTACCATAAGGAAAACAGCCCTATCTTAAATAGAGCGTGCAGCCAACCGCTGCGACTTCCTGACCCCGGGTATAACGGAGTCAGGCGTGGTTCTCGATACCCTCGTGACAGTACCCCCCTCTCTACGAGGGGCCTCCGGACACTCAGGACCAGGTCTCTCAGGATGAGAGGCATGAAAAACCCGAACTAACCTGTCGGCGTTTACCTCAGACGCAGGAACACACATTCTTTCCTCGGGACCGTAACCTCTCCAATGCACCAGATATTGAAGAGAGCGGCGGACCCGACAAGAATTAACAATTTTGGATATCTGAAATTCTAGATTACCATCCACGACAACAGGAGGGGGTGGCAGCGGTGATGGTTCTAGAGGTGGAACATATTTTTTGAGTAACGACTTATGAAAAACATTATGAATTTTAAAAGTCTGAGGTAACTCCAGGCGAAAAGCCACGGGGTTGATGATGGCTACAATTTTGTAAGGGCCAATAAACCTAGGACCCAGTTTCCAAGAGGGAACCTTCAATTTAATATTCCTAGTAGACAACTACACATAGTCATTCACTCCTAGGTCCGGACCTGGCGACCGTCTCTTATCAGCCATGCATTTGTATTTACCTCCCATATTTTTCAAGTTAGCTTGCACCTTCTATTTACCTCCCATATTTTTCAAGTTAGCTTGCACCTTCTGCCATACCGATGAAAGAGATGACGAAAAACGTTCCTCTTGGGGATGAAAACCATATGCACCAAGAAATGGTGACTTGCCAGTGGATTCCTGACGACGATTATTTATGGCAAACTCAGCTAACGGTAAATATGATGACCACAACTCTTGGTTTTCAGACACAAAACATCTTAGATATGTCTCAAGGTTTTGGTTGGTTCGCTCAGTCTGTCCATTCGACTGAGGATGGAAAGCTGAGGAAAAGGACAAGTGTACCCCCAAACGGGAACAAAAAGCTTTCCAAAATTTAGAAATAAACTGGGTACCCCGATCCGAAACAACATCGGAGGGGACCCCGTGAAGCTTCACGATTTCACTGACGAATACCTGAGCAAGAGTCTTAGCATTAGGTAGTGCGGGTAACGCAATGAAGTGTACCATTTTGCTAAACCTGTCCACTACTACCAAAATCACTGTTTTACCCGCAGACAAAGGAAAGTCAGTGATAAAATCCATTGACAGATGTGTCCACGGTCTATTGGGAATGACGAGTGGTAATAGAGACCCTGCAGGACGTGTATGTGAAACTTTTGCGCGCGCACAGGTAGAACAAGAAGACACAAAATCCAATACATCCTGACGCAACCTTGGCCACCAAAAACGACGAGACAATAGCTCCAAGGTTGCTTTACTACCCGGGTGCCCAGCAAGTGCCGAATTATGATGTTCCTTTAATAATTCGAAACGTAGGTTCAACGGTACAAACAATTTCTCTGAGGGGCAAGAGACCGGGGCGTCCCCCTGGGCCTCTAACACCTTCCCCTCCAAAACAGAGTGTACTGCAGAGACAACCACTCCTCTTTGTAGAATGGGCACCGGATCACTCACATTACCCCCTCCAGGGAAACAACGAGATAGTGCATCAGCCTTGGTGTTCTTTGCCCCAGGACGATAGGTAATAACAAAGTTAAACCTGGTAAAAAATAGCGACCACCTAGCCTGTCTAGGGGTGAGACGCTTAGCTGATTCGAGGTACAGGAGATTTTTGTGGTCTGTAATCACAGTGACGGGGTGGACTGCACTCCTCAAATGCAAGTTTAATAGCTAATAGTTCCCTATTGCCAATATCGTAGTTCTTTTCTGCTGCAGATAGTTTTTTCGAAAAGAAAGCACAAGGACGCCATTTGCCAGGAGACGGACCCTGAGACAGCACCGCCCCCACACCCACCTCTGACGCATCGACTTCAACAATAAAAGGCTGAGAGACATCAGGTTGGACTAGTACAGGTGCTGAGGTAAACCTCTCTTTTAGAGAGGAAAAAGCAACTTTAGCGGCGTCAGACCATTTAGAAAAATCAGTCCCCTTCCTAGTCATCTCAGTAAGCGGTTTTACAATAAGTGAATAATTTTTAATGAATTTCCTATAGAAATTCGCGAAGCCCAAGAACCGTTGTAGTGCTTTGAGGTTCTCAGGAAGATCCCAATCTAAAATTGCCTGGACCTTCCTAGGATCCATACGGAAACCTGAAGCAGATAAAAAATAACCCAGGAATTGTATTTCCTGAACGGCGAAGACACATTTTTCAATCTTAGCATATAATTCATTCGTCCGTAGGACCTGCAGTACTTGTCTGACATGCTCCTCATGTGTTCTCAGATCAGACGAATAAATTAAAATATCATCTAGGTATATTACCACAAACCTGCCGATTAGATTACTAAAAATGTCGTTAACGAAATGTTGAAAGACGGCAGGAGCATTGGTCAGACCGAAAGGCATAACTAGATTTTCATAATGCCCCTCAGGGGTGTTAAACGCTGTCTTCCACTCATCCCCCTCCTTAATACGAATCAGATTGTAGGCCCCCCTAAGATCAAGTTTGGAGAACCACCTAGCACCCGCAATCTGATTAAACAGGTCAGGAATGAGAGGAAGAGGGTATGGGTCTCGGATGGTTATCCGATTTAATTCGCGAAAATCTAAGCAAGGACGCAGGCCCCCATCTTTCTTTTTAAAAACCCTGCAGCCACGGGTGAAGAAGAGGGCCTGATGTGTCCCTTAGCCAAGCTCTCGGAGATATAATCTTTCATGGCTTGTCTCTCTGGACCCGAAAGATTATATAACCTGGTCTTGGGTAATTTTGCGCCGGGAATAAGGTTAACCGGGCAATCATAAGGACGATGAGGTGGTAACTTCTGACAACCCTTTTCAGAAAAAACATCCTCAAAATCCGAAATAAATGTAGGTAGGGTAGTTATGGATGCGACTAAGCAATTGCTATTTAAGCAATTTTCTCTGCACTGCTCACTCCACTCCAATATCTCCCTGGCCTGCCAATCCACTACTGGATTGTGCGCTACCAACCAGGGAAGACCCAGCACCACCGGAGTGGGAAGCCCCTCCAGAACATAACCTGGTCCCCTACCCGAAGGTGTATATTATGAACAATGTGGGTGAGGTTTCTCTGAGACAGGGGAGCAGAATCAATAGCGAATATGGGAATGGGTCTCTGTAACGTACAGAGAGACAAACCCAAAGTGCGGGCAAAATGGGCATCTATCAAATTTACCCCTGCTCCACTGTCTAAAAAGAAAGAAATAGTCTCCGTCTTATCACCAAAAACAATAACCGCTGGCAACACAAATTGCGATGTACGTATGGAGGAGACATATACCCCCCGGCTGACATCCTCCACACAGCCTGGGGTTAGTAGTTTTTCTGACGGTCTTTTGTTTCTGAGGAAAGAAGGACAGACATTAATGAAATGACCCCTCTCCCCACAAAAAAAACAAACCCCACGCCTACGGCGAGCCTCAGGAGGACGGACCTGACGAGTAGTTCCTCCTAGCTGCATAGGCTCGTCTAAGTCCGTACAGACTAACTGCTGCTTGAGAGGAGTTACCAATTTCTCCGGTTCTTTCAACCTGTCCCTAAGGCGTCTCTCTATACGGATAGAAAGGGACATAACCGCATCAAGGGAAAAGGGGGTCTCATATAATGCAAGCGCATCCTTAACCCTTTCGGATAACCCAGAGCAGAACTGACTCCTGAGAGCCGGGTCGTTCCATTGGGTATCCGTAGCCCACCTACGGAATTCAGAGCAATACTCCTCTACCGGCCGTTCTCCTTGTAAGAGTCTCCGTAATCTTGATTCAGCCAGTGCTACTCGGTCAGGGTCGTCATATATGAGACCCAAGGCCCCGAAAAACTCATCCACTGACCGAAGAGCCTGGGAATCAGTAGGTAAAGAGAACGCCCAGGACTGCGGGTCCCCCTGCAGCAGGGAAATAACAACCCCCACCCGCTGATCTTCATTACCAGAGGAGTGAGGGCGCAGTTTAAAATATAACTTACAGGCCTCACGGAATGCCAAAAACTTGTCCCTTCCCCCAGAAAATCTGTCAGGGAGAGGGACCTTGGGTTCCGCAACAACCTGGTTACCAGTAGCAACCGCTGGGCTTGCGGTCAGTTGTAATTGCTGCTGTTGCTGGAGGACCGACGCCTTCAATCCTACCACCTCCAAAGACAGGCAATGAAATTGTTTGGACAGAGCAGCAATTTGATCCATACTGGATAAGTAGGTAAAAAAAAAATAATATAAAAATATATTTTTTTTTTTATCTACACAAAATAAGGGCCAGAGATAATGTAATGACCGGTGTCACGCACAGGGAGGAAAACAGGGAAAGCCCTGCCTAAGGGAGAGGGAAAGGTGGTGACCCCTAACTCACCTTGCGGCTGGCACCTGACTGCCCTGATGTCCCTAGACGGGTTCCTCACCCATGCGGCGATCACGTGCCTAAACCCTGGCTTTCCGTGAAATGAGCCCTAGATAGTGAACGGGCCGGTGGGATCGCTAGTCCTCACCACTGCACTAAGAGGGAAACACCAGGGAGAGGACAGACAAACACAGACAAACACAAACACCCAGGTGGACGACAACAACTGTCCACAAAGGTCCAACAGGGATCCGGAGGGTAGCATTCTGAATCAACAGTCAGAGAACGCAGCAACACAGCTCCAGTGGGTCAGGATCGATGTCCAGGCAGGAAGCTCTATCTCTGGCAACCAGAGAAGTGTGAGAGAGGAAAATAAGGAGGTTTGGGAGTGCTGGACAATGAACAGCTGAGGAGAAGGAGCTATGGATCCCTGAGTGAGCCAAAAGGGTTTGCAAAGCAAACCCAGAAAGCTACCATAAGGAAAACAGCCCTATCTTAAATAGAGCGTGCAGCCAACCGCTGCGACTTCCTGACCCCGGGTATAACGGAGTCAGGCGTGGTTCTCGATACCCTCGTGACATTATGGCTAGATATGTGCCCCCTCACAGTAGTAATGCACAGATATGTGCCCCCTCACAGTAGTAATGCCCAAATATGTGCCCCCTCACAGTGGTTATGGCCAGATATGTGCCCTCTCTCACAGTGGTTATGGCCAGATATGTTCCCCCTCACAGTGGTTATGGACGGATATGTGCCCCCTTACAGTAGTAATGCCAAGATATGTGCCTCCTCACAGTAGTTATGGCCAGATATGTGCCCCCTCACAGTAGATATGCCAGATATGTGCCCCCTCACAGTAGATATGCCAGATATGTGCCCCCTCACAGTAGATATGCCAGATATATGCCCCCGCACAGTGGTTATGGCCAGATATGTGGCCCCTCACAGCGGTTATGGCCAAATATGTGCCCCCTCACAGTGGTTATGGCCAGATATGTGCCCCCTCACAGTGGTTATGGCCAAATATGTGCCCCCTCACAGTAGTTATGCCCAGTTATGTGCCCCCTCACAGTAGTTATGCCAGATTATGTGCCCTCTCACAGTAGTTATGCCAGATTATGTGCCCCCTCATAGTAGTTATGCCCAGATATGTGCCCCCTCACAGTAGTTATACTCAGTTATGTGCCCCCTCATAGCAGTTATGCCCACTTATGTGCCCCCTCACAGTAGTTATGCCCACATATGTGCCCCCTTACAGTCGTTATGCCAGATTAGGTGCCCCTCAAAGTAGTTATGGCAGATTAGGTGCTTCCTCAGTAAAAATGCCCAATTTTGTGCCCCCTCGCTCTTGTTGTGGCCCCCCTTTTGCCTCCAGTCTGCAGCTTTATGTAAGAAAAACAACATACTTACCTTCTTCCCTGATAACACGATCCCACATTCACATCGCGCTGCTGGCTGTGCTGGAGGCCGCTTTCCAGGCTTTTAGCACTCCTCCCATAGCCAGCAGCGCGATGTGCGGCCTGCAGGGGGAGCGCCGGAGCTCAGAAGAAGACGACAGCCCAGCAGTGACAAGAACTGCTGGATAAGTATGCGTGAGTATTCACTAACACAGTTATAGTAAAACACTATTTGTAGTAAAAAGCTTCTGTTGTAACTGAATGATATCTTGAAGTAATACTAACGCAGTTTTTGCAGTAAAACGAATTCACTAACAAGTGTTATTGAAAACAGCTTTCACATGGGGAGCACTTTTGCATCTCATATACAATTTTTTATATTATTTTCAGATTTTTTTCTTTTTATGCACTTTTTACTTTTTTCTTTTTAAAATAATCATTAAATATTAAAGGGCTTCTGTCACTCCACTAAACTCATTATTTTTTTTGGTCTCCCTACAATCCTTATGCTGCGATTTCTCAATATATATGGCTATTACACTGTTTGGTTCAGTAGTTTTATAAAAAAAACTGACTTTTATATTATGCTAATTACCTCTCTAGCAGCAGGTAGGGCGGCTACCTGCTGCTAGCAGCCGCATCCGCCATTCATAATGACGCCCCATCATGTTGATTGACAGGGCCAGCGGACGCGCTCGTCCTCTGACTGGCCCTGTCTGCGTTTTAAATCTCGCGCCGGTCTTCAGTTGGCGCAGGCGCACTCAGAGGAGGACGCTCGCTCGGCCGCTCCATCCTCAGTGCGCCTGCGTCATCCGCGCAGGCGCACTGAGGATGGAGCGACCGAGCGAGCGTCCTCCTCTGAGTGCGCCTGCGCCAACTGAAGACCGGCGCGAGATTTAAAACGCAGACAGGGCCAGTCAGAGGACGAGCGCGTCCGCTGGCCCTGTCAATCAACATGATGGGGCGTCATTATGAATGGCGGATGCGGCTGCTAGCAGCAGGTAGCCGCCCTACCTGCTGCTAGAGAGGTAATTAGCATAATATAAAAGTCAGTTTTTTTATAAAACTACTGAACCAAACAGTGCAATAGCCATATATATTGAGAAATCGCAGCATAAGGATTGTAGGGAGACCAAAAAAAATTATGAGTTTAGTGGAGTGACAGAAGCCCTTTAACTGTATATTTTAAGCGTATATTTCAACTTTTATATTATTCAAGCAGCACAACTGTACTTATAGCCTTCTGAGATGACTACTATCTTTGAAGGTTTTGAATTGAGCTTTATATTTAGTGATATCTTTTGGGCAAATGAGTATATCTTTGCCACTTCTAATGTGGTGGATGGTGTCATGTTAGCTCATAGAGCAGCGTCCTTGTGACTAAACCTGATGTGGTCAGTGCTAAGGGCAGGGTGAATGGTGTTAATATGCACTTTTTCCTGTGGCTTGGATCCGGCCCTCAGGCATTGTTGCCACGGATCCGGACGACAAGCACCTTATTGGGAGTAACACCACTGTTTTCAATTAGCTTGCTCTGCCTCCTAAAAAGGGCTGTTCATCTTCCACTTTTCTCAGTTTTCCCCCAAAGAAGCAAGGGGCGAAACACATAGGGGTCTGCGGGCAAATTTGTCTGTCGCCTATCCACTATGTCTCAACAGGGTTGGTAATCGATCTGATATCATTACATAGACCACTAGCTTTTACTATTATTTGTGACTTCTAGTGTATACTATGGTGAATATATCAGAATTTGTAGGTATATTGGTGAGATCCCCAGATTTAAAATGTATTTTAAAATTAAAGATCAACGGAAAACACAATTATCCAATGTTTTAATGATGATAGTAGCGTTGCCCCAGACTTGCATCAGAGGATTAAGGAAAGTCAGAACAACTTGCAAGATCTCTATTATAAATATAATGGGATTAGGCCGCTTTAGAACATTATCGGGATAAGGGACTTACCACAAGAGGATAAAGAGTGCAGATTTTGCCTTAATACCTAGCTGATGACGAAGATTTTTGTTTGAGATGAGAGGACGCCTGTAAAGCCTGTTCTATGGTACTTTATGGAGTTATTGATTTGAATGGATGGTAAACAATTGGTTTTATTAGAATATCAAATCTTGTTAGTATATGAAAAAGTAAGAACCTTGATGACAGCAGAGAGACAGATTAAATGTGAACAAGAATTAGTTGGTGAGAGACAGCTATACAACGAAATAAAACCAAAAATTATCAAAGGAATCTACAGGATCATACGAATCAACACATGTATAAATGGAAACCATCAGTGAGCAAGAATTTTCAGAGGAAAAATTCAGTGTCTTCTCTTTCTAGTATATATTTTCAGGTGTTCATTGCTCAGTTGGAAGAATCCCACAAGTTCAGATGTCATTCATCCACTGCCAACCTGTATGCAATTACATCTCCCATAAAATCCATGCTGAACTCCCATCATTTCCATCCATGGCAATCATCATTCAGTTTCTGTCATCTATCCGCCATATAACTTTCCTTCAATCCGGACCAGTTTTCCAGTACCTGCCGATGAAAAGCATTTACAAAGCATGTTGCTGCCGCCATAATGCTTTACTGTGGGAATAGTATTCTTTGGGGGATGATGGCCATGTGTTTAGGGAGTCTGCTACATGCTGTTTGGCGAGTTCCAATGTTTTCTTATGTGTTTTTTTCTTTAAGCATAGGCTTTTTTTCTCTGGTCAGTCTTCCATAAAGCCTGACTGTGGCGTGTACAGCTTATAGTGGTCCTATGGACAGATACTTCCATCTCCGTTGTCAATCTTTGGAGCTTCTTCAGTGTTATTGTTGATGTATTTTCTGAATCTAATGTGACTAATGTACCATTTACCTGGTCTGTGAGTTTTGGAAGCCATCCTTCTTTTGTCAGGTTTTAGTTACCATATTCTTTTCATTTTGTTATAATGGATTTAATGGTGTCCTGTGGGATATTCAAAGTGTGAGCTATTTTTATTTATAACTCAACCCTGATCCATACTTCCCCACAACTTTTTCTCTGACCTCTCTGCAGAGCTCCATGGTCTTTATGATGCTTGTTTAGCGGTGTTGTAGACTCAGGGGCCTTTCAGAACAAAGATATTTATACTCACATCATGTGACACTTAGTTTCAAAGGCAGTGAATACATATGCATTCACAACATTTAAATTGCATTATTCATTTATATTTAAACAATGTTAGCACTGTAATAATTTGAAGCATTTTGTCAGAATCATTGCTTAAATTCTAAATTCAAATCCATTTTAATTCCTGTCTCTAATGCATCAAACTGGCATCAATACAGAAAGTTGCATATGTAGGAGTTATATCTTCATGTAATATGTTAGGAGAACCTAAGTAAGCCAAAATGTATATAGAAATTTTATTTACTCTAGGGATACATCACAACTTTGGCCACATAACATGTTTCCTGGCCAAAGATTGCAGTACTGCAGCGCTACATTGCAACATAAAGTTAGTATGGTTAAGTTGCAACCCACAAGTTGCCTCAGTTGTGACACACAAGTTGCCAGAAATCCTAATTTGCTGTGATGTTGTTGCAACTGGTTGCGTGATGTTGTTGTAACTGGTTGCAGTAGATGGGTGCAGCAGTCATGTGTTGTCGACATGCAACCAGAGAAAAAAGCGGGGGGAACGTCAACAGTGCAATTTGATCCAATTGCAACATATAACAATTTATTTTTTTATTGCATTGCCCGCCATTGCCTCGTTTTTTTTCTTGAAACTGGACAATACCTTCAATTTCACATAAATTTAATATGGATGTTAGGATAAATATTTGCAAGTTATATTATAAAAACATGAGGCAGAATGAAAGAGTTGAGCACTGTTTGATATATCTAATCTTGTAAATGTCTGTGGTGAACTGGTAACTGAAAGTAAGACTGCAATTCTTTGTGCGCATTTCCTATAGTGCAGCATAAAAAATTACATCAGCTGTTAAAAGTAAATAAAAGTGGTAAAAGTTGAAGTGAAATGTTTTACAGATGCCGTTTGGGTTAAGCAAGTGAAAGCTGTGAGACCAAAAACTTCTGGTAAGGAGAAACTATCATTGACATAGTGTTTTTGTTACTAATTATGGTTATATCATGCAGGTGGCAGGGTGTTCTACAATACAGTGGTAATAATATAATGCCCTATATAGAATGACGCAGCCCTCCTTAGTGAAAATGTAAGAAGAATTCTAAAATACAATACATTTGTTATAATAAGTATATTATTTTACTTTATGCCAAAAAAGCCTAAGAAATGTATGTATTATTTATAAATGTCCTGATAAGTAAACAGCAGTTCTAACCAGTATCAAACTGGCCTACTAGAGTACTAGGGGATCCTATGGTGGGCCCAGGCTCTCATACAACAGTGAGCCCCAAAGGTCCAGGAAAAAAAAAACATTTGGAGATTCCTTTGGAGCCATTCACTTGCCACTGGGGTCTGTTTCTTGGAATTAAAACCTATTAGACTTAATTCATGATATAGGGGTTGAGCCCCAAGAAATGATTTACTCTGGTGGACCTAAGGGACCTCAGTCTAACACTGGTTCTAACACTGTCTTTCAGTGCCTCAACTAATGTCCATCAAAGTGCTGTTTGCTATGAATACAAGAATTACAATTCATTTCTAGATATAAGTATTCAGTAAACACTGCAATTTCAAAAGACTCTTCCTGTTTATAGTGTTCAGTTCCCAACACCCCATTTGTAGAAAACTTTACTTAATGTAATGCTCGTTCCTGTTAATTCATGTGATGTCACAAAGTTCAAAGTCACATCAATCAGTTTTTCTTGCAGTAGGAAGCAGACCTGAGGGTTGCCCTGTAGAAGTCTAACAAAGGAATTTTTTATAAATACAGCTTTATTAGATCAAGGCTAAATTAAGTATTAATATGTTAATCTCAAGTAGAAATTAACGAGCAGTTAACAGAAAACCTTTACAAAATAAATTAAAATGCATGAAATAAAAAATATGTAAAACAAACAAAAATGCAATTGCCTCTGTTTTAGTAAGATTTGCATTAAAATAAGACATTTTGCTGTTTGAAATGCAAAGAAAACCAAAGTCTATTTTTTCCATATGATGAGAAAAATAGCCTTGAGAAAAACAACATTGACAACTAAAAGATTAAGTCAAATAGTTTTATTATAGATTGCTCAATATAAAAGCTGGAATATTAAATTATTCTTTAAAGATTTTAGTGTTAAGTTTTTCTGTTAATGATAAGACAAATCAAAATGATTTTGTATCAAACAACTTAGATTGTATCTGACTGAAATAAGTTTAAAATATTTTAAAATATATAATCTAATGGAAATGTGCATAAAAATTGTAGGCATATTTTGCAGACTAACAACAAATTGATTTCAAGGATCAAATAACTTGGTTTAATAGGAATCTATTTAAAATTTGAAAATGACATAGTTTTTGTTCTGAACATATTGTTTAATAGAAGTTTTACTAAAGTTTCACTGAACTTGAAATAATTTGAAACAGTTACTGTTCTGTACCTAAAATGTTTAACACCATGAGTAACATGCAACAGTGAGTTCTATAGGCTTTTTCTGAAGGAAGCCATACACATTCAATTGGTGTCGGATGAATGCTTTTTCTACGATAAAACAGCTAGCTCTCCTGACTCTTTTATAATTTCCTCATATAAATACCTGTTTTCGGCTTAGCTGAATATGTATGTGCATTTAGTGGGGAAAGGAGAAAAAGCTGCTGCTGATATCTTAACTCTGGGGAGAACAAAAGGAGCGGACGAAAATATTAATTTCGCCTGATCCATCTCTCTCCAGACAACTGTCAAGAGAGAGTCAATACCTACCCATGCATGTTAACCACCTCCCGTCCGCACGTTGACTATAAACATCCGGGAGGTGGTTTTCTATCTCTGAATGGACGTTATGCGCTTCCTGTTCTGGCCCAGAGGTCATGAGACCGCCGGGGCCGGGATCGTGCAGGAGCTGTCAGGTCTTTCACAGACCTTGATCAGCCCTGCACTGAGGCTGTACAGCGCAGTATACTGCTGTACAGCCTCTCTGAGGGGTATATTTCCCCTGTAACTGGGGCTACTATGTCATCCCCAGTTACAGGGGAAATCAATAGTAAAAAAAAATAATAAAGTGAGGTTAAATGTCCCCCAGAGGCCTTGTATGACCTTATGGGGGACGCAAAGTTTAAAATAAAAAAAATAAAAATAAAGTGTTATATGTAAAAATAAATAAAAATGTTTCACATGTAAAAAAAAATTAAGTAAGGAATTAATTAAGAAAAAAATGTTACAAATAGAAAAAATAAAGTCAAATTGACATGACGGTCGGCTCTATAAATATGATCCACCCAGTCCGATAAACACCACAAAAAATTAAAATAAAAACGGTGTCAAAAAAAGCCATTTTTGTCACCTAACATCACCAAGTGATCAAAAAGGCGTATATAATAATATCACATGACCTAAGCCCTAATTTTAAGGACTAGTATAGATGTGCTATCTATATGTGTGATACACAGAGGGGTGCGATATACTTATAATATACTTTTATAATGAGTCAAAAACACATAGATCTATATAGTGATCACCTGGAAGTCAAGGGCCTAGGGGCTTACTAGGGCCATTTTTATATAGGGTAAGGTTCCGAACGGGGTCGCTCTTATCAGGACGGGTGGTCTGTGGTTAGGCGATCAGGGCCAGAATAGCACCCCCCTGTAGGGCAATATCAGGGACAGTTCTTTGCCCACCCTGTCCTTCAATACCACATCATCATCTAGCACAGGGATAGATGGTGTTTGCTTTCCCTCCAGGATTCATGGATGTGCACTGGAACCCCCGGATTGTGGTAGGACATATGGTTTCTGATTTGGTGCCGCTGAGCACCTGATTTAGTGCCACCGAGCACTTGTTATTGCCTACCACATCTACCACATTAAAGGGGTTCTGCACTTTGTTTTAACTGATGATCTATCCTCTGGATAGATCATCAGCATCTGATCGGCGGGGTTCCAACACCCGGGACCCCCGCCGATCAGCTGTTTGAGAAGGCAGCGGCGCTTCAGCAGCGCCGCGGCCTTCTCGCTGTTTACCGTTGGCCCAGTGACGTCACGACTAGTATCAACTAGCATGGGGTGGGGCTAAGCTCTGTTGATACTAGTCGTGACATCACTAGGCCGGCGGTAAACAGTGAGAAGGCAGCGCCGCTGCCTTCTCAAACAGCTGATCGGCAGGGGTCCTGGGTGTCGGAGCCCCGCCAATCAGATGCTGATGATCTATCCAGAGGATAGATCATCAGTTAAAACAAAGTGCAGAACCCCTTTAACTTTAATAATTTTATTTATTTTCATTTTGCGCAACTGTACTTCCGTTTCCGCATCTTGCAGACAAGATTAGGCATTTTCTATTATAGTGCCGGCGATGTGCGGTCCACAAATTGCGGAATGCACATTGCCGGTGTCAGTGTTTTGCGGATCCGCAAAACACTTACGGACGTGTGGATGGACCCTCATAGTAACATTATTGAAGGTTACGTTTTAACTTGTGTATTCTAATGGATTGCCTTCCTTGTATAATGTTATAATATACTTTCTATATTAGAAAGTATATTATAGTGCATTTGTATTGTGCGGCAGTTGTGTTCGGTTCTGCTGCGATACTGCAGGTATATAGAGGGACAAGCGTTATTGGAACAAATAATTTCTACTGGTGTGATATACCAGTCGCCCCCCCAAAAAACTGATTAAAGCAGGGTGTTATATACCAATATACTTTCTTTATAGTGCATTTGGGTACTGTATAGTGCATTTGCGCATGCGCGCACGCGAAAATTATATTGCCGATATTTTGCATTTGAAAAAATAATGAATGCATTATTTAGCAAATTCGCATAATACATCTGGTATGTCACTGTCCATGTTGTGGGACTATTTGTGTACTTCTAGTAATTATTTCTTGGCTGCAAATATGAGCTGAAGGTTTTTCAGGTTCGCCTGCCATTAAAATGTATGGGACCTGCCGCGAACTTGAGGTTCGCGAACATTTGATCGTGTTCACGTGATCGTGTTCGCGAACCGTCCCGGCAGATGTTCGTCCATCACTAATTACTATACTTAAAAGGTCAGAAGTGTCACTTTAAGGAAACACTATAAAAGTATTTTTTTTATATTTGGAGTACAAAGCTCGAAAGTAGTAGGCCTTCACTTACAAAATATCTTATATTTGTACTTGTAATTTTAGGGTAAGGTGGAAATATATTTGTGTAAAAATGTAGATGTTACTGCTAATTCAAATTAAAGTGAGTATGATCTGTAAGTTGTATGTGTAACTTATTTTGGTATTTGACAGGAAGCAGTGTAATATTGCCTGTAGTATGCAGGCTTATTCTGTGTGCAAAAGTTGATTTCCTGCACTGTAAATACACAGGCCAGAGATTGAAACAATGTATGTGGTATATCTATCCTCAAGCGGATGTTATGTTCATTTACACTGGCATGCAAAAGTTTAGGCACCCTTGGTCAGAATTACTGTTACTTTGAACAGCAAAGTATTTGAAAGCAATTTGGAGATTAAATGATCTCCAAAATGCATAAAGTTAAAGATGACACATACCATTTGGATTTTAAGAAAAATTTATTTTTATCTTTTACTTTTTTTTTTAAATAACAAGTAAAAGGGCCTAAGCAAAACCCTGCATGGCTAGTACCTGGTAGCAACCCCTTTGGAAAGTATCACAGCTTGCAATCACTTTTTGTAGCCAGCCAAGAGTCTTTCAATTCTGCTTTCAGGGATTTTCATCCATTCTTCCTTGCAAAAGTCTTTCAGTTCTGTGAGATTTTGTTTTGTTAGTTCTGTTAGTAATACATTGAAAAATACATGCCTACATTTTTTGAAAATGTTAAAATGAGAAGCACAGTAGAACCAGGCTATAAAATGGAACAGCCGGAACCCCATTGAGTGTTTTAGGGCAAACTTAAAACTGTGAATATTGTGAAATAACATGTGCCCAGGGTACTGCATTCCAGAGGACTGGTGCAGCTTGACAAAAGTCTTGGAGCTGGGAATATGCGTTTGGATTATGGTGGATGTTAGTACAGAATCAAGAGCAAGGATAGAGTGATAGAAGTAGTTGTCGGCGATCAATTAAGACCTGCAGTTTGCGGCTTTTACAGGAGGTTGCGGCGGTGATCGGGACTTTAGCGTCCCGGCAGCCATGGTAACCACTCTAAAAAAGCTAAACGTCGGATCCGGCAATGCGCCGAAACGACGTTCAGCTTAAGGCCGGATCCGGATCAATGCCTTTCAATGGGCATTAATTCCGGATCCGGCCTTGCGGCAAGTCTTCAGGATTTTTGTCCAGAGCAAAAAGTGCAGCATGCTGCGGTATTTTCTCCGGCCAAAAAATGTTCCGGTCCGGAACTGAAGACATCCTGATGCATCCTGAACGGATTTCACTCCATTCAGAATGCATTAGGATAAAACTGATCAGGATTCTTCCGGCATAGAGCCCCGACGACGGAACTCTATGCCGGAAGAAAAGAACGCAGATGTGAAAGAGCCCTAACACATCTGTTGATCAGGCAAAGAGCAGTGGAGGAGGGGCTCCTTAAAGTGCTTAGTGCTGTACTAGCCAGTGCTGAAATAATTAAAGTGAGTTGTAGTGGGGAGCGGGGGAGCAGCATACTTACCGTCCGTGCGGCTCCCGGGGCGCTCCAGAGTGACGTCAGGGCGCCCCAGGCGCATGGATGACGTGATCGCATGGCACGTCATCCATGCGCATGGGGCGCTCTGACGTCATTCTGGAGAGCCCCGGGAGCCGCACGGACTGTAAGTATGCCGCTCCCCCGCTCCCCGCTCCTACTATGGCAACCAGGACTTTAATAGCGTCCTGGCTGCCATAGTAACACTGAAAGCATTTTGAAGACGGATCCGTCTTCAAATGCTTTCAGTACACTTGCGTTTTTCCGGATCCGGCGTGTAATTCCGGCAAGTGGAGTACACGCCGGATCTGGACAACGCAAGTGTGAAAGAGGCCTTAGTTTGGATTGAATTTGATTGCATATGACTTTGAACTTTTGCCGCTTACCTTTGACCTTGTCTGCCTGGATTACTGTACTTCAAGAAGCGACCCCTGAGGTTTTGCTTGATTGATATAAATTCCATCATCCGATTTTGCTAATATAAACGGTTTTGTAAGCTTTTACGCATAGATTGCACAGCAGAGAACAGCACCTCCATCTGGGGTAACCTAGAGGATCTACCATGCAGGTAGGCCTCACATCAAACAGATATCCCTTTTTCTAATCTCAAATAACCCCTTTGAAGGCTCTGTTTACATCATTGTGCCTTCTGTTATAACTGCTGTGACTGATCCGTTGTAAGACGGACAACACCATTGCCTGATGGATTCCTGCCCCTACTTCCACACTGTGTTTTAAAGTTTCCACAAGAGGTATACATTGAGAGGAAGCTACTGAATAGAATAGTACAGTTGGCTAAAGAAAGGTGTACACAGACCTGATTTCCATCAGGTGGATTGGGGCATATGGATAGCTTTCTCAGTACATATAGAAAACTTCAAAATTAAATGAGACCACAATTGAATCACTGACAAACAGCCACATTGCCTGGTATATGATCCAACACACCATTCTATGAACGTGCCATTCAAACCCACATTTCCTAACATAACTAGTAGAACATTGGTAGACAATAGTGTCTCGGTGACATCCACATCCAGTCACACAAGTATATTGCACTTGTTTTATTCATAAAGACCTCTGTATTCATTTACATATGTTGTTTGTTTGTTTAGGTTTTTTTAAAGTCTCTGTTTTGGCAGTTTTATTCTCACTTGTATTTCAGTCGTATTTTCATCTCTTATCTAATCATAAATATGAATCAGTTACAGATGTAATTATAGGACATAACTGTATTGATAACATGAATCCTTCCAAATGCAGAACCAGTATAGCCATGTGAGATTTATAGCTTCCCTGAGAAGTAGATTGATAGGTTATCCTAGGTATAATGCAAATAGTAAGAATTAATAGCACAAACTGGATTTAATAAGAATAAAAAAAGAAGACCCATGTAATGCTCTGTATCCTAAACTCACAGAACTCTACTAGATTGTATCCTCTTTTCCTGTCTCTTTCTTTGAGTCTCAGAATTTGAGGGAACAACTTCTAGCCAGAAAACTGTGAATTAGTATCAATTGGAAAGCACAGAATTGTAGAAATGACTAAATTGGGCTGCTGTGCAAAAGACCATCATATGGGTTGGCAAGCTCAGAAAAAGCAATCAGGCAGAAGAAGCAATCAGGAAAACTGGATTTATGGATTACCCAATGGAACCAGACAGGTGACAGAAGCAGGTTGGACACATTGCAGTTCCTGCACAGTTTGTAATATTGATGTCTTTTAGGCCCCCCAGGCACCAGGGTCTGGATGCTGGATGCTACTGCTACTTCTTTACCCCTAAAGCTACACTACTGGCCATGAAATAAATATACTCACTAATACGTTTTCTGCTTTCTCCCCGGTTCCAATGATTTGCAAATTGGGGGCAAACTCCCATGAAAACAGTTGTAGCTACCGTAAATAGTGTCAATTTACTTAAGTTTTGTGAATTACTGAAGTTATGTGATGTACTCATGTTACCCATTCAAACATAAGTTGTCCTTCTTGCACTTGTGCTTATATGTAAAAGTATCTGCGCAGGTCACTTTCATGATCAGACTAGCTCACTTTCAAGAGAAAGAAAGCTGTCTCTGTGGTGACACCTAGTGTCCAACCTTTAATAGATGTTTTGAGCTAATTTGTATAAGCTTTTTCCAAGGCAGTTTTGCCATACCTCCCAACCGTCCCGGATCCGGCAGGACAGTCCCGGATTACAGTGGCTGTCCCGCTGTCCCGGTATGGGGGAGGTACGTCCCACTTCCTGGCAGCTGTCCCGGCTTCCATAGGAAGCAGAGTCCATTGCCTGTATTATGATGAAGCAGAGAGCCAGCATCGGTCTGTGTGGGGGGTGGGGCCAACCAGCAGTTAGCCTCGGCTCCGCCTCCTCCACAGACTAGACCAGCCAATGTCCTGCTGCTGCTTGGAAGAAGGTAAGTATGTGGTGTTTATTTTTTTACTTTCTGTGAGGGGTACAATGTGGGCATATTACTGAGGAGCACAATGTGGACTTATTACTGGGGGGCACAGCTGGGCATATTACTGGGGGCACATAACTGGGCATATTACTGAGGGCACAGCTGGGCATAATTCTGTAAAGACACAATGTGGGCAAAAATACTGTGCAGTGGCATAAAGGGGACTGGGTGGGATTAGGTGTATAGTTATGTTTTGGGCGGAGTTAGAGGCATGGCCTAGTGTGTCCCTCTTTATTAATTTACAAAGTTAGGAGATATGGCTTTGCATAGCCTATAAGACTCACTAAACCAGTTCTAGAACTCTCTACATGGAGAAACAGTACCCTCAAGATCAACGACAAAAGCCTCTCACTCAGGTAACCAAGTACTCTACTCTGTACTACTGAAAAACACTGAACAAGCTATCTTCAGATGGGACTCCTTTTCCTTTTAGTGAAGGCTCTTGGAAACCTCTTGGTATCCTTAGTAATGATGGAAGCAGTGGGGTAGCTATAGGGGTCTCAGCGGTCGCAATTGCGATCGGGCCCCTAAGTCCCAGGAGATAGGGAGTAAAGCCCTGGCCCGGGTGATTTACAACACCTGCGAGCTACGGGCGGCGGATAAGTTCACAGGGGGGCGGAGGCAATGCCATGCGTGCAGGCGCAGGATCAGCCAGGGGAGGGAGTGGTCCCACTCTCGTGGTAGTACTGCCTGGACGTGGAGGAGAAGAAGCTGCGACTCGTGAGTGAGGTGAGGGCGGTGGCATGACAAGCAGAGACTCTGAGATCTCTCTGGGTCATGGTTGGCAACCTGTGTATGAGGAGCTGTCTGTGTATGAGGAGGGGTCTCTGTGTGTGAGGAGCTGTCTCTGTATGACAAGCTGTCTCTACCCTATTAACACATTGCTGTACCCCACACACATTATAAGTGCTGCTCACAGTAAGGTTGACTCAGTATTGCTCTCCTCACAATTTTGCTACCTTTTAGTGACCGCCTTGCAATAATGTTGCCCCTTACAATAGTGTTGGCCCTTTGTGCAGCCTTACAAGGCCCCCTTAGTGCCCCCCACAATAGTGCTGCCCTGTAGTTTTAATATGATAAAAGTAATACTCACCTATTCCAGTCGCCAAGATGATTGGATCCCACCTTCCCCCTATCCTGTGTTCTCCCCCTACTCAGCTCAGCAGGCACCATGATGTCACTGCATTGTGCCTGCCCAGGGGCGTAGCTATAGGGGGTGCAGAGGTAGCAGTCACTATCGGGCCCAGAAGCCTGAGTGGGCCCAAAGACCCTTGTTCTACATAAGAAGACACTGGTATTATAGAAAGTGCATGCTGGTCAAGTTACACCTCTGGCTAGAGAGAAGGGGTTAGGTCAGGGGTGGCCAACCTTACAGACACAAAGAGCCCAAAAAATAATAAAGTGACTACCAGGAGCCACAAGCTATACATTTACTCTTGAGTCATCGTATTTTTTGCCCTACAAGATGCACCTAAGTTTAAAAAAAAATTAAAATAAGAGAAAAAAAGATTTTTCATCTGATCTGAGGTCTGATAAAAATATTTTTTTCTTATTTTTCATTAGCAGAGAAAACTGAAAAAATATTTTTTTCATCAGACCTCAGATCAGACTCCTAAATCAGATCCCCAATCCTCATCTGACCTAAAATAAGATCCCCAAACCTCATCAGACCTCCAAATCAGACCCCTAAAATAAGACCCCCAATGCTGGGATCAGACAACACAAATCAGACTCCCAATGTCAGACCCCCAGTGCTCAGATATCCCCCCAATGCTCAGATTTCCCCCCCATGCTCAGATCTCTCCTCTTGTCAGATCTGACCCCCATGCTCAGACCTGACCAACCCATGCTCTAACAAAAACCCCCATGCTCAGATCTGCCCCCCCATGCTCAAATCTGAACCCCCATGCTCAGATCCCCCTCTCATGCTCAGATCTGCCCCCCCCCATTGCTCAGATCAGAACCCCCCATGCTCATATCAGACCCCCATTGCCTAGATCAGTACACTATCCCCCCCATACTCAGATCAGAACCTCCCATGTTCAGTTCTATAATAAAAAAAAAATCTCTTCCCTCTTCTGATCAGGCACTGGGCTCCTGCTCGGGCACATACTACTACGCAGGTCTGACACGCTCTCCACTGTGACCTGATGAGCACAACGTCAGGTCATAGTGCGTGTCTCCACGTACTATGTTCTCACACTGTGTGCATCAGGACGTAGTGGCGAGTGAGCTGGCCTTACTGCATCCCAGCTTGACAGCTAGAGCCGCAATTAAAGAAGCAAAGAGCCGCATGTGGCTCAAGAGCCACAGGTTGGCCACCCCTGGGTTAGGTCAAGAATTTGGCTTGGCTGGTACCGTTTCGATTTTGTCCTCCCCTGCCACTGGCCACAAAGCACTGAGGGAAGGGGGCCCAAGCTGAATTCTTGCACCAGGGCCCATGAGCCTTTAGCTACACCCCTGGATGGAAGGCTTGTTTACAGGTCAGACATTGGCTGTAGGGTAGCTATTTTCACTAGGTGGCACTATGAGACAGCTTTCTTTCTCTTGGAAGTCAGCTAAACTGGATATCCTTTTTCTAAAGGAGCGTTGCATGGCCTAGGGGACTTCCTGCACCAGGTCTGGCACTATCTGAAAGGATAAAGAGAGCCCCCCAAAACTGGTCAGTTTGAGTAATTGCTTGTAGAGAATCCATGTACAAAACAGTTTCTAGATTGTTATTTCTAATACATGGATTTTCATAAGTTTCAACTTTTTACATTCAATTCCTGCTCTGCAGAAACATAAAGTAATTATAACCTGGGAAAATCCCCTTCCTACACCATGTCGTAGGTTTGCAGCACATTAATCAGTACTTTAACATACTGTACCATACATTTATGTGTTATCAGCTGGCATCTGCTTTCATATACATCTGACATCTCATTGCAATACCCAGGAGATAATTCCAGTGTTTTAACTTGTAAGACATCAGAATGCATGTCCTCATGCAGCTAGGCTGATGGGAAAATAAAAAAGTTATTGCTCTCAGAATGATATAATGGAAAAAAAATGAAAAAAATCATTGCATTTAGAATGCCCAAAATAGGCTGCTGAAGGACTTGCTTCTTTTGGGCATTCAGGGCCAAGAGATTTTTTTTTTTTTCACTGCATTTCAGGAACTGTAGCTTTTTGCCCAGTGTCAGGCATATTCGATCAGTTTTTGTCCACAGTCAGGTCTCGGCATACTGACACAAATATGGCCATCCAAAAAGGGTACATCCAAAAAGGTACCCTTTTTGGATGTATTGATTACTAAAAACAACAAAGGAGAGATGGATACCTCTGCGTACAGGAAACGTAATTCAACTAACTCATTACTGAGGTGTGAGTGTAGCCATCCACTCCCTCTCGAGCGTGGGATTCCCAGGGGACAATATCTCCGTTTGAGGAGAAACTGCTTCATGAAACATGAATTTATTGTACAAGCTACAGATCTTCGAAAGCGATTCCTACAAAGAGGTTACTCTATCAAGGTCTTAAAATCTGCATTTAGAACAGCAGTTACTAGGGACAGATCTACCCTTCTGATTAGAGATGAGCAAATAAATAAAAAAATGTATTTCGTCGGTTCGCAGAATTTTCCAAAAAGATTCTATTCGATCCGAATTTATTCGTGGTGAATCTGGTTAAAACACAGCTATTTCCTGGCTGCAGAGTGCCTGAATAGTGGTGTAGAACACTGTGCCTTTCAGAAACGCACATAGGAAGTTTGCTGTGGTAGTGAAACAATACTGTGAGTCAGTATGACATGCAGATGACAGGCATCGCTCTTGAAATCACTGCACACTTCATGGTGCTTAAACTGACCAAATAACTCAAGTGTGACTCAGCCTTACAGGTCAATGTTAGCGCCAGGTATAAAGAACCATGCAGAGGCCCAAGATCCTACTATAGAATGAAAGAGTCCTTTAACACCATTGTCAGCTGATTCCACATAGATTTATGCAGAACCTGTTCTACTAAACGCTTATACCAGTGGTGCCCAACCATTTTTCGTCTGAGGGCCGCACTAGACTTGGTATAAATTTTGTGGGCCGGAACTAGGTAACTTTGCCAGAAAGAAATGCAAGCACTGTGAGGGGGCACGTGTGAGCATTACTACTGTGAAGAGGGCACATATCTGGCATAACTACTGTGAGGGGGAACATATTTGGGCATAACTACTGTGAGGAGGGCACATATGTGCCCTCTTCACAGTAGTTATGCCCTGATATGTGCCCTCTTCACAGTAGTTATGCCCTGATATCAGGGCATAACTACTGTGAGGGGACACGAGTGAGCATTACTACTGTGAAGAGGGCACATATCTGGCATAACTTCTGTGAGGGGGCACATATCTGGGCATACCTACTGTAAGGGGCACATATCAGGGCATAAGTACTGTGAGGAGGGCACATATAGGGCATAACTACTGTGAAGAGGGCACATATCTGGGCATAACTACTGTGAGGGGGCACATATCTGGGCATAACTACTGTGAGGGGGCACATATCTGGGCATAACTACTGTGATAGGGCACATATCTGGGCATAACTACTGTGAGGGGCATATATCAGGGCATAACTACTGTGAAGAGGGCACATATCTGGGCATAATTACTGTGAGGGTGCACATATCTGGGCATACCTATTGTGAGGGGGCACATATCTGGGCATAACTACTGTGAGGGGGCATGTGTGAGCATTACGTCTGTGAAGAGGGCACGTATCTTGGCATTATAACTGTGAGGGGGCACATATCTGGGCATAACTACTGTGAGGGGGCATGTGTGAGCATTACTACTGTGAAGAGGGCACATAATTCGGCATTATTACTGTGAGGGGGCATGTGATGTATATATGTGTGTAATGTATGTAGTGCAGTATGTGATTATCACACACTGCACTACATACATTACACACATGTATACATCACATACTGCGCTGTCACCTTCGTCTACCTTGATGTCTGGTCTTTAGGCTTCAGTCAGATCCTCCACCGCCATGCTTGCGCCGCGTGCCCATCACCACCAGGAGCTGGCCCCTCCTCCTTTCATCTCCCGCCAGCTTCTCCTACAGCAGGGCGCTCTATCGCTCCAGTGCCCGCCCAATCTTACCAATCAGGGGCATAGCTAGAAATGATTAGGCCCCATAGCAAATAAAATTTATGCCCCCCTCCCGGATCTCCCACCCCCACATACCTATCGGACCTCCCACCCCTTCCAGAGCTCCCACCCAAACACCTCTCCAGGACCTCCCACCCCAACATCCCCACACCCCTCCCTAGATCCCCCTAAGTGTCATCCACAGATCCCCCCTCAGTGTCATCCACAGATCCCCCCTCAGTGTCATCCACAGATATCCCCCTCAGTGTCATCCACAGATATCCCCCTCAGTGTCATCCACAGATCTCCTCCCCACCCAGAGCCGCTTCCTAGCTAATTTATTCAGTGTACTTGCCTCTGTATAATTGAAGAGAAGCGCCGTAATCTCGCACAGACGCACTGGAAGAGGCCAGGAAGACGGTGCATGCGCACTTCGATTCCTCTGCCAGTGCGCCTGTGCAAGATTACGGCGCTGCTCTTCAATTTCACAGAGGCAAGTGCAGTGAATAAATTAGCTAGGAGGCGGTGCTGGGCGGGGAGATTGCAGGCACAGGCAGCATCGCTTTGCTGCCTGTGTCATTCGCAGCACGCCCTGCGCTAATGAAGTCCTTTTACTGTCAGGAGAGGGTGTCAGCAGTAAGTTTACGTTGAAGTCACTGATTATTTTGCCCTTCGTATGATCCGTCAGAACAATAAACCCCAAAAAACTGATCCTGTCTGTGGAGCATCCGCCTTAACTCGGTAATCTATCAGTATTGCTAAAGCCCCAAAAAACTGGAATGGATCCAAAACAGAGATGGCACGTGAATTGAATATTTGCATGTCTTCTCTATTTTGTACCCACTCCTGCTTTTGGCTACCAAATCATAAACCAATTCTAATGCAAAATAGGGACCATGTCATACAGGCCTTACAGCGGCTACATAAACAGTATCCGTTGTGTGTCTCATTTTTCCTTCTTTCTGACAGATCAGAAGAAGGGTCAAATAAATGGTGGTGTCATCCAGGCCAAAAAGGCAAAACAGTGGCCCATTTATGGAGTGGGGAGGGTGGGAACAACATGAGATGTCCACAGAATGGCCCAGTGACAGAGTGGTGAGGTGGCAGCAGCATGAGGAGATCACAAAGTGGCAAGGTGGCAGTAGCATTAGGAGACCACAGAGTGGTGAGGTGGCAGCAGCATGAGGAGACCACAAAGTGGCCCATTGACATACTGGTGAGCTGGCAGCAGCATGAGGAGATCACAGAGTGATTAGGTGGCTGCAGCATGACGAGACCACAGAGTGAGGAGGAGGCAGCAGCAAGAGGAGACCACAGAGTGGCCCAGTGACAGAATGCTGAGGTGGCAGCAGCATGAGGAGACCACAGAGTGGCCAAATGACATAGTGGGGAGGTGGCAGCAGCATGAGGAGACCACAGAGTGGTGAGGAGGCAGCAGCATGAGGAGACCACGGAGTGGCCCAGTGACAGAGTGTTGAGGTGGCAGCAGCATAAGGAAACCACAGAGTGGTCCAGTGACAGAGTGGTAAGCTGGCAGCATCATGAGGAGACCACAGAATGGCCCAGTGGCATAGTGGTGAGCTGGCAGCAGCATGAGAAGACCAGAGTGGCCCAGTGACATAGTGGTGAGATGGGGGCAATACCATTACCAGCTGAAGATGGTGGGTGGCAGTAGGAGCACTTGGCAGCAGGTGTGTGGCATCAGGGGTGGCAGTATCAGAATTATAGCTGAAGCAGGTGGCCAGAAGAAACAGGTCTCTTTTGACAAAGTTTAGGTGTGGCACCATGGATGAACTATTCTGATACATCAGGCACTGGTGTGTGGAAATCCTGGCTGATTCACGCCTGATTCATCTTCACAAAGCCAAAAAGGTTGCCCAGTCATGGAGTGGGGAGGGTAAGAACAGCATGAGAAGTACACAGAATGGCCCAGTGACAGAGTGCTAAGGTGGCAGCAGCATGAGGAGACCATAGAGTGTTGAGGTGGCAGTAGCATGAGGAGAGCACAATGTGGTGAGGTGACAGCAGAATGAGGAGACCACAGAGTGGCCCAATGACAGAATGGGGAGGTGGCAGCAGCATGAGGAGACCACAGAGTGGTGAGGTGGCAGCAAAATGAGGAGATCACAGAGTGTCCTAGTGACATAGTGGTGAGGTGGCAGCAGCATGAGGAGACCACAGAGTGCCCCAGTGATGACATAGTGGTGAGGTGGAAGCAGCATGAGGAGACCACAGAGTGGTCCAGTGACAAAGTGGTGAGCTAAGCAGCAAATGGTGGTGAATAAAATAGAGAAAGGCGCTCATAGGGTAAGTATGTTCAATAAAAGATAAATTCTACTATAGGAGGTGGTTTGCTCACCTATTGGGGTTGCACCAATTTGGGCGCAACCACAATGAATGCCGAAAGCAGAGAGTTGCAACTGTTGGTGCAGCCTAGATTCGTCCGATCGCCTTGGGCAGGAGCCACCCTGCCACTCGGGTAACGGTAGAAGAAACGGGATGCTGAACTTTACGTCGAGCGTGTGGACCTTAGGGAGCGCACTAACACAACCGGTTGTAGACAATATTTAGGTTTCAGCTATGTTTCGCTTTATTCATCGACAACGCGTTTTGGGGTACTGGGGACCCCTTTATCAAGTCTGGAAGGTGGATTAATAAAAAGAAAAAAAGGACGGAGATAAAAATTGATCAAGAATAATGTATAAAAATAAAAATAAAATTAAAATATGAACTACATATATATGAAGAATTGTATATAAAAGAAATTACATATAAAATTCGTAACGAATATCACATATACATGGAAGCTTGTGGCCTAAAAAAGCCAGAGAGAGTGCATATATATATAAAATTAATAAAATTACCAATATCACATATATTTAGAGGATTGTAGTTTGGGAGACCAATGGTAAATAGTTGTCCACTGCTGGACTGGACACATAACCTAGAAGGGTCCATACTATATTAGTGTAATGTTATCTCAACTGATAGAGACACCAAAAAACTGTATTTCTTCATTAGGACCAGAGTAAAGGTGAAAGTCTACACATATCTCTAGGTATTACTGCCAAGAGAGCAAGAAACTGGAGGGATATAAATGAATGGACATATATATGTATATATAATAACGGTGGGCATATAGTCTAGCAATCAGGGGCTGGTGGTATAGTCATATGCTTTGTAAACCATAATGAAGCTTGGGGATGTGGCTCATAAAATGATGAGAAGGAACTCTGATGCCGGAGTGTATCTTACCTAAACGATCTCAATAGGTGTTATTATTAGTTTGGAAGCATCTTTATTATGGGTAGTGAGAAAATGACGGGACACACTATGTTGGAGGTAGCCCCGTGAGATATTCCATCAATGTTTATTCAATCTTTCTCTCAGTGTCTGGATGGTGCGGCCTATATATTGTAGCCCACATTCACATTCTATCAAGTATATGACATAAGTTGATGAGCAATTCATGAGGCTATTTCAAACCGTGTCCAGTCCTTCAGGAGCAACGTGACGGGAGAGGAACACCCGATCAAAAGCCTCATGAATTGCTCATCAACTTATGTCATATACTTGATAGAATGCGAATGTGGGCTACAATATATAGGCCGCACCATCCAGACACTGAGAGAAAGATTGAATAAACATTGATGGAATATCTCACGGGGCTACCTCCAACATAGTGTGTCCCGTCATTTTCTCACTACCCATAATAAAGATGCTTCCAAACTAATAATAACACCTATTGAGATCGTTTTGGAAACAGCTTCTGATAGATTTAGGACATTACAGAAGAGAAAGATGTATTGGATATTCAAACTCCAAACCTTGGAACCATACGGACTTAACGAGTCCTTGAAGAGCAAATGTTTCTGATCGGTCCGTTTCAAATTAGACCATCCCCCACATCCCAGTGCCCCCCATTACACACATTCCCCCACCCCAACCACTTTTCACACTCCGGGCATACCCCTCTGGCCCATCCCCCTCGTCCCCACCTATACTTCGCATCCTGTCCCTTTCCTCCCCCCCATCCAACACCCCTGTCATCCGCCCTATCCATACCCTCCTCAACCCCTATAGGTTGGATTCCAGTGGGTTCATCCAAATGCCATCCCTAGTCCATTTATTATCCCCTTCCACACATACCCAAATCACAACCCATTCTCCCCTGTAGGATTTTTATTTATTTATTTTTCATTTCCTTTCCTTTCGCCCCCCCTCCCCACCCCACCCACTGTCATCAATTTATTTTAAATTTAAACATTTAATTGGCATTGCGATTTTCTGATAAAGTCCCGTACACGCTGATTCCAGCTTTGTTTTTGCCATCAGCGCCACTGAATTCTGTCCCTGTCCAGCTCTCTCCCTTCCACCTCTCCGTGCACCGCTTGTAACTCCGCCCCTCCACGGACGCTCCTCCAATGAGGTTAGTCAGGTCCTCCCACACAACTCCTTTTAACCTACAGCAGTGCGCGCGCTACATAGGTCAGCGTCCTCCTCGTGTCATTCGGATTCAGCCACGGCACTCGCTCTGTTGATCCAACTCAGGTAAGATACACTCCGGCATCAGAGTTCCTTCTCGTCATTTTATCAGCCACATCCCCAAGCTTCATTATGGTTTACAAAGCATATGAGTGTCTGGATGGTGCGGCCTATATATTGTAGCCCACATTCGCATTCTATCAAGTATATGACATAAGTTAATGAGCAATTCATGAGGCTTTTGATCGGGTGTTCCTCTCCCGTCACGTTGCTCCTGAAGGACTGGACACGGTTTGAAATAGCCTCATGAATTGCTCATCAACTTATGTCATATACTTGATAGAATGTGAATGTGGGCTACAATATATAGGCCGCACCATCCAGACACTGAGAGAAAGATTGAATAAACATTGATGGAATATCTCACGGGGCTACCTCCAACATAGTGTATCCCGTCATTTTCTCACTACCCATAATAAAGATGCTTCCAAACTAATAATAACACCTATTGAGATCGTTTAGGTAAGATACACTCCGGCATCAGAGTTCCTTCTCGTCATTTTATCAGCCACATCCCCAAGCTTCATTATGGTTTACAAAGCATATAACTATACCACCAGCCCCTGATTGTTAGCCTATATGCCCACCGTTATTATTATACATATATACAGTATGTCCATTCATTTATATCCCTCCAGTTTCTTGCTCTGTTGGCAGCAATACCTAGAGATATGTGTTGACTTTCACCTTTACTTGACTTTCTAGTTCTAATGAAGAAATAGAGTTTTGATCAGTTGAGATAACATTACACTAATATAGTATGGACCCTTCTAGGTTATGTGTCCAGTCCAGCAGTGGACAACTATTTACCATTGGTCTCCCAAACTACAATCCTCTAAATATATGCAATATTGGTCATTCTATTAATTTTATATATATGCACTCTCTCTGGCTTTTTTAGGCCACAAGCTTCCATTTATATGTGATATTCGTTATGAATTTTATATGTAATTTCTTTTATATACAATTCTTCATATATATGTAGTTCACATTTTCATTTTATTTAAATTTTTATTTTTATACATTATTATTGATAAATTTTTTATCTCCATCCTTATAGGTACACCTGTATTGTGTCTTCCCATATATGTGTTCTTTTTTTCTTTTTATTAATCCACCTTCCAGACTTGATAAAGGGGTCCCCAGTACCCCGAAACGCGTCGTCTATGAATAAAGCGAAAAATAGCTGAAACCTAAATATTGTCTACGACCGGTTGTGAAAGAGGTGAGCATGCAGCAGCATGAGGAGACCACAGAGTGGCCCAGTGACAGAGTGGTGAGGTGGCAGCAGCATGGGGAGACCACAGAGTGTCCCAGTGACATAGTGGTGAGGTGGAAGCAGCATGAGGGGACCACGGAGTGGCCCAATGACAGAGTGGTGAGGTGGCAGCAGCATGAGGAGACCACAGAGTGGTGAGGTGGAAGCAGCATGAGGCGACCACAGAGTGGCCCAGTGACATAGTGGTGAGGTGGCAGCAGCATGAGGAGACCACAGAGTGGCCCACTGACAGAGTGGTGAGAAGGCAACAGCATGAGGAGACCACAGAGTGGTGAGGTAGCAGCAGCCTGAGGAGACCACAGAGTGGCCCAGTGACATAGTGGACATAGTCCTTGACGGAGCTCCGACACCATGTTCTTCCCATTGTCAGTCACCATGGTTCCAATTTTGAGTTGTCAAGGAAAAAGCCAGGATTCGATTTCTTGATGAAGAAACTCAGTTCGCCCAGGCAAACTAGGTGCAGAACAACGTGACACTGCCTCCGTGAACCCCTGCACTGCTACTTTCTGGGTAGGTAGGCTCCTGCGAAGTGGGTGGTCTACCCCGGGCATGTTTGGCTCCCCACCTCCCACTGCTGCCACCCTGCTGACTCATGGCCACGCTATCACCTTGCTGACTTAGTCGCTGCCTCACACGCAAGCTGCCACCCTCTTCTCCTGATGATGAAGCCCTTTCTTCACCCGGCTCCCAAGCGCAATCATCATCATCCGCTACTGTCTGCACGTCACTGCTGTCCCCCTCAATGGTCTCAGGGCCAGGAGCCTCGCTGATCACAACACCAGCATCCACGTGACTTTCATCATCACTACTTGCCCGCCTACTGAAGGAAGCAACAGATGTCTCCTTTAGATCTTGGCAGGGCAGTAGCAGCTGACTGTCCTCTAGTAGCTTGTCCTCGCTGAAAAGTGGAGCTGAGCCTACAGCATATAATACTTCTCACACTGATGGAACAGAAAATTACAGAGGCAGGTTGAGGGCAGTTGGGGGCACATGGCCTGCTCCTGGACAATGCCAACTAAGCATTGTGTCAGAGGAACCCACCGACTCTTAGCCGGGGGTGTCTGATGTCACATGCGACAAAGTCGAAGACCGAGTCAACCATTCAAGCACCGCTGGGTTGCTGGTAAAGACACCACCGCTAGATGACACTGGGAGCTCAGGCCCAGGGGCGTAACTACTATAGCGGCAGACCATGCTACTGCTATGGGGCCCAGGGCAAGAGGGGCCCCAGTCTAAGTTGGGATCATCCCCTCTTCTACTGGAGGTGAAAATTTGGTCAGGACTCTACCCTCTAAAGCAGGGATGCCTAACCTGCGGCCCTCCAGCTGTTGCAAAGCTACAACTCCCAGCATGCCCAGACAGCCTACAGCTATCAACTTACAGCAGGGCATGATGGAAGTTGTAGTTTTGCAACAGCTGGAGGGCCGTAGGTTGAGCATGCCTGCTGTAAAAGAACAACTTTTAGTAAATAAGGCGGTGGAAAAATGGCCTAAGGGTCATTGAAAAAGGTTTAGGCAGAAACCCGTCGGTCCTGTTTAGGGGGCCTGGTTTCATCCTTGCTATGGGGACCTTACTTCTCAATGTAAGCCACTGCTCAGGTCCCCCTTCTTTTGCTGCTACTTCTGCTTGTGACAGAAACATTTTGGCCACTGACCGTTCCCTTTGAAGGGCCTGTCACTTGTCTGTCTGACATACTGTATAATAAAAGAATTCAATTAAAATTTAAATAATACACCCCATCAATCAAAATTCACAGCAGAGCGGCTAATAGGACATACGTATCTTTCCTACTAATACACCCCGTAAATGGCTGCAGTACAATGTAACTTCACCGCAGAACGGCAATTAAGACGTATTCTTTTTCCTATTAATACACCCCCCCCCCCCCAAAAAAAAAATAACAATCAAAATTCACCACAGAACGGCTAATAGGACATATGTATATTTCCTATTAATACACCTTGTAAATGGCCATATCACACAGCACTTGCACCCCAATAACAAGCAAGGTTTACTGGAATTACTGAGCTATCATTTAATGCAATTTGGATCCCCAGTTAGTGCAGCAAGGTGTAATAGAATAGCTCCTATTACCCAGGCTGTAACCTCTCCTATTGGACCCTGTTCTCCTTTTATAGTGTATATAATGCCTCCCTATCCTTTCCCTACACTATGAATAATCTTTCCCTTAACTTTGTTTTTTTTTAGCACAACAAAGTCTTTCCTAGCACTGTCCCTAGCGCCTGTCACATCTCTCCCTGCACTAAGTACACTGGAAAATATCAGAATCAAAGATGGCTGAGGCTATTTATAGGGCTGTGACATCACAGGGGCTGGCTGCTCATTGGCTGCATGCATGGCATTGTGGGTGATCCCCCGTTCCCAGAGTTCTTTGCTCCTTGTTCTAACACGTGCAGCAGCCAAATACGATTCGCTACCACAAAGCATGAGGAAATTCGGCTTCAGTGCGAATCAAATTTTTCCTGAAAATCGGATCAAATTCCACTTCGTCAACTTCGATTCGCTCATCTGTAGTTCTGATTTCAAAAGAGAAGGGAGATGGGGGGAAAAAGAACAGTAGGGGCAGCATGCTGGACCTTTTTTGAGGTGATAGGTTAATACCCCCAGATACCATACCGATGTGGTAAGAGCCTAAGGGACAAATTGGTACACAGCCATTTTGTGTCACCATTAGCTTCAAATATATCTTATTTCCACACAGTCTTATTAGACTAGATTTCATCCTTTATTTCACTCACTGAGTATAAAACTGAACTTTTATTTCAACAGTTTTTTTTATATCTTACATTGAATATGGAAGTGATTTTTAAAATACTGCAACAGGCTTCACAGTATTATCAGCATGTGTATTAGGTTAGTATATGTCTACTGCCTGTAGTCTCAGCAGTGACATTCTAGATCTCTCTCCATTAGTTGTACTGGTGTATTGCATACAACAGTGTTACCCACTCTAATGTAATCTACTGTATATTCTAATGTTTCCCTGCCTAACTGTGCTCCTACTGCGTTCTCTAAACACAGCTAAATGCTGCTCCCCCACATGTTTCACCAGGCAGGGAAACAGGGCAGTGTTTGACGCAACGCCGGCGAAGACAGCTCTTTTAAAAACTTTCTTGATGACGTCCTCTCTTCATGTTACCAATAATATTTCTAGTCTTAAAAGTGTAACCATTTCAAGGTTGATACTCTATCATTGATAGGGTATCAGTGCGGCAACCCTCCTTACCTCTCCTCCCCCTGTATCTGCCCCTCTGCTCTCTCCCTTAAGTCAATTAATTGCGCTATTGGATTCCCGTACTGCGCTTGAGATTTCGCGCATGCACTGGGACTTAGTATTCCTTTTTATTACTAACTCCTTTCTGCGCATGTCCGCCTATCCAGATCTTACACCGGCGCCTGCGCTACAACTTTATCTTGTTCCTCGCTACCATCCATTTACTGCGCATGTCCTATTGTCCTTTATACAAGGATTTGAAATATATTTGTTACATTTAGTTACCACTTATTATAATGCATTGTAACCATATATCCTTCTTTTAATTACATGTATCACTGGCTGCATTTTACGCTTATGTTTTAAAATATGGATACAGTTAACTAGTTGGATACTTAGTTGATATTGAGAGGTCATACAGTAGGTTACTACTGGGTATCGCTTAATTCATCATTTCTCTAGATCTTTTTACAGGAGAGATAGGGGGGGGGGGATATGTTTGGGGGGGATAGAGGGGCAATATATTCTCCTACACTTATATCTTTCAATTAAATTATCAAGCTAAAACCACTGCTATCTTTTATTTTTTCCTCTTCATTGGGTATAAGTCATCGAATGTCTATTTATATTTTTAGGGGATATATAGTTGATTCTATTCCCCTCTATGCTTTCTTTCCACTCACTATATTATTCTCGTACATGAGTACTTCACTCTAGTATCTTAGTCTAACACAGCCTTTTAGAATATTGATTCTTATTTCCAATAGTTACCTTTTATTTTATTTTATGCTTTTATTGTCACCTTTTATCTCTATTTCTTCAGCTAATTAGTATTTTGGTACAGGATTTATGATTGTACAATCTCTCTGCTAGTGGTACTACCATATACACAGGGACATAATAGCACAAGACTATAAAACATTACCATAGTGAAAATATTGCCAATACCAGGACTGTCTCCGCCTCTTTTATTGTTTCAGAGTTTTCTTCCTTTCATTATCAATAAACATATCTTAAATTAATAGTTTTAGAGCGGTGTCACAGGAAGGATGAGTATGTGAATCCTTCATTAAGTCCAAGTCGTGACAAACTGTTGAGACAATAACTTTATTTAATCTCCTCTTTGGGCAATCTTTTGTCCACATTACCTTGTCTAGGGCCTGATTTTATTTGACTGATTTCCCCAAATCTCAGACCTGAGGCCTTTCCTTGATGTTGTAATCTTACATATCTAGCTAGAGTTGTTTCATCTGCGTTGTTAATGCTACGGAGATGTCTAGATATCCGTCTTCTAAGTTCCTGTATGGTCTTCCCTACCTACAGTTTGGGACAGTCACATTTAATTATATAAACAACTCCTGTTGACTGACAGTTGATATAGTCTCTTATTTGATACTTTTTCCCATCTACAAGGTTATTAAATGTTTTGGTTGGTGTCATTTGGCTACAAAAGGTACAGTCGCCACAGGGGAACAATCCTTTATTTTCAAGCCATGTCTCTATTTTCTTATTCTTTCGTACCTGAAAATGGCTATGTACTAGGGTTTATTTTAGGTTTTTCCCTCTCCGGTATTTTTTTTACTTGGTATTACTTATTGGTATTACTTTATTTAGATCATTATCTGCCTGTAAAATATGCCAGTGGTGTTGTAATATCCTTTCTACTTTCTCACATTGTATGTCATATGTGCCAATGCACCGTATGATCTAGTTATCTGAGCCAGCTTTTTTGTCTATCAAAAGTTGATTTCTATCCATACTTTTAGCTGTGTTATAGGCACGATTGAGACACTTCTTAGGATATCCTCTGTCTATAATGTTTTGTACAGATCAGTCTCCTGCTCAAAAGCTTCCATAGTAGAGCAATTGCGTCTAGCTCGTAGATACTGTCCTACTGGTATTCCCTTGTTGAGGGGGGATGGATGAAAGCTTTTCCAATGAAGGAAATTGTTGGTAGAGGTTGGTTTTCTATATACAGAGGTTTGGACATTGCCGTCAAGCTCCATGGTTATTTTTAGATCCAGCAAACATATACCTTTTGACTTAATCTCAGTTGTAAATGATCTAGTGTAATAAGACTGTGTGGAAATAAGATACAGTCAGGTCCATAAATATTGGGACATCAACACAATTCTAACATTTTTGGCTCTATACACCACTACAATGGATTTTAAATGAAACTAACAATATGTGCTTTAACTGCAGACTGTCAGATTTAATTTGAGGGTATTTACATCCAAATCAGGTGATCAGTATAGGAATTACAACAGTTTGCATATGTGCCTCCCACTTGTTGAGGAACCAAAAGTAATGGGACAGTTGGCTTTTCAGCTGTTCCATGGCCAGGTGTGTGTTATTCTCTAATTATCCCAATTACAATGAGCAGATAAAAGCTCCAGAGTCCATTTCAAGTGTGCCATTTGCATTTGGAATCTGTTGCTGTCAACTCTCAAGATGAGATCCAAAGAGCTGTCACTATCAGTGAAGCAAGCCATCATTAGGCTGAAAAAACAAAACAAACGCATCAGAGAGATAGCAAAAACATTAGGCGTGGCCAAAACAACTGTTTGGAACATTCTTAGAAAGATGGAACACACCGATGAGGGAAAACAACTGTGGTGGATGACCGAAGAATTCTTTACCTGGTGAAGAAAACACCATTCACAACAGTTGGCCAGATCAAGAACACTCTCCAGAAGGTAGATGTATGTGTGTCAAAGTCAACAATCAAGAGTTGATTTTACTCTTATGTCAATTTTTGCCCTCCTGCCCATGCCATTTTTTGCTAATCTGACATATGTCACTTGGTCAAGTGGTAATAACTTTGGAGCACTTTTACTTATCCAAGCCATTCAGAGAATGTTTTCTCGTGACACATTGTACTTCATGACAGTCATAAATTTTAGTCAATATACACTACATGCAGAATTATTAGGCAAATGAGTATTTGGACCACATCATCCTTTTTATGCATGTTGTCTTACTCCAAGCTGTATAGGCTCGAAAGCCTACTACCAATTAAGCATATTAGGTGATGTGCATCTCTGTAATGAGAAGGGGTGTGGTCTAATGACATCAACACCCTATATCAGGTGTGCATAATTATTAGGCAACTTCCTTTACTTTGGCAAAATGGGTCAAAAGAAGGACTTGACAGGCTCAGAAAAGTCAAAAATAGTGAGATATCTTGCAGAGGGATGCAGCACTCTTAAAATTGCAAAGCTTCTGAAGCGTGATCATCGAACAATCAAGCGTTTCATTCAAAATAGTCAACAGGGTCGCAAGAAGCGTGTGGAAAAACCAAGGCGCAAAATAACTGCCCATGAACTGAGAAAAGTCAAGCGTGCAGCTGCCAAGATGCCACTTGCCACCAGTTTGGCCATATTTCAGAGCTGCAACATCACTGGAGTGCCCAAAAGCACAAGGTGTGCAATACTCAGAGACATGGCCAAGGTAAGAAAGGCTGAAAGACGACCACCACTGAACAAGACACACAAGCTGAAACGTCAAGACTGGGCCAAGAAATATCTCAAGACTGATTTTTCTAAGGTTTTATGGACTGATGAAATGAGAGTGAGTAATGATGGGCCAGATGGCTGGATTGGTAAAGGGCAGAGAGCTCCAGTCCGACTCAGACGCCAGCAAGGTGGAGGTGGAGTACTGGTTTGGGCTGGTATCATCAAAGATGAGCTTGTGGGGCCTTTTTGGGTTGAGGATGGAGTCAAGCTCAACTCCCAGTCCTACTGCCAGTTTCTGGAAGACACCTTCTTCAAGCAGGGGTACAGGAAGAAGTCTGAAAGGTAAGAAAAACATGATTTTCATGCAGGACAATGCTCCATCAAGTACTCCACAACGTGGCTGGCAAGAAAGGGTATAAAAGAAGAAAATCTAATGACATGGCCTCCTTGTTCACCTGATCTGAACCCTATTGAGAACCTGTGGTCCATCATCAAATGTGAGATTTACAAGGAGGGAAAACAGTACACCTCTCTGAACAGTGTCTGGGAGGCTGTGGTTGCTGCTGCACGCAATGTTGATGGTGAACAGATCAAAACACTGACAGAATCCATGGATGGCAGGCTTTTGAGTGTCCTTGCAAAGAAAGGTGGCTATATTGGTCACTGATTTGTTTTTGTTTTGTTTTTGAATGTCAGAAATGTATATTTGTGAATGTTGAGATGTTATATTGGTTTCACTGGTAAAAATAAATAATTGAAATGGGTATATATTTGTTTTTTGTTAAGTTGCCTAATAATTATGTACAGTAATAGTCACCTGCACACACAGATATCCCCCTAAAATAGCTAAAACTAAAAACAAACTAAAAACTACTTCCAAAAATATTCAGCTTTGATATTAATGAGTTTTTTGGGTTCATTGAGAACATGGTTGTTGTTCAATAATAAAATTAATCCTCAAAAATACAACTTGCCTAATAATTCTGCACTCCCTGTATTTTGCCTTTATTTATTAAAACATTTGCAATTTTTAAAATTTCAATTTCTCTGCTTTTAAAACAGAAAGTGATACCTCATAAAATACTTATTAATTAACATTCGCCATATGTCTACTTTATGTTGGCATCATTTCGTAAATGTCATTTTATTTTTATTTTTAGGACGTTTTAGAATTTTAGAAGCAATTCTTTAAATTTTTAAGAAAATTTCCAAAAACCTACTTCTTATGGACCAGTTCAGTTCTGAAATCACTTTGTGGGGCTTAGGCTACTTTCACACTAGCATTTTTTGCTGGATCCAGCAGGGTTTAGAAAAAACGCTTTCGTTACTGATAATACAACCATCTGTTATTAATGGATCCGGTTGTATTATCTTTAACATAGTGAAGACGGATCCGTCATGAACTCCATTGAAAATAAATGGGGGATGGATCCGTTTTCTATTGTATCAAATTGTGTCAGAGAAAACGGATCCGTCCCCATTGACTTGCATTGCGGGTCATGACGGATCTGCTGCGGTATGCTCTCCGGTATGAGAACGGAATGCATTTTGGAGCATTCCGTTCTGTTCAGTTACATTTTGTCCCCATTGACAATGAAAGTGCTTTTTTCCAGTATTGAGACCCTATGACGGATCTCAATACCGGAAAATATTAACGCTAGTGTGAAAGTATCCTTAAATAGAAGAAACCACCCAAAATTACCACATTTTAGAAACTACACTCCTCAAGTTAGTCAAAACTGATTTTACAAACTTTGTTAACCCTTTAGGTGTTCCACATTAATTAACCCCTTCAGGAAGCACGATCTTTAAACATGGTGCCCGGTCGCCCATGCAGCGGGCACCATAGCCGCTGGGTTTCTGATGTTTAAAATAGCAGAGACCTGCGGCACATGTATGCAATCAGCCATAAGGCTGATCACATACATTTTCCCCTTCAGATTCCGTGGTCAAATGTGACCACGGCATCAAAGCAGTCCTGAAGCGGAAGTTGTGCACTTCTGCTCCTGTAACAGCATTCCCCGGCTGAGATCGAGGAACCTGTTACACTGTTCTAAAAGACCGAAGCCTCAAACAGGCTTCAGAGTCTATTAGATGAATATATCAATACAGGCCACTAGGTTGCAGCACTGTATTGTTATATTAAAAAAAACAGTGTTCAATGATGGCTATATAGCCATCAATGAACACAATAGGCAATCTAATGATTGCCAGATATTGTCACCTGGGGTGACATAAAAAAAGTTTAAAAAAAAGTTTTTACAAATATAAAAAAAATTATGAAAGTTCAAATCACCCCCTTTACCTTAAAATAACGATACTTAGCCAATAAAAAAATAAACATCATGAGCATCTTGCCGCATGCGAAAATGCCTATACAATTAAAATATAACAATATTAATGGCATACAGCAAATGGCGAAACAGGAAAAAATATAAAAACAGCCAATTCGCCATTTTTTGTCACTTCAACTCCGCAATAATTTTTTTATAAAAAGTGATCAAAGAGTCACACACAGTTCAAATTGATATCACTTTTATAGCAAAGATCACCCTGCAAAAAATGAGCACAGTCCCTTACACATAACTCAAAAAAAGTTATATGGGTCAGAATATGGTGATTTTTTTTTTCTTTTTCTCAAGGGTTTTAATATATTTTTTTAAGTATTAAGATGCAAGAAAAAACATATAAGTGTAGTATCCTTGTAACTGTACTGACCTAGAGAATGAAGGTAACAGGTTAATTTTACCCCATAGTGAATGGTATAAAAAAAAATTGTCAAAATTGTGTTTTTTCCCAATTCCACCCCATTAGAAAGTGCAAGTTGTACCACAAAATATAAGCCCTCATAAGGCTATGTGAATGGAAAAATAAAAAATCTAGGACTATTTGAAGGTGTGGAGTGAAAAACGAAAATGAAGAAATGGAAAATCGCAGGGTCCTCTAAGGGTTAAAGGAAAATGGAGATGAAATTTCTAAATTCAATTTTTTGGCAGATTTTCCATTTGAATCCATTTTTTCCTGTAACACATCAAGGGTTAACAGCCAAATAAAACTCAATATCTATTACCCTGATTCCGCAGTTTACAGAAACACCCCACATATGGTGGTAAACTGATGTAAGGACACACGGCAGGGTGCAGAAGAAAAGGAGCAACGTATGGTTTTTGGAAGGAAGATTTTGCTGGACTGGTTTTTAGACACCATGTCCCATTTGAAGCCCCCCTGATGCACCCCTACAGTAGAAACTCCCAAAAAGTGACTACATTTTGGAGACTACGGCATAAGGTGCTATTTTTATAGAGCAGATTGTTACACACGATTATATCAAATATGTCTACTTTCTTTCTTTGTCAGTTTTAAATAATAAATCATTTTTGAAAACAGATTATGTTTTTGAGTCTCCATTTTCTGAACACCATAATTTTTTTTTTATCTTTCTGCTGATCATCTTGTGCAGGGGCTTGTTTTTTTGAAGGAAGAGTTGACGTTTTTATTGGTACCATTTTTTGATTGTTCATTATTACACTTTATGGGGCAAGGTGACCAAAAATGTTGTTGATTTGGCAAATTTTTTAATTATTTATTTTTACAGCATTCACCTGTGGGACTAGGTCATATAATATTTTTATAGAGCAGGTTGTTATATTTTTACACAATAAAAGTTTTAGTGTCTCCATAGAGAGCCATATTTTTTTTATTTTTTGTCCAATTGTCTTAGGTAGGATCTCATTTATTGTGGCATGAGGTGACGGTTTGATTAGTACACTTTTGGGGGGCATACGACTTTTTGATCACTTGGTGTTGCACTTTTTGTGATGTTAGGTGACAAAAATGACTTTTTTGGCCCAGTTTTTATTTATTTATTGTTACGGTGTTTATCTGACGGGGTATATTACGTCATATATTTATAGATCCAGTCGTTACCTTGATGCGGCTATACCTATTATGTGTTTTTTTTTTCTATTTTGTATTATAAAATCTTGGGAAAGGGACTTTTTGTTTACTTGAAACTTTATTTTTTATTATTAAAAACACTTTCTTTTTTTTTTTACTTTATTTCTGTCCCACTCTGGGACTTCAACTTTTGGGGGTCTGATCCCCTCTGCAATGCATTACAATGCATCTGTATAGTAATGCATTGCCTGTTAGTGTATTATGCTGAGTAATACACTAATAGGTTGCCTAGTAGACCCAGCCTGGGGCTGCCTTCTCACCCATCGGGTTTCTGTCATTGAAGCCTGGGGACCCGATGGGATCCCTCACCCGCCGCAAACATTATCTATGCCCTGGTCATTGCTGACCGCAGCTTAGAAGGGGTTAATCCACCGCATTAGATTTTACAGCGATGCTGGTGGATACAGCAGGGGCCCAGCTATCATTGACTGCTGAGCCCCTGCTCAGATTGGGAGGGGACCGAATTTCCTCATGCTTTGTGGTGACAATTCAATCTTTCCTAAAATGGTGGCTGAAAAATAATAATACTCACCTCATCCACTTGCTCACGGAGAGGCTGTCTGCTCCCGTCTTGAGTGAAGCAAACCCGGCAAAGGACCTGCCACGAGCAAGATGACCTCACCACATGATCATGCTGAGAGCTTGGGGTGACGTCATTAAGTGCGCCCAGCGTGATCACACTCACCGCAGGTCCTTTAGCGGATTTTCTTCAATCAAGTAGGGAACAGACGGCCTCTCTGCGAGCAAAATTGATAAAGTAGGGTTGTTGTTTTTTTTAATCCCTGATTAACTCCTGAAAAGCTGATTGTGAGTCACAGATCCCACCATCAGCGTTGAATGCGGCATCTGAGAGGTTAAATCCTGGGGGATGGCTCGATCACCGTTTCCCATCATTGTGCCCTCTCCATACAATGGCGATTCATGACAAAGTAATTACATTTCTTGTTGAAGTTTGGCGAAGCAGCTGGATCGAATTATTCAAACCTTCGCTCATTTCTATTTAAATTAATAAATGACAAGTTTTGCCAAATCTTTTTCAATGATATTATACATCAATGTTCTCAGCTCATCCTGCTCCATAACCTGGTACTTTCAGATTGCACTGCATTTACATAGTGAGAGGTTCCCTTTAACTGAAATTGTTGCGTTCTTAAGTGGTTAAGCGAACAGTTGCTTTTTTGGGGGATGATATGGTTAGAGCGGCTGCCATCTATCAGACAGTGAATGCACCCATACTGCACACCCAAGGTCTGTTATTTATCATGTTCCATTCAGAGAGAAATTTCCAGGTAGATTTAAAAGTATTTGCAGAAATTGCAATATGAATGTCACCTCACCTTTCTAGAAGACTTTAAATCAAATTTATGCTTTGCATTATAAGGAAACAGGATGCTAAACCACTTTCTTACATAAGACCGCAAAATGCGTTAGATAATATGTAAACTCACATGTAAGAAATTTTGTGCTACGTTAAAGCAAAGGGTTTATGCTGCAAGGAGAAGGAAACCATAACCTTTAACTGTAATGTGCTATTTAAAGAGGTTTGCCTATATCCTGTATGATTTAAGAAAGTCCCTGCTATATAGTGGTGGGATAGAGCTTTGCATTTTTGTCTCTGCAGCTTAGGAGATCGACCCACGCGCTCAGCTTTTTTTTTTTTTTTTTTTTTTTTTTTTAGAGAGAACAGCAGAAAGTTTCTCTAACTTAGAGGCTTCCAATATCTGGCAACTGTTTTTCAGAACTGTACATATCGAACATTGAAAAGTGGTTGACATTAGAGGGGGAAAAAGTGAAAAAAAAAAAACTTGTTTCCTGTATGAACTTTGAAGATACTGGAAGATGTGAGTAACTGTAACAACAAATCTTGGTATGCCCATAAGTTAGCGTGCGGTTTGTTATGCTCAGCTTTTTGCACAAACCCATGTAAGATTCTTATCAGTCTGCAGTTGTAAGATGTATACACATGAAAATAGGATGAAGAACATCAAAACAATTTCATGTGGCTTTTTCACATGCTGTAAATGTGTTAGATGCTCAACTACCTGTAAAAACATGAAACAAAGAAAGGTTCTTCTGAACAAAAGAGAATAGGCATCACTCACTGTATAGGGTGAAAAAACAAGTTTTATTGTAGTCAACCATTACGCATGTAATAGCAATTTAATTTATTATTCCTAACTTAAAGGGGTATTCTAGTTTTCGTTTTTTATATAATAGAAAATCATACAATATTTCTCATATACATGTATTTAGAACTCTGCATCCTTACCTTTCTTATATCAGGCAGCTGACCCCTATATGAATTAAAATGGTATAGCCCATGTATCAGTTCTGTGTAATGTATCCCTGGCCTAACTAAAACATGGCATCAGTCATGTGACACTCTTCATATAATCCCTGACATTCAGTAAACATCAGTGTTAAATGACATACCATACGTACATGTGCTGGGTCAGCACACAGGACACATTCATGTGGTAAGTAAATATGACTAGTGTTGGAATAATGATTTTATTAAGGTTATTATAGTAACTACAGTACATTACTGTGTATTTACATGGCTGCCTGTCTCTAGGTGATGTTATTAAATGGCTACCTGTCTTTAGGTGATGTTATCATGTTGTTAATAAAGTTTAGTGTTAAAAAACACACACAGATCAGCTACAAGATATTGACAAACATGCTGCAAATAGTAATACTGTATATACTATATATGTTCTCCTCCCTAATACACGACCATTTACCACAGATCACATGACGGCTCACAGGATAGAAGTCATGTTTAGCCCTATCCAGCTCTCCTATGGATGCATTTTACATGGCTAAAATGGGCCGTACCATTTTTTTCTTTAGAGAAAGGCTACTGTATGGATATAATAAAGGTCTGTAAGCAAAATGTTAAATAGATATTTCTTTAAAAAAATTATTAAACATCCTATAGGCTACATAAATGAATGAATCATTAAAACCGGAATACCATTTTGATTCATGATTAAATAAAACATAAATAATCAGTAGTTTGATAGCCATATCAACATAAACCTATGGAAAACAACTAATAAACGGACGCATGAAATGCATAGTAATGATGTTCCTGCAATGCAAAATCCTGCAATGCTAAATCAATTCCATGGTGTTAGGCCTCTTGCACACGGCCGTTGTGGGTCCGTTCCGTGCATTGGGGAACGGTCGGAACGGTCGGAACGGATTGAAAACCATTCAACTTGAATGGGTCCAGGATCCGTCCACACAGCAAAAAAATAGATCAAGTTCTATATTTTTGCAGTGTGGAGGCACGGACAGAAACACCACAGAAGCACTCTGTAGTGCTTCCGGGGGGTTCCGATCCGTGCTTCCATTCTGCATCTCCGTGATTGCAGACCCATTGCGGCCACGGACCCACAACGGCATGTGCAAAAGGCCTTAAACTGAATTTTTGGAAGCAGATGGAATTACTCAATTCAGACAACCCCATTGAATTTTCACTAAAACTGCAATGTTTTTTGTACAAATAAATCCAAGCAGAACATCAATAGAACTGTCTTCAATGTGTGGACTCAACCTACCGTAACTAACCTATATATGAGCTGTTTTCAATTATTTTCAGATAGGACCGCCAGTGGAAGTAGCTGATCTGCTAAACCATGACCACAGTGTCCCTGACATAAGGACAATGCATCACTGTGCATTATTCAAATTTAGAATTTGAACAGAAGCAAACAAGGGGAGACAAGTCACACAGATGCATTTATTATAAATCTTTCAAAAATCAATTTTAGAAATGCGATCATACAATTAATTGGATTGAAGATTTTACAGTTCATACATTCTAAAAAAGTTACAGGAAAAGTGAGGTTTGAAATTATAGTCTCACTCTTTTACTTTTGCTGTGTTTTATAATGCAAAGTTATAAGGAGCATTTACAATTACAGTAAAATCTCTTTAATCCCATAATAGGACCTGATTGATGTCAAATTATCAAATATTCTGGATTAGGGTTCAGCAATCTCCGACACGTCAAGCTGTGAAACTACATTTCCCAGAATACACACTTGCCTGTCCGTTCTTGAAACTTTTATAACAGTAAATGCAGCATGCTGGGAGTTTTAGTTTAATTCTGTGCTTGCACATCATATGTGTAAAATGGTTGTATGGAGCGGGCTTACGCTCTGACCTAACTCCATACGCTATGGGTGCAGGCTGTATAATACAGCAGACATCTGCTGGCAGTCACCAGGATTGGAGATGAAGCTGGCATCTTCTTCTTTCTTCTTCTTTCATGACCTGCAAAAGGACGTAATCGCGCTCACCACGCTTACGTCGGCGCAAGTCCTGCTGAATGAAGATAGAAGATCCTTCTATCTTCATTCAGTAGGACCTGCACTGACGTCACCGCGCTCACCACATGTTGAGCGCGATTACATCATCAAAGGTCCTTTAGCAGGTCCTGAAAGAAGAAGAAAGAAAACGATGCCAGCTGCGCGAACAAGTGGATGAGGTGAGCAATTTATTTTTTATTTTTTAACCCCTCAATCGACATTTTAGTAAGCATTCTGTATGAAGAATGCTATTATTTTCCCTTATAATCATGTTATAAGGAAAAATAATAAAGTGAATTTACTTTAATGGGGTCCGGGGTTGCTCATCCCTATCATCTCCTAGCAACCATGCGTGAAAATCACACCGCAACTGCACTTGCTTGCGGATGCTTGCGATTTTCACGCATTTTATCCATTTCTATGGGGTCTGCGTTGCGTGAAAAATGCAGAATATAGAATATGCAGCGATTTTCACGCAACGCACAAGTGATGCGTGAAAATCATTGCTCATGTGAACAGCCCCATTGGAGTGAATGGGTCCGGATTCTGTGCAGGTGCAATGCGTTCACCTCACGCATTGTACCCGCGCGGAAAACTCACCCGTGTGAAAGGGGCCTTAGAAGGTAGGAATGAATAAATAAATGAAAATTGGCTGCATTCATGAAGGGAATCTATCTGATCGTACTATCCACTTTTTGAATAGACTCATAGGTGTGGTTCACCTGATTAAAATGCTGGGTCCTGCTGACAGATTCCCTTTAAGGGGTTAACAACAGCTGAAGTGCCAGAGGTTGCTGACCCGTGCTCTAGATAATTGGATGGTGATGTAAAAATTAGGGAGCCTAAAGAGAGTTTAAATTGTCTACCGGTTTTAGTCTGCTAAATTTCAAAATTTTTGTGTGCTAGAGGCAAATACCAGATTATTATACTTTCAGGATTATTGGATGATGTATTAAAAATCCTGTCCTCCACATATTAGTATGTTAGTCATAAAAATATGAGACGGTGTAGAGTCTCAATTCGCTGAATACTGTACAAATATATGTTGATGGTAAAGTGTAAAACTGCTTTATTATAGCTGGTCTTATGATGTTGAATATACACTAATCAGCTATAACATTAAAACCAGTTGCCCAATATTTTGGAGGCCCCCCTTGTGCCACCCTAACAACTATGGCCCATTGATGCATTGACTTGTGTGGTATGTGGCATCAAGATGTTATGTATCATCAGTAAATTACTTGTTTAAATTATGTTTTTATGTTAAAGTGAGTTTTTTTCATTTTTCCATGTCATTATATTTAAATATAATTCTGCAAGTTTCACTGGCCACTAGAACTAAAATAACATAGTAACACATATAGTAATATAGTAGCATAGTTTATAAGGCTGAAAAACATCTGTCCATCCAGTTCAGCCTGTTATCCTGCAAAGTTGATGCAGAGGAAGGCAAAAAAAAAAAAAACCCTCATGAAGTCAAAGCCACTTTATCTCATTGTAGGAGAAAAAAAAATCCTTCCCGACTCCAATCAGGCAATCAGAATAACTCCCTGGATCAACGTCCAGAAATACGTCCAGGCCCCTCTTGAATTCCGTTATTGTACTCACCATCACCACCTCCTCAGGCAGAGAGTTCCATAGTCTCACTGCTCTTACCAGTAAAGAATCCTTTTCTATGTTTGTGTACAAACCTTCTTTCCTCCAGACGCAGAGGATGTCCCCTCGTCACAGTCACAGTCCTGGGGATAAATAGATGATGGGATAGATCTCTGTACTGCCCCCTGATATAGTTATACATAGTAATTAAAACCCCCCTTCAGTTGTCTTTTTTCTAAAGTGAATAACTCTAATTTTGATAATCTTTTAGGGTACTGTAGTTCCCCTATTCCAGCTATTACTTTAGTTGCACTCCTCTGAACCCCTCCTAGCTCTGCTATATCTGCCTTGTTCCCAGAACTGTACACAGTACTCCATGTGTGGTCTGACTAGTGATTTGTAAAGTGGCAGGACTATGTCCGAAGTGTTACTTGTCATTGTAATTCTACCTGTGATGATAATGAAAAGTTAGCTATACAGAACAGGAAATCATGACCTATTATTAGGTCTTGTGGCCAGTGTGAAAATAGCAGGATAATGTACTTTTTTTTTTTTAACTATAGATAGTGACATGGAAAATTATAAAACTCGGGAAAAAATTCTAAAAATAAATGTTTAACATAAAAACATAATTTAATCAATAGGTCATTTTCTGATGACACATGCCCTTTAACAGCAGTACCTTTATTTCCTGTAAGTTGTAAGGTGGGATCTTCATGGTTTGGACTTCATTTTACAGAACGTTGCACTAATGCTCGATCGGACTGACAGCTGGGGAATTTGCTGTGCTTTCACTTATTTTCCATCAAGACGAAATAAAGAAAAATGTTTTGATTTTATTCAAGTGCTATACTGATTTTTCGTAATGTTATATGACTGCTGCAAGTCCAGCAGGATCTGTGAACTGAAGCTTACAAGATCATGAATGGGCCAGTGATCTGGTGTGATTTTGATTTTTATCGAAGGACTGTAATTCTACAGCAGTGTTTATGTAGGTGATACCTGTCAATATAACATCCACATGAATGGCAGAACCAAAGGTTTCCCAGCAGAACATTACCAGTATATTGCCTAGACCGTCACAATGCCTTCTTCCCATAGTGCATCCTGGTTCAGGTGACATGCACACCCTCAGCCATCCACATGATATAAAAAAAATATGTGAATCAATAGACCACGTCACCTGTTTCTATTGCTCCATGGTTCAGTTTTGATGCTCATTGTAGATGCTTTCGATTGTGGACAGGGGTTGACATGGGAACTCTAAATGGTCTGCAACTATGCAGACCCATATGCTGGAAGCTTAAGTCGCCTGTCCAGACCCAAAATTATTTTCTTAGTTATGGCTCTGGAAGCCATTTACTTATTTACTGCTGCTCTGTTCCAGAACCAAGGCTTCTGTCCCCGCCCCTTTTGTTCCCTCATAGACCCACTTGTGCTCATGTACACCTCTGCAAACATATTCACTGGCCTCAGTGGTGATGAGCTTCTGTAGTTACACAGTTTTGGAGCTGGACAACCTCTTTAACCTTTTTAGCACTTTGGGGTACAGTAGCTCTTCCCTGGGGCTGGATCAGACACACTAATCTGGACTTTCCAAAAACATCAGTGAGCCTTGTTTGTTAATGATCCTCTCATCAGTTCACTGGCTGTGCTTCCTCGGATTACTTTTGGTAGGTAATACTCCTGCTTTCTGGAAATAACCAATAACACCTGCTAGTTTTGAGTTGTGCGGACCCAGTCATTTATCCACAGGCCCATAGTTTGGCCTTTGTCAAAGTCACTTAGATCCTTAAACTTACTCATTTTTCCTGCTTCAAACGCATCACCTTGAAGAACTATCTGTTCACCTATGTATTCACCTAATCTATCCTGTCCCTTGACAGGTACCATTGTATGAGATAACCAATGTTCACCTGTCAGTGCTTTTAATCTTATGGATAATCCAGATATCCTACTATATATCGCAATTTAAAAATATTAGGTTGGTTTCCATTTTGAAATATGCCTCATATTGTAACCCTAGTCTTGTAGAATACTAAGGAATGTGTAATAAAGAGCAAGAACATTTCATATTGATGTCATTTGATTAACAGCATACATAAAATAAAATAAAATGGGTGCAAAATGTGGAAGGGAAAATGAAGGTCACACTGTACATGTCTAGACTGTATACGTATACATTGTCCAATACAATACCAAGCAATACAAATTCAGTTCTCTTTGATGGAATCATTTTTGATACTAGACCAAACCATTCTTTCCAAGCCTTTGTAGTCAATGTTGTATTATTAACTGTAATTATATGCCCAGCAAGTGTTAAGATGTAATCAGACCAGGTGTTCAATGGCTCTTTGAAGGCTGTGAATATTAATACAGAACTTAACAGTCACAGGATGAGAAGCCTCATTAACGTGAAAGATCAACTAGTTTAAATGGTTATAATACTTTCAATTACTAAATAGTATATAAGGTATATTCTGTTCATCAAATCTATAGAGAGAAGAAAAGCTATAAGATAGTCCAGATGCTAGGAACAATGGTCTGATCACTAGCTTGTAATAGGGGGAAAGGCTTACCCATTACCACCCTTACTAAGGTGACTTTTACTTATTGTGACTTTGTTTATTGCTCCCCCTATGGGCTCTGTGTGTCCTCTGTACGTGTTGTGTTTTAAACTGATCAGTAGGTGGCGGCAGTGGGAAGCATCAAGGAAAAGCTCAAGGGAAGGAAATAGAGGCAGTGTGTGGTTGAGACCAGATGGTTTGTCCATGGCTTAACCACATGAGTTGGTGTCAGTGCTGCAAGTCAGAGCCTAAGCAGGGTGTGGCACTGACTTCAAGTAGTCACAGAAGGACCTGCTAGTTGTGTCTATTGTAATAGGTTCTGAGCCCTTCAGGGAGCAGTTGGCTGATGTGGTGTGTTTCGGGCCATGGTGACCTCATAAAGATGATGGAAAGGAGCTGCCAGGAACAAGGTAGCAGACAAAGACACTACAAGGCTAAGATCTGTTAGTCACCTTGGAGCAACACGACCTTGGTTTAACTCCTTACCAACATTCGATGTACATATATGTTATAATGTTGGAGAGGGGTATGATAATGATAAAATCAAAATACACTGCACTACGGATATGGGTGTGTATGAATGGATTACTATAAAAACCAGTAACATAATGTAAGGGTTCTGCTGAAGTACTCTCTGTCACGGCGAACGTACACTTTGTACAAAAGATAACACACCAACCAGGTTCTGGACGAGAGACAGGGGAAGGGTCACCTCCTAGCTTATCCCTGACCTCTTTCCCTGCACTGCTCAGCCCACAGCAGACCGTGAAGGTAGGTGTGCTAGTGTCCTCCAGCCTGGGCTGACAAAACCCTGAACTCCCTAAGATAGTGAAGTGGGGAGAAAGGAGCAGTCTGCTCGCACAGAACCTGGATGGAATAGAAGACACAAACAACCAAACTAGAAATGACACTTATCTCTGAGAACAGGAACTGACAGCCAACCTTCCCTCCAAGCTTCCCAGACCAGAATGAACAGTATAATCCGCTCAGGGCACTGGGCAGTGTGCTATTTAAACTAATGACCCCACCCAGTGTACCTGATGAGAGGCGGATCCAGCACGGCTCCAAAGCAACCACTAAACTTGTGCTGCAATCCTGGCCGACCTCCGTACAACGTCAGAGTGGGGCATGACACTCTCTGACCTCCTAGAGCCAAATAAGTTGACATTTAGTGCTTGTTGCACAATTTGCACATATTTAACATATAGTTATTTTATGTCTATTTTTTTTCTTGCATACATTTATTAAAATCTAGTTTTATGCTATTGTTATGCAGAAATATTGTTCTTTTCCAGATCACTGTATTTGCATTCTTGGTTTTTGAATTGGAAAGTTGGGGGATTGTGAAGAGTCACGGAGAGTGTCTGTAGCATCAGTTCTCTGCCTCTCCATCGCCTTCAGGCTCAAACATTACAGATCCAAGTCTGCTTGAAGCCCTGTTGAAAATACCCTTCCCCAGCATGATTGCTGACATCACATATACAGGGCAGTGTCCAGGAGAAGAATACTGCCCTCAGAGGCAAAATCAAGCCTTGCCACACCTCATAAGAAATCTGACAGAGCCCATGAGTCATGTGTGTTCACAAGGACTTATACATTACTTTAGATAGCACGTGGCCAAATACTTGTTCAGCTGATTGCTACTACTCCTGACCCAACCGGCTTGGCCGAGCATGGGTATGTTTTATGAATAGGGAAGAAGAATAAGCCATCTCCAGGCACCTCTCCCTTGAGAACAAAACCTTGGGCTTTGTGTATATGAAGATATTCTCCCCTGGAAGAATGAACATTTCTAAACCAATGGAATCCGATGGAATTTGCAAAAAAAGCATAAAACAGGGTTTCTCAACTCCGGTTGTCGGGACACACCTACCGGTCAGGATTTGAGAATATCCCACAGAATGAATACCTGTGGTGTCAGGATTTGAGAATATCCCACAGAATGAATACCTGTGGTAAGTCCTGATGCATGGACCCTAATTATATCACCTGCTCAATACTAAGGAAATCCTGAAAACATGACTGGTAGGTGGGTCCCGAGGAACATAGTTGAGAAACCCTGTTATAAAAAAAAAGGTCATGTATAGATTGTATTGTTTGTATTGGATATATATTACATTAGAAAGCTTTCCTCATTATACAGTATATGGCACAGAGACTCAGGACAGATCATGTCAGTGTTATTTCCCCCAACTATGGAATTAGCACATTAAAATGGCTTATGATTTATATTTCAAAACCCACATCATTATATAAAGCATATTTTAGCAAAATGATTTTTTTTTTTTAAGTAGCAGTCAAAATATCACATAATTTTGTAACTCACTGTACATAATTTAAGTGATCAAACGGTGTACACCATGACCTTTCAAAGGCATAACACTGTTAATATGGCCACCACAAGAGATGGAACAAACACCACAATACAGAAGCTTTACATGGGGGTGTCTGTGCTTATAATAGCCAGATAAAACATACTGCATAACACAAATAAGTACTTTCCACTTAGGTCTCGTGTTCACTTTTCACACTTCTTCTGGTGCTCTGTTTTGTTGAGATTATCTGCCTAACACATTCATTATTTATTGACCTACTGTATGTAAGAAGCCAACCTGAAATAAGGATTTCTTCTTAATTTAGTCATATAATAGAAATCCTATTCCTGGAAACTAGTGGGTACAGTAGGCCTTACTGCTTTTCTTTGCCACAACTGATCCATCAAGTATTAAATGTTGGGTGCTTGTTAAATAACACCATTTACAAAGCTTAATTTATTAAAGGGAGTCTGCTTGTACATATTAAACTAAGTAGAGTGGCACGTAGGACTTGAAAAAATTATCAAAACAATACATTTCCCTTTGAAATCAATTTTGTGCATTTAGAAGAAAAATTACTTTTCAAAATATGCTAAAGAGAACTATGCTAATGAGATGTTCAGAACACCAAGGGTGGACACCAGCCCTTGGTGCAACAAAGTTCCATCACTCTTAAATCTCTTTTATCCCTTGCAGACTGAGCGGACCAAATGTTGGTATCCTGCTATCGCCAGACTCCGTGATCTTGCGCCTGCCCAGTAAGGCATCTAGTTTTTGCACAGGAGAGAATAACTGTACTGTGCATGCACCAATTGCATCACGGTACACTCACAAGAGAAGAGCCTTTGCCTTCATTTCCAGGTGTAGCATGATGTAATCGGTGCATTTAATGTAAGGTCTTTTATCCATCAAAACAAAAGCTATTAATAAAGCCTATGTGACATTACCCACAGGGGAACTTTAGTTGATGCCAGATGATATCAGTCATGAGTCATGCGGGAATAGAAAACTAATGTGTACTGAGCGTGGACCCTAAAAGTTATACCTTTATTTAGATTAAAAATAATTCCTGAGAGCAAATAAAAAACAAACAAACACATGAACAAAAAAATCTATCAAAATTATCAATCCACTTGGTGCACACCAAGTTCAGGGGTAAGGGATAGGGGAGGGAGCTATAGGGAAAGAGGTATTTTCCCAATTAAACCCTATATATCCCTCAGCCCAGAGATGTCCCAAGATGGTAGGGAGTTCTATCACTCAGGAATTCTTTTTAATGTAATCTAAATAAAGGTATAACTTTTAGGGTCCATGCCCAGTACACATTAGTAGTCTAAGCGACATCACTGATCCATGTGAAACTAAATTTTTAGATCCTCAAAGAACAGGTTCTATTTTCCAAGTCTTTATCATTTTAAAGAGTGACTAAACTAGAATACTGATTCTAAAATGCGATAGGCACCTAGGACTTTGGGTGCCTATTTGTTTAGGAAAACTGCAAAATCAATTAATAATATATATTTTAGGCTATTGAAAACATGTTTTAACCACTTCTAGACCGGGCCATTTACCCCCTTCCTGACCAGGCCTAATTTTGCTAATCTGACATGTGTCACTTTATGTGGCAATAACTTTGGAACGCTTTTACGTATCCAAGTCATTCAGAGATTGTTTTCTCGTGACACATGTTAATGGTGAATTTAAGTCAATATGTTTTACCTTTATTTATAAAACAAATCCAAAAGTTAACGAAAGTTTGAAAAAATTCACTGTTTTCTAAATTTCAATCTCTTTGCTTTTAAGACACATAGGGATGCCTCATAAAATATTCATTAATTAACGTTCCCCATAAGTCTACTTTATGTTGGCATCATTTTAGTAATGTAATTTTATTTTTATTTTTAGGATATTAGAAGGTTTAGAATTTTAGAAGCAATTTTTGAAATCTTTAAGAAAATTTCCAAAGTCAACTTTTTAAAGGACCAGTTCAGTTCTGAAGTCACTTTGTGGGGCTTACATAATAGAACCAACCCATAAATGACCCCATTTTAGAAACAAATTCACAACTGGTTTTAGAAATGTTGTTAACCCTTTAGGTATTCCAGGGGAATTAAAGAAAATAGGGGTGAAATTTCAAAATGTCACTTTTTTGCAGAATTTCCATTTTAAGATTTTTTTTCCTGGAACAAATCAAGGGTTAACAACAAAACAAACCTCAGTATGTATTACTTTGTTTCTGCAGTTTGCTGAAAAACCCCATATTTGGTCATATACCGATGTTTGGGCACACGGCAGGGCACAAAAGGCAAGGAGTGCCATATGGTTTTTGGAGGGCAGATTTTGCTGAAATGGTCTTTGGGCACCATGTTGCATTTGAAGAGACCCTGAAGCATCCCCACAGTGAAAACCCCCAAAAAGTGACCACATTTTGTAAACTACACCACCCAAGGAGTGGCATCTGGATTTTCTAACATGGAATTTTCTGTCATGGTTTTTAAGAGCGATAACTTTTTTATTTTTGTTGAATGAGTTGCGTGAGGGCTTAATTTGTGTGGGACAAGCTGTAGTTTTTATTGGTACCATTTTGGGGTACATTTGGCTTTCTGGTTGCTTTTTATCTTATTTTTTGGGAGAGGAAGTCACAAAAAAGCTGTTGGGTGTAATTTTTTTTTAAACTATTCACTTGATAGGGTTGATCATGGAAAATTTTTATAGATCCGGTCATTACGGACACAATGGTCATTTTTTTAAACGTTTTACACAATAAAAACATTTTTTGAAAAAAAAGGTTTTGTGTTGCCATTTTTTTAAAGCCATTTTATTTTCATTTTTCTGGTTATAGTCTTGTGTGAGGGCTTGTTTTTTGCAGGACGAGGTGACGTTTTTATTGATACCATTTTGGGGTACATACAACTTTTTGATTGATTGATACTATGTTTTTTGTGAGGTGAGGTGACTAAGGCTCCATTCACACATCCGTGGTGTGTTGCAGACCTGCAAATTGCAGATCCACAACACACCCGCCCGTCACCCTTATAGAAATGCCTATTCTTGTCCGCAGCTGCGGACAAGAATAGGACATGTTCAATCTTTTGCAGAGCTGCGGACCCGAAGATCGGGGCCGCGCTCTGCAATTGCGGATGCAGACAGCACACTGTGTGCTGTCTGCCTCCATTCCGTCCCCATAGAGAATGAATGGGTCCGCACCTGTTTTGGTATCATTTTTATTTCTTTTTTTCTTACACCATTCACGAGATGGGGTAGATCATGTGATATTTTTGTAGAGCCAATTGTTACGGATGCGGCGATACCAAATATGTCATATTTTTTTTTTACATTTTACATGTTAGAGCTTTTTTAGAAAAAAAATCATGTTTTTGTGCAATTTTCATAGAGCCATATTATTTTCATTTTTATGGCTATGGTCTTGTGTGGGGACTCATTTTTTGCAGGATGAGGTGATGTTTTTATTGCTACCATTTTGGGGTACATACGACTTTTTGATTGTTTAACATAATGTTTTTTGGGAGGTGAGCTCACAAAAAAATCTGTTTTGGTGCAATTTTTTTTTTTTTTTTTTACAGCATTCACCTGATGGGATAGATCATATGATATTATTTTAAATCCAGCCGTTGCTGACGTGGTGATATCAAATATGTCTATTTTATTTATTCTTCTTCTATTTTTAACATTTTTTAAATAACGGATTTGGGGGGTACGTTTTTTTATTTTTTTTTAAACACTTTATATTTTTGCTTTTTATTTTACACTTTGTGTCCCCCATAAGGTCATACAAGACCTCTGGGGAACATTTAACTTTTTTTACTATTGATTTCTCTTGTAACTGGGGCTGACATAGTAGCCCCCAGTTACAGGGTAAATACACCCCCAGAGAGACTGTACAGCATTAGACCTCATGCATACGATTGTATGTATTTTGAAGTCCGCAAAAAATACGGATGACGTCCGTGTGCATTCCGTATTTTGCGGAATGGAACAGCTGGTCCCTAATTGAACAGTACTATACTTGTCCGGAATGCAGACAATAATAGGACATGTTCTATTTTTTTTGCCGAACAGAAATATGGACATACGGAAACGGAATGCACCTTTTGTTTTTTATGCCTCCCCATTGAAATGAATGGTTCCTTATATGGTCCTTTAAAAAAAATGGAACGGACACCGAAAGAAAATAAGTTTGTGTGCTTGAGCCCTTATACTGTGCTGTACAGCCTCAGTGCAGGGCTGATCGTGGAAGACCCGACAGCTCCTGCACTCCTCCGGCCCCGGCTGTCACATGACCACCGGACCGGGACAGGAAGTGACATGGCTCTTCCTGATCTGTATACACATCGTTCATTGAGCGCTGTGTATACAGCGATCTAGAAGGCAGGCACACCCAGGAATGGTCCCTGCCTTATTTCTGGGGTGCCCTGCTGTCACTGACAGCGTGCCCCCCACTTGGCAGCTGCACATTCCAGAACGTCCATTCAGAGATAAACCCGACCCCCAGAATGTTTATAGTCAATGAGCGGTCAGGAAGTGGTTAAGAAAGTTTTATAAATGTTTAGTTACTCTTTAAACGTATTGTTATATTTTGGCGGTAGGACAAAAAACTAAACATGGTTTGATCTGCAGCCTCAACCCACATATAAAGCTAGTTTAGAAGAAATGAAACAGAAAATTATGCCATTCCAAGAAACAATACTTCCAATTACTTTCTCCACTTTCACACAAAAAGCGACCTATGTAACAATATGATTTACTGTAATATTCAGTTGCTTACAGTTCTTATACCTGTTTCTAACTTCAAAGGGCTGTTATTAATCTCTAGTCCCACCAGCCCCAGCTTCTATGTAACTAGAGTTCAGGGCTTCGCGCTCTCTTATGACCTTCTCTCAGGGCAACAATCAGGGCTCTATGACTGGTACTGCTGTGAGTATTAATCAGTAATTTTTTTAGCATTCTAAGCTTTTTGTAAAATAAATCAATGGGGCTGGACAACACGTTGGGGGATGGGTGATCAGCCTCTCCAACTGCTCAGTTGCAGAGGTCACTATTGACCATGGCATCTTGTGGGTTTAGGCTAGGTCTACACGACGACATTTGTCGCGCGACAGATAGGGCACAACTACACTGCAACATTTGTCGCGCAACATTTTGTTGCACCAATGTCGCACAACAATTTTTATAATGGCAGTCTATAGTGTCGCACTGCAACATGCGACATGCTGCTACTGCGACGCAACAGTTGTAGAAAAATCCATCTTAAATGGATTTTCTGCGACTGTTGCGTCGCAGCCGCAGCCTATTCCAGTGCGACACCATAGACAGCCATTATAAAAATTGTCGCGCAACATTGGTGCAACAAAATGTTGCGCGACAAATGTCGTCGTGTAGACCTAGCCTTAATGACTGGGTCTAGAGTTATCTCTGATCCTAGTCACTATGCAGGGATGGAAAAAAAATCTGAGGCATTCAGCCCAGAGGTTTCAATAGTGCAATTTAATAAAAACCATGTAGGTCCTACTCACTGTACTTGACAGGGGAAATACAAAGTAAACTCAAGACACTTGTTCCCCAAACCTCTTGCCCCAAAAAAGCCTATTGATAGAAGTCCCTCGTCAGTCCTCGTCTGGACAGATGGATATTGCAGACCTTATTACAGTGGACGTAAAGGGGTTGTCTCACTTTAGCAAATAGCATTTATCATGTAGGTAAAGTTAATGCAAGGCACTTACTAATATATTATGATTGTCCATATTATTTCCTTTACTGGATTTATTAATTTTTCCATTACATTATACATTGTTTATATAATTAGAGTCTATGAGAACAGCAATCTAATAACTACAAAAAAGTGTAAAAATATATATTTTTTTAAATACAATTTTTTCAAATATAAACATTTAAATCACTTTCAAAAAAATATATACGCATCATGGGTATCACGATATGCAAAATCGCCCATACTCAAAAAATATGAAAATATCTTCCCCATATGGAAAACGGCAAAACTGAAAAAACATCAAAATGATTGATTTAAAAAGATTAAATAAAAAGTGATCAAAAAGTTGTACACACCCCATAATAGTATCAATGAAAAGTACAGATTGCCCCGCAAAAAATGAATGCTCACACAGCTCAACATACAAAACTACAAAAAAGTTATACGGGTCAGAATATGGCAATGGAAAAAATAAAGCAGATTTTTTGCAAGGTTTTTATTATTTTATCAGTATCAAATCGCAAGAAAAACTATACATATAAGGTATCGCCTGATTCGTACTGACCTGTAGAATAAAAGTAACTGGTCAGTTTTATCATATATTGAATATCATAAATAAAAAACCTGTGGTGGAATCGTTTTTTTCCAATTCCTCCCCATTTAGAATTTTTTCCTGCTTCCCCCTACATCATATGCAGTATTAAATGGCATTGAAAAGTACAACTTGTCCCGCACAAAACTAACCCTCATATGGCTATGTGAACGGAAAAATAGAGAAGTTATGGCTCTGGGAAGGCAGGGAGCAATAATTCCTCTCGTGATTAATTCCCCTGCAGTGTGTGAAAAAGCCAAAACCAGAAGTGGGTCCAAAAACACAAAAAAGGAATGAAAATTTCTATTATACCTTTTGTTCTGTAGGTTCCAGTCCTGGGTTTGGCTTACAAATACTGACCAAATACTGACCATGTGAAAGAGACCTTAGGGTGGGGTCACTTGAACAAAAACCCTGGCACACTCTCCTTTTACTTAATCCATAAACATAGAGTGCTATGAAACTTTATGATTAAAGATGGCCTTGTGGTTCGCCCGGCGGTTGTTTCGCTGCAAACTTTGCTCGTTCGCGATTCGCCAAACATACGAACATATGGTGATATTCGTCACGCGCCATATTTTCTTGCATAGCGCCAAACTTTGACCCATGACACATCTATCAGGTGGGACAGGACAGCCAATTGAGACGTTGCAGCACATGGACACACCCCCTACACTATAAATAAACCCGATCTGGCAGCCATTTTACATTAATTTTTTTGCCAGTGTAGGGAGAGGTTGCTGTGTGGAGCAGGGACAGACTGTTAGTGACACCAAATGCTAGCTAATAGGGCCACAAAAGTCCTTTTAAGGACTGGTATAGGTGTGCTATTGATAGGTGTGATATACAGAGGGGTTTGATATACTTATATTATACTTTCTAACATAGAAAGTATATTATAGTGCATTTGTATTGTGCAGCTGTTGTATGCGGTTCTGTTGCGATACTGCAGCTACATAGAGGGACAAACGCTATTGGAATAACTAATTGCAACTTGTGTGATATACCTGTTGCAAAAAAAAAGATTGAGGGGTGTGATATACCTATAATATACCTTCTAACATAGAAAGTATATTATAGTCCATTTGCATTGTGCAGCAGTTATGTGCGGTTCTGCTGAGATACCGCAGCTAGATAGAGGGACAAACGCTATTGAAATAACTAATTGCAACTGGTGTTATATACCTGTTTGCCCCAAAAGCAAAATCTGATTGAGGGGTGTGATATACCTATAATATAACTTCTAACATAGAAAGTATATTATAGTGCATTTGTATTGTGCAGCAGTTCTGTGCGGTGCTGCTGAGATACCGCAGCTAGATAGAAAGACAAACGCTATTGGAATAAGTAATTGCAACTGGTGTGATATACCTATATCGGTATCGGCGCAGGCGCAGGCGTCATCGGCGCAGGCGCAGTGGAGATGTTTGAGCAGGGAAGCGGTCGGACATTCACTGCGCATGCGCCGAATACAGCCGCGCACGGCGCATGCGCGTGAAGTCGTCCGTTTGATGCATTCCGAAGCAGATGGGCGGGCTGGAGGGAGGCGCTGAGCGGCGGCAGTTTCTGAAGGTAGACCGATCCTCTAGGTGCTAATGACGCCCCCATAGCACCTAGAGGGTCATTAGCATATTAATAAAAGTTCTTTTTTTAGGTAAACGGCTGCCCCAAAAGCTATTATAGCAGGATAGTTTGGCAGAGCAGACACTAGCGGAGCGCTAGTGTCTGACACCTAATTATGTCAAATCCAAGTGGTAGAAACCCTTTAAGGAGTTTGATTTACCAGCTTCCAGCAAATACTCATTATTGGGTTCTATATACCCGTTTCCACAAAATTCTGATACAGGGTATTGATATACCGGCTTCCAACAAATATTGACTGAGGCCTGCAATACACCAGCTTCCACCAAATATTGATTAAGGAGTTTGATTTACCAGCTTCCAGCAAATACTCATTATTGGGTTCTATATACCCGTTTCCACAAAATACTGATGGAGGGGATTGATATACCGGCTTCCACCAAATATTGATTGAGGCCTGTGATGTACCTGCTTCCACAAATACTGCTCTTCTAATAGGGACTTTGTCACAGGGTCATTTTGAAAATCACAGGCAGAGGAAGAGGTAGGCAATTCCGCTGGGGTGGTAGGGGTTGGGCAGATGCACCAGGCCGGAGCCTACGTGGGAAGTTGGAGAAGGTACGTGCGATTACGTCAAAGGACACCCCAGAGTTGGTTGAGTGGCTCACTCAGCCTTCCGCTTCTGCACCCTCCTCACTCTCTGCTGTGTGCATCCCCAAAGACACTACCACCACCATAGCCCCTCCACTCGAGTCAGAGGAATTATTTTCCCATCCATTCCCAGACCTTACCGATGCACAGCCATTCTTGGCATCAGATGAGGAGAAGGATGTAGCAACGGCTACCACCCAGCAGTTTGACGAAAGTACCCAGATCAGCCCAAGGAGAGTGGTCCCCGCTGTTGCTGCCTACTCCGAGATCTCTAATGTCAGTGGTGGTGAAGGTGACAATGATTACGTGTCGATAGACGTCACGTGGGTGCCCACAAGAGAGGAAGAGGAGGGGAGTTTAGAGGGAGAGACGGAGCAGCAGATAGGGAGGAGAAGGAGGAGAAGCAGGCAGAACTCGCAGTGCACAGGAGGCAAAAAGCAGACTGCAAAAAGCATAAAGGGCAAGGACCAGTACTGAATGGCATTGTACTTAGACCCCCGGTACAAACACAAAATCAGGGACAGGAAAGAAAAAAGAGGGGGTTAATCACCTGACTTCTCTGAAAGAGGATCAGGAAACTTAACTCGCAGGGCGCCAATAGGTATGGATACAGAATTTTACTATAAAAAAATATTAAAACAAAAGGTTGTAAATTACAACAACCACCAGAATCTGTGCAAATTTAAAATCTATGTAGTTTAAATTTTATGCACTTTAAAAGAAGGCTGCCAATGGGATAAAACTAGCTAGGAACGTGTACCTAGACAAGAATAGGCAGTTTGAGGAAAAAAGATTTTTATCCCATATGGAGGCGCCACTCTTAAGGTAGTAGTCTGCAGTAATTATATGTTCATAAAAAATAATATTCATAAAATGACTTTATCAGACTACAAATAAGATATATATTAGATATTTAGCCAGTAGTATGTAAACCAAATCTATATAGAAAAAAACTTGGTTTATACTCAGTCACTCGTTTCAAGTAATTTTACCTCTATTTTTTATCCCCTATGCCTCTAATGTCTGATTATGTCAGGTCCCTGTTAACTTTTCATTTTATGAGCCTCCGGGAATCGGAAGACCGGGGGTGACGTCACTTCCGGTCCCGGACCTGCAGCCGGAGAAGGACTATGCTTTTAATATATGCCGAGTTTACTTAAGATATCCATATATACATTGCTATATTTGTTAGAGCCGAACACTGGCTAAGTACTATGATGAATCTGCCAACTTCTGTTTGTGTTTCTGGTGCGCTCTGGCTTTCACTCCCGGTTTGCGTTCCACGCTGGAACGCATAAGGTGGACGCAAACCGGAAGTGACGCTATACAATCCGTTTTTGGCGCCACATTTGATTTAAATAAGCTGGTTTGTTCACCAGCAGACATGCTCCTGATGAAGGGGACTTATATATCCCTGAAACGCGTTGAGCCTTTTCCTCACCCCATCCTGACTACCTAATAAAAGGAATTAACAAGAAGTTCCAGTTGAAGGACTGCCGTTTATTTCCTGACTATCTAGAAGCGAGCCAGGCGCAGGAGGAAGGGTTTGGGGGTGTTTTGAGTTTATCCCCCATCTCTCCTCCTGGGTGAAGTGAGTATAAACCAAGTTTTTTTCTATATAGATTTGGTTTACATACTACTGGCTAAATATCTAATATATATCTTATTTGTAGTCTGATAAAGTCATTTTATGAATATTATTTTTTATGAACATATAATTACTGCAGACTACTACCTTAAGAGTGGCGCCTCCATATGGGATAAAAATCTTTTTTCCTCAAACAAACACAAAATGGCAGACATGTTACTAGCATCACAGAGGGCTGGCAGAATGCAGCATTTCCAGGCTTTGCTGCAAGAGATGCTGCATTCTGCTGTTGCGGGCGCTGGCAGAGGAATTTCCACCAACAGCAAAACAGGTGTGGGTACCAATCCTACCACACCTGCAAGAAGACTGCGGTTTGAAGATGTGTTGGTCACTACAGATATAAGATAATTCTTGCTGCCAACCCATCGACAGCCGCCCGCTGGATCCAGCCTCAGGGAACGTCTAGACCAACAGGTGTCCGATTACATCGGGTTAACAGCCGATGTGGACGCTTTGAGATGCAAGGAACCTCTGGACTACTGGGTGTGCAGGCTTGACCTGTGTCCAGAACTGGCACAATTTGCCATGGAACTCTTGGCTTGCCCCTCGTTGAGTGTCCTGTCCGAAAGAACATTCAGCACAGCCGGGGGGATCGTGACCGATAAGCACACTCGCCTAGCTCACGACAGAGTGGACTACCTCACATTTCTAAAAATGGCATGGAGGGGATCTCGGAGGGATTCAACACCTGTGACGACCACGTGTAATTGAATTTCCTCATAACCTAAAATAGAACCAACCAATAACCCCACAATAATATGCATGAGATAATATATAACACAAAAATGTAATTAGACATGTACATTGGTGAAAACAAATAATGGGGGGGAACCCCAAAGGGGTACCTTCACCCAAACCCCTGTTTTACAAAGACCGGCCAGGAGCTCCAACTGTACTGAAGCCCACCAGATCTATGAGAAATAACAGTATTTATGTCAAAAACACCATTGACCTAAACCCAATCCTGTATGGAAAAGGGAGTAAGAAATATACAAGAACAGTCAAATTGTAAATACCAAACCCTGCTCCCAGTACTGTGAAAGATGAGAGAGTATCAAGGGAACAATGCCCATGTCTGAATTAAATAAACATCAGCTGCATATAACACCAAGACTGGACGCAGGAATCAGGGGACGTAAAGATGAATGGTAGTCATGAGCACAATAGTCAGTATTAATTTACCCATGGTGGACAAAAGGCCCGGGGCTATCTCGATGCGCGTTAAGCCAACCCACTGGCTTCGTCAGGGTTTAGATCAATGGTGTTTTTGACATTAATACTGTTATTTCTCATGGATCTGGTGGGCTTCAGTCCAGTTGGTACTCCTGGCCAGTCTTTGTAAAACAGGGGTTTGGGTGGAGGTACCCCTTTGGGGTTCCCTTTTTCCCCCCATTATTTGTTTTCACCAATGTACATGTCTAATTATGTTTAATACATTTTAGTGTTATATTTTATGTATAATCTCATGCGTATTATTGTGGGATTATTGGTTGGTTCTTTTATAGGTTTTGTTGCATGATTTACTAGACCTCTTAGGATAATGATTATTGTGGTCTGAGGTACTGGTTGGTTCAATTTGAATTTCCTTATGCCAGCCCACACATATCCGCCACCACCCAGAACAAACAATGGTCCTTGTCTTATGTATATATAGCGGCATAAAAACCCTTTTTTGTCTGTTAAATGCCTAATTTTTGGGTTCTTTTGCTCTGCAAAACGGACAAGAATCGTAAGTTATATCAAAAGGAACAAATAAAAGAACTGAATTGGAGTATTCTGCTGCAAAATAAAAATAAAAACAAAAAGGAAAAGGAAAATCTAGGGATAATAAAAGAAATAGGGAAAGAAAACTAAAAAGAAGGAGATGAAGACAAGGTGATAAGGGTTTCAATTATGACACAATATGACATACGTAAGGAGGATTTTATTTATTTATTGTGAGCCGTCATTGGGACATCCTAAGACAGAACAAAAGCATAGGAGACAAATTACCCTCACAACCTACTTTTATTTTCAGAAAGGCCCAAAATCTGGCTAACCTAATAGTCCCCTCTATTGTAGAACATCAGAATAACAGAAAAATAAAGAGGCTTATTAACTTTTTTTCCCTGCAAAATGTGTGCAAATTGTTGCACAATTAAATGTAAAACCCCTATTATAGAAATTGACAATGGTTCTGACATCTATAAAATAGAGGACCACATTATGTGTAATACAAAGGGGGTAATTTATTTTATACAATGTCCCTGCAACAAAAAATACGTGGGCAGAACTAAACGAATGTTGAAGATTCGATTAAAAGAACACATTAAAAATATACATAAAAAATGGGAGGAACATCTATTATCTCGCCACTATGCCAAATTTCATGGGGGCAAATTTACAGGTTCCCGGTTTGGAGGCATAGAGAAAGCTAAAATGGACATGGGAGGTGGTGACTTTTTGAAACAGATGTCACGCCGCGGGAGTAGATGGATTTATAATCTGAATACCCTGGCACCTGTAGGATTGAATCAAGGGATCGAATTGTTCGCTTTCCAATAAACGAAAATTAAAAAATAAAATAAAAATCATAACATGAACAGAAATATATGCTGTAATCCAATTAGTTTTATAATCATACACTACTTGCAAGTGCAAGCTCTTTTTCCCCCAATTTTAAACACCTTTAGCTCTGATGTCGCATGTATAACCCTGAAGATAGTGACTAATCCAAAGTAATGAGAAACGGACATTGTTCAAATAAAGATGAGGAGAGATGCGGTTGTTACCATGGAGATAAGACGCCTATTTAATCCAGGAGGGTCGAGAGGTTTCTTCATCCCTGACAAATGAATACGCATATTTCCAAACGCATAGGCTCAATTTTGACCCTCACAGGCTTCCGTACATCACATAGGAACGCTTCTAGTAACTATCCGTAAGCTTCCCCCGCGTGCACTATCTGCCGTCCGGAGCTGCAGCAATCGGAGAGAGTTGAAGCAGAAGACGCTAAGGAGACACACTATCTTCGGAGAAGAAACGAAAACAACATTGGAGAAATACAGACACGGTCTCTACAAATAAATAAAGGTTTGGACACAATTATTTTCTGCTGACTCGCACAATTTAAATTACAGTTGTTTCATCTACTCAGCGCGGGAAGCTCCTGTGCTTTCAAACGGTGTTAACCACTTACTGAGTCAGTTATTTAGCAACCCAGCAGCGGCTTCTCCATCTAGGTGGGAAGGTATAGATGTCTTTAGCAACCTATTTCGGCAGCGCGAGTAAACTTTGTGAATATCAAAGTTATTTTCTGTCCACTGAATGCCAAATTGTTGGGGCCAGTACTCCAGCGGCCTACAGTAAAATGTTTAACCAGTGAATGCCTAATGTACCTCCAGCCACATCAACCACAGTTCTTTTCTGTCCGGTGAATGCCAACTTTTGGGGGCCTGTACTCCAGTGGCCTACAGTAAAATTTTTATCAAGTGAACGCCTAATGTATCTCCAGCCACATCAGCCAAAGTTCTTTTCTGTCAGGTGAATGCCTAATTTTTGGAGCCTCTAATCCTGTTGCCTACAGTTAAATCTTTATCCAGTGACTGCCTAATGTACCACCAGCCACAGAATCACAAGTTATTTTCTGTCAGGTGAATGCCTAATTTTTGTGGCCCGTACTCCAGTGGCCTAAAATAAAATTTTCTAGGCTTCAGCAGGGCATATTTTTGAGAGTTTCCCTTTAAGACGCATAAAAATGGCCCCTGATTAATATTTTTTGTGGGAATTTTTGCCAATGACCCCCCTCTGGTATATCACTGCCCATGTTGTCGGACTATTTGTGTACTTCTAGTAAGTGTTTGCTGGCTGAAAATATGACCTGAAGGTTTTTCAGGTTCGCCTGCCATTAAAGTGAATGGGGCCCGCCGCGAACGCGCGGTTCGCGAACCGTCCCAGCCGATGTTCGTCCATCACTATATACAGTACATACTTTTTTTTTCGACTCACCTGTCATGGGGAAAGTCTATGAGCTCGTCTCTCTCCCACCACGTGCAGCGAGGAGAGAGTGCCAAGCAAGTGATTCTCTTCCCTCGTTCTAGAGATTGTGGGGGTCTCAGTGCACACTTATCAAAACTTTTGATTTGCCCCTATGACATATCAAAAGTTTACTTAAAGTACAGTGCCACTCTAAGTTAAGTCATGAAGTGCACCAACTAAGGGGCAATTTAAAATTAAGCTACAAGGTGCACCACATTTAACCTCCAGAATCAGCCACTTTGATAAATGTGCTTTGTTTTTAGAATGTCAGCCCTTCAGTTCCAGAATGTTCAATTGTCATGTCTGATGAGTGAACAGGTGCCACAGCATCGTCTAGATCTAGAGTTTATTACAGCCAATAAGCATACTGTAACTACTAAGCTAGCTACTGTGAACTGTTACTATGAAGTGAATAGCACCACTTAACGTGCTTGTAACTATCAAGAATGTGTGCCACTGGTAACTGTCTGCACTCATTTAAGAGTAACCTTCAACCACCTCTTGCAAACACCTTTTTAACAAATAGGCTCTCCCAATAACCAAGAGGGATAGATCTCTCCAATTTTCCAATTCCACCATTTTCTTTAAAAACTGATTATTGTTTTATCACTGACAAATTTCTAACTTCATCGATATGGAAATTATTAAAAGAATAAAAGGAAAAAATGTTTTATATTAAAGGGCTTTCCAAGGCTGTTAGGACAGATAGAGCTTTTAGTGAATAGTAATCCTATAGCTTTTTAACTATAGGATAGGATAGCTTTTTCTGTGTTCACTTTTGCCCAGTCTAAGATAGCTAAGGTTTTATACTGTTTCTTACGCCCATTTATCCTTTGATAAAGCCTATCTGCAAAGAGTGCATACAATTTGACCTTATCTTGACAATTGTGTAAGCTAATATTAAGATAAAAATTTCACATTTGCTAATATAAAAGGGTTCTTCATCAATATCATCTTCATAGGCCCTAGTGCAAGAGTTCAGCTTGGGCCCCGCTTCTCTCAGTGCTTGTTGGAAAGAGGCAGGGGAGCACGTAGTCTTCCTGCTGCCTGAGGCAAACATTGAAAGGGCACCCCCTCATGCCAAATTCTTGACCTAACCCCTTCCCTCCAGCCAGATGTGTAAATAGACCAGCATGCACTCTCTATAATGCCAGTGTCTTATGTGGCACAAGGGTCTTTGGGCCCCTCAGGGCCCTTTAGCGACTGCTACCTCTGCACCCCCTATAGCTACGCCCCTGGCTGGCGGTGGATCTGCTGAAGTTATGAAGAGGCGCATCTCCATAACTTTGGCGCATCCACCACCAGTCTAAGACCTCTTTCACACAAATGGTTTTTTTCCATTTATTCTTCGTTTTTTGCGTTCCGTATACGGAACCATTCATTTCAATCGATCCGCCAAAAAATTGGAAGGTACTCCGTATGCCTTCCGTTTCCTTATTTCCGTTCAAAGATAGAATATATCCCAAAATTGTCCGCATAACAGACAAGGATAGTACTGTTCTATCAGGGGCCAGCTGTTCCGTTCCGCAAAAAAACGCAATGCACATGGACATCATCCATTTTTTTTGCGGATCTGTTTTTTGCAGACCACAAAATACTGAAAAAGCCATACGGTTGTGTGCAAGAGGCCTAAATGTAAGCCATATTCCTTGCTGGCTTAAATCTAGACCATTTTCCACGCCGAAGGGCCTATATACACAAACGTATTTTGCTTCCGTTTCCAATCCGTTTTCTTGCGGCTCATATGCCGAACCATTCATCTCAATGGGGCCACAAAAAAACGGAAATTACTAGTTTGGTCGTGTGCATGAGTCATAAAACAGGCGTAAAAAATGATAAATGAGACGGGCCTGCTGGCATCTCTCCTTCCTCGCCCACGTCACTTCCTTTTTTTTAGACCTTGCGTGAGCAGGGAAAAGTCACAGATTGCTCCACAATCTGCAACATATATGCCAGAAAATTGGAGTATGTAGTGAAATCAAATGGCATACTAAAAGGCAAAAATAGACTTGTTGAATATCAGTATACATTCGAAAAGGACAGGTATCACTATTACTACAAATAATTATTGAAAAGAAACGTAATAATATTTGATCTTGCACAGGGTACATCTAAGAGACCACACAACCTCTGCTTAGCTGAAATCCTTTGATCAGGACATGTTATGAAAGTATTAGATCCTCCTTTAATTATTATCACATCAGTAGGCAAGAGTCAGTTTGGTCATTTTTTTTCACTCAGGATATTAACAATAGATCATATTGTAATTGTTTTTAACAGCTAATTACAACTAGAAACCTTCAGACTTCATACATTTCAGTAAAAACATAAAAGAGAAATTGTACTCTGGATAAATTGGTTTTCACCGCCTTTACAAAATGTGCATTTCCACATTTAAGCAGTTTATTTGATGTGTAAATTTGCTGTAATAAAAAAAGACTAATAATAATAGTTATTGAACTGCCATTCTGGAATAATTATGGAAATCAGAAGCAACATGACAAAGATACATAGATTATCATGAGATTTTACTATGAAAGTGCAGCTTCAGCATTGAAGGTCCTCTGCTATTCAAAATTCTCTTAAAAGAACACTATACTGTATATAAAATATATATTTTAAAAAAATCTGCAATTCAACCATTAATCATTGGAAGCATGGTATAGAAACGTGTTTACATTAGTGAGGTTCATGGCCTAGGAATTAAGATTGTAATCTGGCAAGATGGCAGTATCACTTCATTCTTATAATGTAAATGGTGTGGGCATTTGCTCTGGTAGGCAGCTTTAACTTAAATAGTTTGGTGTTTATTCACACAGAAGGCAAAACAAAATAACAGTTCGTAGTATTGTTATATGTTCATACCATAGAAAGCCCACCAAACACAAACGTTCACCTGGTTAGCAGTTTTTCATCAGCCATCCACTGCAGGCTTTAGGGGGCCTGTTTTCCAGCAATGCAGCTCTAAGCACACCTCATGCAGATCCCAAAACCACAGCGTCTCCACAGCTTCACTGTGAAATGAAGGATAATCCAGACAGCTGAGACTGCTGGCTGGGTTTTTATATCCCAAACCAAAATCCTGCCTGGAGCGTGGGGAGAAGTCACCCACCTTGCACTTTGGCTGCTCCCAGTAAGAGCCGGCCCGGATCGGCTCTACAGCCATACTAAATAACAAATAGTGTCAGTCAGCAATAACTGCTGCTGACACTTAAAATTAGTGACACATACCTTCTGTCAATTACGGACCCTTGCGCCTTTCTACAATGGCCAGTTCTATACTTCTCAACCTATGTGCCATAATATACTCTTGGTCATGTGATGGACACACTGGTGTGCAGAGCTCTTATTTTGAGCCATGGACCTGTGTGATCTTCACATGACTGGGACAGATTTTTTTTTTATACATATATATTGGAAGTAAACATTTTTTTTTTAATGGTAATTAGCAGAGATCTTGAATATTGGAAGGAAAAGCACAAAATTATAACACATACATTGAAGAAGTAGTCCTTAGGACTGGCTGCACAATACTCAGCATTTACAGAAGAAGTAGTCCTCAGGACTGGCTGTACAATACTCAGCGTTTACACAAAGTACAAAAAGTATATAAGTATATTGTAAAATTATAAAGTTATTTTAAAAAAAATAACATCTATTAGCTGAAAGAAGAGTACTTCTTTAAACCATTGTTTTATGTACACTTATATGCAAATTCATGGTTGCTGTCAGCCACTCACAAGATCAGCAGTTTAGCACTTCAGATGCTGTGGTCAATAACGACTATAGCACCGGCTGGGAATGTTTACCAGACATGTTGCTAATTTTATGCTTTTATCTAGAGATGAACGAAGTTTTGAAAAATTTGATTCTGCAGCTTTGCCAAAGTTCCACAAGAAAATTGATTTGTTACAAATTAATTGGCCATATGACACCTTTAATATACCTTTGAACAGGGGCTATAATAATAATAGTAATATTTATTTATATAACGCCGCCATATTCCACATCACTTTACAAATTTAGAGGGTTCATGTACAAAACAAAATACATCACAACAAGACTGGCTGATATACAGGGAGTGCAGAATTATTAGGCAAGTTGTATTTTTGAGGATTAATTTTATTATTGAACAACAACCATGTTCTCAATGAACCCAAAAAACTCATTAATATCAAAGCTGAATATTTTTGGAAGTAGTTTTTAGTTTGTTTTTAGTTTTAGCTATTTTAGGGGGATATCTGTGTGTGCAGGTGACTATTACTGTGCATAATTATTAGGCAACTTAACAAAAAACAAATATATACCCATTTCAATTATTTATTTTTACCAGCGAAACCAATATAACATCTCAACATTCACAAATATACATTTCTGACATTCAAAAACAAAACAAAAACAAATCAGTGACCAATATAGCCACCTTTCTTTGCAAGGACACTCAAAAGCCTGCCATTCATGGATTCTGTCAGTGTTTAGATCTGTTCACCATCAACATTGCGTGCAGCAGCAACCACAGCCTCCCAGACACTGTTCAGAGAGGTGTACTGTTTTCCCTCCTTGTAAATCTCACATTTGATGATGGACCACAGGTTCTCAATGGGGTTCAGATCAGGTGAACAAGGAGGCCATGTCATTAGATTTTCTTCTTTTATACCCTTTCTTGCCAGCCACGCTGTGGAGTACTTGGACGCGTGTGATGGAGCATTGTCCTGCATGAAAATCATGTTTTTCTTGAAGGATGCAGACTTCTTTCTGTACCACTGCTTGAAGAAGGTGTCTTCCAGAAACTGGCAGTAGGATTGGGAGTTGAGCTTGACTCCATCCTCAAGCCGAAAAGGCCCCACAAGCTCATCTTTGATGATACCAGCCCAAACCAGTACTCCACCTCCACCTTGCTGGCGTCTGAGTCGGACTGGAGCTCTCTGTCCTTTACCAATCCAGCCACGGGCCCATCCATCTGGCCCATCAAGACTCACTCTCATTTCATCAGTCCATAAAACCTTAGAAAAATCAGTCTTGAGATATTTCTTGGCCCAGTCTTGACGTTTCAGCTTGTGTGTCTTGTTCAGTGGTGGTCGTCTTTCAGCCTTTCTTACCTTGGCCATGTCTCTGAGTATTGCACACCTTGTGCTTTTGGGCACTCCAGTGATGTTGCAGCTCTGAAATATGGCCAAACTGGTGGCAAGTGGCATCTTGGCAGCTGCACGCTTGACTTTTCTCAGTTCATGGGCAGTTATTTTGCGCCTTGGTTTTTCCACACGCTTCTTGCGACCCTGTTGACTATTTTGAATGAAACGCTTGATTGTTCGATGATCACGCTTCAGAAGCTTTGAAATTTTAAGAGTGCTGCATCCCTCTGCAAGATATCTCACTATTTTTGACTTTTCTGAGCCTGTCAAGTCCTTCTTTTGACCCATTTTGCCAAAGGAAAGGAAGTTGCCTAATAATTATGCACACCTGATATAGGGTGTTGATGTCATTAGACCACACCCCTTCTCATTACAGAGATGCACATCACCTAATATGCTTAATTGGTAGTAGGCTTTTGAGCCTATACAGCTTGGAGTAAGACAACATGCATAAAGAGGATGATGTGGTCAAAATACTCATTTGCCTAATAAGTCTGCACTGCCTGTACAGTCAGTTCTATAAATATTGGGACATCGACATAATTCTAACATTTTTTGCTCTATACAGCACCACAATGGAGTTGAAATAAAACTAGCAAGATGTGCTTTAACTGCAGACTGTCAGCTTTAATTTGAGGGTATTTACAACCAAATCAGGTGAACGGTGTAGGAATTACAACAGTTTGCATATGTGCCTCCCACTTGTTAACCTCTTACAGGTACAGGTACGCCCTTATGTCCTGGTACTTAAGGACACAGGGCGTACCTGTACACCCTGTGTATTTTCGATCACCGCCACGCAGCGGGTGGTGATCGGAACCTCGTGCCTGCTTAAATCATTGAGTAGGCACCTGGGGCAAATGATTTATTGTGACCCCCCCATGTATGCAGGGGAGCACCCAGGAATTTTGTCTAGGGGGGGTCCGAAAGGCAAAAAAATGTGGCATGTGTAGTGCGCTGTGCTAATTCAATTTTTCAAAGCCCCCTTTATATTTAAAACTGCAGGGAGGGGGTGTAGTGTGTTGTGCTGATTCTTTTACTTGGCGATCCTAAAAGCTCAGCAGGAAATCAATAATTTTTTGGCCCCGCCCATTATTAAAAGCCCCTCCTACATATAATAGGCCACTCCCAACAAACACTGTACAGCTGACATAGTTGCGGCCTGTCTCTACACACCATATGGAGAGAGGGGGAGGGTCTGTCCTGGCTGCACTGCCTGCTTCACATTATACAATAAACAGCAGACTACAGCCAGAAAGCTCCTCCGCTCTCCTCCCTCCCCAGACCCTGCTCAAGGCCTGTGGCCCCCCCCACCATCTGCCACCCGCTCGTGGACTGCTGCCCCCTTTGGCCGTCCTCACCCAGCTCTGAATCCTCCTTCTGCAAATGGCAGGGGGAGGACCCGGAGCATCTTATCTCCTACATAGCGCCTCATACCTCTTACATCCAGTGATGTCACCTTTGTTGTAGACGTTCTCTTTCCTCATCTTCTCCATTCAGACCAGACCGCCATGATGATTTTTCAGCCATCTCCCGTCTCTGCAGAGATTAACAAACAGACATTAGTTTCCCACATTTCCATCATCTTCTGAACACCCTTTCCTGCCACCCCCAATACTGTGCCCGCTGTGCCCCCAATACTATACTGCAGAAACAGTCCCCCTGGAAATACTACTACCACACAGATAGTGCCCCCTTCAACAATTATTGGCACACAGTGCTCTAAAAAAATAACTGCGCCCAGACACTAATAGTATAAAGATAATGTCCCCCAAAAATTATTGTGCTAAGCTGAAACGTGGCAGGGTGCCCCCAAAGTAACAGGGCTCCCCAAAATAGAAATAATTCTCTGCCAGAGCACACTTAGTAGTAATAATGCCCCTATAGTGCCCATACTAGTAATCATGTTCCTCATAGCCCCCCAGTATTAGCAAAGCTCCGCATAATACCTCCTAGTACTAATAATTCTCCCTACAATATGACAGTACATGAAATACCCCCGCTTAGTGCCCGCTGTTGAGCTAATGTCCCCATAATGTATGCCAGTATAAAATACCCCTATATAGTGCCCCAGTAAATGCCCTCATAGTGCTCCTCTCCCCCTTCCCCATAGTGTCCCCCATAATATGCCAGTAAAAAATGCCCCTTCTAAGTGCCACCATATGCCCCAATAGTGCTCCTCTCCCCCATAGTGCCTACCATAATGTGCCAGTAAAAAATGCCCCTTAGTGCCACCAGATGCCATAATGCCCCCATAATGTGCCAATAAGAATAAAGGCCCCTTTAGAGCCCCCACTTCCCCTTAGTGCCCCCAAATAATGCCCCTATAGTGCCACCAGATGCCCCATAGTGCTCCTCTCCCCCATAATGTGCCAGTAAGAAGTGCCACCCAAAAAAAAAGTACCACCAGATGCTCCATAGTGCCGTTCTCCCCTTTAGTGCCCCCATAGTGCCGTTCTCCCCTTTAGTGCCCCCATAGTGCCAGCTCCCCTTTAGTGCCCCCATAGTGCCGTTCTCCCCTTTAGTGCCCCCATAGTGCCAGCTCCCCTTTAGTGCCCCCATAGTGCCGTTCTCCCCTTTAGTGCCCCCATAGTGCCGTTCTCCCCTTTAGTGCCCCCATAGTGCCAGCTCCCCTTTAGTGCCCCCATAGTGCCGTTCTCCCCTTTAGTGCCCCCATAGTGCTAGCTCCCCTTTAGTGCCCCCATAGTGCCGTTCTCCCCTTTAGTGCCCCCATAGTGCCGTTCTCCCCTTTAGTGCCCCCATAGTGCCGTTCTCCCTTTTAGTGCCCCCATAGTGCCAGCTCCCCTTTAGTGCCCCCATAGTGCCGTTCTCCCCTTTAGTGCCCCCATAGTGCCAGCTCCCCTTTAGTGCCCCCATAGTGCCGTTCTCCCCTTTAGTGCCCCCATAGTGCCAGCTCCCCTTTAGTGCCCCCATAGTGCCGTTCTCCCCTTTAGTGCCCCCATAGTGCCGTTCTCCCCTTTAGTGCCCCCATAGTGCCAGCTCCCCTTCAGTGCCCCCATAGTGCCGTTCTCCCCTTTTGTGCCCCCATAGTGCTGTTCTCCCCTTTAGTGCCCCCATAGTGCCAGCTCCCCTTTAGTGCCCCCATAGTGCCGTTCTCCCCTTTAGTGCCCCCATAGTGCCAGCTCCCCTTTAGTGCCCCCATAGTGCCAGCTCCCCTTTAGTGCCCCCATAGTGCCGTTCTCCCCTTTAGTGCCCCCATAGTGCCAGCTCCCCTTTAGTGCCCCCATAGTGCCAGCTCCCCTTTAGTGCCCCTATAGTGCCGTTCTCCCCTTTAGTGCCCCCATAGTGCCAGCTCCCCTTTAGTGCCCCCATAGTGCCGTTCTCCCCTTTAGTGCCCCCATAGTGCCAGCTCCCCTTCAGTGCCCCCATAGTGCCGTTCTCCCCTTTTGTGCCCCCATAGTGCTGTTCTCCCCTTTAGTGCCCCCATAGTGCCAGCTCCCCTTTAGTGCCCCCATAGTGCCAGCTCCCCTTTAGTGCCCCCATAGTGCCGTTCTCCCCTTTAGTGCCCCCATAGTGCCAGCTCTCCTTTAGTGCCCCCATAGTGCCAGCTCCCCTTTGGTGCCCCCATAGTGCCAGCTCTCCTTTAGTGCCCCCATAGTGCCAGCTCCACTTTGGTGCCCCCATAGTGCCAGCTCCCCTTTGGTGCCCCCATAGTGCCAGCTCCCCTTTGGTGCCCCCATAGTGCCAGCTCCCCCCCCCCTCCAAAAAAACAACAACAAAAAATACACTGATACTTACCTCCAGCAGCCTCTTCCGGTCTGTGTCCCTGCTGTGTGCTGCCCGGCTCAGGCAGCACGATGATGACGTCATCGCGCTGCTAGAGCCGGCCTCTCATAGGCTGCAGGCATTAGTGCCTGCGGCCTATCAGAAGAACAGGGGAGGGACACGCCTCTCCCTCCCCTGCTCTGCCGCAGCACAGCCATCTATATCGCTGTCCTAAGGACAGCGATATAGATGCATTAGATATGGAGATGAGCGCTTCCACAATGGAAGCGCTCATCTCCTACGGCCCCCCACCACCGCCGCCGCAAATGCCCGCAATTTACATCCAGGGCCGCGCCGCCTGTGGTGCGGTCCTGGAGGAGGAAAAAAAAAATTTGGGCTGGTTGTTCTAGGGGGGGTCCAGACCCGCTGGACCCCCCCTGTAGGTGCGCCACTGCATGTATGCGATCGCAGAAAACCGCAGATCAATTCAGACCTGCGGTTTTCTGCTTTTCCGGGTTATTCGGGTCTCTGAAGACCCGATAAAACGGAACAAGATGGTGATGGTGGTGTGATTTTACCCCACCAATCACCATCCTGCGATCCTGAGTGGTTATGGTGACATCACCTCTCAGGATCGCCTCTGATTGGTTGGTGGGCGGGCCGGCCGGAGATTCAAAAGATGCAAGCGCTCCTCTCATCCTCCTTTTGTGTTCCGGAGCCGGAGGAGAGAGGAGCTGCCTGCACGTCGTCGTCCATCGGTGCCAGCATCACCCCATCTGTGCCCCCTAGGACCCGATCTGTGCCCCAGCACCCCCCATCTATCCAGCAGGTACATAGGGAAAGCATAGGGAAAGTTTGGGTTAGGCAGGGAAAATAAAGGGAAAGTTAGTTTGATAAACTTTTATTGCATCACCCTAAGTTAGAGTGTCTGGGGTCCACAGCACAGCTTGCCCCCCCTGCCCCCCCCCAACTTTTTTGGGGTGCATTTTTTTTTTGTGTGTGTTCGCTGACTGTGACCGGCACTCTTAGCGTCCGGCCACTGTTAGCGCATCGCACACCCCACCGCTGATCAACTTCGGACGGTTGATCAGCGGTTTTGAAATTTTTTTTTCACATTTTTTGCCCTTTTTTTAGTTAGTTTTTTTTGTTTTCTGTTAGTTTTAGGGTGAGTTCGTGAACACCCGTGCCCCCCCACACACGCACACCAAATAAAGACTTACACACACGCACATACATACACGCAGACACACACTCCCCTATGGCCCACCGGACGTTCTTGGCCGAGGAGGCATACGCCCAGCTTGCCTCTGACTCAGAGAGTCCCAGTGAGGACGAGGATGACCCCACTTTCCTGTTGTCATCCACGTCCTCCTCATCATCTAGCGATGATGATGAGCCCCCAAGGCGGCTGAGACGCCACCAGGCGGAGCAAGGGGACCGCCATGCTAGAGACCCTGTGGCCAAGCCTAGTACGAGCAGCTCTGGGGCTCGTACTAGTTTTCCTGGCCCACCAGTTAAATCCACCGGAGCACCCTGCCGGTGAACCTGTCTGGTGTAGCCCAGAGCGATACGAGCCCATGATTCCTGATTTTGTAGGCCAATCAGTAATCCAGATTTCCACAGTGGGCTACACTGAATATGACTTTTTTTTGTCATTTTTTCAGTGACCCACTGGTAAATCTGATGGTGGAGCAGACGAACCCGTCTCCGGGCTCCTTTTTGGCCAGGCCCAGTGGCTGGACGCCGGTCAGTGCAGCCGAAATTAGGACATTTTTGGGGCCTTGTGATGCATATGGGCCTGGTCAAGAAACCCTGTGTCAGACTGTACTGGAGTGGGGACGTCCTATACCAGACCCCACTTTACAGTACGGCCATGACACGCTCCCGGTTTGAGGCCATCCGGAAATGTCTGCATTATTCAGATAATGCAGCATGTCGTCGTCGTCCCCCCCCCCCCCCCCGAGGTGATCCTGCCCATGAAAAAGATACGGCCGGTCATCGATCACTTTGGGGCCAAATTCATGGAGGCCTATGCACCTGGAAGGGAGGTCGCGGTTGATGAGTCTCTCATTGCGTTCAAGGGGAGACTAATTTTCCGCCAGTATGTGCCCTCCAAGCGGGCGAAGTATGGCATGAAGCTATACAAAATTTGTGAGAGTACCTCAGGGTACACTTACAAATTTCGTGTATATGAAGGGCGAGATTCCCGGATTCAACCCCCAGAATGTCCCCCCACTCTGGGAGTTACCGGGAAACTTGTTTGGAACCTTATGTACCCACTGCTAGATAAGGGTTACCACCTTTACGTGGATAACTTTTATACCAGTATCCCCTTGTTCCAGTCCCTTGCCGCCAGATCCACATCCGCTTGCGGGACCGTGCGGAAAAATCTACGCGGCCTCCCTGCCCACCCCCTCCAGGTACCTATCCCCAGGGGTGAGACCCGTGCCCTTACCACTGGAAACCTGTTGCTGGTCAGGTATAAGGACAAGAGGGATGTCCTTATGCTGTCCACATTTCATGGTAACGGCATCACCCCTGTCCCTGTGCAAGGTACCGCGGCAACAGTCCTCAAGCCCGATTGTATCTTCGACTACAATCGGTATATGGGAGGAGTTGATCTCTCTGATCAAGTCCTCAAGCCATATAACGCCATGCGCAAAACTCGGGCATGGTACAAAAAAGTTGCGGCATACTTGGTACAGCTTGCCATGTACAACTCTTTTGTGCTGTCTCGGAGCGCTGGCAACACAGGGACATTCCCTCAGTTCTATGAGGCAGTCCTCAAGGCCCTGATCTTTTCGGACAGGGAAAGAGCAGGCCGGAGTACCTCGGGAACTGTAGGCGCCCGGATCGTTCCTGGCCAACACTTTCCAGGTGTGGTCCCCCATACTGGAAAGAAGGGACGAATCCCAAAAAAGTGCAGAATGTGTCGCAGGAGGGGAATACGGAAGGACACCACTACTCAGTGCGGCACGTGCCTCGATCATCCGGGCCTCTGCGTTATCGATTGCTTCAGGGAGTATCACACTTCCATGGAGTACTAAATTTATATCCCAATTTAGCACTGACATCGGATAAAAAACTGGTTCTCAGACACCCAAAAAAACGAAAATAATTTATTAAAAATAGACATATTAGGTATTGCCGCGTCGGGATTAATCTCCTCTATAAAAATACCCCATGAACTAACCCCACAGATTAACACGGTCCAGAATTTAAAAAAAGGTGCAAAAAAATGATTTTTTTGTCACCTTACATAATAAAAAGTTTAATAGCAAGCGATCAAAAATTGATATAGCCCCCAAAATAGTGCCAATAAAACTGTCCTCTCATCCCGCAAAAAATGAGCCCCCACATAAGATAAATAAAAAATGATACAATAGTCTAATGATAATATAGTCTAATAGTCTAATGATAATATAGTCTAAAACATGGATGTCAAACTCATGGCCCTCCAGATGTTGCAAAACTACAACTCCCATCATTCCCTGATAGCTGTAGTATGCCCAGGCATGATGGGAGTTGTAGTTTTGCAACAGCTGGAGGGCCACGAGTTTGACATCCCTGGTCTAAAACCTAAATAATTGTAAAAAAAAGACTTATTAGGTATCGCCGCGTCCGTAAGAATCTCCTCTATAAAAATATCCCATGACCTAACCCCCCAGATTAACACAGTCAAAAAAAAAAGGTGCCAAAACCGCTATTTTTGGCACTTTTCCATTTCAATCAGTTTTTTCCGGTAACAAAACAAGGGTTAACAACCAAACAAAAGTTAATATTTATTACCTTGATACTGAAGTTTACAGAAATGCCACACTTGTGATGGTAAACTGCTGTATCAGTAAAAGGGAGGCCGCAAAAGGAAAGGACCGACATGGTTTCTGGAAGGCCGATTTTGATGGCCTTTTTTATTGACACCATGTCCCTTTTGAAGCCCCCCTGATGCCCCCCTAAACTCCCTAAAAGTGACCCCCATCTAAGAAACTACACCCCTCAAGGTATTCAAAACTGATTATACAAACTTTATTAACCCTTTAGGTGTTCCTCAACAGTTAATGGCAAATGGAGATGAAATTTCAGAATTTAAATTTTTGGAAAACCTTGCCTCACAAAAATGTAATATATCCCGCAGTTTCCAAAATGGGGTCACTTTTAGGGAGTTTCTAGTCCAGGGGTGCATCAGGGGGGTTGAAGCAGGACACAGTGTAAATAAACTGGTCCATAAAAATCAGCCCTCCAAAAACCAAACGGCGCACCTTTCCCTCTATGCCGCCCTATGCCAATAACTCTTGTGCAACACCTAAAGGGTTAACGATGTATGTAAAATCAGGTTTGAATACCTTGAGGGGTGTAATTTCTTAGATGGGGTCACTTTTAGGGAGTTTCTACTCTCGGGGTGCATCAGGGGGGCTTCAAATGGGACATGGTGTAAATAAACCAGTCCAGCAAAATACCAAAACCAAACGGCGCACCTTTCACTCTACGTCCTGCTGTGTGGTCGTACAGTAGTTTACGGCCACATTTGGGGTGTTTCTGTAAACGGCAGAGTCAGGGCAATAAAGATACAGTCTTGTTTGGCTGTTAAACCTTGCTTTGTTAGTGGAAAAAATGGGTTAAAATGGAAAATTAGGCCAAAAAATTTAATTCTCAAATTTCATCCCCATTTGCCAATAACTCTTGTGCAACACCTAAAGGGTTAACAAAGTTTGTAAAATCCGTTTTGAATACCTTGAGGGGTGTAGTTTATAGAATGGGGTCATTTTTGGGTGGTTTCTATTATGTAAGCCTCGCAAAGTGACTTCAGACCTGTAGTGGTCCCTAAAAATTGGGTTTTTGTAAATTTCTGAAAAATTTCAAGATTTGCTTCTAAACTTCTAAGCCTTGTAACATCCCCAAAAAATTAAATATCATTCCAAAAATAATTCAAACATGAAGTAGACATATGGGGAATGTAAAGTCATCCCAATTTTTGGGGGTATTACTACGTATTACAGAAGTAGAGAAACTGAAACTTTGAAATTTGCTAATTTTTCAAAATTTCTGGTAAATTAGGTGTTTTTTAATGCCCAAAAATTTTTGGAGGACTTCGTTTTACCAGTGTCATGAATTACAATATGTGAAAAAACTGTCTCAGAATGGCCTGGATAAGTCAAGGTGTTTTAAAGTTATCAGCACTTAAAGTGACACTGGTCAGATTTGCAAAAAATGGCCTGGTCCTTAAGGTGAAATAAGGCTTTGTCCCTAAGGGGTTAAGGAACCAAAAGTAATGGGACATAATAATAATCATAAATCAAACTTTCACTTTTTAATACTTGGTTGCAGATCATTTGCAGTCAATTACAGCCTGAAGTCTGGAACGCATAGACATCACCAGTCGCTGGGTTTTATCCCTGGTGATGCTCTGCCAGGCCTCTACTGCAACTGTCTTCAGTTCCTGCTTGTCCTTGGGGCATTTTCCCTTCAGTTTTGTCTTCAGCAAGTGAAATGCATGCTCAATCGGATTCAGGTCAGGCGATTGACTTGGCCATTGCATAATATTCCACTTCTTTCCCTTAAAAAACTTCAGGATCATGAGCAGTTCCTTTCCTTGTCCATACTCTTCTCTTCCCATCACTCTGGAACAAGTTGATCTTGGTCTCATCTGTCCATAGGATGTTGTTCCAGAACTGTGAAGGCATTTTTAGATGTCGTTTTGCAAACTCTAATCTTGCCTTCCTGTTTTTGAGGCTCACCAATGGTTTATATCTTGTTGTGAACTCTCTGTATTCACTCTGGTAAAGTCTTCTCTTGATTGTTGACTTTGACACACATACACCTACCTCCTGGAGAGTGTTCTTGATCTGGCCAACTGTTGTGAAGGGTGTTTTCTTCACCAGGGAAATAATTCTTCTGTCATCCACCACAGTTATTTTCCGTGGTCTTCCGGGTCTTTTGGTGTTGCTGAGCTCAACGGTGCGTTCCTTCTTTTTAAGAATGTTCCAAGCGGTTCTTTTGGCCACACCTAATGTTTTTGCTATCTCTCTGATGTGTTTGTTTTGTTTTTTAAGCCTAATGATGGCTTGCTTCACTGATCGTGACAGCTCTTTGGATCTCATCTTGATAGTTGACAGCAACATATTCCAAATTCAAATAGCACACTTAAAATGAACTCTGGACCTTTTATCTGCTCATTGTAATTGGTTGTAATTAGTTGGCTGAATTTAGCTTTTTTGAAGTCTGGTATTTTTGTTTCTCCCTGTAGAAACTTCATTTTACAATCCGCATGTGCGCGGTGCCAACGCTCACTGTAATTTTACCTTACCCATGCCCTGGTACTGCGCTTGCGTGGAGGCACTATGCCGTGGTACTGTGCTTGCGCGGAGGCGCAACCCCCCCAGCACAACCCCTGAAGTCATGTCGGGTAAGGGAATCTGACGATTTAAGGTTTTCTGACAGAACACTGGTCATCTAATTACCCTTATCTCTAAACTACTAAGAGGTCATAAACACTTATTTAAGCCACATTCTTATCAGTAAGGTAATAACTGAACTATAATGAGTGTTTATAATGTCAAAGAGCAGAGATAAGGAGTCCCCACAGTCGCGTAGCATTGTGGTGCCGGGGGGCGTTGCCCTGGGTGCAAAATTTTAGGGGGCGCCAGCAGGGCCGCACCTCCAATTAGGCAAAGTGAGGCGATTGCCCCAGGCGGCACAGCCGTCCTCAGGACAGCGATACAGATGGATGTGCCACGAGGCTGGAGAGGGAGAGGCATCTCCCTTACCCGTTCCTCTGATGTAATCGCGCCACCTGAGCCATACAGCGCGGGACACAGGCCGGAAGAGGCCTACACCGCATTGCTGCCATGGAGGTAAATATAAGTGTTTATTTTTTATATGGTACAATACTATCTACTGGCACATGATTGGGGGGGGGCCATCTATGGGGGGCATTTGTTACTGGCACACGATTGGGGGGCACTTCTTACTGGCACATGATTGGGGGCCATCTATAGGGGGCACTTCTTACTGGCACATGATTGGGGGGCCATCTATTGGAACAACTGCTCACTGGCACATGATTGGGGGGCATCTATGGGGGGGCACTTCTTACTGGCACATGATTGGGGACATCTATGGGGGCACTTCTTACTGGCACATGATTGGGGCATCTATGGGGACACTTGCTACTGGCACATTATTGGGGGGCATCTATGGGTGCACATCTTACTGGCACATTATTGGGGGGCACTGTGGGGGCATCTATGGGGGGACCATCTTACTGGCACAATATTGGGGGGCACTGTGGGGGCATCTATGGCGGGAATTCTTACTGGCACATTAGTGGGGGCATCTACTGAGGCCACAAATAAGGAGTATTTTTACATGGGGGCTCATTATAGGGGCATTTTATACTGGGGCACATTATGGTGGGTACTATGGGGAAGGGGAGAGAGGAGTACTATTATGGGGATAACTGAGGGCATCTACTGGGGCACTATATATGGGGCATTTTATGCTGGTACATTATGGGGGCACTAGGAGGAAGGGAGGAGAGGAGCACTATGGGGGTATTTTATACTGGCACATTATGGGGGCACTAAGGGTACATTAGCTCAACTGGGGGCATTAAAAGGGGGTATTTTTTGCACTGTCACATTATAACAAGAATTATTACTACTGGAGGGCATTATGGTGGGCTTTATTACTACTAGGGGTCTAGGGGAACATGATTACTAGTATGGGCACTATGGGAGCATTATTACTTCTGGGGCACAGTGGGGACATGTTGGGGGCACTGTAGGAGCATTATTACTACCATGTGTGCTCGAGCAGAGAATTATTCCTATTGGTGGGACTTTTGGGAGCACTATTACTGTGGGGGCACCTTGGCACAGTATCAGCTTGCCACAAATATTTTTGGGGGATATTATGTTTACACTATTAGTGTCAGGGGCACTATTTACTGGGCACAGTTATTTTACAGCACTGTGCGCCAATAATTATTAAAGGGCACTATCTGCATGGCACTACTATTATCAGGGGGTTTATCTGTTTCTTCAGTATAATATTGGGGAGCTTGTCAGGCAGAGTATTGGGGATGGTAGGATGATTTGTCCATAAAATGGGAGGATGATGGAAAAGTAGTAAACTAAGATATTTTTTTCAAACTGCAGAGACGAGGAATGACTGAAAAATGGTGGTCTGGTCTGAAAGGAGAAGATGAGAAAAGAGAATATCTACATCAAAAGAGACGTCACTTGATGTAAGAGGTATGGGGCGTTGTATTACCCTGTATGTTCTGTAGTGATGGGAGGGTGGATATAGAAATTGGCCCACCCAGCCGCATCCTGGCCCCAGACTTCAGGTCACACTGTGCGTGTTCTGAATTCTGGGTGCTCACACCCATCTACTACATTATCTGTACACAGAGAGTTATCACCGTGTTATCTGTGGTGTTACATAGGACTGCAGGTGATATCTACTGCATTATCTGTAAAAAAGAGGCATGGCCACAGGTTGGGGGGGCACAATACTGGGCTTGCCCCAGGTGCTTGCAGCCCACACTACGCCACTGAGTCTGTCTGCTTCTCAGATGACAGAAAAGACAAAAAATCCACAGGCAGCTAGTAGAGCATGTCAGCTCTACAAAAGAAATTACATTTTTCACGTTTACACTGCCTGGCTCTGTCAATCAAACTGCAGAGGGAGCGGCAGTTGCAGAGAATAGTCTCTAGGTGTAACGGCAACACCCCCATTGCTCCTAGAAGCTAATTTGCATAGATTAAAAAAAATCTTTTTTCTCAGCAATACGGACACAAATGAACATGGGACCAACACAGATGTTTTCAACTGGCAAGCGCAACAGGTCAGCCAGTTTCATAGGTACAAATCTGCTGACAGATGCCTTTTAACTGACCTGAACTGAGCTAAAGAGGCCTGCGCCTCTACAAAACTTTGGCATGTCAATCACCAGCGCAGGGGGGTTAAGACCGGTGTCTAAATGGACGATCTTAATAAATGACCCCCATAGTGTATTTCCGATAGACTCCAATGCTAATGCACTGGAGTCTATGAGAGGAGCAATCTAATGATTGCTTGTTCAAGTTTTCTAGGGGAACTATTAAAAAGAAAAGTTTTAAAAGTATTAACAATTTAAAAAAATATAAAAATTCAAATCCCCCCTTTTCCCAAAATTAACATAACAATAAACAATAAAAAAAAACATCATGGGTATTTCCACATTGTGTAAACGCCTATTAATATATATTTTTTTAAGTCAAAATGAGTGATTCAGTATTTTTTGGTTGCTTCACCTCCCATAAAAATGAAAAAAAAGTGATAAAAATTTCATACACGACCCAAAATGGTATCAATGAAAAGTACAGTTTGCCCTGCCAAAATTTAGCCATACACATAAAAAATTTTTTTTTAAAGTTATGGGGTCAGAATATGGCAATGCAAAGAAAAACATATACGTATGGGGTATCATTGTAATCATACTGACTCCGAGAATAAAGGTAAAAGGTCCTTTTCACCACATAGGAAATGCTGTATAAACAAAACCTGCAAGCAGCGTTTTAGTGTCCACCGCCAGAGCGGAATGGAGGCGGAATGGAGGCGGAACGGACGTAAACTGATGCATTCTGAGCGGATCCTTATCCATTAAGAATGCATTAAGGGCAAAACTGATCCGCTTTGGACCGCTTCTGAGAGCCCTGAAACGGATCTCACAAACGGAAACCAAAACGCCAGTGTGAAAGTAGCATTAGTGACCAGCCTGTTTTGGGCCTTCCTGACCAAGGGTTTTTCTTCCTTTTTTCATCGTCACGTTCCAAGAGCTATAACTTTTTAATTTTTCCGTCTATATAGCTTTATGAGGGCTTGTTTTTTGTGGGACAAGTTGTAGTTGTTAATGGTGCTATTTTGGAGTACACATGACCTTCTGATTAACTTTTATTAACTCTTTCTGGGAGGGAGATGGGAAAAACAGCAATACTGCCACTGCATTCCTGCCAATGCATCACGTTCATTTTTCGGTATAAATAACATTTGGGTCACTATGATTACAGTAATACCAAATACATATATATTTTTTTCCATTTTACTACTTTTGTGCAATAAAACTTTTTATAATAATAGTTTTGCATTGGCGCTTCCCAAGACCCATAACTTTTTCATTTTTCTTTCTATGGAGTTGTGTGAGGGCTTGATTTTTGCAGGAAGACTTTTTTTCATTGGTATCATTTTGGAGTAAATGGTGCTTTTTTATCGCTTATTATTATGTTTTTTTTGTGGCAACTAAGAATAAATTAGCAATTCTGTCTTTTTGTTTATATATATATATATATATTTTTTTTTTTATGGCGTTCACCATAGGGGATAATTTACATGATATTTATGTAGTCCGGGTCGTTACGGACGTGGAAATACCAAACATATGGGGGAATTTTTTTTTGCAATTTCTTTCTTTGAAAAGCATATTTTCATTATATGTGTCTTATCTGAAACAATAAAAAGAGATTTCCAAAAAAAAAAAAGAAAAGCATATTTTCAATGGAAAAACGCTTATTTTTTATGGGATTTTTTATTGAATAAATGTTTTTTTTATTCATTTTTTTACCACTTAATAGTCCTACAAGGGGACTATAACAGACAACATTCTGATTGATTTTAAAATGCAATGCATTATCCCTATAGTGCATTGCATTTTAATATCAGTGCTATTCTTACATTGACCAGCAGGCTGCGCCAGCGACACGCAGCCTGCTGGAAATTACTAAAGGCTGGTCTGGGGCCTACATGAGACCCTCGATCACATTTGTGGGGTGCCAATCGGAGACATAGGGAGTCCGCGCCCTCTGTCAGCACTTTACATGCGGCGGTCGCCATTAAATGTTAAACAGCTCGGATAGGCACTTCTGCCAGTCCGGGCTGTTAGAGTAGGGCCGCGGCTCTCATGTGAGAGCAGGGCCCCCACGCTGCATGGGGGACCCGTGCAGCGCTTAGACTGGGCCACCGTAAAAAGCGGAAGCCCAGCCTAAGGCCCCTTAGTGACTGCCATAAAAAGGCAAATGAGTGGTCACTAAGAAGTTAAGAAAATCTTTAGAAATCTTTACTAATATATTGAAGAGGAAAAACTAATGGGGGCATTTTTCAAACTGGTATAAAGTAGAAATGGATGAGTTGCCCATAGCAACCAATCAGATTCCAACTTTCATTTTCCAAAGGAGCTGTCAAAAATGAAAGGTGGAATCTGATTGGTTGCTATGAGCAACTAAGCCAGTTCTACTTTACACCAGTTTGATAAATGACCCAATAAAAGTCCACGTGGGCATAAGTATTCAAACCCTTTACTCAGTCCTTAGTTAAAGCACTTTGGCAGTAATTACAGCCTCCAGTCTTCTTGGGTTTGGATGGTGGACTGTTGGTGGATAGCCATTTTCCGGTCTCTCCAGAGATTTTCAAGTCAGGGCTCTGGCTGGGCCACTCAAGGACATTCACAGAGTTGTCACAAAGCCCACTTCTGTGTTGTCTTGGCTGTGTGATTAGGGTTATTGCCTTGTTGGAAAATAAACATTTGGCCCAGTCTGAGCTCGCTGGATCAGGTGTTCATTAAGAATATCTCTTTACTTCATTCAGCTCAACTCTGAGCGGTCTCCCTTTTCCAGCAGCTGAAAAACACCCCTACAACATGATGTCACAACATCAATACGTCAATACATCACCATACTTCACTGTAAGGATGGAATTAGGCAGTGCCTGGTTTTCTCCAAACATAATGCTTAGAATTGAGGCCAAAAAGTTCAATCGTGGTTTCCGCTAAGACCAGAGAATCTTGTTTCTTACAGTCTGAGAGTGTTTTTGGTACTTTTTTGCAAAATTTCATGAGTCTTTTACTGAGTAGAGGTTTCTTTCTGGGTACTCTGCCATACAGTCCAGATTGGTGGAATGCTGCAGTGATGGTTGACCTTCTGGAAGTTCCTCCCATCTGCATACAGCATATTTAGAGCTAAGCCAGAGTTAGGTCCTTAATCACCTCTCTGGTGGGGCAGCCAGCTCTAGGAAAAGTCTTGGTTGTTCCAAACATCTTCCATTTAAGAATTATGAAGCCAATGTGTTCTTCGGAAGTTTCAGTACAGCAGAAATTTTGTGCCACCCTTCTACACATCTGTGCCTCCACACAATGTCTCTAGGCTCTACAAGCAGTTCTTTTCTCCTCATTGCTTGGTTTTTGCTCTAATATGAATTGTCAGCTGGGGGACCTTATATAGTGTAAGGGATAACTCTCTCACAAGGGGTCGGCAGTGACAGACTTCTCTCAGACAGCGGGGATTTAAAGTCCACAGGGTGTTTTTTTTTTCTCTTCAGCAGTACAGATGATCACCCAGTTAACGTTGCTGAGTGATATGAGGTTCCAGCACCACAAAACACAAATGCAAAAAAGAAACACTTCCCCGTCTAGGCTCTACCTAATACATAGGTCTCCATAACTCATCTCTAAGACGCAGTTCAAACGAAGGTTGAAATCCGGCTTTACACAGCCATACGGTCCAGCAGCCCTCCTGGCTGGGACCACACAGAGCCTCTCTAGACTTCCTTTTCAATTCCTCTACGGTCCCTTTCTCTCATACACAGAGGGTTGTTTTATCCCTCATTGATTATTACAGACCTCCTCACCTGCAATCACCTCAGGTTAAAGGGAATAAGTGGAAGGGTGTGTGGACTGAAAGGTTCCACTGCCAAACCTACCTCTCAGTCCAAATATAATCCAGCCCATACAAGTAAACAAAACACCTCTAACAACTATGCTGAAGCAACACCATTTCTGCACTTCATTTACTTGACCCAGCTAAGGTATCTGGGTGGGATATACACACCCTGACCGGTTTTACCGTACACATTACCACAATAGATAGGGACATATCTTTGCAAATAATGTTCAATCAACTGAATTTAACACATTTGGAATCCAATCAAAGCGAAGAAAGATCTAAAAAATGATCAAGAGAAAGGGTCTGAATACTTATGTCCACGTGAAATTTTAGTGTTTTCCACGTAAAATTTTAGTGTTTCCTTTTTAATTAATTTGCAAACATTTCTAAAATTCTGTTTTCATTTTCTCATTAAGGGGTATTGAGTGAAGAATTATGGGGCAATTATGTTTTTTATTTTTTATTTTAGCACAAGGCCACAACATAACAAAATGTGAAAAAAGTGAAAGGGTCTGAAGACTTTCCAACTGCACTGTATTTGCTGTTTAGTCTTCCCATAAAAAAAATTACAAAAATTTGTCAGTACACCACCATTATTTTATTGTGCAAATGTCCCAAAAATTTGGCAAAAAAATATGTATATTGTGTATTGCTGCATTTGTACTGACTTATCGCATATTAAAAGGGTTCTCCGGGAATTAAGAAAATGAAAATATGTAAATATTACTTTATTATAAATATATTCCCAAATACCTTTCACTAGTTATAATGGCTTGTTTAGTCTCTTGAGTAATTATTAGAAGAAATAAAATGGCCGCCATTCTATTAGTACACACAAAACCTGTCCTACTTGTCAGAGATTATGCTCCTAAATACAGCTAAGATCTTCAGCTGAATCTCTGTAGGAATGGAGTTCATGAGGAGACATGAAGTACATAGATGAGGGTGGGGGTAATGAGCAGCAGCACTTGTATGCAGTCTCCATTACCACAGCCCCACATTACTACAGTCTGTCCTGACCATCCTCTGTGCTCCACGTCTCCTCATGAACTCCATTCCTACAGACATTCATCATTCGTCATAGATAATATTAAACTGTGTTCATTATCATAATTCCTGACAAGCAGACAAGCTGCTATCAAAAAAACATCTCCTCATATAGCTATCGATAGAAAGATTAAAAAAAAAATTTGTTATGGCTCTTGGAATGCAATTCCTTTGTCCTTAAAGACTAAATTTAGAATGTACTTAAAGGGGTTGTCTTACTTCAACAAAAGGCATTTATTATGTAGAAAAAGTTAATACAAGGCACTTAGTAATGTATTGTTATTGTCCATATTGCCTCCTTTGCTGGTGTGATTCATTTTTTTAATCACATTATACACTATTGATTTCCATGGTTACGACCACCCCGGAATCCAGCAGCAGTAGTCGTGCTTGAAAACTATAGGAAAAAGCGGCCTATGCGCACTCCCATGGTCTCGGCCACCAGAGAGTGAATTTTGCCAACTGTAAAAACCCTTCAGCCAATCAATAGTGACTGATGCCATATGCGGGTCGCCTTATCCACCTAGAATGCTGCTTCAAGTGAACTTTCAAAAGCAGCATTTTGGGTCTATAATAGCCCTTACTGACCAGGAGTAGCTGCATCCTTGGTCCATCTTTGGTAATATATTCTGTCACAGTAGTTCTGTGGAGTAATTCTTTTTTGTGCCCTGGCATATTTTCCCTACCCATTGAGGAGCAGTACGCAAAACATGTATGTGGGGGTTTTGCAGTTCCAAGGCTAGGGCACTTTTATGGCATCTTTACATAGGGATATGTTCTGGGCATGGTTGCTCTTATCAAGGTGGGTGCTACGTGGCTAGGTTATCTAGGGCCAACATAGCACCCCTTGATAGGGCATAAAAGGAATAGAAATTCATCCCTGAATTTACACCTGGACAGTCTCCCTATTACAGTTGGTTTCGTCAGACCAAAGTTGATATCAGCCGCTCCCACCTGACCACAGAGGATAACCCATCACGACAGATGCGGTAGGACCTGATGGTTCCATATTTGTTCTTCAAGTTGGGTGGGTACCTCTGAGTAGCCTATATAATTTGAGGCAGATTTTAGTATGGTCTAGTTGCTTCTATATGGATAACATAACTTTGTACTTGCTGTGGATTTTTTTGTATGGATTCCTTCCTGCGATTCAAACATGTTCATTATCTTGTGCATTGTGTGTAAATTGCCGAGTTTTTTTTCTGACGTCGATGAAGTTCTGAAACCCGGATCTCAATCAACAAGACAGAATGGTTTACTTGTGGATTTTATTTTGAATTTACAATGAAATCTGAGGCAAAATCCACACCTCTGCATAAAAATCTGGATGACATTTCATAGTGGATCTACACACAGATTTCTGTGGGGATTTTATTTACATGGAAATCTGTGTCATGTGCACTTAGCTTAAAGGGGTTATCCCATCTTAGACAATGGGGGCATATCGCTAGGATATGCCCCCATTGTCTGATAGGTGCGGGTCCCACCTCTGGGACCCGCACCTACAACGAGAACGGAGCCGGGGAGAGTTGTGGCTGGAGGACCCCAGGTTTCCCAGGGTCCGACCACCACCAGGCGCAGTTCCCCGCCTCTCCCATTGAAGTGAATGGGAGCGCACCACACATGCGCGGCCAACGCTCCCATTCATTTCTATGGGGCCGACGGAAATAGCCGAGCCAGCGCTCGGCTATTTTCGGCGGCTCCATAGAAATGAACGGAGGGCGGCTGCGCATGCGCAGTGTGCCCTCCTCCACTTTCTCTGCTCCGTTCTCCTTATAGGTGCGGGTCCCAGCGGTGGGACCCGCACCTATCAGACAATGGGGGCATATCCTTGCGATATGCCCCCATTGTCTAAGATGGTATAACCCCTTTAAATGACAGCAATAAAGGCTTGGGCTCTCACATGGAACATATGCAATATTTGCAGCTTAGCAATACTTCACTTATTCACGTGTAGGAGGCTGTTTGGTGACTTTATGTGGCCAAGTCTTCCTATGACCCACTGAAGTCCTGATGGTCTTTGCAGAGTCTCCCAAAAACCTGATTCTAGGCCAAGCTCTTACAACTACTGCCTCTTACTGCATCAAGTGTGTAGCTGGTGTTGCCACACGTACCACTACAGAGTACAGTGTGTGTACCATAGCACCAGCTACTCTTGCCCTATTCTCCCAGGCTGCAGCTTTTAACAGAAACCAGCTCATCACAAGGGTGAAGCAGGTACATGTTGTTACACCAAGCAAGGTTCCCTGAATTCCCCAAAAGCAAGAAAGTCATCCCGTTTTGCAGGGCAGATTCTAGGTGAAATGGGCCCCTAGGGCAAAAAACAATAAGCCCCCCCCACATGAAACTTGCTGATTTTAACGTCCCCACCATCACTACAAAAATACAGTGCCCCATACCTCTTACATCCAGTGACGTCTCCTTTGATGTAGATGTTCTCTGTCCTCATCTTCTCCTTTCAGACCTTCAGAGCCCCCATATAAAATACCCCTTCTTTGTGGCCTCAGTAGAATCCCCCATAGTGCCCCATAATAATGTGCCAGTATCAAGTGCCTCTCTTCTACCCCCCCCATGTGCCAGTGACAAGTGCCTCTCCATGCCCTGCCCCCATGTGCCAGTAACAAGTGCCTCTCCATGCCCCCAATGTGCCAGTAACAAGTGCCAAACCCCTCCATGTGCCAGTATCAAGTGACAAACCCCCCCATGTGCCAGTATCAAGGGACAAACACCCCCATGTGCCAGTATCAAGTGACAAACCCCCCCATGTGCCAGTATCAATTGCCAAATCCCCCTATGTGCCAGTATCAAGTGACAAACCCCACCATGTGCCAGTATAAAGCGCCAAACCCCACCATGTGTCAGTATCAAGTACCAAATCCCCTCATGTGCCAATATCAAGTGCCAAACCCCCCCATGTGCCAGTATCAAGTGCCAAACCCCCCCCCCCAACCCCATGTGCCAGTATCAAGTGCCTTCCGCTTCCCCCCATGTGGCAGTAACAGATAGTCCGGTATTTAAAAAAAAAACACTCCATCACACAGCAATGCGATGCAGGCCTCTTCCAGCCTGTGTCCCGCGCTGTACGGCTCAGGCGCACCGCCTGCACAGGCCTCTGATAGGCTGCGGGTCTTGTGCCGGCAGCCTATCAGAGGAACAGGGGAGGGAAACGCCTCTCCCTCCCCTGCCCCACAGCACAGCCATTGGTATCGCTGTCCTGAGGACGGCGATACAGATGACTATGGAGATGAACACTTCGACAATGGAAGCGTTCATCTCCCTGTGACCTGGCGTTAGTAGAGGGCCGGCGCCGGTGTCGGGTGGTGGGCTTGGGGACCCCTAAGGACTCGGGGGCCCGGGGGCAATTGCCCCCCTTGCCTATATGGAAGCGCTGGCCCTGCCCTTTTGCAAGTTAGCCACTGACCCATTTGTGCCTACACCTATGCGCTCCCACACTGCAATGGAATGCCGTTGTATACTTCCCCATTAACAGGTATATCCCATACCTGTTAATGGGGAAGTATACAACTGTATCCCATTGCAGTGTCAGCCAGTTCCCTCTATCTCTCCAGATCTGGTGGTTAAAATTACAACTGGATTGGAGAACTGTGTCCCGAAGAGCAGCTGCAGATGTTCACTTCTATTGCTTCGCGCACCGCTGATAGTTTAGCTCCTTAGTTGGGTGGTATGTGTGTGTAGTGTATACATGGTATATTTATGTATGTATATTTATGTATGTATACCATGTATATGGTGTATTTATGTGTATGTGTGTTGCATATATATATGGTGTTTGTATATGTATACATGTGTCATGACGCCGCGTGTCCGCCGTTGAGTAGGGATCCTGCTGTTAAAAATTTGAATCCCACCCCTGTCCACCAGTCAATGTGTATGGGGCTGTAGCTTGCCCAGCATACTGGAAAGGGCATGGCCTATATCAAGTGTTTGTAACTGGAGGACTACCATGTGAAAAGTGCAATATACACAGTATACTGCTACACATAATGGAACATTAACAAGACCCTATATATAGCAGTTTTACACTGTAAAAGAGATAGTGGAGATATTATGTAATTAGCAGCAATATCTGGTCTATGGATCTGTAAGGGCATATCAACACAGTTCACAGAGGAAAAATACAAATAATAAAACTGGAACAGTAATATTTAAGGGTGGCTCTTCCACAATGTACATGCAGATAAGTAACTCTGAGACTTGCAATACCAAAAGTTCAGTTACATGCAAAGCCCTCAAACGTTTTAACCCACTCAAAAGAAAAAAAACTTACTGTGGTTATTACATTCATTCTGTGAAGATCAGATTCATGATAACACTCCACTAGTCCTAATATACTGTCATAATGTATTAGTTTTGCCTCCACCTCTAGATTGAAGGTAAAGACTCGCCTCAATGGTGTCTTCCTGAAAGTGATACATCTTAAGGTCACAATGGAAAATATTTTTCATTGTCAAAATATTGTGGGCCTATAGCTACATATATTACAAATATTTAGCTACAATGTTACATAATATGAACTAGGTTTTGGTCTACACAGCAGTGATGGTCAGTTTGCAGTGTTCGCCAGGTAAACTCACCCGTCTGGCGATGCACAGGTAAGCCCTTACCTGTGCCTGTGTCGGGAGCTGGTCTGAAATCAAATGCAGTCACCGGGAGCAGGCAGTTCCGAGAACAGCCGCTGGGGGCCTTCATCGGGCTGTTCTTGGAACTGCCTGCTCCTGGTGACTGCATTTGATTTCAGACCGGCTCCCAGCACAGGCACAGGTAAGGGCTTACCTGTGCATCGCCGGACGGGTGAGTCTACCTTACTAAAGATGGCAGCCCGCATGTGTTCGCTGGCGAACACTGCGAACTGACCATCACTGCTACACAGTGTATCATTGTAGATTTGCCAGTTTTTACTTATGTAAAGGGTCACTGTGTTTTTTGCTTTTTGTCTTAAAGGGAATCTGTCACCTCCAAAAACCATCCCAAGCCGGCAGCAGTACCTGAGAGTAGCCAGCAACGTGTTTCCGACAATCGTTTTCTTCCTGAAGGCAAATGACGCAAAAGCTCAGAAAACGATCTTTAATCCCCTGTCCGCGTGATTTTCTAGTCATGCTTGAAGTCAAAGGGGCAACGGCCTCTTTGCTTCAAGTCAAGGTAACTGAGCCCCCTTCCCTGCCCCTTCGCTGTGACTAACAGCGCTTATGCACGAGAGTTCGGCTGCCTTTGCCGAACTGCCAGATGTCAGTCACAGCGAAGGGGCAGGGAAGGGAGGGGGCGTGTTTACCGTGACTTGAAGCAAGGAGGCCGCTGCCTCCGTGACTTCAAGCCTGACTAGAGAAGCGCGCCGGCAGGGGATTAAAGATCGTTTTTACGCCCGTTGCTTCATCTGCCTGCAGGAAGAAAATGGATGTTACAAACACGCTGCTGGCTACTCTCAGGTACTGCTGCCGGCTTGGGGTGTTTTTAGGATGTAGAAGGTTCCCTTTAAAGATATGGCTTTAGCTTTACATACATTCTGCAGCAGGGTATATGTTGAGGCTGGATACAAATGTAACAGTTACAGATACTCATCGGTATGTTTCAGGAAAATAGATGTACTAATAATCTCTGTTAGCAGAATGTACCATACAAACATGGCCGTCTTGTAACAGAGCCTGCTAGCAAAAAAGTGTCTGCTAATTAGAAAGCAGTGGGACATTTATTTTCCATTTCTTATACTTTAAAGGGGTTGTCCAGTTTCAGCAAAAAAAAAAAAGGCTGCTTTGAGAAAAAGCATAAAATATTAAAAATTAGGATTAATAACCTGCACCTGTGTCATTGGTTGAAGCAGTCATGAGTTGTCAATGTGATGTCATCACTGCAGCCATGTACACAAAGCAAGGGTGAGCACAACCAGAGCTGCTGCGCTGGATCCAATAAGTGGGTAATCCTGTATGTAATTATGTAATCTTATTGCCTTTCCCAAAGTTGTTTAGTTCTTTATTGAATCTAGACAACCTTTCTGTGTTCCCAGTTATGAAGAATGTAGTTCTGATAATAAATGTAATTAAAATGGAGAAATTTAAAAAAAAGAGCAAATGGAAAATGTGATTGAGCTAAGATTGACAAAGTATAAACTGCTAGTGGTGCTTGATTGGTCAATGATCATACAACCAAGGTGGTACAACCTTTATTTTGGGTTCTGCAACAGGGTATATGTTGAGGCAGTTTCACATTGGCTGGTATCTCCCCCTCCTGTGATATAGGCTGGCACTCGGGCATAGTAATGGTCATACAGATGTTGGATATCCTCCTGTGGTACAGTAAGTCATTCCAAGCTCTTTTAACATAGACCCGTAATTCAGCCAATGTCACTGTTGGCTGCAGTGCATGGGAGATCCATCAACCCACCCAGTCCCAGACTTTCCTGATGAGGAAAAGATCTGATGATCAAGTTGGCTAGGGCAGCTGCTTGAATACTCTGAAAAGCACACTGTGTATCGGTAGTGATGTGTGGGCAGGCGTCATCTTGCTGGAACACCATGTCTCCTAAGTAAAAGGAAAAAAAGGCAGTGGGACTGGTTCCTGGACATACTGAAGGCAGGTCAATGTTACCTCCACTAACACTAGATGGGAGTGGCCAGGCTAGCTTATTATGGCACCTCACAATATGACTTCTGGTGTCAGTCCTGTGTGTCTCCGCACTATACATGATAGCAGTAGGTGCTGTCCAGCCCTCCCGTGAACTCTGATGTGGCCTTCATTGGTACCAAGGTAGAACCTGCTCACTATTCATGCCTCCAATGGGCTATCTCACAGCACCAGTGCAGGTGCTTTTGGCAGTGATGAGGGGTCAGTGGCAAATGCGTTAGTGGAGTGGGTGAATGCAGTCCTGCTTCAATTAGACCGTTTTTTTATGGTCTGGGCAGTCACAGCAGGGGCTACTGCAGAATCATGCCATGGCTATCCTTTGAGATACAGAAGCTCTTTTTGTATGATGATCTTTGCATGCATATGTGTGCCCTCCTCTAACCACTGTTTACACCACAGATGCACTTCAGAAACTTCTCGTCCAACTCTTTCCGGGATTTGACTGATGGACCATCCAGCTTCTCAAAGTCCCACTAATTAGTCATTTTCAAACTCCATTAATTGCAACAATAGTGCACACCTTTGTTACAAGTCATAGTGAACATTCAACAACACTAAATCAACAGTATAACTAAAAAGAAGATGGAAAAACAGTACCATCAGACAAAAAACAACAGACAACAAAAGTCTGTGGAACATCTGTATGTAAAGTAAGGATCTTAGAACTTTCATCACTGCATGTAACACACTCCAGCACTGCCATATTGTTAACCCCTTAAGGACCGAGGACGTACCGGTACGCCCTATTTCCCGAGTCCTTAAGGACCGAGGACGTACCGGTACGTCCTGACTTAAAATCTGAATTCCGGCGCCGCGGGGGTTAATCGAAACGGGATTTCGGCTGAAATCATTCAGCCGGCATCCCGTAACAACGCAGGGGGGGGTCATTGGACCCCCCCGTATCGGCGATCGCAGAAAACCGCAGGTCAATTCAGACCTGCGGTTTTCTGCGTTTCCGGTCCATTCGGGTGTCCTGTGACCCGATGAACCGGAAAAAGACTGCGATCGGTGGCGTAATTTTACACCACCAATCGCAGTCCGAGGATTTGCAGAGGCGGAGCTGGCCCTGGTGCTGAACGCCGCTGTCCAGGGTGCTGATTGGTGCAGGGGAGAGAGGCGCGAGATTCAAACTTCCTGCGCTCCTCTCTCCCCTCCTCTTCCTGTCCAGCACCCTGACCGTGCAGCATCGTCCAGCACCAGCTCCTGTGTCCCCCTAAATCGGCATCCATCACCCTCCTGCACCCATCGCCACCCAGGTAGGTTAGGGTCAGTGAGGGAGAGGCACCTTTAGGCAGGGATAGAAGGGAAAAGTTAGAAAAAAAAAAAAGCACATTTATTCCAAACTTTTTTTTTTCAACTTTCAGACCCCAGACCCCCCCTGCCACTTGCCCCCCCCGCATCCCCCCCACCACCAGCCCCCCTCGCATCCCCCCCACCACCAGCCCCCCCCGCATCCCCCCCACCACCAGCCCCCCCCCCACCCACCAACCCCCTCCCCCCCCCACCAAACCCTTCACTTTTTTTTCTGCGTGCGCTGACTGGCCGGCACTTTTTAGCGTCCGTCCACTGTTAGCGCATCGCCCGCCCCACCACCCCACCGACCGCTGATCAGCGTTGAACCGCAGATCAGCAAGTTTGAACTTTTTTTTTTTTTTTTTTCCTAACACTTTTTTTTGCCTGGACTTTTTAGTACATGAACACCCGTGCCCCCACACACACGCACATAGAATAAAGTTTTACACGCACGCACATACACACGCACACACACACACACACCCATGGCCCGCCGGGTGTTCTCGGCCGAGGAGGCATATGCCCAGATTGCCTCCGACTCTGAGAGCCCCAGTGAGGATGAGGATGACCCCACGTTCCTTTTGTCATCCGCATCCTCCTCATCATCATCGGATGACGATGAGCCACCAAGGCAGCGGAGACGCCGCCAGGCGGAGCCAGGGGCCACACATGCTAGGGATCCTGTGGCCCACCCTAGTACGAGCCGCCCTGGGGTTCGTACTGGTTTCCCGGCCCACCAAATAAGTTCACCGGAGCCCCCTGCCGATGAACTTAGCTGGTGTCCCCCAGTGGACTTTGAGCCTGAGATTCCGGATTTCGCTGGCAATCCTGGAATCCAGATTCCCACAGTGGGGTTTACTGAAATAGACTTTTTTAGTTTTTTTTTCAGTAACCCACTGGTGAATTTGATGGTGGAGCAGACGAATCTGTACGCCCAACAGTTCGTCGCTCAAAACCCAGGCTCAGTTTTGGCTAGACCCGGTGGCTGGACGCCGGTCAGTGCAGCCGAGATGAGGACATTTTGGGGCCTCGTGCTGCATATGGGTCTAGTCCAAAAACCCAGTGTCAGGCAATACTGGAGTGGGGACGTCCTGTACCAGACCCCACTGTACAGTATGGTCATGACACGTCACCGGTTTGAGGCCATCCGGAAATGTCTGCATTATTCCGATAATGCAGCATGTCCACCCCGAGGTGATCCTGCCTATGACCGGCTGTACAAGATACGGCCGGTCATCGATCACTTTGGGGCCACATTTCAGCAGGCCTACGTACCTGGAAGGGAGGTCGCGGTTGATGAGTCTCTCGTTGCGTTCAAGGGGAGACTCAGTTTCCGCCGATACATTCCCACAAAGCGGGCGAGGTATGGCGTGAAGCTATACAAAATTTGTGAGAGTACCTCAGGGTACACTTACAAATTTTGTGTGTACGAGGGGCGAGATTCCCGGATTCAACCACCAGAATGTCCCCCCACTCTGGGTGTTACCGGGAAACTCGTGTGGGACCTTATGTACCCACTGCTGGATAAGGGTTACCACTTGTACGTGGACAACTTTTATACCAGCATTCCCTTGTTCAGGTCCCTTGCCGCCAGATCCACGTTCGCTTGTGGGACCGTGCGGAAAAATCAACGCGGCCTCCCTGCCTACCCCCTCCAGGTACCTATCCCCAGGGGTGAGACCCGTGCACTTACCAGTGGAAACCTGTTGCTGGTCAGGTATAAGGACAAGAGGGATGTCCTTATGCTGTCCACAATCCACGGTAACAGCACCACCCCAGTCCCTGTGCGAGGTACCGCGGCAACGGTCCTCAAGCCCGATTGTATCGTCGACTACAATCGGTATATGGGAGGAGTTGATCTCTCTGATCAAGTCCTCACGCCATATAACGCCATGCGCAAAACCCGGGCATGGTACAAAAAAGTTGCGGTCTACATGGTGCAGGTTGCCATGTACAACTCTTTTGTACTATCCCGAAGCGCTGGCAGCACAGGGACATTCCTCCAATTCTATGAGGCAGTCCTCAAAGACCTGATCTTTTCGGACCGGGAAAGAGCAGGCCGGAGTACCTCGGGAACTGGAGGCGCCCGGATCGTCCCTGGCCAACACTTTCCAGGTGTGGTCCCCCATACTGGAAAGAAGGGACGAACCCAAAAAAAGTGCAGAGTGTGTCACAAGAGGGGGATACGGAAGGACACCACAACTCAATGTGACACGTGCCCCGATCATCCGGGCCTCTGCATTATCGATTGCTTCAGGGAGTATCACACTTCCATGGAGTACTAAATTTTTATAATCCCCAACAGTTCACTAGAGAACATAAAACACTATGGCTCTCAGACTTTGGAGACACGAAAACAATTTTTCTTTCCCCAAAAAATATTAGTTTTAGTGCAGGCATCCTCAAACTGCGGCCCTCCAGATGTTGTAAAACTATAACTCCCAGCATGCCCAGACAACCTACAGCCATCATCAGGGCATGGTGGGAATTGTAGTTTTACAACATCTGGAGGGCCGCAGTTTTAGGATGCCTGCTTAGTGTCTCCAAAGTCTGAGAGCCATACATATTGGGCATCGTCGCGTGCGTAAAAGTCGTCGCTATAAAAATAACTTTTTACCAAATGCCTCGGATGAACGGTGTTAAAAATATAAAATAAAAACGGTGCCAAAACACCTATTTTTGGGCAAAATTTAAATTTAAATCCATTTTGCCGGTAATAAAGCAAGGGTTAACAGCCAAACAAAACTAAACATTTATTGCCCCAATTCTGTAGTTTGCAGAAACACCCCATATGTGGTCGTAAATGGCTATATAGCCGCACGGCAGGGCATAGAACGAAGGGAACTCCATATGGTTTCTGGAAGGCAGATTTTGATGGACAGTTTTTTTTTTTTACACCATGTCCCATTAGAAGCCCCCCCTGATGTAGCCTAGACTAGAAACTCCAAAAAAGTGACCCCATCTAAGAAACTACACCCCTCAAGGTATTCAAAAATTACTTTACAAACTATGTTAACCCTTTAGGTGTTCCACAAAACTAAATAGCGAATGTAGAAACAATTTTAGAATTACATTTTTTTGTTACATTGCCTCAAAAAAGAGTAATATAGAGCAACCAAAAATCTAATTTACCCCAAAAATTGTCCCAAAACAACAACCACCTTATCCCGTAGTTTCCTAGATGGGGTCACTTTTATGGAGTTTCTACTCTAGGGGTGCATCAGGGGGCTTGAAAGGGTACATGGTGTAAATAAACCAGTCCAGCAAAATCTGCCTTCCAAAAACCGTATGGCGTTCCCCTTCTTCTATGTCCTGCCGTTTAGCCAAACAGTAGTTTACGACCACATTTGGGGTGTTTTTGCAAACTACAGAATCAGGGCAACCCATTTTGAGTGTTGTTTGGCAGTTAACCCTTGTTTTACTCCTGTAAAAAATTGATTATATTGGAAAATTTTCCAAAAAATAGAAATTTCAAAATTGTTTCTCCATCTGCCATTAACTCTTGTGGAACACCTAAAGGGTTAACAAAGTTTGTAAACCCAGTTTTGAATACCTTGAGGGGTGTACTTTCTTAGATGGAGTCACTTTTTTGAAATTTCTATTCTAGGGGTGCAACAGGGGGCTTCAAATGGGACATGGTATAAACAAAACCAGTCCTGCAAAATCTGCCTTCCAAAACCCATATGGTGTTCCCCTCCTTCTATGTGCTACCGTTCGGCCAAACAGTAGTTTACGACCACATTTGGGGTGTTTTTGCAAACTACAGAATCAGGGCAACCCATTTTGAGTGTTGTTTGGCAGTTAACCCTTGTTTTACTCCTGGAAAAAATTGATTATATTGGAAAATTTTCCAAAAAATAGAAATTTCAAAATTGTTTCTCCATCTGCCATCAACTCTTGTGGAAGACCTAAAGGGTTAATAAAGTTTGAAAAAACAGTTTTGAATACCTTGAGGGGTGTAGTTTCTAGAATGGGGTCATTTTTGGGAGGTTTCTATTATCTAAGCCTCACAATATGACTGCAAACCTGAACTGGTCCATAAAAAGTGGGATTTTGAAGATTTCTCAAAAATTTCAAAATTTGCTTCTAAACTTCTAAGCCTTGTAACATCCCCAAAAAATAAAATATCATTCCCAAAATGCTACAAACATGAAGTAGACATATGGGGAATGTAAAGTCATCACAATTTTTGGGGGTATTACTATGTATTACAGAAGTAGAGAAACTGAAACTTTGAAATTTGCTAATTTTTCAAAATTTTTGGTAAAAAATGTATTTTTTTATGCAAAAAAATTAACTTTTTTGACCCAATTTTAGCAGTGTCATGAAGTACAATATGTGACGAAAAAACAATCTCAGAATGGCCTGGGTAAGTCGAAGCGTTTTAAAGTTATGAGCACTTAAAGTGACACTGGTCAGATTTGCAAAAAATGGCCTGGTCCTTAAGGTGAAAATGAGCCTGGTCCTTAACCCCTTAAGGACACAGGGCGTACAGGTACGCCCTTGTGCCCTGGTACTTAAGGACACAGGGCGTACATGTACGCCCTGTGCATTTTCGATCACTGCCGTGCGGCTGGCAGTGATCGGAACCCGGCGCCTGCTCAAATCATTGAGCAGGCACCTAGGCTAAATGCGCGGGGGGGTCCCGTGACCCCCCCATGTCGGCGATCGCGGCAAACCGCAGGTCAATTCAGACCTGCGGTTTGCTGCGATTTCTGCAGTTTCTGATCCCCGCGGTCCCTGACCGCGGGGATCAGAAACTTTAGGATTAAAAATTGTTTCCTGTATCCCTCCCCCCTGCACCCCTGAGTTGTTCGAGCACGGTGGGAGGTGCAGGGGGAGGGTTGCGGGCGGTGCGGGCGGTGCGGGAGGCGGGCGGTGCGGTAGGCGGGATCGCGATCCCCCGCCCGCCTCCCATTGCGTAATCGTTGGCGTCTAGTGGGTATACCAGGGTGCCAGCACATTGCTGGCACCCTGGTATAAACGGCTGACATCGGTGATGCGATGTCAGCCGTTTAACCCTTTCCATACAGCGGTCCGTACGGACCGCTGTATGGAAAAGGTTAACAGTAAGAGGGAGCTCCCTCCCTCTCCGATCGGGGGGCTGCTGTGCCTTTGCAGTCCCCCGAATGGAGAGGGAGAGAGCTTCCAGGCAGCCCCCCAAGCCCCGTCCTTACCCTTCCCCGTCTGCGCAGTTCTGGCCACTACTGAGCAGACGGGGAAGGTTCCCATGGCAACAGGACGCCTTCTCAGGCGTCCTGCTGTCCATGGTGCTGAACAGATCTGTGCTGAAAGCATAGATCTGTTCAGTGTAAGTAAAATACAGTGCAGTACTATATATATTGTACTGTACTGTATTATGCAGACATCAGACCCACTGGATCTTCAAGAACCAAGTGGGTCTGGGTCAAAAAAAAAGTGAAAAAAGTGAAAAATAAAGTAAAAATCAAAAAACACATTTATCACTGATTAAAAATGAAAAAAATAAAATTCCCTACACATGTTTGGTATCGCCGCGTCCGTAACGACCTGATCTATAAAACGGTAATGTTACTTTACCCGAACGGTGAACGCCATAAAAATAAAAAATTAAAAACTATGATGAAATTGGAATTTTGCCCACCTTACTTCCCAAAAAAGGTAATAAAAGTGATCAAAAAAGTCGCATCTACGCCAAAATTGTAACAATCAAACCGTTATCTCATCCCGCAAAAATCATACCCTACCCATGATAATCGCCCAAAAACTGAAAAAGTTATGGCTCTTAGACTATGGAAACACTAAAACATGATTTCTTTTGTTTCAAAAATGAAATCATTGTATAAAACTTACATAAATAAAAAAAAAGTATACATATTAGGTATCGCCGCGTCCGTATTGACCGGCTCTATAAAAATATCACATGACCTAACCCCTCAGATGACCACCGTAAAAAAATAAAAATAAAAACGGTGTAAAAAAAGCCATTTTTTGTCATCTTCCGTCACAAAAAGTGTAATAGCAAGCAATCAAAAAGTCATGTGCACCCCAAAATAGTGCCAATCAAACCGTCATCTCATCCCACAAAAAATGAGACCCTACATAAGATAATCGCCCAAAAATTTAAAAAACTATGGCTCTTAGACTATGGAGACACTAAAACATTTTTTTTGTTTTAAAAATGAAATAATTGTGTAAAACGTACATAAAAAAAAAAATTGGATACATATTGGGTATCACCGCGTCCGTGACAACCTGCTCTATAAAATTACCACATGATCTAACCTGTCAGATGAATGGTGTAAATAACAAAAAAAAAAACGGTGCCAAAAAAGCAATTTCTTGTTACCTTGCCGCACAAAAAGTGTAATATAGAGCAACCAAAAATCACATGTACCCTAAACTTGTACCAACAAAACTGCCACCCTATCCCGTAGTTTCTAAAATGGGGTCACTTTTTTGGAGTTTCTACTCTGGGGGTGCATCAGGGGGCTTCAAATGGGACATGGTGTCAAAAAAACCAGTCCAGCAAAATCTGCCTTCCAAAAACCGTATGGCATTCCTTTCCTTCTGCGCCCTGCCGTGTGACCGTACAGCGGTTTACGACCACATATGGGGTGTTTCTGTAAACTACAGAATTAGGGCCATGAATAATGAGTTTTGTTTGGCTGTTAACCCTTGCTTTGTAACTGGAAAAAAAAATATTAAAATGGAAAATCTGCCAAAAAAGTGAAATTTTGAAATTGTATCTCTATTTTCCATTAAATCTTGTGCAACACCTAAAGGGTTAACAAAGTTTGTAAAATCAGTTTTGTATACCTTGAGGGGTGTAGTTTCTTAGATGGGGTCACTTTTTTGGAGTTTCTACTCTAGGGGTGCATCAGGGGGGCTTCAAATGGGACATGGTGTCAAAAAAACTGTCCAGCAAAACATGCCTTCCAAAAACCATACGGCGCACCTTTCACTCTACGCCCCGCTGTGTGGCCGTACAGTAGTTTACGGCCACATATGGCGTGTTTCTGTAAACGGCAGAGTCAGGGCAATAAAGATACAGTCTTGTTTGGCTGTTAACCCTTGCTTTGTTAGTGGAAAAAATGGGTTAAAATGGAAATCTAGGCAAAAAAATGAAATTCTCAAATTTCATCCCCATTTGCCAATAACTCTTGTGCAACACCTAAAGGGTTAACAAAGTTTGTAAAATCAGTTTTGAATACCTTGAGGGGTGTGGTTTCTTAGATGGGGTCACTTTTATGGAGTTTCTACTCTAGGGGTGCATCAGGGGGCTTCAAATGGGACATGGTGTCAAAAAACCAGTCCAGCAAAACCTGCCTTCCAAAAACCAAACGGCGCACCTTTCACTCTACGCCCCGCTGTGTGGCCGTACAGTAGTTTACGGCCACATATGGCGTGTTTCTGTAAACGGCAGAGTCAGGGCAATAAAGATACAGTCTTGTTTGGCTGTTAACCCTTGCTTTGTTAGTGGAAAAAATGGGTTAAAATGGAAATCTAGGCAAAAAAATGAAATTCTCAAATTTCATCCCCATTTGCCAATAACTCTTGTGCAACACCTAAAGGGTTAACAAAGTTTGTAAAATCAGTTTTGAATACCTTGAGGGGTGTGGTTTCTTAGATGGGGTCACTTTTATGGAGTTTCTACTCTAGGGGTGCATCAGGGGGCTTCAAATGGGACATGGTGTCAAAAAACCAGTCCAGCAAAACCTGCCTTCCAAAAACCAAACGGCGCACCTTTCACTCTACGCCCCGCTGTGTGGCCGTACAGTAGTTTACGGCCACATATGGCGTGTTTCTGTAAACGGCAGAGTCAGGGCAATAAAGATACAGTCTTGTTTGGCTGTTAACCCTTGCTTTGTTAGTGGAAAAAATTGGTTAAAATGGAAAATTAGGCAATAAAATGAAATTCTCAAATTTCATCCCCATTTGCCAATAACTCTTGTGCAACACCTAAAGGGTTAACGACGTATGTAAAATCAGTTTTGAATACCTTGAGGGGTGTAGTTTATAGAATGGGGTCATTTTTGGGTGGTTTCTATTATGTAAGCCTCGCAAAGTGACTTCAGAGCTGTAGTGGTCCCTAAAAATTGGGTTTTTGTAAATTTCTGAAAAATTTCAAGATTTGCTTCTAAACTTCTAAGCCTTGTAACATCCCCAAAAAATAAAATATCATTCCCAAAATGCTGCAAACATGAAGTAGACATATGGGGAATGTAAAGTCATCACAATTTTTAAGGGTATTACTATGTATTACAGAAGTAGAGAAACTGAAACTTTGAAATTTGCTAATTTTTCCCAATTTTTGGTAAATTTGACATTTTTTTATGCAAAAAAAAATATTTTTTTTAACTTTATTTCACCAGTGTCATGAAGTACAATATGTGACGAAAAAACAATCTCAGAATGGCCTGGATAAGTCAAAGCGTTTTAAAGTTATCATCACTTAAAGTGACACTGGTCAGATTTTCAAAAAATGGCCTGGTCCTAAGGTGTAAAAAGGCTGTGTCCCTAAGGGGTTAAGGGGTTAAATAGGCTTTTTATCTTAATTCTTTTAGGTGTTTTTTTTCTTCATTTTCCGGTAGAGTATATAAGGAGCACTGGTGTTCACATGTTATTATAGGTTCACCAAATTCAGTAGTAAAGGCTTGCTTTTGGACTATACTGCATAGTGTTAGCCCAGCTCTCCATACCGTTGATTCTGTCACCACACGCAGGTACCGGCGCCGGGCTTCTTCACCCCTTCCTCCTGCTGCACGCCATGCAGTTCCCTTCTGGCTCTGAGCAGAGCTTGCACTCTGGCTCAGAGTTCCTTGTATATATTTAGGGTGTGTCTCTCCTCCCTTTGTGAGACAGCCTGTGCACGCTCTTTATCTTCCCCTGCCTATGGCTGGTCTGCAGGAGGTATTTAAATGCACTTCCTTCTTCAGGATGACACCTGAGCAACTTAGGTTTCTAGCTAGTCTAGTTTTATTTTTGTGCTAAATGTGTTCTGTTGGTTCTTGTCATTCTGTGTGCAGGACTTTGGATTACGTATTACGGACTTTGCCTGATTTTCCCCTGCCCTGACCCTGATCTACATTTACAGACTTTGCCTGACTGCGGCCTGCCCTGACTTCTGCCTTTGTACTCTGACTACACCTCCCTCTGATCAGCCTATAGCATACCAGCATCCACTGGGTAAATTGTGTCACCTGGAGGTCAGTCCAGTGGGTTCACACTCTTGTTCTGATTCCCTCGTGTTCCAATTCCCCCCTGAGGTAGCACACTTGGTACTCCCCTCGGGAAAGTCTCTCCTCACCATCAGAGGTATTGTGTTAAGAACGAGGGGTGTGCTCAGACATTGTCCTCAGAGGGAGTTGGTCACATGGGGCAGCGCCCACCCGCTGGTCATAACACATAGTCATATGTAGTCTGTTTGCTGTTATATAGGGCTACTGAAGAAATAATGCTAGGGGGGAATATCTCTATAATTCAGCATCCGATGGAGCGTGCCATGATTTGATTTTCTAATGGATTCCATATGAACAATTTCAGAGGTCTTTATATGAAATCAGAGATATATGGAGGTACAGTATAGTAAATAGAGCTTTCAGAATTTTATGGGTCCTGTATTATGTCTCTGTATAAAGCATAATTTACACGTCCGTGCTCAAATCCGTGAGAAGGTGGTCAGTGATGCATCTGTGAAGCTGTCCGTGAAGGATTCATGTGTGGTCCGTTTGTCTGTTTTTTGCTGTCCGTGTGCCATCTGTGTTTCACTGACCCTGCACAGCTGAAAAATAAGTTTCAAAGCATCTCTTCCTAATGATCTGTGAAACACGGATGCAACACAGATGGCATCTGTGTTGAATCCATGGCTTTCACAGACCCATAAACTATAATTGGCATGATGGATCCGTGAACACGGACAAAATGGGGCATGCATGAGTGCTAAAAACATGGACCAACAGACCATGCTAAAACACTGATGTCTGAATACACACATTTAAATGAATGGGGACGAGTGCTGTCCGTGGAGAACACATACAGCACAATTCCTTGGAACACTGATGTGTGAATGAGGCTTAACTTTTTGTTGCATAGAGACATGAAATATCTGTGTACATGTGGGCAAAATATGGCAATATTACAGTGCTGAATGTATTGTCTTAATAGGGAAAATATTTAAAAAACATTAAACATGGTTAATAAAGCTGCTGCAAACCATTTTATTACACTTGACATCAGATTTTTGCTTGCTTCTTGCACCGTCACATTAGGCCAGTAGAGGGCGAGCATGGCATTGGCGTGTACAGAAAGACCAGTTAATAAAACTACAAAAATCTTAAAAAACCACAAATAGTTTAATGTTAACCATAGCTGGGATGGATCTGGTTTTAGTTAATCAAAATTGTGCAATTATTAAGATAGTTTATGTTCAGAATTTTGGCACAGTTCCAGACAAAAAATCTGTAACAAAGTGCAGCAAGATACATCTGAATCGGGTGTTTTAGCCCAGATAAGATTTATAATCTACTAATGAGACTGGCTCTCAATAAATCACATGTATTTTATTAATTCACAATTTGTATAAACATTCATTAAAATGTTGTTAAAAAATACATCAAAATATTATACATTAATTATTTACCCAGGTATACTATTTCAGTAGACTGTGTCCGCTGTGGACAGTGACATTAGCTGCGCCACATCTCCAGTGTAAAGTGTGCGCATCCCAAAAATATCTGTGACATCCAGTGTACTTTTTCCGAAGACGCTGTCCGCTGCGGACAGTGACATTAGCTGCGCCATATCTCTAGTGTAAAGTGTGCGCATCCCAAAAATATCTGTGACATCCAGTATGCTTTTTCCGTAGACGGTGTCCACTGCGAATAGTGACATTAGCTGCGCCATGTGCAAGATTCAGGGGTCTTTAGGACCTTAGCGTGGTTTCTTTCACCTCTCTGACTGTTTTATCATAAAACATAAATTTTTATTAGTTTATCTTTAAAATTTACTGAAACTCGAAACGTGATTAAAATTCCTCAGAATTGGAGAAATAGGGATGTATCTTTGTTCAAATTCGTTTGATACACTAGATATGGCGGGGTGCCTGATACATTCTCAGGTCATATCCCCTTACCCTCTCAATTTAGTACTGCCTATAAAACAGCTGTATATTTAGCTGTCTATTTCATTCCCTTCTGGTACCTCTAAGTCTCCAAGCTGAACTAAAAAGACGAGCCTGCATCCCTACATGTTTCGCCGTTAGACGGCGTCTTCAGGGGATGGCATGCAGTGTGTGCCGCTGGTGACGGCATTGACATTATCTGCGGGATATCTCCTGTCTGACGTTTCCACGTTCCAAATACCTTTTGAATTTTTTTTTGCGCATACACTTCCAAATCCTGCGCTACTGTACATGTGACAAACTTTCAAGCATATATAACATTTAATATGAAGAAGGCGAGCAGTAAGGGATGGGGAAGTGGCCGTGATGTTGATGGTGCACACAGAGGCCGTGGCCCTGGGCATAGTGAAACTGTGCCTACTGCCAGAGCACAAGAAAAACGATCATCCACGATACTTAGCTTCATGTCCCAGTTTGCAGGGCGGCGCAGGGCACCTCTCTTGAAGTCAGACCAGTGCGACCAGGTGGTCGGTTGGATTGCAGCAGACAATGCTTCCAGTCGGTTAAGTACCAGGGTGGTCCGCCACCAAGTCCAGTCTTGATACTCCTTCCTCCCACAATAGAGAGTCTGGACAAACAAGTGATCCCACACTCGGATATTCTGAGGACCTATTTTCATCGCCATTCCTAGATTTGGCCCTCTCACCAAGCACACTTGAAGAGGGACAGATCTTGTGCTCTGATTCCAAAACTCTTGAGCATCCACAGTCACAAGAAGATGAAGGTGGGGAACGGCAATTACTGTTTAATGAGGTGGATGATGATGAGACACAGTTGCCAATAAGTCCAAGGCAATTAGTGTCTCAAGAGGTTAATGAAGAGGATTGTCAACCTCAGTTGTCAATCACTGAGGTTGTGGTTAGGTCAACAAGTCAGGAGGATGAGCATAGTGAGGAAGTGGAAGAGGAGGTGGTGGACAATGAAGTCACTGACCCAACCTGGGAAGTTGGAAACCCCAGCAAGGAAAGCAGTAGAGACGGGGAGGGATCTGCTGCACCGCAACTGGCTGGAAGAGACAGTGGAGTGGCAAAAGGGAGAAGGCGGGCCACACCAAACATGCCCGCAACTGTTCCACGGATCACCCCCTTGCGGAAATCTCCCTTGCCAAGGGGTAGGTGTTCCGCAGTATGACGCTTTTTTTAGGAAAGTGCGGATGACAAAAGAATAGTAGTTTGCAAGCTGTGCCATACCAAAATGAGCTGGGGCGTGAACACTAGCAACCTCACCACCACCAGCATGATCCGCCACATGGCATCCAAGCACCATAATAAGTGGGCCGAACACCTGGGTCCACAATCTGTGTCTGCGGGTCACACCACTGCCTCATCTTCCCCTATGTTACGTGCTGGACAATTCCCTGTCGAAGGTGCAGGATCGGAAGCACCATCAGCAACCACATGCACTTCCTTGTCCCAGCGCAACATCCAAATTTCCTTACCCCAGGCCTTTGAACGCAAGCGCAAATACCCAGCCACCCACCCACAGGCCATAGCACTAAATGTGCAGCTTTTAAAATTAATGGCCCTGGAAATGTTGCCATTTAGGCTTGTGGACACTGAGGCCTTCTGCAGCCTGACGTTGGCGGCCATCCTGTATTACGCAGTCCCCAGCCGCCACTATTTTTCAAGGTGTGCCATGCCCGCCTTACACCAACATGTGTACCGCAACATCACACGTGCCCTGACCAATGCAGTTACTGGGAAGGTCCACTTAACCACGGACACATGGACAAGTGCATTCGCCCAGGAACACTACATTTCCCTGACGGCACACTGGGTGAATGTGGTGGAGGCCGGGAGCAAGTCGTACCCTGGGATGGCACAAGTGCTACCGAGGATTGTGGGCCGTACGACGATCAGGTTTTTGCCAACACCTACATTAGTGGCTCCAACCACCACTTCTCCTCCTCCACTTCCACCTCCAAATTATCCACTTGCAGCACCAGTCAGCCATCAGTCGGTAGCTGGAAGCAGTGTAGCACTGCAGTGGGGAAGTGGCAACAGGCCGTGATGAAGCTGATATGCTTAGGGGACCAACAGCACACCACCACAGAGCTGTTGCAGGGATAAGAGACAAGACAGCAGACAGAGCTGTGGCTCTCGCCACTCAACCTACAACCAGGCATGGTTGTGTCTGATAATGGCTGTAACTTAGTGGTGGCTTTGGAGCTCGGCAAGCTGACACACATCCCATGCCTAACCCACGTCTTAAACTTAGTGGTTCAGCGGTTTCTCAAAACCTACCCCAATTTGCCTGAGCTACTGGTGAAGGTGCGCCATGTGTGTGCACATTTCTGCAAGTCATCGACAGCTTCAGCCGGTCTGCCAACGCTGCAGCAGCGCTTGAAATTGCCAGCTCGCTGGCTGTTGTGCTGTGAGTACGCACTGGAACTCGACGTTCCACATGTTGGCCAGGCTTTGTGAGCAGCAGAGGGCAGTAGTGGAATACCAGCTGCAACATGGTCGTCGACTTTCCAGTCATCTTCTGCTATTCACAAGCGAGGAGTGTGCATGGATGTTTGACCTCTGTGAGGTTTTAAGAAACTTTGAGGAATCAACACAGATGGTGAGCGGCGATAATGCTATTATCAGCGTAACCATACTACTTCTGTGTCTACTCAAAAGCTCGCTGCTCACAATTAAGGATGACGCTTTGCATGTGGAAGAGGTGGAAAAGGGAGAAGACATTACACAGGGTGATAGCCAGACCACCCTCAGTTCGTCTTCTCAGCACGAATTGGATAATGAAGAGGAGGAGGAGCAGGAGACGGTTGCCTCCGCTACAGAGGGTAGTACCCATGGAAGTTTCATTCCATCTGTTATGTGTGGGTGGGCAGAAGAGGAGGAAGAGGATGAGGTGCTTGAGAGTGATCCTCCTGATGACGACAGAGAAGTCTTGCCTGTTGGTACTCTGGCACACATGGCTTCACGTTAGGCTGCCTTTCACGCGATCCGCACCTTATACGCATTTTAGACAACATGGATTACTGGTTGTTCACCCTTCTCAACCCCCGCTACAAAGAAAACTTCTCATCTCTCATTCCTCTGGTGGAGAGGACTCGTAAAATGGTGCAATACCAGAAGGTCCTTTTTAAAAAATTGCTCCAAAAATTTCCATCTGACAACGCTGGCGGCAGAGTCTGTAGTTCCTTGGGCAACCAAGGAGGGGGGGGGGGGACAAGGGGAACACACAGCAGTTTCAACAGAGACAGGGCAACACTCTCCAAAGCCTGGGACAGTTTAATGACACCCCGCCAGCACCCTCACCCTGATGCCCGGCCTACATTCACAAGGAGGGAAAATTTTGGGAAAATGGTGAAGGAGTACATAGCAGATCGTGTCAGCATCCTCAATGATACCTCAGTGCATTACAACTACTGGGTGTCCAAGCTGGACACGTGACACGAACTGGCGCTCTACGCCTTGGAGGTGCTGGCCTGCCTTGCCGCCAGCGTTTTGTCTGAGCGGGTATTTAGTGCTACTGGTGGCATTATAACAGATAAGCGTATCCATCTGCCTGTCAACTGAAAATGCTGACAGGTTGACTCTTATAAAAATGAACAAGGCCTGGATTACCCCTAACTTCTCGACTCCACCAGAGGAAAGCTGATGAACATAAAGGCTTTTTAAATATGTTGTTTATAATGTACTGAATACACTGTATTCCCATGCTCCCCTTCCACCACAAAAAAGGGTATATGGTTGAATCTTCCTTTTCTCATCCTCCTCCTCCTCTTCCATCATATCAACATGCTTATTGGTCGCATATAATGCCCTTGCCCTGCTCACCAGCAGGCCCTCAACTACATACTTTTACAGGGTCAGCTCACCTACAGGCCCACGCATATAATGTTTTACAGGGTCAGCTCACCTTCAGGCCATGGCATATAATTTTTTAGAGGGTCAGCTCACCAGCAGGCCCTCACCTACAATCTTTCACAGGGTAAGCTCACCTGCAGGCCCACGCATATAATGTTTCATAGGGTCAGCTCACCTGCAGGTCCTGGCATATAATTTTTTGGAGAGTCAGCTCACCAGCAGACCCTCACCTACAAGTCCAGTCTCACTATCTAAGAGTCTGGTCAACACAATCCTCACCACCGGGCGTCGCGTAACTAGTTATCATGAAGGAGTCTCTTTCATTATCAGAATTAAACAGACAAATCGCACCACCAACTAAGAACATCCATGCACCAACACCCACAGAATCGAGAAAGAGCTATCAATCAGTCAATCCTTTCCGTGTCCGGGCCAGGTGAGATTTCCCGTGTTGAGTCAAATTAACCCGCAGACTCCACTCCTGGTGGTGCCCTTCCGTCAATTCCTTTAAGTTTCAGTTTTGCAACCATACTCCTCCCGAAACCCAAAGACTTTGTTTTCCCAGAAGCTGCTCAGCGGGTCATGGTAATAACGTCGCCGGAACGCCGGCCGGCATCGTTTATAGTCGGAACTACAACGTTATCTGATCGTCTTCAAACCTCCAGCTTACGTTTTTGATTAATGAAAACATTCTTGGCAAATGCTTTCACTTTGGTTCGTTTTGCGCCAGTCCAAGAATTTCACCTCTAGCGGCGCAATATGGATGGCCCCGGCCGTCCCTCTTAATCATGGCCCCAGTTCCGAAAACCAACAAAATAGAACCGGAGTCCTATTCCATTATTCCTAGCTGAAGTATTCAGGCGACCCGGCCTGCTTTGAACAGTGTACATTTTTTAAATGGTCAGATAAGCAGCAGGCATTCTCCCATAATGTGAATGAGGCCCTCCTTTATGTAATATACAGGCTGTATCGGAGTGCCTCTTGCTTGTAATTTTTGGCATTACTTGAACTTTATATACAAGTAAATATACAGGAAAGAATGTTTCCTAACAAATTTTCCTCTAAAATCGATTTTATCTTTGGTTTTGTGCGTATTATTGTCAGTCTGTAAAAGTGGCGTACTACTCAGACAACATCGTTCCCAGCAGCGACCTGGGAGTCCAAGATGCATCCAGACATCCTCCCCATGCTGTTCCCGAACCATTACGGTGGTGTTTCCATCAATTTCTGACCTTTTCTATGAACCAGGCACCGTCCTCTCTTCAGAGCAGGGGGTGCCTGGTTTAATGCTTGGGTTCTCCTATTGACTTCCATTATACTCGGGTGCTCGCTAATCAGTACTTGATATTACACATATTTGTGCATTTATATCCTGCACATTCAGTAGGTAGTGTACACGTGGGGTTTTAATCACTGCATTGACTGGCACTGTTACAGCCTTAATTTGGATCTATGAGGCAGAGTTTGCAGTGTACATTCACTGTGTCTATATGTTGTTTAGGATGTATTCCCATTAAGCCGGATAGGTTTTTTGGGGTTACTCACGACCCCAATGTTTTTTGTGGGATTCCCCACCATTCGTGTCTCTCCCCGCTGTATCTCTCTTAGTCAGGTCTTCGTGGTTCCCAGTCGGCTTGTGATAAACTTTGAGGCTCCACTCCCTGCTGTCTTAGAACGCTAGCGCACTCCTCCAGATCCTGCCAAAGTGCCATGTGTCAGCCTGATGATGTTCCGATTGCATAGAAAAATAAGTCTCCGTCCACACTATCTTTCTGTCGGCATTCACCAGACACGTTTCTTCCTCAGTGGTATATGTTTAAATGAATGTAAAATTATGCATCATCCAGAAGTGGGTGTCACATCCATCCCCTTATAATTTTATCTCCTGTCTCCTGATTCCCAACACTGTCCTCCACCCACGATGAGAAACATCATCTCTCCAACTCCAAGAATGAGCCCATCGTGAGCCTCATCAAACTATACAAAAACTGATATAGACAAGTACCCAGGTTCTCACATAATGAGGGGAATTTATCAATGACTTTACACCACTACTGTGGAATAAAAAAGTCACAAATTATGGCGCACCCCATGTGTGGCGCGCCATAATGTGTGACTTTTTGAGCCTATCACCACTTTTCTAAAGTGGTAATGAAAGAGGTGGGGAATATTGGGAAATGCAGGGCTTCATTATAGCCCTTGGCTAGCATAGATTTGAGGTTCTAGAGCATGGACTGTCAGTAATGCGACTAATTTATAAAGACACACCTGCCTCTTAATAAATTAGGTGCATCTCATTCCAGAGCAATGGCATATGGAAATGACCCTCAATTATTTTATCTAGCTTATTCTGAACCTATTCTCTAGTAATGTGAGAGATGTTCTCCACGGACAGCACAGGTCCCCATTCATTTTAATGTGTGTATTCAGACATCAGTGTTTTAGCACTGTCCGTGGGTCCAAGTTTTTAGCACGGATGAATGCTCTATTTTGTCCGTGTTCATGGATCCATCACGTTCATTATAGTCTATGGGTCAGTGAAAACCACAGATGCAACACGGATGCCACCAGTGTTGCACTGATCATTAAGAAGAGATGCTACTCAGTACTGCACACAGTATTGCACACAACTCACTCTTGCCCTTCTCAGGCGTCACGGCAGCTGGCTCAGGGGTGAATAGCCTGTCTTCACAAGGGTCCAGAATGGAAGAAGGGGGCTATCCCAGATAGAATCATCAACTGCCCAGGTAGAGTGAGTAGAAGATCTGCATAAAATTGTTCTTTGTTACATAAATGTGGCGAGCTTAATAAGATGGGGTGGGGCTTAGTGATACAATGAGTCAGCGCTTAGTTGTGTCCTGGGCCTGATACCACCTAAGCAATAGTGTCATATCTGCAAAAGAAAACAGGTAAGTATTGCAATGTGATGTTTGTATTACGTGGTATGTGTAGATACTCTATGTGAGCGCAGGCCTGCCATCAGAAATTTTGGGGCCCCTTACACAGCTCAAGGCCTGGGCCCCCCCTCCTACCCCGCCCCTTTAGAATCTGTCCTGACTCCACCTCCCCTCCACCCCCAAGGACCTACCCCCAATTTCATTATTTTTTTACAACTACAAAGACAGTAAAAAATGATAATCAGTGATTTCAGTAAGGAATTATTTTTTGACCAAATAATATGAAACCTGCTACCACGACAAGGTAGACTCTTTTAAGCAGGACCCTCCACTAACACTAACTACACTACCTGTTCTTAATCTGCCCTGGCAATCTTCCCCTGGCACATTTAAGAAAAAACACCTTAAAAGCACAAGGTTTACTGTTACAGTGTTATGGGGGGATCTATGGAGGACTTACTGTTATGGGGTGAATCTGTGGAGGACACACTGTTATGGGGAATCTGTGGATGACACACTGTTATGGGGGATCTGTGGATGACGAACACTGTTATGGGGATCTGTGGATGACGCACTGTTATGGGGGATCTGTGGATGACGAACACTGTTATGGGGGATCTGTGGATGACGAACACTGTTATGGGGATCTGTGGATGACACACTGTTATGGGGGATCTGTGGATGACGCACTGTTATGGGGGATCTGTGGATGACGAACACTGTTATGGGGGATCTGTGGATGACGAACACTGTTATGGGGGAATCTGTGGATGACGAAGACTGTTATGGGGGATCTGTGGATGACACTGTTATGGGGGA